>NC_091455.1:159716692-160399192 GCF_027789765.1 Dendropsophus ebraccatus
TATAACACTTTGGGTCGATTGTCCAAGGTGAGATCAGGCCCGATACATCCTTCCCCAAGTACCACGCTAACAGTCCTCAAGTAGATGCACCAAGATGTTTATTCAAGAGTAACACGGTGAAAGGAACCATCAAACAATGGGGGCCAGGTCAAGGCTTCAGCTGGGTGAGGGTCTCAAGTAACTTAGGATTTTGGGAATGCAGTGCCCAGAGGGAGGAAGAATAGTCAAGAGGGTGCCCTGTCAAGTGCAAGGACTGGTCCCAGAGTTCCCCATGCAAAGCGCACAGAACCAGTTCATACCCACGTCCTATAAAAAAAAAAAAAAAAAAAGTATGATTAATGAACAAATGGTAGCCACAAAACAGTCAATAGTAGTAATATAGTGGACAGTAGCAAAAGAAATCACCAGTAGATGCAAAATTTACTCATAGATCATATCATATGAATATGTGTACACCCAAGGTACATGCAGTTAAAAACAACTAGGTAATGTAAACACACACAATACATACAGAAGAATAATGTCCCCTAAAGATCAAGCGGACAGAAATGTGCCACTAATACAACTTCATTTCCAGATTTAACCCCCTGGGGTGTGAAATATCAAGCTTGAAAATCTATTGTGACTCCCTCGGTTTGATGAGTAGCTGTCTGTCACCACCACGTGTAAGAGGTGGGATGTGGTCAATGATCATGTATTTGAGTTGGCTGATAGTATGTTGTGCTTTGTGGAAGTGCTTGGGAGTTGGGAGGTCTAGCATGGATTTTCTTATGGTGCTCTTACGCTTGCTAGTGTGTGCTTGAGCTTACATTTTCATCTCTCCTATACATACCAGGCCACAAGGGCAAATGATCAAGTAAATGACAAACCTGGATGAACATGTAAATTGTTGTCTGATCGTGTACCAGTGTCCTGTGTGTGGGAATGAATCCCCTTTAATAATGTTACTACAGGCTGCACAATTAAAGCATGGGAAATTGCCAAGTTTGGGTGGGTGAAGGAAAGTTTTCAAAGGTTTGGCAGGGGGTGTTATATCAGTCTTGACTAACATGTCTTTTAGGTTGTGGCCCCATCCGAATGCCATAATGGGGGGTCCTGAAAATGAAGTATGTACATTCGCTTAAGTGTTGCACATGAATAGAACGGTGGCGGCGCAGTGAAGCCGCGGGGTGCCGGTTTATTACCAGGCACCAGCCAGCCAGCCAGCCTGCCCACAGTGGGAGGAACCCTCTGTCCCTCTCTGATGCAGCCCCATTGATTCTAATGCAACTCTATTCCCCTCTTCTTTCTGCCTATCGCCTCTCCTTTCTCTTGGGCACACACAGCCCCACCAATCCTACAATATACTGTGTTCTAAGTTATTATGCAAAAAGTGTTGTTTATCTGTTAAACTCATTGATGGTGACGTGTGTTAGAGGTCTTTATATCACTGAAAGCATTTGCAGACACCTGTGCTAATTAGTTTGGCAGGTGTGTCCAATTAAAGGCAAAACTACTTAAGAAGCTACTGTCCCGCATTATTAAGCAGCCTACATTTTGCACCAAAATGGGAAAGAAAAAGGACCTGTCGGCTGCTGAGAAGCAACAAATTGTGAAATGTTTAGGTCAAAGCATGACTACAATCAACATTGCCAAAACACTTCATCGTTATTATCGCACAATCAAGAAGTATGTAGCTGACTCACAGCACACACGTGTGCGTGCTGATGAGGGAAAATTGAGGACTCTTTCCAGCTGGCAATTGCGTCAGGTCAAAAGAGCCGCTGCAAAAATGCCTTGTCATAGCAGCAGACAAGTTTTTGAAGCTGCTGGTGCCTCCAACGTCCCCCAAACAACAAGATGCAGTTTCCTTCAGAGGTTTGCAGCTGTGTGCAAGCCATCCTGTCGTGCAGCGCTCGATGGTCCAAATGGATGGAGTGGGGGATGGCTGGTTGATAGACATCCCATGCAAACATGGCTACAGCGCCAACAAGGAGGAGGTGGAGCAATGTTTTGGGCTGGAATCATGGGGAGAGAGATTGTCAGCCCCTTTAGGATCCCTGAAGGGGTAAAGATGAATGTAAGTGGAGTTTCAGAAACAGCACTTGCTGCCATGGTTCAAGAAGAAGAACCGTACATTTCGCAGGAAGATCCTTTTCATGCATGATAATGCACCGTCTCATGCTGCAAATAACACATTGCATCTCTGGCTGCTATGGGCATAAAAGGGGACAAACTTATGGTGTGGCCCCCATGCTCCCTTGACCTCAACCCCATTGAGAACCTCTGGAGCATCATTAAAAGAAGTGTCTATGATGGAGGGAGGCAGTTCACATTTAGGGTGCCTTCACACCTACCGTATCGCAGCAGAAAATCCGCTGCGGATCCGCAGCAGATCCGCAGCAGATTTAACTAAATGAATGAACACAGCATTAAATCCGCACTTACAAATCTGCTGCGGATCCGCAGCGGATTTGACAGTGCGTACTTAATGCTGTGTTCATTCATTAAGTTAAATCTGCTGGGGATCTGCTGCGGATCCGCAGCGGATTTTCTGCTGCGATACATGTTCATTCTTCAGCGCGGACAGGGCAGGAGCGCGCGCCTCCCATAGACTCCTATTATGAGCGGGAGGCTAACGGCATTCCGTGGCGGACAATTCCGTCACGGAATTCGGCTACCTTTCCTCAGTGGGAACGGGGCCTTAAGCAACAGCTCTGGGAGGGTATTTTGTTCTATGTGCAAATATGTCCTATGTGCAAATAGAACCACACCTAGAATAAATTTTTGACTTGAAAACTGTTTGATTTCAGTTTGTAATAATCTGCTAATGCTTATAATGTCACAAATGACCGTTGAAAACTGTTATGTGCATAACAATTTAGAACATGCATTTTGAGTGTTTTTTTTTTAAATATACTGTTATTATAGGCAGTTTTTTTATAAACCTTTCAATCATACTCAAATAGTTGATGACTGGAAAATTACAATGACTGCAATTCATATAGGTTATTTTGGAAAATATGAGAAAATATTATTACGCATAATAATTTGGAACACAGTGTAGCTAAGGGAACCCTATAAAGAGAACTACTTCCTGGTGGGAGGGTCTTGGTCTAAGAGCCGTATTACAACAAAAGATTATCTGACAGATTTTTGTACGCCAAAGCCAGGAGTAGATTTGAAGAGAGGAGAAATCTCAGTCTTTCCTTTATTACCTATTCCCTGTTTATAGTCTATTTCTGGCTTTGGCTCAAAAAAATCTGTCAGATAATCTGTTGGTGTACTAGGGCCCTTAGTCTTTCTAGTCAGGAGTCTCTAAGAGAGCAAGACGCAGACAGAGATTGCTTTTATTGCAACTAACTGTCGCTAGCATGCAGTGCTAGACCCCTCAGGAGGCAGGACGTCCTCTAACAAGAACCTTGTCCACACCAGGGATACCTTCTACACTACACAGGGCAGTATACCTAAGACTAGGGACTGACACCAGTAGGACAAAGCTGCAGTTAAAGCCTACATATCCTCCTACAACACACAGCTTTTCCGGGAAACCTTGAAAAGTCTGCTCAAACAGGCGCAGGGAACTCGGACCTCATATTACCCTAGCAGGATGGTTCTCTACTACGCCTTCCCAGCAGAGTACACAGCTACTTTGGACAGGGCCCTCAAGATGCTCCTCTACTCCATTCTACTCTTACCTACAAAGTATATTACAACTACATCTTGCCTGCACCTGCATTCTAAAGTTATTGTTGTCTTGTATTGCAATGAAGGTTCTAAGTAAACAGAAGTTATCCTGGTTAAGCTACTGGACTGTAGTCTATCATTTTGCACCTACGCACCAGGCTTTATTTGGGCTATCCGAAAACTCAACCACAGTGCCGTTTGTCCGGGGGTGGGTTGCAACACCGCTCCTGGCCACCATAACTAATGCCATAACTACACCCACACAGCTGCCACACCATTGCATAGCTACCCCGGCATATGGTACCACCCTCGTGTGGTGTCACAAACAGGATTCGAGCTGTATCACTGCCTACAACTGTCTTCCAGCTGTCTCCAAAGATCTGCAGTGAAAAGTTCCCGGTTTTTGGGAAGAGACTGTCTAAAAAGTTATTGCCATCCAAAAGTATAGCAGGACTTGTGTGTACCCTTACCGCCTTTGTCAAGATTGTCCTTGCCAAAGTGTCACCCCAACCAAGATTCTAAAAGTGGGGGAGCGCCCTACCAAAAGGGACTGAAGAAATCTTTATTGCATATATGTTCTTGCACTTCACTAAGAGATACTGTGTGTCTCTGTTGTGTTCGCTGTGTGTTAAATGCAGTGCCCATTTGTCCAGGGGTGGGTTACAACACCCCTCCTGGCCACCGTGACAAGTGCCCAAGTACATAACCAGAGGTGTCATTTCTACACTTTGCATCAATAAAACAAAGTGCCAAAAAGTGTAGAATATACATAGGGCATTATGCATAGATAACCCAGCACTTTACACATTGAAGGAACTACAACTCCTAACTAGCCTGCGACATAACACTAGTTGCCCCCTTGTTTACCAGTTTAAGGGCCCTATTACTGACACAGATCACAGATCATCAAAGCCAAAGCCAGTAGCAGACTATAAACAGAGAACAGGTCAAAAGGAAAACTGACATTTGGTCTCAAAAATCGGTCAGATAAATCTGTGTGTGTAATAGGGCCCTAAGGAGCCATTTGAGTGTTTTGGTTTTTATATTTCCCCCAATTTTATTCATTTATTCCTATTTATGAGTGTGCCTAGGAGTTCAGTGCGTTTTACTGTTGTGACCAAGCTTCACTGATGTAGTATGTAAAGGCAATGCATAGGCCCTCACTCCTCGCCATGTCAATCAACAGCAGTGGGAAGGGGATAGAGAGGGATTAAAGTCTCAGGATGCTTAATGGTTTCAGGAACATCCAGCTGACACTTGAGTGCTCATTTGTATGTGGTACATGAGTTATTGCAACTTTATTTTCTCTGCTTTCTGTGCAGTATAAGCAGTGACATACAGTAGGTCTAGGACATATGTACTGGTGGATTACATTTCAGATTCATTTTTATTCTCTGTACAAAACAGCCTTAATTTGTCCACATATTTACATGGTTTAAACCAGCAAAGGTATGGTTAATTTGAACACCACTTATGATCCTGTTGATCCAGGGCATTAGCACAAAATGTTACAATAACTAAAATACCCATGTGGCTCACAACACCCTGGAGAGCAGCAAAAGCAAAAATCCTATAAAAACAATTATGCAGCAGATATTGTTCTCTTGCAGACAGAATTTATCATATCTGTTTTTAGCTTTATGTAATCTGTTATTGAGCATTAAACTAAAAATGACATTTACAGAAATATACAGTATCATGCTTTAATGAATAACCATGAGCCAAAACATACTGTAAGAATGTAGCCTTTAACTGTACTAAGTATACCCCTAGTATAGAAGGGGTTGTCCAGGGACCAGAAGACGGCTTTAAGTGTCACTGTTGTTATAACTTGGGTAAAATGTAAATCAACAGTAGATGTGAAATAAAGCAAGCTTACATTATACATTCATTATTTTTTTCTTGTAATAATGCTGCAAAACAAAGCTGAACTTACCGGAAATCCAGGTCCAGTCTCCTGAAGGCAGATTTTCTGACTTGTCCTCACTGAAAAAACAGAAATAATAAAACACAAGAATTCAGGCCAGTACAGAGAGTCACGGCTCAATGTGTCCATCAATCACATGACTGCCTTCTCTCTGTGAGCGCTCAGATGGCCTGGGATACACAGGACTTCATTTTTTCTGACTGTTTCCTGTTTTTTGAGAAAAACACTGTCAGAAAACAGGAAGTGTCGTGTTTTCCATGATGACTAAAAAAAACAATGTAAATTGCAAACTTGCTTTAAATCACATCTACTGTTGATTTAGATTTTGAAAGTCATAAGGACAGTGACACTTTAAGCCTTCTGCTCCCTGATGTGAGGGGGTGGGTGTATATTCCAATCATCACATGTAGGCAAAACCCCATGCAAGGTCCAGTAGCTGCAAAATGCTGCCAATGATGTGGCTATATGATTGTGTAGCTATAGGTTTGGGTACATGTGATGTTTGGTTTTCAAAAAGTTTAAAGTTTTTCTGTATAAAAACACACATAAATATACCTAACATACCTAAACTTCAAAGGCCAGAAAAGAGGCCAACATGAGAAAATTAAAGGGGTATTCCCCCCCAAATTATTTTTGCATTAATACGTTGCCCACCCATAGCTTTCCATCTTTCTAATATAAAGATGGATAAAATTATGGATTCTGCACAGTTTTGCTGTTATCTAGGTGCACTCACCCCCACTGAATGCATAGAATCATGAAATCTCATTCCAACCCGACACTGCTTCCTGCTCCTGGCCCCCACCCTCCAAGTCGGGATCACGCGCCCTCCCTCTCTTTAATGGGTCGGGTTAGCGCTTCTAACCAGTCTACTGAAGTGAGGGAGGACGATGAGACAGTGACAGCTGCTGCTGTTCACTGTCTCCCTCTCTGACAGCTGCCCCCCCACTGTGTAACCCCATTTCCCCCCCACTGTGTGCTTCCCTTCACCCAAGAGCTCACCCGCCCCGCACCCTGTATCCCCTCCCGCAGCTCACCCGGTGGCCGCTACTGTGAGTTTATCCCCCCCACGCGATCTGCCGGCATCCCCCCAGTACAGATCCCGCCCCCCCTGCAGCTCGATCACCCGGTGGCTGCCCGCGCCCACCCCAGTACAGGCCGCGGCCACCCCCCCATCGCCAATCCCCCCCGCCTGCTATGACAGCCCTGCTGGGGCTTAGCAGGGCCAGAGCTAGAGCTCCCAGCATGCTCGGCCTTCTCTTGGAGTTGTAGTTGTGCACAAGCCGAGAGCTGTAGATGCAGACATGCCGGCTGCAGTGTGGGTTCCCTTCCTCCGTCAGCCTCACCTTTAAAATTTGCGCTCATGAGGCCGGTGGCCGCCTTGACAAGCGGCAAGAACCAACGCCCACCCCCACCCTTGCTCGACTCATGGCTCACCTGCGGCCCCCCTTACTCAACTCTGCTATGTCACTTTCTACTCTGCTATGTCACTAACACAACTATGCTATGTAACTAACACAACTCTGCTATGTCACTTACTCAACTCTGCTATGCAACTCACTCAACTCTGCTATGTCACTCACTCAACTCTGCTATGCAACTCACTCAACTCTGCTATATCACTCATTCAACTCTGCTATGTCACTCACTCAACTCTGGTATGTCACTAACACAACTCTGCAATGTCACTCACTCAACTCTGCTATGTCACTAACACAACTCTGCTATGTCACTAACACAACTCGGCTATGTCACTAACAAAACTCTTCTATTTCAACTCATATGCAACTTACTCAACTCTGCTATGCAACTCAATCAGCTCTGCTATGTCACTCATTCAACTCTGCTATGCCACTCACTCAACCCTGCTATTCCACTCACTCAACTCTGCTATGCAACTCACTCAACTCTGATGTTCAACTCACTCAACTCTGCTATGCAACTCACTCATCTCTGCTATGTCACTACCTCAACTCTGCTATATCTTGTGGATATCAGCTCTGCTACATCATGGACCAATCAGGTATAAGCATTGCATGATGGGAGATGTCGTTTTCTAGCCGGTGCCATGTTGGATATAGATAGGTTTTTAAAAAAAACTTGTAACTATGGAATGAAAGCAGCTAGAAATATGGGAGACAGCTCAAAATTCTCAGGGGGACATGGTGAGTAAGACCAGCTAGGTTTGGGAGCATTTTATTCTTTTAGCTCTTGGGGGGAATACCCCTTTAAGGTAGAAGCATTAATACCATCCATCATTAACATTTGAATAAAGTAGTGTAATCACTACTACTGCTAGACATGACCATATCAGCTGTAATATAAAATTTCACACACCAAAAATTATACAAATCACCAATACACACTTATTATGGGAAATGCTTGTAAGGTGCTTTTTTCCTTGCACTTATTACTGCATTAAAGCTTCACTTCCTGGATAAAATGGTGATGTCACGACCCGACTCCCAGAGCTGGGCGGCTGTGGCTGCTGAAGAGGATGATGGCAGGGGGACACAGGGCACTGGAGGGGCACTGAGCATCCTTCTGCCATCATCCTCTCCAGCAGCCATAGCCCGCACAGCTCTGGGAGTCGGGTCGTGACATCACCATTTTATACAGGAAGTGAAGCCTTGATGCAGTAGTAAGTGCAGGGAAAAAGCACATTATAAGCATTTCCCGTAATAAGTATATGTTGGTGGTAAAACTTGTAGGGGACAATACAATACTTTAATAAAATTTTTTGCCAGACTTCTCCTTTAACTCTAAAATAAAATCTGGTGTCATAATCATCCTCTTTGTTTCCAGTCAGAATGAGATCTTACAAGTGACTTACCTTTTCTTGAAAGTGATCTTCAGATTACTCAGCTCTGTTTCCAGAACATGACAACATGCTTCTCAAAGTTTCTGATGCCCTTTCTTACAAAGATTAGTGGGAGAAAATTACAATTTATATAGCACAGTATTTCTATATCTATTGAAATAAAAAAAATGACCGAGCCCCCCCCACACACACACACTTACACACTTTTGTCCACATGTATAAATATTAGCAGTTTTTGCTGTTTTCATTATGCCAGGGTTACAGAACAGCATTAAAAGAAAGCCACGTCACACTTTTTTCCATACAAAAGAGCAGTGCTCCACCACCTGGGTGAACACATCACCATGTTTTTTAAACACAGGAGTAGGCTGGGTTCACACTGCGTTTTTGGAATCCGTTTTTTTCATCCGATTTTTGCAAAAAACGGATGAAAAACGGATGCATTTGTGTGCATCCATTTTGATCCGTTTTTCCATTGACTTCCATTGTAAAAAAAAGGATCAAAACTGATCAGTTTTTTTTTTACGGACACAAAAACGTAGCTGACACTATTTTTGTGTCCGTTAAAAAAAACGGATCCATGGAAGTCAATGGAAAAACGGATCAAAACGAATGCACACAAATGCATCCGTTTTTTCATCTGTTTTGCAAAAAACGGATGAAAAAAACGGATTGCAAAAACGCAGTGTGAACCCAGCCTTAGAGATGAGCGAATTTACAGTTGGAACGAATTTACAGTTGAAACTTTATTCCTGTCTGCATTCTGCTTTTCAGGCTGTAGACTTTGAAGTGTGCTCCGCTCCTCTCCACAAGCTGGCAAAAGATGGATCCAGTCCTGGGAAACTGGGGGAAGTTTCCTATGACTGGATCCAGCTTTCCCCAGCACCCAGGGAGGAGCTGCACCGTTCCAAAGTAAATTTGCTCATCTCTACACAGGATCAGTAACATCAGAGAAAGCTTCAACCTACAGCCCCTACAACCCAAGCCCTATTCCATCTTTTCAGCCTATCGCCAACCATTGGCATCTCCCTTCTTTTTTTTTACAAACCTGCAACCATCGCATCAATCTTTAAGCCATCCATTGACCTCAGGGCCGGCGTCAGCACCCGGCGTACTTGGGCAAGTGCCAGGGCCCACAGCTCCTCTGGGGGCCCCCTCGCCACTCGCCCGTCATGTCACAATGCAGGCCCAGCGTTTTTCTGGCACCCGGCCCGTGCCACTGTGCCAGGCTGCCGTCAGCACCCCCCCCCATCCGCCCGGCCCGCGGCCGCATGAACTGCTTACCTCTCGCGATCAAGCCCGGCATCCCTAGTAACGGCTAGCAACAGCCCGAGCTCGCCGTAACATTCGGCTACGCTCCAGCGTGACGTCACTGGCTTCATCCGGCCGCAGCGGCGCGTAGTTGTTCCGCCTCCTGCCTCCAGCTTGCAAGCAGGACAGAGCTTCGGCAAAGACTGTGGTGAGTATTCTTGAGGGAAGGGGGGGGGAGGAGTAGGGGGTTTTGAGAAAGAGTAGGAGAGTAGGGGGTTCGGGGGGGTGTCGGTTTTTGGTAAGGGGGTCGGGACAGAGCAGGGGACATTACTATGGGGAGCAGGGGACATTACTATGGGGAGCAGGGGGCATTACTATGGGAAGCAGGGGGCATTACTATGGGGAGCAGGGGACATTACTATGGGGAGCAGGGGGCATTACTATGGGGACAGAGCAGAGGACATTACTATGGGGACAGGGGACAATACTATGGGGACAGAGCAGGGGACATTACTATGGGGAGCAGGGGACATTACTATGGGGGCAGGGGACATTACTATGGGAACAGAGCAGGGGACATTACTATGGGGAGCAGGGGACATTACTATGGGGGCAGGGGACATTACTATGGGGACAGAGCAGGGGGCATTACTATGGGGGCAGGGGACATTACTATGGGGAGCAGAGGATATTTCTATGGGGGCAGAGCAGGGGACATCTACTATGGGGACATAGGGCATTTTTACAATATGGAGGGCACAACATGGGGGCATTATTACTATATGCGGGCACAGGACCTACAAAGCTCCTTACTTTACTGCACATGACACCAAGCAGCAGAATTACTACTGTATGAAAGCCTATGGGTGGGAAAAAGGGAAGGAAGTTGCTGGAAATGTGCGGAGTCTAAGATGTTTGTCTGACAGGTCCTGAAGAGAAGAATTGTAGCTTGAAGAAATCATCATGGTGGTCTGGGCAAGACGGAGAGGAAACGAAGAGCGATCGCCTCAAATCAAAGAAGACGTCACATGTGAGTTTTTTTCGGTATTTTGTCAAACTTTATTTGGTAGGTGTGCCCCGAGGTGTGCTATACAAAGGGGCCCGCTGAGGCTCTCTCACCCAAGGGCCCAGGGCCGTTTCTAGCAGCGGGCGGGCCGGGCGACCGCACGGGGCGCTGACAGCTAGGAGGCGCTGGTGGCACCTTCCCAGACCTCACCTAGCTGCGCATGCCCCCGACGGCCGCCAGCCCTCCCGCCGGCCACATTATCTGCCTCCGCGCCGAGCGGCCGCAAGATCTGCCTCCCCCGCCCGACTGCAGCTCCTGCCTCCCCCGCCCGACCGCAGCTCCTGCCTCTCCGCGCGCCGGCCGCATGATCTGCGCAGATTGCCAGACTGCAGCTCCTCCCCGGCCCATCACCTGACAGCAGGCCGCCGCCCCCGAACACATCTTCTCTATCCTCAAGCAGGTGAATGACGTCATATCACGGCGCCTGCTGGAGGATAGAGAAGATGTGTTCGGGGGCGGTGGCCTGCTGTCAGGTGATGGGCCGGGGAGGAGCTGCAGTCCGGCAATCTGCGCAGATCATGCGGCCGGCGCACGGAGAGGCAGGAGCTGCGGTCGGGCGGGGGAGGCAGATAATGTGGCCTGCGGGCGGGGAGGCAGGAGCGGCTTCTCGCAGGCCAGAAGAGAAGATCTGATGAGAGAGAGAGGGACCCGCTGTATGCAAGAAGGTGAGTATAATGTTTTTTTTTTTGTGTTGTGATCGGCAATGAAGGGTATCACTAAGGAGCAGAACATGGGGGGGGGGTAGATTATTATAATATGGCAGAACATGGGAGGGGGATTATTATTATATGGAAGAACATGGGAGGGAGGATTATTACTGTATGGCAGATCATGGGAGGGGGGATTATTATTATATAGCAGAACATGGGAGGGGGATTATTATTATATGGCAGAACATGGGAGGGGGATTATTTATTATATGGCAGAACATGGGAGGGGGGATTATTACTATGGGGCAGAACATGGGAGGGGGAATTAATACTATGGGGCAGAACATGGGGGGGTTTACTATGTGGCAGAACATGGGAGGGGAAAATAATACTATGGGCAGAACATGGGGGGGTATTACTATGGGGCAAAACATTGTAGGGGGATTATTACTATGGGGCAGAACATGGAAGGTGGGATTATTACTATGGGGCAGAACATGGGGGGGATTTTTACTATTGGGCAAAGCACAGTGGGATTATTACTATGAGGGCAGCACAGGGGGGATTATTACTATGGTGACAGAGCACAGGGGGGATTATTACTATGAGAACAGCACAGGGGGGGATTATTACTATGGGGCAGACCACAGGGAAGATTATTTCTATAGAGACAGCACAGGGGGTATTATTAGTATAGGGACAGCACGGGAGGGGCGGTTATTACTATGGGGCACAGCCCAGATGTCATAAAAAGGGGAAGTTGTTGTAAAAGTGCGGAGCCTAAGATGTTTGTCTGGCAGGTTTAGAAGAGATGAATTGTTGCTGCAAGAAATCATCATGGAGGCCTGGGCCAGATGGAGAGGGAAAGGAAAATGACGCCTCAGATCAAAGAAGACGTCACCTGTGAGTCACTGACTTTTTTTTTTTTGTTTCAGTTCAATGGTTAACCCCTTAAGGACAAAGCCTGAAATGGCCTTAATGACAGA
The DNA here is from genome assembly GCF_027789765.1 of Dendropsophus ebraccatus. Lineage (NCBI taxonomy): Eukaryota > Metazoa > Chordata > Amphibia > Anura > Hylidae > Dendropsophus > Dendropsophus ebraccatus. The sequence continues at coordinate 159,729,060 of NC_091455.1, forward strand.
GACAAATTTTATGAATATGACCTGTGTCACTTTAGTCATTAATAACTTCGGGATGCTTTTACCTATCCGGCTGATTCTGAGATTGTTTTCTCGTGACATATTGTACTTTACATTTCTGGTAAATTGGAGTCGATACTCATAACAAATCTTTATGAAAAAAACCCAAATAATGTGAAAAAATGTGAAAAAATGCATTTTTCCAACTTTGAAACTTTTTTGCGTATACAGAATGTGGTTATACCACATAAATGATATATTAAATAGCATTAGCAACATGTCTACTTTATGTTGGCGGCATTTATTAAACTATCTTTCATTTTTTTTAGACAATAGGGAGCTTAAAACATTAGCAGCAAATTTCCAAATTTTCAGTAAAATTTCAAAATCAGATATTTTTAGGGACCTGTTCAGGTTTAAAGTGTATTTGAGGGGCCTGTATGTTAGAAAGCCCCACAAAGCACCCCATTTCAGAAACTGCACCCCCCAAACTCTGCAAAAGCATATCCAGAAAGTGTTTTAACCCTTTAGGGGAGTCACAGAAATAAAAGCTAAGTGTGTAAGGAATTTGAAAATTTTAATTTTCTGTGCAGAGATTTTATTGTAATCCAATATTTTTCATAATTATAAACCTATTACCAGAGAAATGCACCCCAATAATTATTGTCCCGTTTCTGCAGTTTATAGAAATACCCCATATGTGACCCTATTGCGCTATTTGACGCAACCACAAGCCTCAGATATAAGGGAGCGCCTAGTGATTATCAACGCCTCCGTTATATTTGGTCATTTTTGACTGTACCACTTCAGGTTGGCAGAGGCTCTGGGGTGCCAAAACCTAAAAAACACCCCTGAAGGGACACCATTTAGAAAACTACACCCCTCAATGAATGTAACAAGGGGTGCGGTGAGCATCTGGACCCCATAGGTGCTTCACAGATTTTCCGAACAATATGGCGTGAAAAAAGAAAAATTTATTTTTTACACTAAAACGTTGTTCTAGCCTTCAATTTTTCATTTTCTTAAAGGGATAAGAGGCAAAAAAAGACACAAAATGTGTAGCGCAGTTTCTCCCGAGTACGGAAATACCCCACATGTGGCGATAAAGTGCCAAGGGGGCGCAGGACGAGCCTCCAAAGGGAAGGAGCGCCAATTGGCTTTTGGAAGCTGAATTTCACTGAAAAGGATTTCAAGCGCCATGTCGCATTTACAGAGCCCTCGTGCTGCCAAGACACTGGAAACCCCCCACAAGTGACCCCATTCTGGAAACTACACCCCTCAAGGAATCTAACAAGGGGGGCAGTGAGCATATGGACCCCACTGGTGACGGGCACAAATGTGGAACAATGTGACGTAAAAGTAAAAAATTTCATTTTTTCACTTTCATGGCACAAATGTGCCCGTCATCAAGGGGTCCATATCCTCACTGCACCCCTTGTTAGATACCTTGAGGGGTGCAGTTTCCAGAATGGGGTCACTTGTGGGGGGTTTCCAGTGTTTTGGCAGCACGAGGGCTCTGTAAATGCGACATGGCTTTCATCATCCATTCTAGCCAAATCCAACCTCCAAAATCCAAATGGCGCTCCTTCCCTTGGGAGGCTTGCCCTGCGCCCACATGGCGCTTTATGTCCACATGTGGGGTATTTACGGACTCGGGGGAAATTGCTCTACACATTTAGTTTTTTTTCCCTCTTTTAACCCCTTGTGAAAATGATAAATTCAAAGCTAAACCGACATTATAGTGTAAAAAATGTAATATTTCATTTTCACGCCACATTGTTCCACATTTGTGCCCGTCACCAGTGGGGTCCATATGCTCACTACACCCCTTGTTACATTCCCTGAGGGGTGCAGTTTCCATAATGGGGTCACTTGTGGGGGGGTTTCAACTGTCTTGGCAACACAGGGGCCTTTTGAATGCAACATGGCCCCTCGAAATCCATTCCATCCAAATCCAGCCTTCAAAAACCAAATGGCGCTCCGTCCCTTCGGATGCTTACCCTGCACCCTCATGGTGCTTTATGTCCACATGTGGGGTATTTCCGTACTCAGGGGAAATTGCGCTACACATTAAATGTTTTTTTTTATCTTTTAACCCCTTGTGAAAATGAAAAAATAATGACAAGATTAATGATTTAGAGTAAAAATTTTACAAAAATTACACTAAATGTTGGTCTAGCCTTGATTTTTTTCCATTTCCACAAGGGGTTAAAAAAGAAAATGAACACAAAACGTGTAGGGTAGTTTCCCCTGAGTACAAAAATACCCCACATGTGGGCATAATGTGCCATATTAGCACAGGGCAAGTCACCAAAGGGACAGAGCGCCATTTAGAGGCTGGAATGGAGGATGGAGGCCATGTCGCAATTACAAAGCTCCTGTGCTGCCAGAACAGTAGAAACCCCCCACAAGTGACTCCATTATGGAAACTACACCCCATAAGGAATCTAACAAGGGGTGCAGTGAGGATATGGACCCCACTGGTGACGGGCACTTACGTAGAACATGTGCCGAGAAAATAAAAAATACAATTTTTTTCATTTTCACGTCTTAAATGTGTCCGTCACCAGGGGGCCATATCCCCGCTGCCCCCCTTGTTAGATTCCTTATCGGGTGTAGTTTCCAGAATGGGGTCACTTGTGGGGGGTTTCTACTGTCCTGGCCGCACAGAGGCTTTGTAATTGCATCATGGCATCCTCTAATGGGAATGGCGGCCATACCTACTTAGCTGGGGAAAAGGGACCATTCTAATTTATTTGGGGGTATTAGGGCAATTATTAGTTTATAAGGTTGGAAAGGACAGGTGTCCATCAAATTCAACCTGTGTTGATCCAGAGGAAGGCAAAAAACCCTCGTGAGGCACACGACAGTAGCCTCATCACAGGGGAAAATTCCTTCCCGACTCCATAATGGCGATCAGAATAATCCCTGGATCAACGTGACCCCTGAAATAGGAATAAGGGACAGAATATAGATAATGTAGAACCCCAATGACGTGTGGTGCGCCTTGGAGCGATCCAGTATGCAGAGGCCGGGGGGATCAGGACAGGCGTCACACTGGAAAATGGTGTCCTTCCTGATCCCCCTGTTACGCCACACTCTGCACTTCTTCTGGGGTCTCCTGTTCTCCAGTGTGGGGGACGTCACCTGGAAAATGTTGCCCTGGTGCGATACGGGGTCCTTCATATCCAGAAGCGCTGGGTCCGCTCCATGGCTGCTAAACATTAGGGCTTTATTACGGCTTCTGATATGTTCAGATCATGCCGCAAGCTACAGTAGCTCGGGCAGCGAGGGACCAGAAGAGGGGGATGCTGGTATAAAAGTTATCCCCGTACAGGTGGTGACCTTTATCCAGCAGTGGGAAGATCAGTTCCCGGACGATCTTCCCACTTGTTCCGAGGATGGGGGAGGGGGCATCTGGGGGCATCTGGGGGCTGGATTCGGGTGTCCCTTCCTACATACACTCTAAGGGTACGTGCACACTGCGGAATCGCGACAGATAACCCTTCGTGCATTCCGCAGTTGGCACCCGCCGGCGGACTGATGCAGGCGCACGTCTCCGTCCGTGTCATAGACTCCATTCTATGCACGAGCGGATTCCGCTCTCCGACCAACGTGTTCATTCTTTGGACGGACGATGGAATCCGCCCATGCATAACATGGAGTCTATGACACGGGTGGAGACATGCGCCCGCATCAGTCCGCCGGCGGGTGCCAGCTGCGGAATGCACAAAGAGTTATCCTTTGCCATTCCGCAGTGTGCACGTACCCTGGATCTGTAAGTGTACCCTGAGGTACGCTCACACAGTTTGTAGAATTTCACACCATACCGTCATCTCTTATTGGGACGGTACTGGCGGAAAAGACGTGTCTGGGGGGCAGCGTACGCTATGCTACCCCCAGACACGTCACTGGATGATGAGGATGATGAGGATGAATGGAGGAAAGAAGGACCCCCCCCATTCATCCTTACTGGCTGTTTCGGTGTCGGAGGCAATAACGTATGCGTCCGACACCGAAAACACCCTAGGGGCCATCTTTATACGGGGACTAGTATATGGGGTATGTAGTGGTGTAGTGTCAAACTTTATTCAATGTAGTGTGGTGTAATGTAGTGTTTTTTTACGTGTTTTTTTACAGTAAGTATAAAAAAAAAAAAACCTACGCCAACAAAGGAGTTGCTGATAAATGCCGCACTTATGTGCAGCACTTATAAGCAGACCGTGGCAGTAGAATATAGAAAAAAAACACCCTACGCCAAAAAGGAGGAGTTGCTGATTAGCAGCGCACTTTCGTGCGATGCTGATCAACACTCAGCGGCGATAGTGTGCGGAAAATAGAAAAAAAAAAATTTGAAAAAAAAAACAAACCTTTTTCTACATTCTGAACATCCCTGTAGCTGCTGATAAGTGTATTACACATATCAGCCGCTAGAGGGCAGCAGAGCGCAAAATACGGAAAAAGCCGACGCTGGAGCCGAAAATAGCCGAGAGAAGCCGAACGTGACGTCACGGAGGAAGTCGAAGACCCGAACGAAGACGAGGACGCCGCGAACCCGGAAGACGCCGATCAGGAGCCCGGGACAGGTGAGTAATGTACAAATACCTGCTCTGGACCCCTCGGCTACCTAGCTGAGGGGTCCAGGGCAGGTATTTACTATATTGTGGGACTCTGATCGCCGTGCCACCAGCCCGATCGCCGTGAACGGCCGGCCGTTCATGGCGATCGGCCCGGTGGCACGGTGACCACCATTACTTTTTACAGTAATGGCGGTCGGTGCCGTCCTCGGGCAGCACCGACCGCCATTTTTTTCCGGGTCATCGGGTCACCGATGACCCGGAAAGGTTCCGATTGGCTGATCTGAATTGATCAGCCTATAGCGGCAATCGTAAGCACGGGGGGTGTTAACCACCCCCCGTGCCGTGAAGCTAAGATGGCCTGCTATGATTTATAGCAGGCCATCTTCCCCGACCGCTGTGTGTGAACACACAGCGATCGTGGAAACATCGGGCGTACCTATATGCCCGTTTGCGTTAAAGCCCACCCTGCGGGGGCGTATGGGTACGCCCGATGTCGTTAAGGGGTTAAATAACACTGCTCAATGCCATAATACACACACTGCTTCTTTATAGCAACAACGCCCTCCCCCCCTTCCCGACATCACTTGAGAGGGGATGGGGGGGGGGGGGCGCTTTTAGCAAGATTCGCCCTGTGGTCAAAACTACCTAGAAACGGCCCTGCAAGGGCCCACAAAAACCTGGAGCCGGCCCTGATTGACCTGCTTCCTTTGTTTCTCTATCATCCCAATTCACTACTCTCTATTGACTTTAAACTCCTTGGTCAACGTACCCACCATGTACCTACCTCCTACATGTATGTATGTATGTATGTATGTATGTATGTGTGTACTGTATATCACTATTCAATGTAACTTCCAACACTGTACTGAAACTGCCTAAGAGGATTTCTAGCATTTTTTTTATTGATGGTTTATTTTTAGGATAGGCTATCATTATACAAGTGTTGAGGGTCCAACTCTAATGTAAGGGTCTGCTGCAAGCACTGCAGCCTCTATATTTCCTACCAGGTACACTGCCTTACATTCCTTTGAGACTAATAGAGACCACTCATCCCATTCACTTCAACAGGGCAAGTTGAAACATCAGGTACAGTTGCTTCAGTACTGTATGTATAACAACGTGCCTGCAGTATGTATAATAGCGTGTCAAAGCAATCACATGAACTGCCCCTTTAAACAGATTATAGGCAACAATGCCAAGAGTCAGACCCATATCATTTTGATGTTAATGGCCTATCCTAATGATAGGTAGCAATAAATACAAAAAATCAGCAAGGAAAACCTCTTTAAGGGTTGCTTTCACATGTATCGGATCCGCAGCGGATTTCACTCTGCGAGTTTGCAGCGAAATCCGCTGCATATCCTGATATAGTGAAGGTCTATGAGGTCACATACCCGCAGCGGAATATGTGACCCGGCCCCTTTAACCCCCCGCATCTCGGCCCGAAGCCCTGCCCGGAGCATACATTACCTGCTCGGCGGCGCGGCTCTGTGAGGCTCATGGCTTCCCTCTCTCCTCATCAGCAAATCAGTGCTGCCGTGCACTGGGGTATGGGACCCCACAGAACTTCAATACACCCAGATCCGCAGCGGATTTCACTGCAAACTCGCAACGTGAAATCCACTGTGGAACCGGTATGTGTGAAGGCACCCTAAAGGAGGTAATAACTCTTTGGTGGTTTTTGCTTTTGTAAAAAAAGAAAATAAATAAAATACAAACATGGTTTGTTTAGTTTTTGTTTTACCACATACCACATAAAAACATAAAAAAATAAATAAAAATCATTTAAACTGCCATATACTGACCCCTATAATTTTATAATTCTTTTATTAATGCAGCTGTGCGAGTAGTAGTGCGAGGAGCTGTAGTTTTTGTCAGTACCATTTTGTCATTTTGAGCTAGATGTGACAAAAAAACTGCAGTTCTGGCAATGGCTAATTTTTGTATATGGCATTTTCCATGTAGGACCAATAACATATTTTATTGCTTTAAACATTTCTGCATGCCAATTACTTACATTCTTATTTTCCATTCTTATTTGGAAAATAGAGGGTATGCTACTCGCTGGAGGTAAAAAAAAAAAAATCAGATAAAACTCAAGTGCTAGTGCTTGTAAAATCTGCATGGATTTAGCTTGAATTTCTATTTTAGGACTCTAGGTATATTGGTGTAACAAAAGGGCCTGTTTACAGGAAGTAAATGGAAACTGCGGTATCCTGACGCAAACAATGTATGAAGCTGAGGCTTCTAGCTCCATACACTGTGTTTACTTCTAGTTTCAAGACAGTGCAGAAAAGCTGATCAACATGAAACAGCTGTAAATATTCTATCCTGTAGAAAACCCTTTAAGGCTCTGTACAACCTCCTAAAGTACCTAAAGTATGTTTCCTCTTATACATCACATACATGCTAATACTAAGTGGCTTCCAATGACAGTTTTCCCTGGAGTAGCATGTATGTGCTTGAGATTAGATTGTGAACTCCATTAAGGACCAGGGCTATTATTATGGCTGCATTCTCAGTTCAGTGCTATACATAGATGGATACATAGACATAGAGGTAAATGATTTGCCATTCCGTGTTGCTATTATATAATCAGCATTTCATGATGAATTATTCATTCCTTCTCTGAGTAGATACTGATCAGTTACATTTAAAGGGACTCTGTACTGGAATGTTGCCACCACCTGTACCGCATTGTAGGGGTCCTCACGCCACTTCTGGTTCAGGGGGTGGCCTTTCTCCTGGTGCACCGGTCTGACAGAGCAGGAAGTAAATCTGGCTTTGCTTAGAGCATCCATGCCCAGCATGCCCCTGAGCTGGATGTAGGCAGGGAGAGAGGTGCTGCAGGCCTAGGGCACTAGGGCATGGATGCTCTAGATTGACTCTTCGATGCAGCAATAAACATAGTTTTTCTTTAAAATACTGGCATAAAGAGAAAGGCCAACCCTTGCCGCTTAATACTGGCGGCTTAATGCTGGTACAGAGATGCTTTAAATAACCTCACAGCTACAAAGGCAGGCTGGGACTTCACCAACCCTCGGAAGTTACCTGTGCTATCTAGCACCAAGATGCTCTACATAGGTAACCTTGTTATTTTTTGTGTGTCCCATAGTTGCTTGATGGGAATTCCGAGTCTAAGTTAACGCTTTGTCGTGTTCTCAAAAGGTTCCTGAACAACTAGATGATCAATGTTATCCACATGTCAGTGGCTTTAAATGTCATGATGATCTTGTGTTGTTATATATACTTCATACACAGAACACTGGCTTTCTATTGCATGAAGCAGGCAGAACCCATTATAGTTAACACTGTCAGACGTGATAGACTGAAGAAAATGGGATTTATTATAAATGAGACATAATGAATGTGAATTGCTGTTAAAGGAAGCACTGCTATCAAATTTGTACACTGTTCTGATGACCAAATGTTCTGTTGCTAAGTAATGGATTTTGTACAGCATCCCTCTCAAATTTGTACTGCAAATCTGGATATTGAAAAACCAGCAAAGGGAGAATCAGATGTGAGTTCTATTATGCACATTCTGACACCTAAAGTAAAGGGACAAAGTTCTCTATCATTGCATTGTGTACTGCACTATAACCAGGGAGCTCAGCAATCCTTCAGAGTGTATATCACAAGAACTTGACACCACATTTACCATCTGCATTGTCCTGGTACAGTATCCCAGCCTAAAGTAACCTGAAGTTGTAGTAACATAGTAACATAGTAAATAAGGTTGAAAGAAGACTAGAGTCCATCAGGTTCAACCTAGGGAAACCCTACTGTGTTGATCCAGGGAAGGCAAAACCCCCCGCGAGGCAGACGACAATAGCCCCACCACAGGGAGAAAACTCCCCCCCAACTCCAATGGCAACCAGAATAATCCCTGGATCAACGTATCACCGGAAATCTAATGCCCATAACTTGTAATATTATATTGTTCAAGAAAAGCATCCAGGCCTCCCTTGAACTTATTTAATGAATCGGCCATGACAACCTCATGTGGCAGAGAGTTCCACAGTCTTACCGCTCATACAGAAAAGAACCCGCTTCGATGCTGATGATAAAATCTTCTTTCCTCTAGACGTAGAGGATGCCCCCTTGTCATGGCTACAGTAATAGGAGTAAAAAGACCACTACAAAGATCTCTGTACTGTCCATTCATATATTTGTACATTGTGATCAGATCGCCCCTAAGACGTCTTTTTTCTAGCGTAAATAACCCCAAGCTTGATAACCTGTCCTGGTACTGTAACCCACCCATTCCCTTAATGACCTTTGTTGCCCTCCTTTGCACCCGCTCCAGTTCAGCTGTGTCCTTCTTATATACCGGTGCCCAAAACTGTACATAGTATTCCATATGTGGTCTGACCAGTGATTTATAAATAGGCAAAACTATATTCTCATCTTTAGCATCTATACCTCTTTTGATGCATCCCATTATTTTATTAGCCTTGGCAGCTGCTGCCTGGCACTGATCACTAAAGTTGAGTTTACTGTCCACCAATACCCCCAGGTCCTTTTCGGAAGTAGTTTTACCAAGTGTTTTATTATTTAGCACATAACTGTACTTATTATTTCTACGTCCCAAGTGCATAACCTTACATTTATCCACATTAAACTTCATTTGCCATTTCACTGCCCAAGCCTCTAGCTTCTCCAAATCTCTCTGTAATATCATATTATCATCCTCTGTGCTGATTACTTTACCCAGTTTAGTATCATCTGCAAAAATGGAGATTCTACTCTGTAGCCCCTCAACAAGATCATTAATAAAAATATTAAAAAGAAGTGGACCCAACACTGACCCCTGTGGTACCCCACTAGTAACTAAAACCCAATCTGAATATGTTCCATCAATGACCACCCTCTGTTTTCTATCACACAACCAGTTACTTACCCATTTGCATACGTTTTCCCCGAGTCCCAGCATCCTCATTTTGTAGACCAACCTTTCATGCGGCACAGTATCAAATGCCTTTGAAAAGTCCAGATACACAACATCCACAGCCTCCCCCAGGTCCAGTCTATAACTTACCTCTTCATAGAAGCCGATCAGATTAGTCTGACAGGACCGATCCCTCATAAATCCATGCTGGTGCTGCGTCATAAGATTATTTTCATTAAGATACACCAGTATAGCATCTCTTACAAACTCCTCAAATACTTTACCTACTATAGATGTTAGACTTACGGGCCTGTAGTTTCCAGGATCACTCTTTGATCCCTTCTTGAATATTGGTACCACATTAGCTATGCGCCAGTCCTGTGGAACAATCCCTGTCGTAATAGAATCTTTAAATATTAGGAATAACGGTCTGTCTAACACAGTATTTAATTCTTGCAAAATTCTAGTGTGGCTGAGAAATACCTAGCTGAGCTTCGTAATCTGTCTGTCTGTGTGTGTTTGTTATAAATTTGCTGTATGCACTGCTACTTTACTTGTCTCAATTTACTATCTCCGTGTAATAAACACAACAATTAGCCGATGACAACAGTCATCATTGATATAGGTTTGGACCTATAATTGTTGGGCGCCGACCGCGCATCGCTACGTGTAATAGCGGTGTGCGGCCAGCGGCTGATGACATGCAAAGTGCATACGCTACCTTTCCACGTTATCTGGCCGTGTAATAGACCCAGTAAACGAGCGCCAATCTAGCAAATCGGTGCTCGTTTACAGTAATTATCGGGCCCTTTTCTGCCCGTGTAATACTACCCTAAGGCTACCGTGGGCCCCATGGCCATCCAAACCGCCCACATCTGATTGTAAACTGCTAGGTGACAAGTGAAATTATGACATTTTTCAGTGTGTTGCTAGTTGGCTGCAATAGTACTGTATAGGTCGTCAATTAAGTGACGTCTCAGGAGGGGCGTCACTAGGCATAAATGTCTGGGGTCCAGAAAGCAGGAGAGCAGGAGGTTGTTTTTAAAATCAAACTACATGAGGACACAGGAGGAAGCCATCTATAGTAGGGGGACAAAGGAGGGGGCCATCTAAAATATGGGGACAAATGAGGGGGCCATCTATAATAGGGGGACAAAGAAGGGGGTCATCTATAATAGGGGGACAAAGGAGGGGGGCATCAATAATAGGGGGACAAAGGAAGGGGCCATCTATAATAGGAGGACAAAATAGGGGGACATCTATAATAGGGGGACAAAGGAGAAAGCCATCTATAATATGGAGTCTGCATAGGAGGAGGCCATCTATAATAGGGAGGTTGCACAGGAGGGGGCCATCATTAATAGGGAGTGTACATAGGAGGGGGGCATCTATAATAGGGGGTCTGCACAGGAGGTGGCCATCTATAATAGGGGGTCTTCACAGAAGGGGGCCATCTATAATAGGGGGTCTGCACAGAAGGGGGCCATCTATGATAGGGGTTCTGCACAGAGAGGGGAGGCATTTATAATAGGACGACTACACAGGAGGGGCCATCTATAATAGGGGGGACTATACAGGAGGCCATCTACTATAGAGGGACTACACAGGGTGCCATCTACACAGGGGGCTATCTACTATATAGGGGAGGCACAGAGCCCACTGATGGGAGCAAGCTAACTCTGGGGTTCTGAGTCAGAGTGCCTGTGCACTGGGGGAGGGCAGGTTGGGTGGAGAGCCCTGGGTACATTTACTATGCCACTGATATGGGACAGTATTAGGAAGGAATATCTACTATATGGAGCACTGTTGGGAAATTAAAGGGTTCATAAAAATAAAATTTCTTTCAAATCAACTGATCCTAGCAAGTGCCAGAGATTTGTAATTTACGTCTATTAAAAAATATCCATTCTTCCGATACTTATCAGGTGGTGGTGGTGGTGGTAATATGTGGTCATTGCATGGTGGGATTACTTATGTTATGTTGATACAGTTTTAGTTGGGTTTAAGATGTCTATAGGGTACATTTTTGGTTTTGTGTCCTGCATTGTAATTTAGATTTATGTTGCATGTAAGAGGAGAGGCATTACTAGTAAATGTTATTAAATTAACTAGAATAGATCAGGAATCAGCTTTCTCCACTAACCGTTACTTGTGGCAAATTGATGCAACCCAGAGGGACATCGCCCTGGATGTTTTAAGACCCTAGAACGTATGTGCATTCATGCATGATGCGTACACACCACGTGAGGGGTGGGGGTGGGGGGGGAGCTCATGCCAGTGAAGCGGGATCCCAGGTTGTGTGAACAGCCCAGGTTACACTTAATCCACCACTGCTGAGATGTATTATCAGTGCAATGTTTAACATAGTTGTGTATTAGTCAAATTTAAGGTAGTAAGTGTTTGGTCACATGAGACTTTATTAGGCAGCTTTGCAGTGTCGAGGAACTCATGTGCCACTGCTAGGTTCTCCTTCAGTTCGAACAGCACTGAAGGTATCATGTATTGGGTTTCCTATGCTGCCCTTACCCAGCTGCACTATTACCGTTTGGCCACAAGATGCCACTAGAGAGTACTGTCTTATATTTCTACCAGCACATTAAAGAGGTTATCCAGCAATTTTTTTTTCCTTTAGCTCAACTGGTTTCATAGTTATACAGATTTTTATTTTACTTTTATTTAAAAATCTCAGCTGTTGTACGTTGTGCAGGAAATCTTGTTTTCTTTTGAGTCTGACACTGCTCTCTGTTGCCACCTCTGCTCGAGACAGGAACTGTCCAGAGCAGCAGCAAATCCTCATAGAAAACCTCTCCTGGTCTGGACAGTTCCTGTCTCAGGCAGAGATGTCAGCAGAGAGCACTATATCAGACTGAAAAGAAAACATTTCCTGCAGGATATAGCAACTGAGTATGGTAAGTATGGTAAGACTTGAAATTTTTTAAACAGAAGTAAATGACAAATCTATATAACTTTATAAAACCAGTTGATTTGAAAGAAAAAGATTTTTGCTGGATAACCCCTTTAAAGTCTATGGGGGTTAATGCTGTTTATATGCTGTGTTACATGATGCTTGTAAGAGATTGATTGCCAGACACTTCCGAATCCCTCAGCCTATAAAAGACACCTTCTTGAAGGCTTCTTCTCAATGGGACATTGAATTACCACAAGCTCTCCCCCACCAATAGGGGATTAGCCCAGCCTTAGCCCTTAAGTACAGGGTTATGTTCAGTTCTGGGTCTCAGTTAGTTAATTCCTGGTTAGCCTAGACCACTGTTGTTTCTGAGAGAGCTTCTACCTGGGCCTGGCCCCTTTGGACAGGTGCTTGAGTGCCCAAGAGACTTTATTTGCTTCAATTATCTACTACCCACAGAATTATGGCCTGCTAAACCCTAACAGGGGCAACTACCACTAAAAGGGACACTACCTGTCTACGCCTGGTCTCTCTAGCTCTCTACAAGTTTTCTTCAGGAAGTTCTTAAAGGGGAAATCCAGATAGAGACATTTTTTTTTTATTAAAAGTACATTAAAAGTTATGCGGCTGTATAATGTATTACCATATCTGTGCGGTTCTGCCACACTGGTAGTTGAATGACATCCAGGAAGTGAAGAAAACTGGCCTTTGAGCCAATTCACTTTGTCTCCTGTTCCCTCTGTCTCCCCCCTTAGGAGACAAATCTTCCATTCCTCTGTCTCACATTGTGTGTGTTTGCTGAGCACAGGCTGATGATGCAGACAGGGGGCATAGCGTGATTTCACAGGAGGCTTGGTGGGATCTTGTCTCCCATTCCCCTGAGAAATTCACCATCTCTGACCAGCCTCTCTATCCTACACCTAAGCAGGCAAGAAATGACAGAAGCAGTTGCTGTAACTTCATTGTGCAAAAGTATGCATTGAAATTAAAACTGTGTTCACACATGTTGGAGTTTCATTGTAGTACAGCCGTGTCTTCACAGCGACGGCACAGAGGATTAGACCGGCACGCCCAATCCCACCTGGACAAAAAATGAGGCATAAACAGTATATCCCATGTAAGATAATATCGGATGAAGTCCTTATTGTGGGGCTCAACTTCAACGATAAAAGATGCTAAATCTTAATATGTGCGTGGAGATGGGGAATAGTTTCACCCAGATGTCCTGGCCCGGGCCCATATTCCTAAATGTCGCACTTGTATTCCTGTGACCTCCTCCATCAAGAGACGATATTCTAAACCAGAAGTATGTGTATTCTTATACTAAAAGTGACACAATCACCCAGGTTGAGTTCTGTACCACTAGACTAGTCCCCCCTGGTAGCCTCCTGGCCTCAACTACAAGTCAACATACTAAAACTGTTTAAAGGGCCTATTACATCAAGCGATTATCGGCCATTACAGCCAATAATCGCTTGGTGTAATAGCTAGTGTTAAAAGGAAGTGTGCACTGCCACCGCTCCTGTTGCACGGAGCCATCGGCAGCAGACCGCCACTATTGGCATAGTTTGCTTTCAACATGTTGAAAGACAACAATCAGCCAACATAAACTATGTCGGCTGATTGTTGTCTTTCAACATGTTGAAAGCAAACTATTCCAATTCTGGCAGTCTGCTGGCCACCAATCCGAGCAATAGCAGCGGTGGCAGCGGACGCTACTCGGACGATCTGGCAGAAACACCCCCTCCCCTGCATCTCCCCGCAGCCAGGTGATTGGTGCTCAACTGCCGGGATGATGTTGTCGGTGGTTGAAATATAGCTCAGTCAGTTAGGATGTAGATGGGACGCCAGAGCTAACTCAGAACATTTGTGTGGTGGTATACCTGCTTTTATTTTTTTGTGGCTGGCTATATTGATCCCCAATATTCGGTGACCTTCCGGGCTGTGATGGGTCCCTTGGGCTCTTATCATGATGGTCCAGAGTGGAGAGATGACCCGATCAGACTGTCAGTACTGCCACCCACAGAAAGGGGAAAATGACCCAAGGACGGTGTAGCCTGTGTGTATGGGTGCTGGTGGAATTATCACTGGCTCCCAGTAGAATAAATAAGCTGATCTTTACTGACAAGTCTCTTGCAATTCCTGGTTAATATAAGGTACAAGTGACTTCTGAGGTACAGCCTTAAGTTCACTGAATCTGTGCTGAGAGCTGTTGACGTGCTGAAGTAGAATAGGAGAGTAAAGAGTAGTGGAGAGGAGTTTATCGGGAGAGCCCCAACCCAGTTTAGCAATGTACTCTGCCGGAACTTGTAAGAAGAAATACTTGTGCCCTGACCTGAATGTCGCTATAACCACATTCTGCCCTGCAGTGTCGGGTTACCCAGCCTACGAGGGTGACACAAGCCCCAGTCCTGGTTACCTGAGTTGAGCTAAGTGTCCGAGCGTGTCCCGGTGTCACCTGTGCTGCGAGATAGAGTACATAGGATACAGTACTTGGATACAGCTGCTTTGCTCTATCCGGGTCAGTTCCTCTGTCTAGGATACCACCATGCTCTGTATAGAGTGGTTCATGGCATGGGTTGAAGTGTTCTCTGACTTAAGTCCTCCTTAAGTGTTTAGCACTGCATCTTGTCTGTAAGCGTAGCTGTTAGAAATAAATTCTCTGTGTTCTCCATACGTGTGTTCACTATCACAGCTTGTCTGTCCCAGACAGGGCACGTGGCAGAGCTAGGCTCCTGGCTAAGTACAGCAGAGATGCCTGATCTGTGTGTGTCCTGCTCCACTGAGAATCAGAGAAAAACTAACTAAGGGTTACACACCCTACAAGGTGTGTAACAGTTCCTGTGAGTGGTGGAGAAGAGAGTGTGCAAAAGAGAAGAGAATAGAGATAGGTAGGAAGGAAAAAGCATCTCTCATTGGTGCACAGAATCACATAATAAGACAGTAACCATTGACTGACTACAGCTGTGCAATACATACAAAGTAATCCATAGTGACATCTAGAGGTGAAACTTACATACACCTTCATCACCACTTTACTCTAAAGTACAATACTTTTGCGACAGGTGCCCAAACTAGAAACACCTGTGGTGGGACACCTCATAGGCCTCTGAATCTAATCACCCAAATTTTCAGTACCTAGGAGAAGGTCAAGTTCACAGCAAAGAGAAAAGTTTGCCTCTTGAGGTCCCTTTACAAGTCACTCTACTGCTAGCTGCTGCTAGGGTATGAAGAAAGGTATCTAGCACATGTAAAATTCCACAATTGTTTGGCTGATTTTAAGACTAATGTACTTCTAAAATATTTTCTAACTAGGGTAATAAGATATATAACCTAAAATTATATTATACGTATTGTCATGTGCATCAGCATGAATGGAGGTTCATGCATATGTTTGATATAAAGCAAGACTATGTGGAATAATAACATGTTGATGCCTTGTCACATTTACTGGTATTTAACTAACAAAGTGATCATACCATGATGAGACAATTGATGAGTAAGAAATATTATGTAGTTTAAGATGAATAGATTAGTGGCTAATTGTAACCGGTTGCTTTTGATAATAGTCTGAGAAGGCTATAACCACACAGAATTATAGGAAAAAGAAGACATTTATTACAGAAAACAATACTTAGCTGCAGTTACAGATGGTACAGATGCATAGTTGTTCCTTCCACAATGAAATGGGGAGCCCCATTGTATATTATGGACTAATATACACCCATCTCGCTCGATGACAGGGTGCTGGGCACTTTCCATCCATGGTCCCAGCTGAGGCTGACTAGAAGCTACATACCCACAGCTTTAATAGTAAGTTTGGGTGGGGGGTGATGTGCTTCCAGAAATGTTTATGTAGACCACTGATGACCATGAATGGAAGTTTCCCAGGCTTTGTACATGCTTACCAAGCAAAATGTGGTTGTACAATTACAGCTACATGCATTTGGACAATAACAACAACTGTGTCCTCCAATGTTGACACTACTGGGGAGGTTTATGGCCGAACAGTTGACATAACAATACATCTACCTATTCCCATGCACATAGCTAAATACAAACCAATCCCACTTACACAGCCGGCTAAGATAGATAGATAGATAGATACAAATAAGACATGAAAACACTACATTCCTTCCTATCACATGAATAAGACACTTTAACAATCTCAAATAAGCCCATCTGGTTACACTAATATACCTAAATATCAGAGTTCTTTATACAAATGAAAGAATGCTGTCAGCTAAATACACTAAACTCAACATAACAACAGTAAAGGATATCTCCGGTAATCACAAAAAATACAGTGCAAACAGGGATTGCGGGAGTATAATAAAGAATGATAAAGAATGTACTTGTATACTTACCTGTCTCTGTGCCCCTGCAGCACTGCATTACAAATCACAGACGCCCCCCTCGTCAACCTCCTGAAGCACCGGCTGATAGAATGCTCACTTAGCCAGTCAGTGACTGGGGCAGGACACTGCTGAGCGGGTACTTTTCCCCAGGTTGTGAGAAGCTGGGAGAAAATTATGCCTGACGGCTTTCAGTGACCTGTTGACTTGGCACTGTGGGGCACAGGGACGGGTAAGTATACATTCTTTATTATGTTTTCACTCTCCCTTGCCTTCACTGAATTTTTTGTTTTCGCTGGAGTTCTCTTTTAATTACTAGAAAGGCAAATACTGCTTCTCCAAGTAACTCTACCTCTAGAATGACTCCTTCTGGGTATCATGCATCCTGTTCCTATTGTCATTGTTTCAGATAAAGCTTATTTCCATGCTGCTCAATCTATTGCCCTTTACAAATGGGGGATACTGGATACGCTGTTGAGAGTCTTCAATGCAGGGCAGTTTCAAAGAAATTTGACCAATGAAATCATTCCCCACCTTCCTGCACCATTTAGATAATGCTGATAATTAATAAAGAAATTTGATCAATGTAGATCAATTATCTCTACCAGTAGCAAGTCAGGTTAAAGGGGTTATCCAGGATGAGGAAAGCATATGCTGCTTTCTTCCAGAAACAGCACCACTCTGTTTTAAAGAAAGCAACTATGTTTTTCTATTCCTGGATAACTTCTTTAATGCACAATGGAAGTTTTAACCATGTAAAACTAGTTCTTACATTACACGCAATACCCCTGTTGAGATTCCCTTTCTATCACAAAAGGAATTCTTTGGTTCATAAGTCTTCTTCTCCTGAGGTAGAAAGGATATCTTTCAGAGTTTCCTTAAATCTAGAAGAACTGAAAGGACAATCTTCTGTGATTGGCTGCAATTTAAATTCTTAAAATTGATCATCCACTCCAAGTTCTGTGATGTCTGAATGGTTACCCGAAGGAAGAGCTTTTGGCTTCACAATGATCAAAAATCGCCATGGTGTATGTCAACATTAAACAGATCGAGGTTGCCATGTCCTGTGCCCTCTTGTGCATAAATGCTGTGCTTTTTGCAAGGGAAAAGCATAATCAAAAGGGAGATTGTTGAGTAATCTATATTAAATAAAATAAGGGTATCCACGTTTTGATCTAATTTTTAAAAGTTAGTGGTATAATTAAAAAAAAAAAAATCTGTGTCAATCATGGGAAAATATTGTGATTTTTTTACAGTTTAACATCTGGGGCAATCACAAAAAAATGAGAATTTTTTTCACAAATTTGTGCTAAAATTGCGCAATTTTAGCAAGAGTTGCTGCATTCATGGTAAAATTGCATAATTCTTACCACAGTTTTGGTGAATTCAAGGCATAAGTGCATTAAAAAAGAAATACAAAAATGCTATTTATTTATACTCTAAAAATAAAATTATAGATGTCACAATCATATACACAAAGGGGGAGATTTATCAAAGGGTGTAAAATTTAGACTGGTGCAAACTGCCCACAGCAACCAATCACAGCTCAGCTTTCCTTTCAGCACTGCCTAAAGCTGAGCTGTGATTGGTTGCTGTGGGTAGTTTGCACCAGTCTAAATTTTACACCCTTTGATAAATCTCCCCCAAAGTGTATAGGGTTATTTTACAGGATTATGTAATGTGCCTCTCTGATGTCTGTTGCTGGCTCCCTGAACGGTGACTGACAACAGGGTAGATAGCTCCCTGTGTGGAATTTGATTTAGGTCCCCATGTGTAGCATCCCCATATAGCAATGGCCCCCTGCTTAGCATTTACATTTAGTAAAGTTGCTCCCCATTTCATCACAGATATAACTAGTAAAAATAGTAGAGCATGTGTCATATTGCTTAACCACAATATCATATTGCGCAACCACAATGTTCTTGTCATTTTTGCTGACCATTTTGCCCAGTTGTAGTTGGCAATCCAGAGACATCCATTGAGAAATTTGTTGTTTGGTGAAGAATAGCAACTGTCCCACTCTTTGGCTTCTTTCACAAGGTTCAACAGCATGGCAGCGCTTTACCTTACACATGTCATACAAGGGGAATTGTCAATTCAGAAAGATGTGGAGGAGGACAAAGAGAAAGACAGACATGTATCAGTGCTGTAACACTTGACAGAGAAGAAAATGCCAATTTTGGCTGGTGTTACCAATTTCATGAAGTAGTATAAAAATATAGGAGTACACATTGCTTTTGACAACAGGACTTAAATTTTCACTTGGAAAAAGACCATCATTATCTGTAAACTGTGGCCACCATTTGAGTGAAACTAATCACAAAACTCAACAAAATCTAAATATTTTGAGAATTTTAGGTTAAAGCCATTTAATGTTTAGAGCAAATCTGTCAGCTTCTGGGCCCTACCTGAGGTGCTAACAGTGTGCTGTAGCTGGCAGTCCCCTAGTGAGCATGATGCCTTTTTGTGTAATTTTCTGTGCAGCTGGTTATGTACAATCTCAGGTCTCCTACTGTAATTAAGTGTCAAAGAGAAGTTGTTTGTGCCACACTCTTGCCCACCTCACCCCTCCTTCCTCCTCCCTCTTCATGAATAATCAATGCTGCCCGGCCTCCTGCTCACTCAGCTGTCAGCCAGTGTCTCTGATCAGTCCTCTGTAGGCATTTATGTCTAAAAGATCCACTCAAATATAGTTGAATCTGTTGGAGCTGTGGTCTAGGGGTAACTGACCTGACAGCAGGTCATTCTCTGGTTCAAATCCCCTGATGGAACTGAAATAGAGGTCCTTTTTTTCTTCTTCTCATTACTGTATTATTTTTAGGGCTATGTTCACACTCAGTATTTTTGCTCAGTATTTGGTATTTTGCAACCACAACCAGGAGTGGATTGAGAACACAGAGAGGCTATGTTCTCACACTGTTTAAATTGAGCGGATAGCAGTTATTTAATGGCAAATAAGGGCTGTTGTTTTAAAATAACAGTAATTATTTGCCATTAAATTGCATTTATCTGCTCAATTTCAACAGTGAGTAAACATAGCCTTTCTGTGTTTTTAATCGACTTCTAGTTTTGGTTGCAAAATACTGAGCAAAAATACTGTGTGCAAACATAGCCTTAAAAATGATACAATAATGAGAAAAAAAAAACCCTCTATTTCATTTCCAGAACCAGAGAATGAATAGACAGGCCTCTAGATAGGTGAGTTACCCCTAGACCACAGCTCCAACACATCTGGTCTCAGAGATTCAACTATATCTGAATGTTTCTTTCAGACATAACCTGCCTACAGAGGACTGATTTGCAATCAGAGACACTGGCTGACTGCTGAGCGAGCAGGAGGCCGGGCAGCACTGATTATTCATGAAGAGGAGGGAGGAGGAAGGAGTGGTGAGGCACAAACAACTCATTTTTGACACTTCATTACAGTAGGAGATATGATATTGTGCATAATCCACTGCATGGAAAATTACCAAAAAGCACCATGCTCACTAGGGGACAGCCAGCTACAGCACACTGTAAGCACCTTAGGTAGAGCCCGGGAGCTGACAGATTCCCTTTAAACAGTTCACTAATGTTTAGTTAGAAGTATAGCACATAAAGTACAGATAGAGAGCAACACAGTACATGTGGTATCAGCAGTGAGGAGTACAATACTTTCTTAGGGTGCGTTCACACCTACCGGATCCGCAGCAGATTTTCATGCTGCGAGCTTGCAGCGAAATCAGCTGCGGATCCTGTACTGTGAAGCTCAATGGGTCCCATACACGCAGCGGATCCGCTGCCTGCATGGGACCGGGCCCCTTTAACCCGTGCGCCACCGGCCGCCCGCAGCGTACAGCCCCGCCCCCCTTAAACCCCCGAACCGCCCGCACGCCCAATCGCTGCCCCGGTCCCCGCACGCCCGATCGCCGCCCCCCCCAAGCACGCCCGGCCGCAGCCCCGCAGCGCCGGCCCCAAGCATACATCACCTGCTCGGGCCGTGGCTGTGTGATGCTCCCGGCTCCCAGCACGGCAGCACTGATGCTGATGGGCAGCAAGGGGAGCCGGGAGCATCACACAGCCATGGCCCGAGCAGGTGATGTATGCTCGGGGCCGGGGCTGCGATCGAGCGTGCGGTGGGGGCGTTGATCGGGCGTGCGGGTGGGCCGGGGCGGCGATCGGGCGTGTGGGTGGTGCGGGGGTTTAAGTAGTCCGGGGCTGTAAGCTGTGGGCGGACGGCGGCGGCGCAGGGGTTAAAGGGGCCCGGTCCCATGCAGGCAGCAGATCTGCTGCGTGTATGGGACCCATTGAACTTTAAAGTACTGATTTCGCTGCAAACTCGCAGCATGAAAATCCGCTGCGGATCCGGTAGGTGTGAACGCACCCTTAATACTTAAAAATGAGTGGCACTTTCAGAGAGCAGGGTCTATATTATAAAATATAAAGGGATTAAAAATTTATTGCAAAAAAATCTGTTCTATCCCTTTAGAATATTGTCGCTGCATATAGGAGTTAAACAGTTCATTTATGGGTTAAATTATAATAGCTTTTTGCAGTTTTGTATCCTTAGACTTTTCAATACTATAGGGGGTTGTAGGTTTTTTTTTCCTCGTCTCCACCACACTAGCCAAGTGGACTGGAAGGAGACACAACATTGCATGAAGGGGGGTGGCCTCCCTATACCCCTAATTTATTACAAATTACACCTGCACATAGGCACAATGTATAGTCGAAATCTGTGCCACCTGGGAGAAGCATGAGCAGATGCACTGGATTTATTGAGAGGCGTGCTCCTCCTATGTGACGTCTGGACCTGTTCTTGTCTGCGTGATCTTATGGCTGTTTGTACAGAATAATTTCTACTAAAGCAGCAACCACCACCTCTTTAATTTTATTCACTTGTATCTCAAATTATGCAACAATACTGTGGTAACCATGGAAAACAGTCTCATCTTCTCAGTTCATGTGTGAATGGCGTCTGATGAATGCAGCATTCTAGTCTATAGAACTGGGGTGCATGTGTAAAATAATCTGTGCACCATGAACTCCTGACAAGGTAAATGTGCTGACCACTGCTCAGGCTCCATCAGAAATGCACATGTGCTCCGTCCATAAATATATTATTTTGTGTTCCTGCCAGCACAGACTAATAGGGCTAATGCTTCCTGAGGAGCTGCCCAGAGCTGCATTAGTCACAGATGTTTGATTGATTTAAAACAAAGAGGCTGACCGCCAAACTGCTCTATAGGGTTTCTCTTCCTGTCACTTTGCCTGCAGGGTTATCTCTGAAATGCAATTAAGGTGCTTAAAAGTACATTTTCAGGAAGATGCTGAATTGATGTGAGCAGCTATATCGGGGATCAGTGGCTCAGAACGCTTATGGCTATTGCAGAGAAAGTCGTGCCCTATGTTATGGGGACAAAGACAGCGAGATTGAAATGTTCGGCTTCACATTAACCTATCTAGAAATATTTATAACACTTGATAATATCACATTATCTTGCATAAATTTCACGTATTTTATATTTATTAGCAGCTGGGTATAGTAATACAGTAAGTAGATGTAATGATTTGTCCATCTGGATGGTTTAAACAGCAGTTGTTCCGAGTGATGGCCTGTCACTACAATTCTATGCAAGCTGAAATTCCTCGCAATTATCACAAAATGATTTACATCCGTCTAATTGGTTAAAAGGGAGGTCTGGTAGGTTTACCCAATCATCTTCTGTTTGTACATTGCTACCTTCAGTGTACAATATTATTTTCACATGATTATTTTTTTGCCTTCATAAATACATTATAGACATAGCAGAACACGCTACACAATTACACTTTTTTGAAAATTAATTTTGATTTAAGGGGATATCTGACCTTTAACAGGGAACATAAAAACAGGTATTCTTGAGATCCTATTACACAGCAATTATAATCCAAACAGGCCAATATTACCATGTGTAATATGTCCAAACACATATGTGTAATAGCAGATGTGCGTCCGACAGCTAAAAGGGCTGCATGACTGGTTGTTCCTTGTGCAAGCTCCTAATAGTGCCCATGTTCAAATGTGTGGATATGCTGTAGTGTTGGGGTAGACCTGCTGCAGATCAGTAGCAGATAAAATGTCCAGTGATTACAAACCAAACCAAAAGAGTTTCTAAAATCAACCAAAAAAAAACCTCGAAATAGGGATGTGAATGTTAATTCAAGACAGCAATGTAACCATTATCAAGCAAAGTCATAGGGGTACATAGAGGGTGTGCCTCTTAGTGAATCCTGCCAAGGGAATAGGGGGCGGGGCCTTATATAAGACAGGCATACTTGTACGGCGGTCTTCATAAATCTAATTTATTCTGGATCAGTTTTAGATCAAGGCAAGATTTTGCTGCTTCTATTACTTTTTTTTTTTTTTTTACAAAATAAAGGGAATCTGTCAGCTGACATTCAAGTTACAAACTGCTAACACTGTTAGCTGTTAGATCAAGAAGACACATGGTACCTTTTATACATCCGTCTGTGCTTCTAAAATGTAGAATGAGGAGGTCTTCCAACTTTCAGAAACTCAGGTGCTTAAGGTGCGTTTACACGTAATGATTATCGTGCGAATTTGCGCGATAACGATCGAATTCGAATGATAATCGTACGTGTAAACGCAGCAAATGATCAAACGACGAATGAGAAATCGTTCATTTTGATCTTTCAACATGTTATCAAATCGGCGTTCGCAAAAAATTCCGATCGCCGCCGCTAGCATACATTACCTGCTCTGTGTAGCAGGTCTTCGAAATCCCCGGCTCCCCTCTTCAGTGCATTGACTGGCTGAAGAGGGGAGTTGGGAATTTCAAACAGCTCCTCTTCAGCCAATCAGTGCTACTTACATTGATTGGCTGAAGAGGGGAGACGGGAATTTCAAACGGCTCCTCCTCAGCCAATCAGTGCTGCCTTGCATTGATTGGCTGAAGAGGGGAGCCGGGAATTTCAAACGGCTCCTCTTCAGCCACTTAGTGCTGCCTTGCATTGATTGGCTGAAGAGGGGAGCCGGGAATTTCAAACGGCTCCTCTTCAGCCAATCAGTGCTGCCTTGCATTGATTGGCTGAAGAGGGGAGCCGGGAATTTCAAACGGCTCCTCTTCAGCCAACCAGTGCTGAAGAGTAGCACTGATTGGCTGAAGAGGAGACGTTTGAAATTCCCGGCTCACCTCTTCAGCCAATCAATGCACTGAAGAGGGGAGTCGGGGATTTCGAAGACTGCTACGCGGAGCAGGTAACGTATGCTCGCGGCCGGGGCGGCGGGGGCAATCGGAGCGGCGGCGGCGGGGGTGGTGATCAGAGTGGTGGCGGGGGTGGCGATCGGAGCGGCGCAGGGGGCTGCGGTTGACCGTGGGGCCGGGCTGCGGATGAGCGGGGGGCCGGGCTGCGAGCGGAGGGCTGGGCTCCGGACGGGCCGGGCTGCGGGCGCGCATTCGCAAAACGATCGCAAAACGATTTTCCCGTACGCTATATCATACCGTCTAAACGCTGATCGTTATGAAAAAAAATTGTTACTCCGACATCGTTAATCGTACGATCGGGCCAATTATCGTTTTGTGAAAACGCACCATTAGACACTGAATAAAAGCATTATGTGTTACCATGTGTCCCCTTGGCCTAACAGTGATCGGGCATGTGGGGGGGCCGGGGCAGCGATCAGGCGTGCGGAGGGGAAGCGGGGCGGCGATCGGGCGTGCGGGGGGCCGGGGCGGCGATCGGGCGGTGCGGGGGTTTAAGGGGGCTTACCGGCGGCGGCGCAGAGGTTAAAGGGGCCGGGTCCCATGCAGGCAGCGGATCTGCTGCGTGTATGGGACCCATTGAGTTTCACACCTACAGGATCCGCAGTGGATTTTCATGCTGCAAGTTTGCAGCGAAATCAGCTGCGGATGCTGTACTGTGAAACTCAATGAGTCCCATACATGCAACGATTCGCTGCCTGCATGGGACCCGGCCCCTTTAACCCCTGCGCCGCCGCCGGTCACCCGCAGCTTACAGCCCCTGCCCCCTTAAACCCCCGCACCACCCGCACACCCGATTGCCGCCGCGGCCCCCCCGCAAGCCATAACGCGACCCCCGCACGCCCGATTGCCGCAAGTCGTCCCCCCCCCCGATCGCCCCCCCGCACACCCGATCGTCGCCCCCACATACCCCATCTCCGGCCTGCAGCCCTGGCCCTGAACATACATCACCTGCTCGGCCCGTGGCTGTGTGATGCTCCCGGCTGACCTGCACGGTAGCACTTATGCTGATGGGCAGCGAGGGGAGCCAGGAGCATCACACAGCCACGTCCCAAGCAGGTGATGCATGCTCGGGGCCGCGATCGGGCGTGCGGGCGGTGCGGGGGTTTAAGGGGGCCGGGGCTGTAAGCCGCGGGTGGCCGGCGGCAGCGCAGGGGTCAAAGGGGCCGGGCTCCATGCAGGCAGCGGATACGCTGTGTGTATGGGACCCACTGAGCTTCACAGTACAGGATCGGCAGCTGATTTCGGTGCAAACTCGCAGCATGAAAATCCGCTGCGGATCCGGTAGGTGTGAAGGCACCCTAATTAATCTGAGGAAACTGGCCTTTTCTAAATGAAATGTTCTCCCTTCCTGTTCTGTCTTTGTTTTCTACACTTTATGCTTCTACACAGCTGCCATTTATCTCCTCATATCATTTTGCCACAAAATAATCTTTACTGTTTACATCCCTTTGTAATTCTACTTAGGGCTCGATCTTGAGGAGGAAGTATGTGCTGACCTGTTAGGTCAGCGCTTGCTGCCTCCTCACTCCCTGCTCGCTGCCCATGTTATAACACACTCAGACATTGAGCGGGAAGGTGTGGGAGGTGCTGCTAGAACGATCTAAAAATGATGGCACATAGAATAGAGCAGCAGTCTGCCACCGCTCCTATTGCATGGTGTGACGGGCAGAAGACCGTCACCATCATGACTTTAGAACATGGCGAAGGACAACGATCAGCTGACATGTTCATGCATGTTCATTTGGCGCTCTATCGTATTTGGATGTGACATTTGTATTAAATAAAAAAAAAGGTTAAAAAAATTATGAGCCATATAACTGCAAAAGAGTAGCTATAAAAGGGTACCCACAGTACATTCAACCATGTAATGGCAAAGAATACAATGCGAAAAATATCCTAAATACTCATTTTATGATAATATTAAAGTCTCTTCTTTCACACAGTCATTATGTAAATTTTAAGAAAACAATGTCTCTAGCTTTTTATCATTATTAATGCGATTGCAAAAGCTACCACACAACAGGAAGTGAATTTCTTTTTAATCCCATACACTCATTATCTCTCTACCTGCTCCTACTTTGCGTTTTCTTCTAGCGTTGGCTAATTAACTGTAATCCTTACATTATGCATTCAAGCATTTTTTTCCCAGACTGAAAACTCTTGTGCAGGAGACTAAAAGCTGTTTCTGCCCCCTCCACCACTAAGGGGGTTGGAGATCTTACCTTTTAAAAGCAAGAATAAAAGATTATGGTTTGCAAAATGCATGAATTTGATAAATATTTCACTACTCTTATCCTCCTTTTCCAACTCCAATGGTTTTGGCTAAAGGCTTCTTACGCATTTCTGCTTGTTCTTTGAAGCTTGCTGTGATAGTACTTCATACTGTAGTTCCTCTTTTATATCCTATTGCTCCCATTAATGTCTTTATTTAGGATATAATATAAATGTCTGAAATAGTATTTTTAGTATATGTTCAAGTTTAGGTTGTCATTACATTTAAAAAAAATAAAATAAAACAGGCATGCATGTTGTGGCTTGTATGTAAAAGGTAAGCATACAGAAATTTTCAATATACAAAAAACACAAAAATGCAACAGCTCCCTGCAATGGCAAGATACAGACCCACTACAGACATGAAAATAGTTAAAAGCAGCTCCCCCCCCAACTGGTAAAAAAAATTTTCCACAAAAATAATGGGGCTCTTAATTACCATTTGCAAACAGCGTAAACCACCCCACCAGCCATAAGGTGGCCCTATGCCGGGTGGACCTACACTGTACTCTGGCCTCTCCATGGCATGTAATATGCCTATGCTCTGGGCATGCAAGATCCATCTTATACCGGCAAAAGTAATTACACCACCTGGGTGGGATAGGTGGAGTGCACGACCAAGTAGAGGCAGCCCACAACTCGGGAAAAAAAGCCTGTTCAAGCTGATGGACAGCCTGCTCCGCCAATCAGTGACTGGAGCAGCATCCCGCCCCAGTGACTGACTAGCTGAGCGGCCAGTCTATCAGCCGGGTCATGACGTGTACAGTGCCAGAGATCCCAGAGCCTGGTGGGGGTCCCGAAGTGGCGATCCGGGGCTCTGTGTTACTTTTCCCCATGTACCTGCCTTTAAAAAAAAAAAAAAATAGGGAGGCTTGCCTGGCAAACTGAGCAGGAGGCATACAGCACTCAGTACTGACACTGGCCCACTCAGGAGCAGAAGCTTTAGAGTGGGTATTCCTGTCATTATTACAGGAGTCACAGGCTGATCAGTAGTGTATCCAGAGATCGCAGGAGCATCATCGGCACTATGGCATCACAGAAATGTGAAAATGTGAAGATCTGAAGATCTTAGGCGATTAGGATATTTATTAGAGTCTCACGAGCAACACGTTTCGGGGGGGGGGGGGTTCACTTCTTTCTCAAGTTCAAGAGACATCATTATGATGTCTTTTCAACTTGAGAAAGGGGTCCTAAAACCCCGAAACGTGTTGCTGCTGAGACTCTAATAAATATCCTAATCTCCTATGTTCTTCTGAACCGATTGACATCTGTTATGCTGTAGTGCCGCTAATGTGCCCGTGACCTCTGAATACACCCCCGATTAAGGCACTAACCAGTTTTTAGGCAGTGTATAGTGTGTTATCACTTACTATCTGACCTTAGCGTATGTTCACACTGAGTAAATCAGGCGGAATTCTGTAGTAGAGCCCCTGCGTGGCATTCAATTGACACACTGAGGAAGGCGGGAATTCTGTGAACATACCCTAATATAGGAAACTTTTATGCAACATATAGCCATACAAAATAAGAAAATAAGCATGCTACCACAGCATATTATGAAAAATAGATGTATTCTTCATTTCAAAAATATTTAGTGTCAAAGAGAGTTAAACAACATTAAAACACCAACAGGCAAAAGACTCTTATTACAGATATCATAAATCATAAGAAGCTATCCCCTCTCTTCCATAAGGGTAACACAACAGAAATTTATATTATAATGGGTGGTAAGTATAAAGTAGTATATAACTCCCCAGTGTTAATGGCATTAAACAACCAATTATATATATATAAATCATAAGTAAACACACTCAACCATAGACCTGCTGCACTGGGACGACACAACTCTTTATTTTCTGAGTAGAACAATATTCTCTGACAAGGTTATTTTGAGAAGGAGCCAGAATGGAGCCAGGACCGCAAGAAAAAAAATTCAAACATATTTTTAATAGTTTTCTGTCTAGACAAATTATGCATTTTAATCTATGAGATCTGGATACTGGCATTGAATTTTCCTATTTTTGTCTCTGCTTAGTTCTTTCCCTAGTGGGGTGATATATCCTACCCTTTAAGGATGTGAATGCTTATGATGTTGAGGACATCTCAATGCTTTCTCTCCAGACAGTGAGCAGGATAAAAGTTGTATAATAGTCCTGTTCTACAGAGGTCTTTATTGTCCTGATCAGCAATATATCTCTCTGACATGGAAGGACAATATGTTTATGAGTTAGGATGTACCTTGCAGAATATGTAATTTCAGCTGTAGGAAATAGACTTGAGTGCCGCACAGATTAAATTTCTTCTGTCTTGAGCAAATAACATCAGAACTGACTTGTCTCTGGTCTGGCTTCATTATTTGATAAATACCAAGAACAAGAGGTGTATTTAATCTGCAGATAAAATCAGTGAGGATATCCCTCTATTTTTTAACATGAATTATTTAATTCATGTACTGATCTTAAAATGTAGAAAAATATGTATTTTCTAATTTTAATTTTAAATAGAATTTTTTTTTACAATAGTGGGCCCCATATGAAAAAGTAGTGAAGACAACATATTGTGTGAGCTCTAAGCTGACAACAATGAGTACTCCTGCTCACCCATAAGCCCTCAACAGGGCTGCACCTCCCTATATCCCCTCCCTCATCTCCGCCATGCGCGGGAAACAGGCAATGGTTTGGAAAAATATGCACCACCTGCATCCCCGTGACTGCGCTGATCCATTGATGTTAAAAACCTAAAGCGATGTACCTGATGGTAAATTCACCTTAAACACTTAGCGTGTAGGCATTAGTTGGTGACTGGTTCAACCACCATTACCTGCACTTTTGTCTTCAACCCTTTCCTCATAGTCTGTAAGCTCTTGCCAGCAGGGCCCTCACTCCTCATGTACAGCATAATAATAATATTATTATTATTATTATTATTATTATTATTATTTACTGTAATTTCTGTAATGCCTGATTTTTGTCCCCCCAGAATTGTAAAGTGCTGCGGAATCTGTTGGTGATACATAAATAGAAATTATTATTATTATTATTATTATTAATAAGTGCCCCTCTCTGTGGAGGGCCAAGTGTATTTATTCTCGAGATAATCTACTAACTTTAATTTGAAAGCTGTAATTCTTCTATTCACCTATGGTGGAGCTGGAGGTTGAAAGCAATGGCGTAGCTACCATAGAGACAGGTTAGGCAGTTGCTATGGGGCTTGGGGGAGAAGGTAAGAGCATGTGTCCTTCTGCTTAACCCCTTGTGTACTGTAGTGTACACGGTGGGGCGATCGGAGCGGTGGCGGCAGGGGGGCGATCGAGCCGGCGCAGCAGGGGGCCGGGCTGCGGATGAGCGGGGAGCCTGGCTGCGGGCGGGGGGCCGGGCTGCGGGCGGGGGGCCGGACTTTCGTGGCGACTGTTTACACGGAACGATCTGCGAATTTTTGGCGAACGACGATTTTAGAACACGTTGTAAGATCAAAATGAACGATTTCTCGTTCGTTGTTTGATCGTTCGCTGTGTTTACACGTACGATTATCGTTCTAATTCGATCATTATCGTGCGAATTTGCACGATAATCGTTCCGTGTAAACGCAGCATTACAAGTGGCTGTGGCTATGCACAACCTAATCAGATGAGCCTTGACCTTGCTGCTATAGTGTACAAGCTTTTTTGTTTGATACATGTCAACTAAAGAGGTGCTTTTCTAATTTTTTTATGTTATATTTTACCAGATTCTCTAGAATCCTGTAAGATGCAGCCTGACTCTGCTCTCCTGGCTATAAACACTATCAGGGGAAAAACAAGACAGCTGTGTCTCATATCATACTCTCTAGTGGGTATTAGGGACAGAGGTTTTATGTCATTGATCTATCACATGCTGCACTCAGATATGAGCAGGTACAGTGATAATACATTCCCCTTCTGTTTTGGCAAAGACAGGGGTATTCTGAGAAATCGTGTCTGCATTAGAACCATAATCAGAGAACTGGGAGGCCCTTGGGGTTTGGTCCTGTGACAGTGGGGTTGCAGGGCCATTCCATGGCCTCCCTTTCCTACTTGCACACGCTTTGCAGGGTTGGTGGTTGCTGACCAACACAGTGTGGGTTTAGCGTAGGGACTCATGTGAGCTGGGAGACCTGCATGTGGTACATGAGGCAATATGGTTTGTTCAAATAATTTACCAACATCCTGGCATTGGTTTTTAAATGTAGCCAAGAGGCATTAGAGTCAGCCATAGGTGTGAGGTGCAGCGCTCCTTTCTCTCCATGTCTGCATAATCAGAGAACTAAAAGCAAAGATGGCACACAGCTAGAGAGGATTGAACTTACATTAAAAACAAAGTGAATCGCTTTGTTCCTATCTGCTTTCTGCTCACCAGGCTGCAGGCTTTAAAGTCTGCTCCGCTCCCTGCCACTCCTCAAAAATAATGCATCCAGTCCTGGGAAACTTCTCAAACTTCAACCAGAATATTGACCATAATACCCATAAAGGCCCTAACTGACATAGAGGACAGATTATACAGAGAATAGTCTGTGTAGACAGTATCTGTATGCAGGTGAAATGCTTGGTGACTTTCTCAAGTTACACAGATTTGCACAAACTGCTGTTCTAGCAAGTTACACACTATGCAGACAACATGTACATACTTATGTACATCTTATTCTGTGTGCTAAATGCAGCTTGGTTTATTAATTCTACCTGTGTCTGTGCTTTATGTATTAGATAATCCTCTTATTCTGTGGTGTAAAGTCACCGGTTTATTTATCTTGACATTTTTGTAACTATAAAAGAATCGTGTGACTTGTTGGAAATGTAAGTGTCCGTTATGTTCTGTACTATATTATGACCTTGATGAAAAAAAGAATGAACATAAATGTATGCAGACTTCTGTATTGCTTTGTAGAATGATAGCTACAAAATATAATATACATGGAGGTATTGTTTTGTTGTCTGCTTTATAAAGTGTTCATCATGTAGAAATTGTTTGTCCTGGCCATTACATAGGCAGACAAAAAATATTCCTTATATTATGAAAGGTTTATAGGTTTATACTTTACCTGTAAAGCAGCTTTGAAGACTGTGTCAAGCTGCACAATAGCTATGAATTACTCCCAAGACAGATAATCAATGCCATGTGACTTGTTTTGCTATAGAAAAGCTTCAACCACCTTTCACAATACCACACTGTATCTCTGTATCCTGTTCTCTTGCTTCTACTGAGGTGCAAAACTGATTATTGTTTTTCTTTACTACATTCTTAGAAACATAGTAATTTTTCCTATTGGCATAGCTATGTAAGGTCTTGCAAACATATTTTGAACTGCATTACTTTGTTCTCTTAGATGTACTTTGGGTGTGACCTTAAAATTAAAGTTATCCAGCAACAAGGATAATCCACAGCACTCACCTTGAGTAGTGTAAATTTATTGAATAAACAGGGTGCACGGATGTCAGTAAGCAACAGTTCAAAGCTTCATCATGGTCATACAAAGTTTTTGCAAACACACCCCTTATGAACCATCAGATGAGCCTACCACCAATCACTTTATATACCCACAACCGATACATAATGACAACCCCTAGATGACCCATGTCGTATCGCTACAGCATGGACGCCTGTTTCCAAACAACCCATGCCATATCGGTACACCATAGGGTCCAAGGGGCTCTATAAAGCAAGCTCAGAAGCAGAACATAGCATATCCTTCAGGTTTGGACATTTATGAAAGGATATAAAAGGGTTTATTAGTGGCTTTCTTTTGCAACAGCAGATCTGCCTTAACAATAGGCCAGTTTTAAAAATCACATTGTAATCTTCCACTGGACTTCATTGTTCATTCCACTGGACTTCATTGTTCTTCCACTGGACTATACATAAATAAAAAGACAAATCATTTTTTGTTTGTCCTTTATTTCTATGCTTACCACTTCTTATGACTTGATCCCTATCCTGGGTAATGCTTCATAAGAGGCCTTGTTCAGATGTGACTCCGCAGCTTGTTGCTCAAACAGTGCATAATCTCCAATTAACCTCCTCAAGCGGACATATTGGCTATATGGAACTGACTGCTTAACATGTTGTGGTTTAAAGCTCTTATATCTTAATAAAGTATTAGGAGATATACAGTAGGCGTTCTATATCCTTTAGTTTGCAACTCCCCATTATCTACATATACCTCTACATCCAGAAATTCTAACATTTGATCTCCCCATTTACTGGTTAAAAAAACATGTTATCTGTATTTTCAGCAAGATATGACACAAATTCATAAAATTCTACCTCTGTCCCCAACCATAAGATGAAAATATCATCTAAGTATCTCAAGAAGAGACATATAGATGGTAAAAAAGGATTATCTGCAGAAAGTATTTACTCAAAATGAGCCAAAAAAATGTTATCTAAGGTGGATCACTACTCCCACCTTTCGCTGGATCACTACTCCCACCTTTCGCTGATACCACCGACTGTCAAATCGGAAGTAATTATGATTAATGATGAAAAATATTGCTTAATGAATGTATTGTTTCAGAATAGAATCTTCACATGTATGGTCTAGCCTCCACCAGGATTCGATTAAAGAGGCTCTCAATGTCAGTACAAGCCAAATGCAAATCGTCAATCTGTCTCCTGTATCACCTGCAGAAAGTGTCATGTATCTTTTATATATGACGGTATATGGGAAAGAGCCGAATGTAGAAACCGGTCCAAGTAGTTAAAGAGAGGTAAGCCTTTTCAGCAGTGTCATTTGGTTCACCAACCTTTATGTGTGAAATTTTATTTATTAAAGATGGCTGTACCATTGTATCAATGAAGTACTCTCTGGGGGACATTTATCAAACATGGTGTAAAGTAAAAACAGGCTCAGTTGCCCCTAGCAACTAATCAGATTCCACCTTTCATTTTCCAAAGAGTCTGTGAGGAATGAAAGGTAGAATCTGATTGGTTGCTAGGGGCAACTGAGCCAGTTTCACTTTACACCATGTTTGAAATATCTCCACCTCTGTGTTTTGTCTCATTTTGTCTCGACCCTATTCCAGTGCCCTCACTCTTCTTGTTTGGATAATTTTACAAAGAATGACGAGGTCTGTAATTTTTATTGCTGTGACACTTTGAGGCATTGTTCACACATATAAACAACTGTTATTGTTTAACGCTACCTACGGCTGGAATTAATGATCATGGTAGCGTTAAACAACGTCCGTTGTTTGTACAGCATATGAACATAGCCTAACTGTGAGAGATAGAATCTATAAAAAAATTTCAAAAATCACATTGTTTGATTTTTAAATAATTATGTAGCATTTTGCATGAAATAAGTATTTGATACAGCAGAAACAGTAGAGGTCTTTTAAAGTGGCCTAGACAAGTTCTTAGACCAAAATAACATAAATGTATATGTATAGAACCTATCATCGTCTGTCCCCTTCCCTGTATCCATCCCCTCCTTGTATATCCCCCTTCCCTGCATCCATCCCCTCCTTGGTTAAACTTTAAGGACACATGTCTTTACAATAGAAAAACAGAACTTAATATTTGGTACAGAAATCTTTGTTTGCAATTACAGAGTTCATACATTTCCTGTAGTTCTTGACCAAGTTTGCACACACTGCAGCAGGGATTTTGTCCCACTCCTGGCAATCTTTAAGACTGTGGCCCTAGCTCTCTTCAAATCATTGACCACATCTTCTTGTTAGCAGTTGAGAACTATATTTATTGCGCAAGCAATTGTTCTAAATGTTTTATAATAATGTTTTTATGGAATGATGTATTTAATATGAATAACATACAGATTGTATTTTATGGGCCATGCCCCCAGGTTAGGACCCCCCATTGGAAAGCACATCTCTCAAAGGGTTATTCATGATGGCGATTGTTTTGTTTCTTGTTTTACCTAATGAAGGCTTCATAGTGATTGTATTTTTCGTTTAAATGTCCATTTTTTATATCAGCGCACCATTTGCTCATTCACACGCAGCGGTAATAGATGCTTTTGTTTTTATACAGCCGATTGCACCTTAATTTGGAGGAACTCCCTTGGTTCTGGCTTGTTATATCCCTCTTGCTAATCATAAGAGAAATAAGCCATGTTTTGACTTAAATAAACAGCATTAGTCAAGGTCAGTATAGATATTTTTGTATCCAGTAAGGAATTCAATTCCGGTAACATGACTGAAGACCATGTATTGAGTGGATGCTAAACACATATCAGATATATCCCACTGGAAACAACCATAAAATACCACATACTTTGCATATCCATATACAATATAAACATAAAGACACAGAAATTGTATAAATGACTTACTTGTAGACAACATTTCTCATTAAGGCGTCTAGATCTCTGTGCCCTTTGAGCATGCCTACTGCTTTCACCGAATTTTAACTTACCAGAAAAGCAATAAACATTCAGTGACTTGTCAGTATGAAGGGTTGTCATGACAACAATCAGAATATGGAGTATAGATCTGTGTGGCCCATTTTGGAAATCATTATATTTTCTTAATCTAGCAAAACATTACATGAAAGTGATGTACAATACCATTTGCATTGTTCCAACGTTTCCGGCTTTCATTTTGTTTGTTTTTAAATGTCACTAATTCAGTTGTAATAGTCTACTGCCATATTACTGTTTTATTGTTATTGCTTTCCTGGACTGAGCAACATATGTATGGATTCTTAAAGATAAATGTGTATATATATATATATATATATATATATATATATATATATATATACAGAAATCACTGCAGCCATGGGAAATCGTAAAAAAATTACACGTTTATTCTATCAACAGAAACTGCGCT
Source organism: Dendropsophus ebraccatus (assembly GCF_027789765.1). Lineage (NCBI taxonomy): Eukaryota > Metazoa > Chordata > Amphibia > Anura > Hylidae > Dendropsophus > Dendropsophus ebraccatus. Next base: position 159,764,109 of record NC_091455.1, read on the forward strand.
GTTCAGCCCCACATGGCCTTTTTATTGTATTTTAGATGTATTGCATTTTGGATATATACTGTATGTAAGTAAACTACACAAATAATGCAAAATGTCTGTATATTTAAATATTAAAAAAAGCATAGGTTAATGAACTAATCCAAGTATAATAGTAGCAGGAGGTAGGACAGTGAATAAAAATTTAGGAGGAGATTTATCAAACTGGTGTAAAGTAGAATTGTCTTTGTTGTCTCCGGCAACCAATCAGATTCCACTTTTTATTCCTCACAGATTCTTTGAAAAATGAAAGGTGGAATCTGATTGGTTGCTAGGGTAAAAGACAATTCAACTTTACACCAATTTGATAAATCTCCCCCTTAGAGTTAAAAAAAAAAATACCACAAGTGTTGTATTACATGTTCTGCATTGGGGGGCACTTACTAACATCTTTGCTCAGTCACTTGTTGTTGACATGGCATAATAGAACTATCCAGGCAGTGTTAATGGCATCTACAATGGCATTCAAATGTTCCGTGATTACAATCCGTGCACAGAAGATGTGCTACAGACCGGAATGTGGAACTCCTGGCATTATGATTTATTATCATGCCAGTAACTTAAAAACAATTTTAAATGGAATCCGTCAGCTCCCGGGCACCACCTAAGGTGTTGATAGTGTGTTGTAGCTGGCAGTCCCCCAGTAAGCATGGTGCCTTTTTGGTAATTTTCCGTGCAGCGGATTATGTACAATCTTATGTCTCCTACTGTCACAGAGCAGTTGTTCGTTCCACACTTGTCATGCATCCTCCTCCCTCTTCATAAATAATCAATGCTGTCCGGCCTCCTGCTCGCTCAGCGGTCAGATTGCAGATCAGTCCTCTGTAGGCAGTTTATGTCTGAAAGAATCTTTTCTCTGTTATGTGTTGGAGCTGTGGTCTAGGGGTAACTCACTTGTCTAGAGACCTAACAGCAGGTCATTCTCTGGTTCGAATCCCCTGATGGAAATTAAATCGATGTCTTTTTTTTCCTCATTATTGTATCATTTTTAAATTTAATGTTCACACACACAGTATTTTTGCTCAGTATTTTGGTCAGTATTTTGCAACCAAAACTAGAAGTGGATTGAAAACACTGAACGGCTATGTTCACACACTGTTGAAATTGAGTGGATGTCTGTCATTTAATGGCAAATAATTAGTTTTTTTTAAAAAACCGTCCGATATTTGCCATTAAATGACGGCCATCTGCTCAGTTTCAACAGTGTGAGAACATAGCCTTTCTTTGTTCTCAATGCACTCCTGGTTTTGGTTGCAAAATACTGACCAAAATACTGAGCAAAAATACTGTGTGAACATAGCCTTAAAAATGATACAATAATGAGAAAAAAAAGACATCTAAACAGGTGAGTTACCCCTAGACCACAGCTCCAACACATTAGGGAGGAGAGATTCTTTCAGAGATAAACTGCCTACAGAGGACTGATCTGCAATCTGACAGCTGAGCGAGCAGGAGGCCGGGCAGCATTGATTATTCATGAAGAGGGAGGAGGATGCATGACAAGTGTGGCACAAACAACTGCTCTGTGACAGTAGGAGACATACGATTGTACATAATCCACTGCACAGAAAATTACCAAAAAGGCACCATGCTTACTGGGGGACCGCCAGCTACAGCACACTGTCAGCACCTCAGGTAGTGCCCGGGAACTGACGGATTTCCTTTAAGTGTCACTGTCAACAGAGAAAACTTTTGACATGTCATGGAGTTTTGTGCATCACTCTGTGTCAGCATAATCATTCGTGCTCCATAGACTTACATTATGACCCCGACTGTTCCCATGACAGAGCCAGGAGAGGGTTGAACTTAGTGTGGTCTCCTCCCGGCTCATTTTCACGATCGGTACGGGTCTGAATGTCTCTATGACATGTCAAAAGGTTTCTCTGATGACAGAGACACTTTTAATATTCATATGGTTGTACTATCATGCTGTGTCAGTACAGTAGTGCAAAGATTAAAACCGTTTTGGAGCTCCCGAAATCATCAGGAATGATGCAGGGAGCTCCGAAGTCCATTACGTTGCACATGTGCACTGAATGCGTCAATGTTCCCTTACTTCATACACATTCTGTTACTTCCTAATTTGCATGCTTACATCCCTACCAATGAAGGAGAGAGCCGGTGGTATGTTAACCCATACCTGTAGACTTAAGGATTTGAATCTGTATAGTCTGGAGGAAAGAAGAAAAGGGGGGACATGATTGAAACCTTTAAATATGTTAAAGGACTAAATAAGGTTCATATATCTATGCTAAGATATTAAGATAAAAGTAAATACTAAAAGGGCATAGTAGATGGACCAAGTGGTCTTTTTCTGATGACTGTTTTCTATGATTCTAAAAATATATATACTTGTCACAAAGGCTAGTATTAGGTATTATAGGGCATACTCTATGTTTAAACTTGTGGTCTGGTTATACAGTATGCTGATTCGCACTTCATTGCATAGAATATTAGATAGATAGATAGATAGATAGATAGATAGATAGATAGATAGACAGACAGACAGACAGACAGACAGATAGATAGATAGATAGATAGATAGATTCAATAAAGTAAATGCAGCACTCCAGATATCAATGTAGTGGTGCCAAGTGGTGCCAAGCGGCAATTCCTTAATCAGATGGATCCTGAGATCCAGTTTACATTGACTTACTCACAAACTGAGGTACAATTTCTTGACACAGTTGTATTTAAAGATAATGCCAGGTTGGGGACACAATTACACACTAAACCCACTGATAATACTCTGTTGTGTTTTGAATCCATTGTGGATGATGAGGACGCATTATGTGACTTTTTAAGGGTGCGTTCACACCTACAGGATCTGCAGCAGATCTGCAGCAGATTTGATGCTGTGTTCAGTTATTTAAATGAAATCTGCTGCAGAAAATCATCTGCAGATCCTGTAGGTGTGAACGCACCATTAATCAATATGCTAGGAATTTTGTGAAGAGGGGATATTCTAAATCCATTATAGAGGAACACCGCACAAAAATTATGCAAATGAATAGGGATGAACTCCTACGCAAGAAGATGAGAGGTGAGGAGTTGCCTCGCATACCTTTACTTTTGTTTCCCAGTACAATGGCCTAAGTGGGAAAATAGCTAATATTCTCCAAAAACACTGGACCATACTATGTGATACTTACCCAAAAATCGTTGACTTCCAATCCAGACCCTTTATGTCTTATAAAAGATCATGCAACCTTAGAGAGAGACTAGTTAAAACTAATGTTTCAACATCTATACGTTCAACTTTTGTTAGGTCCTCTTAAACCTGGTTGTTTTCTATGTCAAAAATGCGTGAATCGCAGATATCTCTTGAAACGTGACTTCTTTGAACACCCTAGAAAATGTAAAAAATATTACATTAAACAACATGTAACGTGCAAGAGTGATTGGGTGATTTATATGTTAATATGTCCCTGCCAGTTACTCTATATAGGGGAAACTACCTATGACTTTAAGACCCGTATCACCCAACACCGCTACACCATCCGCAAACAAAAATGGATTTGCTGGTCCCTAAGCACTTTACAGAAGTTAAACATAAAGAAAGTGATCTCAGAGCCATTATTCTAGAAAGAGTACTTCCACCACAAAGAGGGGGGGGGGGGACAGACTGACTCTACTAAAAAGAGAACTTGAATGTATACATTGTATGGATACTTTAAAACCTAGAGGACTCAATGTTGATTTCAAGGTTACCCCACGCTATTGTAGTTGCAGTTGCAGCCCTACACGTTCCTGTGGGACCCCGACAGAAAATATTGTTCCTGTTACATGTGCTCTTTTCTATATATTCTTATATGTATTTTGTTGACTAAATATTCTTTTATCTTTTCTCGTAGATTTTTCTTGAAGCAAATTTCAGTGCAAGCGGTGGAACACTTCATCTTGGATGACATTACTATGGCCTTTATATAAAGTTTATTTCTATACATTTTTTCTGTATTTCTTTGCAATTTTTGTTCTCCCACTATTCACACCCAAGTTGGCAACATTGCGGTTTTGGTGAGTTTCTTTATGTATGGCATTCAGCTCATGGCTGCGCCTGGTACCTGTCTTTGTGCAACTTGGTGGCCTCTGATGCGCTTACTACACTTAGCGATAGCCCTCATGGTGAGTGTGTGGTGTCTGGGTCGTCCTGGGATCGGATATTCCAATCCATGGTTGACACCCGTATGGCACTGCCTAGCCTCACCGAGTCTTCCGTGCGGCAGACTGGTGTAGGTTGCGATCCATGTTAATATGTGTGCCTGACCTAATGTGTTAAACTGATGCTCCGATTGAGACACCTGCCAGCACTGACAGTTTTCGATCTTATGCCGTTTGCCTATTAGACCTCAATATACCGCTAGTCACTGGGTATTAACTATCTGCTATTTGCATATGTACTGTGCTGACAACCTACAGTACTCCACCTATCACAGGGCCCTACGTCATCCAGTGGGTGGACTTACTTTTTCAATGTGCTACGTCATTAGTGCTTGAGCAATGCTTTTGTTTTCAAACACTTCGGCTGCTCCTGCCATGCTTCTTTGTATATACAGCTCTGGCCAAAGTAATCATCAGGGTGAGTGAAGCACCTACTGCTTTCAGATGTGTACCAATTATGTAATTTAGGACTTTTATATTAAATACACTGTTTATACCTTTGGATTGTACACTTATATGTTATAAATTTTGTATCACTATAATGCATCTATATTGTATGACTAGATTTCACTTTATGTCTATTTAGTACGGATGAGCGAACTTTTGAAAAGTTTGGTTCGATCCGGCGAACTTTCGTGAAGTTCGAACCGAACTAAAAACGAACCTTGCTCTAACGGCTGAATAATTGCAGCTACAATAGTGGGAGTGTAATAGGGTATAGTTTCGTTTAGTTGCAGTTGATATTACAATGAAAAAAGAGGGGGGAAAAAACCTGCAAAAATAATGAGAAAAAAATAATAATAAAAAATAAATAAATAATAATAATAGGAATAATAATAATAAAATATAGTGAATAAAAGTGCCAAAATAGTGACAAAAAATATTGAAAAAAAAAGTTTACAATGAGGATGCGGCAGCACTTGATTGCACCCAGGCCAGTATTGTTGAGAAGAGACAAGTTGAGCAGCAGGAGGAGGCAGCAGTTGATGTCTCTTCTCAACAAAACTGGCCTGAGAGGCGAGCAATCATCTGCTGTCTCCTCCTGCTGCTCAACTTGTCTCTTCTCAACAATACTGGCCTGAGAGACGAGCAATCTACTGCTGCCTCCTCCTGTTTCTCGACTTGTCTCTTCTCAACAATACTGGCCTGAGAGGCAAGCAAAGTCGAGAAACAGGAGAAGGCAGCAGTAGATTGCTCGCCTCTCAGGCCAGTATTGTTGAGAAGAGACAAGTCAAGGAACAGGAGGAGTCAACAGTAGATTGCTCGCCTCTCAGGCCAGTATTTTTGAGAAGAGACAAGTTGAGCAGCAGGAGGAGATAGCAGATGATTGCTCGCCTCTCAGGTCAGTATTGTTGAGAAGAGACAAGTCGAGAAACAGGAGGAGGCAGCAGTAGATTGCTCGCTTCTCAGGCAAGTATTGTTGAGAAGAGACAAGTTGAGCATCAGGAGGAGGCAGCAGTTGATTGCTCGCCTCTCAGGCCAGTATTGTTAAGAAGAGACAAATCGAGAAACAGGAGGAGGCAGCAGTTGATTGATTCCAGTCCAGTATTATTGAGGAGAGGCTACTTGAGGAGAAGGAGGCAGCAGTTGATCGATTCAAGGCCAGTATTATTAAAAACAGACAAGTTGAGGAGCAGGAGGAGGCAGCAGTTGATTGATTCTAGGCCAGTATTATTGAGGAGAGGCTACTCTAGGAGGAGGAGGCAGCAGTTTATTGATTCCAGGCCAGCATTATTAAAAACAGACTACTTCAAAAGCAGGAGGCAGCAGTTGATCGATTTCAGGCCAGTATTATTGAGGAGAGGCTACTTGAGGTGGAGGAGGAGGAGAAAGCAGCAGTTGATTGATTCCAGGCCAGTATTATTAATTCAGGCACGAATCATCTTCACAAAAGTCAGCATCTCAACACTGTGGCAAGAGAGCCTCGTTTTTTGCGGTGTTACGATGTTACCCGCCGCACTGATTACCCTCTCTGACGCCACACTACTAGCTGGGCAGGACAGCAGCGCCAAGGAAAACTCTGCCAGTTGAGGCCAAATCTCCAGTTTTTCTGCCAGCAGAGCAGTTGATTTATTCTAGGCCAGTATTATTAAAAACAGACTACTTGAGGAGCAGGAGGAGGCAGCAGTTGATCGATTCCAGGCCAGTATTATGGAGGAGAGGCTACTTGAGGAGGAGGAGGCAGCAGTTGATCGATTCCAGGCCAGTATAATTAAAAACAGACTACTTGAGGAGAAGGAGGAGGCAGGAGTTCATCGATTCCAGGCCAGTATTATTGAGGAGAGGTTACTTGATGAGCAGGAGGAGGCAGCAGTTGATTGATTCCAGGCCAGTATTATCGAGTAGAGGCTACTTGAGGAGAAGGAGGCAACAGTTGATCGATTCCAGGCCAGTATTATTGAGGAGAGGCTACTTGAGGAGGAGGAGGCAGCAGTTGATCAATTCCAGGCCAGTATTATGGAGGAGAAGCTACTTAAGGAGGAGGAGGCAGCAGTTGATCGATTCCAGGCCAGTATAATTCAAAACAGACTACTTGAGGAGCAGGAGGAGGCAGCAGCAGTTGATCGATTCCAGGCCAGTACTATGGAGGAGAGGCTACTTGAGGAGGAGTAGGCAGCAGTTGATCGCTTCCAGGCCAGTATAATTAAAAACAGACTACTTCAGGAGCAGGAGGAGGCAGGAGTTGATCGATTCCAGGCCAGTGTTATTGAGGAGAGGCTACTTGATGAGCAGGAGGAGGCAGCAGTTGATTGATTCCAGGCCAGTATTATTCAGGAGAGGCTACTTGAGGAGGAGGAGGCAGCAGTTGATCGATTCCAGGCCAGTATTGTGGAGGAGAGGCTACTTGAGGAGGAGGAGGCAGCAGTTGATCGATTCCAGGCCAGTATTATGGAGGAGAGGCTACTTGAGGAGGAGGAGGCAGCAGTTGATCGATTCCAGGCCAGTTTTATGGAGGAGAGGCTACTTGAGGAGGAGGAGGCAGCAGTTGATCGATTCCAGGCCAGTATAATTAAAAACACACTACTTGAGGAGCAGGAGGAGACAGCAGTTGATCGATTCCAGGCCAGTATTATTGAGGAGAGGCTACTTGAGGAGGAGGCAGCAGTTGATTGATTCCAGGCCAGTATTATTGAGGAGAGGCTACTTGAGGAGAAGGAGGAGGCAGCAGTTGATTGATTCCATGTCAGTATTATTAAAAACAGACCAGTTGAGGAGCAGGAGAAGGCAGCAGTTGATGGCTCTCAGGCCAGTATTGTTAAAAACAGACAAGTTGAGAAGGCAGCTTCCACAGCTCTTGATTGCACCCAGTATGTTTCCAAATAGACAATTGACGGTGGGGGCATTAGTAGGAGTAGTATTCTTTTGGACCCAGAAGGACCTAGTACAGACAACTGAAGTTTGAAGCTAAGGACGGAGCTCCTCTCTCTCTGATGTCTAAACACACAATGAGAAAGAGCAGGGACGCTCAGGCACTTCCTGTTCCTGGAGGGACGTCACACACCTTGATATTCACTTAAAAACAGGATAAAAGGGATTATAGGAGTAATAACGATTTTAATAAACCAAACCAAACTTTTTGCAAAGTTCGTAACGAATCTGGTTCCTAACGGTTCGGTTCGCTCATCCCTACTATTTAGACATTGTTTTTCTGCACCGTTTTGATTTATTGATTGCTAATTCGTAACAATCATCTTAATGTGTGACTCACATATATATATACCTGTTGTAAAGCACATGTATTACCACTGCTTGAAAAAGCTCTCAGTGTGTTGAGAGCGAAACATCGCGGTTTGGGGAAATAAACACGTTTGTTTGAACTTTATCTTCTTGCGTGCTGCGGTTTTCTCCATTAGATAGATAGATAGATAAATCTTTAAATAGTCCTGCTGTAAGCAAAATAAGCTTACCCTGAGATCACTGTGCAATGTCAGCCATTGGCTGGAGAGGTGGAAAGGAAACTAATACTAAATTATAGAGTAGTGAAAATGTACTTCCTAAAGTGATAGGTTGCTCTTAACAATCTCCACACCTAGGGGCAGGGCCCCCATCAGGAATTTCGGGGCCCCATACAACCAAAGTGTCTGGGCCCCTCACATTAATAAAAAAAAAATTGTGTGTTCGACCCACGCCTTGCTGGGAGGTATAATTTGGTTCCGATCAATTCTAGAGAACTGGCTCATATACCCCATTTTCCCCAGTGGCTTAAAATGTAACCTCTGTTATACAGTTATAAAATTTTAGAAACTAAATGTGAACAAGGTGCAATTTAAATGTCACCATACAGACACTTACTTGTATAGCTGCCTCTTGTGCTCTGTATGCAGTGCATTATATTCACCCTTGCAACGTACAATTTATAGCGTGTCTACAAGCCCAGCGGGGCTCATTATGATGGAGACTAAAACTTATACAAGAGTGGGGTAGGGGTTCCCCTGTATTTAGAATGCTGTTGAGTACTAGGCAATGCCCCGTTTGGGGTTATTGAATTTCAAGGGTCTGGGGGGGCTGTTTGATTTGTATATGTTCACCAATATCCCCCCCCCCCCCCCCGGTATGCTCACTAACATAGAATATGTTGATAAGGCTAATATAATGAGGCTGTTCCATGTTAGTGAGCATATACAAATCACACAAACCCCCTAGGCAGACTAGTTTAGCTCACCCAAGACAGTGATAGCGAATACATGGCGGTGAGAACGCTTTCTAAGAGATCCTGCTTGTGCAGCAGAGGTGTCTTTATCCTGCTCTGCATAGACCCTCGAAATTCAATAATCCCAAACGGGGCATTGCCTAGCACTCAACAGCATTCTGAATACAGGGGAACCCCTACCTCACTCTTGTTTAAGTTTTAGTCTCCATCATAATGAGCCCCGCTGGGCTTGTAGACACGCTATAAATTGTACGTTGCAAGGGTGAATATAATGCACTGCATACAGAGCACAAGAGACAGCTATACAAGTAAGTGTCTATTTGAATTGCACCTTGTTCACATTTAGCTTCTACAATTTTATAACTGTATAACAGAGGTTACATTTTAAGCCACTGGGGAAAATGGGGTATATGAGCCAGTTCTCTAGAATTGATCTCACACACAGACACCAGCACACATGTATACAGACACCAGCACACATGTATACACACATACAGACACCAGCACACATGTATACAGACACCAGCACACATGTATACAGACATACAGACACCAGCACACATGTATACAGACACCAGCACACATGTATACAGACATACAGACACCAGCACACATGTATACAGACACCAGCACACATGTATACAGACACCAGCACACATGTATACACACATACAGACACCAGCACACATGTATACAGACACCAGCACACATGAATACAGCACAGATAATCACAGTGATATCTCTGAGTACAGATAATGTAGGTGTCACCTGCAGTCCTATGTAACACCACAGATAACACAGTGATATCTCTGAGTACAGATAATGTAGTAGCTGTCACCTGCAGTCCTATGTAACACCACAGATAACACAGCAATATCTCTGAGTACAGATAATGTAGTAGTCACCTGCAGTCCTATGTAACACAACAGATAACACAGTGATATCCCTCTGAGTACAGATAATGTAGATGTCACCTGCAGTCCTATGTAACAGCACAGATAACACAGTGATATCTCTGAGTACAGATAATGTAGTAGATGTCACATGCAGTCCTATGTAACACCACAGATAACACAGTGATATCTCTGAGTACAGATAATGTAGTAGCTGTCACCTCGGGGCACCCCTACTAAATGATGTTCTACAAAATAAGAAAAGTGTCATACAGTGACTCACAGGTGACGTCTTCTTTGATCTGAGGCGTCACTTTCCCTTTTCCTCTCCATCCGGCCCAGTCCTCCATGATGATTCCTTCCAGATATGTTTCATCTTTTCAGAACCTGCGAGACAAACAATTTAGGCTCCGCACATTTCTAGCAGCTTCCTTTCCTTTCTCCCCCCCTGTAGGCTCCCATAGTAACTGCGCTGAGGTGCCCCCATGAGCTAATAATGCCCCCAGAGGTGCCCCCATGAGCTAATAATGCCCCCAGAGGTACCCCCATACACTAATAATGCCCCCAGAGGTGCCCCCATACACTAATAATGCCCCCAGAGGTACCCCCATACACTAATAATGCCCCCAGAGGTGCCCCCATACACTAAAAATGCCCCCAGAGGTGCCCCCATACACTAATAATGCCCCCAGAGGTGCCCCCATGAGCTAATAATGCCCCTAGAGGTACCCCCATACACTAATAATGCCCCCAGAGGTGCCCCCATATACTAATAATGCCCCCAGAGGTGCCCCCATACACTAATAATGCCCCCAAAGGTGCCCCCCATGAGCTAATAATGCCCCAGAGGTGCCCCTTAAAAAACAAACATCCTACTCACCTAATCCGAGCTGTGGCTGCAGGCAGCAGCTCTTCCTCCTCTTCGGGCTCCATCTTGCGAGCCGCAGGGACAGGACTTCCGGCAGGCGTGATGACGTCACATAATCACGCCTGCTGGAGAGGTCACGGCCTGGCCTCCCATATGCTGCTGGTATGAAGTGCCGGCAGCCTATGGGAGGGAATACAGGAGGAGGACACTGACAGGTCCTTCTCCTGTATTCTGATCGCTTTAATGTTCCGCCCGCTCACTGTGCGGGCTGAACATCGAAGCGATCAGTGCATCCTGAGAAGCTGAGCGGCTGCAGCTTCTCTGGATGCTCAAAAACAAGTGGCAAGGGGGGCCTTGCGGGCCCCCCTAGCGTAGCGGACGGGGGGCGGCGGCCGGCGGGCCCCCTCCATGTCTCTTAGGGTCCGGGCCCCATACGTCAGTACCACTTGTACTGCCCTATCGGCGGCCCTGCCTAGGGGACATGTCTGGATTCTGCAAATGTTTCCATAGTGTTAACTGTAAAAGACAGATAATTTGAGGCTCCCTTTTATGGTTTTAGCCTATATACTGTACATATTTTTTGGACATAATGGAAGTTATACTCTCACCCCCTTTCTGTATGAGGACTTCTCTACACAGCTGTAAAGCCTAAATTCTTCAGTTTTCATACCTTACTTGATAATAGATTTCTTGGTACTCGGTCCAGTGAAAAATGCTTTATCATTAATGGATTGTGCCACCTGGGCGAGGCTTCATGGCCGCTGCACCCTTCACACCACCCACATCAGCGCCATAGCCCTCGCCCCTACGTGATGTCATCGTCATCTAGGCCCCCATTGGAATGGGCCAGCCTAGAGGTCTAGGCCACACCCCCTCTAGGTCGGCCCATTCCAATGGCTGCCGAGGGGGCCTACAGTGTCGATGCTGTCGGATCCAAGTGGTGCCCAGGTGGCACAATCCACCAATGATAAAAAGCATTTTTCACTGGACCAAACACCAAGAAATCTATTATAAAGTAAGGTATGAAAACTGTAGAATGTAGGCTTTACAGATGTGTTGAGACATCCTCATACAGAAGGGGGTAACAGTACTACTTTAAGGCTGGGTTCACACTACGTTTTCGCATTCCGTTTTTTTAATCCGTTTTTTTGCAAAAAACGGATGGAAAAAACAGATGTATGTATGTGTATTGAATTCCATTAAAAAATAAACTGATCAAAACGGATTCGTTTTTTTACTTACACAAAAACGTAGTCGACGGTAAAAAAAATGGATTAGTTTTGATCTGTTTTTTGTTTTTTTTTTATAATGGAATTTAATGGAAAAATGGATCAAAACAGATGCACACATGCATCCGGTTTTTCCATCCGTTTTTAGCCTGCTTTTTTTTGCAAAAAACGGAAGAAAAAAAAAACGGATCGCAAAAACGTAGTGTGAACCCAGCCTAAGTTCTTGGAAACTGGCTGTTTTCCTGTTTCAGCGTGACATTCAGGCTATGTTCACACTACGTATCAGACCGGCCGGGTCACGGAACGGCCGGTCTCTGCACAGATCATCCCGGCCGGTACTGCGGATGATCTTTATGGCCGTAGTGTTCTGATGCATCAGCGCGTGCCTGCATCAGAACTCCCCATAGGACACAAAGGCTGGAGCCGCTCGCTTCATTGTGTGAACTGACAGGGTTTCCTACGGCCGCAATTCACTGAATTGTGGCCGCAGAAAACTGACATGTCAGTTCCTTGCGGCCCGGCGTGGGATCCCGGCCAGAGCGTATACGATGTGTATACGCTCCGGCCGGGATCCCATAGAACAAAAGGCAATGTTCCACACTGCATTAAGTACAGCCGTTGTTGCCATCGTACTTTTACGTAGTGTGAACATAGCCTAACCATAAAAGTAAATACAGTGGCAAATTTGCCCTTCCTCAAGGAGGAGTAAAGCCACACAGGTGAAGAACATTTTATACACAATCCAGTGGTAGATATTATTAAAGGGGTAGTCTGGACAAAATTAAAAAAAAAACACACACAGTCCAGGAGAAGGGTGGTGAGAACATAATAATCAACTTAAACTTACCCATCTCTGGATCTCCACAGCAGCAACATGCCACTTGCAAATTTCAAAAAGGGATAATTACTGGGTTTCAGGCCAAGGGTGGGAGTATTTCTGAAACTACACAGTTTGTGAACTGTTTTTGCGCTGCTGTGGTGAAAGTGTATTGTGAGTGGACAAATTGCCTAATTGTGAATAAAGGAGTCTGTCCTCTAGATACGAGTTCTAAAGTATAGCAGTATACTTATAACACAATAAATTTATTAATAGTTGAGTATAGATATCAAAATACTGGCTATATGTGCCACAGGGCCCTTGTGGTCTTTTTAAGCTCAAAGATAAAATTCATAGAAGTATCATAGATATTTCACACAATCATCAAATAACATATACGGATCATAAAATCATATAAAATCATGTAAAACATACAAAGAACCATAAAATCCTCCTGACAGTCAGTTATCAAAAAGGGAGTATAACCCCCAACATTCACCAACTGCCTAAACAATGATAGGAGAGAGCAGAAGGGATGAAGTGGTGTGGATTCAGAATCTGCTTGTTCCACTGTGTGGCCACATTAGCACATCACTTGTTTTTTTTTTTTGTTTTGTTTTTTAATAATATTTATTTTACAGATTATAAAAATAATTTCACATACATAAATGGGATCTCACAGAGAAAAATACGCCCCGTGCCATCCCACCCAGCAGCAAAAAATACTGTACTATCACTATTTGATTATAGCCCACTAGCACCCTCCCACCCGCCGACCCAGAGAGAGAGGACAAGAGAGCAAAAAAAAAAAAAAAAAAAAAAAGATAAGGAACCACAATTATCAACAAATACAGTTTTTCCACGGCCCCCATAATTTTCCATGTCTCTGAAATGCCTTACTGGATTTACATTTTGACCAATATTTCTCATACTGATAAACATTAGATACCAATCCCTTCCATTCCATAAGCGAAGGGGAATCATTCGCAAACCAATGTCTAGATATAACTACTTTTGCCAATGCACTTAATTTATTTAATAGAGAGCCAGTCAACCCATCATTATTGTAACCCCCCAAAAGTAGTCTATGGACCTCCGTCCCGACCTTTAAACCCAGATAAATCTCTATATAATTCTTAAGCAATTCCCAAAATTCTTGGAGTTTAGGACATTCCCATAATAAATGGAAAAAATCCGCATCCTCCATAGAACACTTGGGACAGTTAGCGTTAGATCTAAGACCTCTCCTCTTTAAGTCTTTGGGCGAGAGATATAGACCATACAAGATTTTAAGCTGTATCAACCTATGAGAGGCATTAACTGAGAAATCCTGTATACCCTCAATAATCTCTGACCACTGATCATTAGATAAGATTCCTATTCTGAGCTCCCACTTCTCCCTCGCTTTACGTAGATAACCACTCCCCCTTTCCTTGAGTAATCTAAGGTAAATCTCAGAAAGACATTTTCTCCCTAGCATGGGCGTCCTCAAATACTCAAAAAAATCATGTGAACTAATCCACCACATATCCTTATTTAGTGATGCCCTAAACGCATGTTTTAATTGCCTATATATAAACCAATACGAATCAGAAAGTGCAAACTTCTTAAACTCGTAAAAAAAAAGTAAATCCCCATCCGATACAATCTGTGAAATATATTTGATCCCCTTTTGGCACCACAAGGGGTGATCCTGAAGAGGACCAAATTCTTGTAAATACATATTTCCCCAAATGGGCGAAAAGTGAAAAAACCCTTAATCTTATATACCATTTCAAAGCTTTCCATGTCTTGATGTACAACTCTACTTGTGAAAGAATCTTAATACCTCCTAAACCCCCTTCTAAACAAACAAAAAAATCATCAGAATTGTGCTTAATGTTACATAATAAAAATTGAATAACAGGAGATAACTTCCATTTCCTAAATAATTGGGCACCCATGGCGAGAAAATACAGTCGAAAATCGGGGAGGGCCATTCCACCCTCATCACATCTCTGGGACCAACCATGATATCTTATCCTAGGCCTTTGTTTACCCCAAATAAAAGAATTCAATACGGTCTCTATTTTACTGAACCAGGAATCGGGGATCCAAACTGGTGAAGAAAAAAGAACAAATAAAAATTGTGGTAACACAACCATCTTAATTATGGCCATACGGTCTGCCATCGATAACGGCAATCGACCCCAGAATTCCACTTTTTTACTAATTTTAGCAAAGAGCGATTGCAAATTGAGGGCAATATATTTATTGACATCTGATGTAAGCTTTACCCCTAAATAATCGATCGAGTCATCCACACCCAATACACGAACCAATAAACTACTAAAGACACCGCTGCCCCCTATCGGCAGAAGGGAGGACTTCAACCAATTAACCCTCAAACCAGAGACATTTCCAAATTCAGAGACAATATTTATAACAATACGAACTGCGCTCTCATCCCCCCGTAAAAAAAGAAGGATGTCGTCCGCATAAAGCAGAATTTTATCCCTATCCCCCTGCAAACCATAACCACAAATTTCGTTAGAATTCCTTATCCGTATAGCCAAGGGTTCAATAAAGAAAACAAATAGTAAGGGGGACAGAGGGCACCCTTGCCTTGTCCCCCTCTCCAAGTTAAACCAATTAGTAACCCTACCATTATAGATAACATTAGCAATGGGAAAAGTTTATAAAAGTTTAATCCATGCTATAAAACCCTCCCCGATTCCAAACCCCTCCAGCACCCTCCAAAGGAACCCCCACTCCACCCTATCAAACGCCTTCATCGCGTCAATAGACAGGATGGAGCGGGGGGCCCCGGACGGCAGCTGGACATTAGCAAAGGCCCTTGAAATGTTATCAAAAATGACCCTACCGGGTACAAAACCAGTCTGATCACACCCAATCAGACCCGGAGTCACCCTACCCAGTCTAAGAGCCAGGACCTTGGAGATAATCTTACAATCACAATTAATCAAAGAAATGGGCCTATACGACTCTTATCTGTTGTAAATCTTTCTGTTTTTTTTTCTAACAGGGTGATACTAGCCTCTCTCATAGAGAGAGGAAGAATGCCTCTCGAGCAGGATTCATTAAATGTCTCTAGTAACCAGGGCAAAAGAATGTCTGAAAACTCCCTATAAACCGCGAAGGGCAGGCCGTCGGTACCCGGTGCCGATTGACCTCTAAAGCTCCCTAAGGCTGCCCTGAGATCATCCAACGTAACAGGGTCATTTAACGGCCGACACTCCTCCTCTCCTAGCCTAGGAAGTTCAACCTGACCCAACCAACCGTCAATCTCTGCCTCCATACCATATAACTCTGACCGATATAGCTCGGGAAAAAAATTGTGGATGACTCGACCGATCCCTTCCTTTGAACTGTCCAACCTGCCCTCTTTATCATACAGTGCCACTATAGGAGTTTGTGGCTCCTGTGCTTGAATAACCTTTGCCAAAAATTTACCCGGTTTGCCTGATTCGGTAAAATACCTCCGCCCCCTAAAAAATATGCCATGTTGGGCCTTTTGTACTAAAAAGGCAGAATACTGGGATTAAGCAGCCCTAAGCATTTCTCCGTTCTCTCTAGAGGGCATTTCAGAAAATTTTACCTCCGCACTACTGGCCTCCTCTTTAAGTTTGTTCTCTTGAGTAAAAAAAGCCTTTCTTTTGATATTCACCTCCCTAAAGAGGATCCCTCGAAGAAAGGCCTTCAATGTATCCCATACCATCAGAAGGTCAGCTGATCCCTTATTTATCTGCCAAAAGGCCTTCAGTTCGTCTCTAATTTTGGCTTTATCCTCTATAATAGAAAGCCAGTAGGGATTAAATCTAAAAGGGCGATTACCTGGTGGATCAAACCACGGACCTCTAATTCTTACCATCAAGGGGGAGTGGTCAGATATGGACCTAGCTTCATAAGACATACCATAAACCCACTTTAACATATGATCACTGCAAAGGGCCAGATCAATTCGTGACGCAGTCATATGAGAAGACCCGAGTATCCCCATACAGCGAACGCCAAATGTCCCTCCAACCAGTATCCACTAGCAATCTAGCCAGTGGCGGGACCTGCGAAGATCCATATTGAGCACCACCCCTCCTATCAAGTGTGTTATCCAGGACCGCATTCAGGTCACCACATAATATAAGAGGGGGATCCCCCCTATCGCCTGAAAATAAATATAATTCATGTAGTATATGTGCAGAGAACGGGGGAGGGACATACAGGCACGCCAATATCATTTCCATATCAAAAATCATACAGTGAAGAAAAATATATCTACCCCTACCATCTATCTTTTTTAAAATCAAATTAAAAGGAATCCTATTGTGAACGTAAATAGAGACGCCTGCAGAATAGGTTGAAAAAACTGAATGATAAGTATGTCCAGCCCAGCGTCTATACATTCTGCCAAGGGTCTCATTTGAACAATGAGTTTCTGCTAAACAAATCACTCCCGGCAGATGTCTATTAATAAGATCAAATATGGCGCACCTCTTACTCCTTTCCCCCATTCCCCTCACGTTCCAAAAGAACACTTTCAATTCATCGCCCATTCAGAGAAAAAATAACAAACAAACAAAAAAAAAACCTCGTCCTCTCTCTCTGAATCGCCCTCCCACCTACCCATCCCCTCCTCCCTAGTCCGCCCCCCACCACCCCTGCATAATCCCTCCCCACTCCCACCACCCCTGCTTGACTCACTACCTTGGCCAACGTAGCAAGCCTCTATGCTATCCGTACGCATCCCATCCCCCCTCCCCTCCACTACAAAACCTTCCTTGATGCAAATAACTATACATTTTGTGGTCTCAATACAAATTGACTCCTTGCGCCAAAGCAATTAAAGCCCTTCTCTATCCAACCAATTGGACGCATCTTGAGGGTTCGCAAAAAAATGCACAACATCCTTATAACATATTCTAAGTTTAGCTGGAAAAATAAGAGAAAAAGAGATTTCAGCCTGCTGTAACCTTTTCCTGACTTCTCTAAAGCTCATTCTCTTGGCCTGCGTCGCCCTGGAAAAGTCAGGAAAAAAAACAACCTTCCCCCCGTTAAACATAACAGGAGAGTTTTGTCTAGCCAGTTTCAAAATAACGTCTCTGTCCCCAGAGCAAAAGGTCTTAATCAGTAAAGTTCTGGGTTGGCTACCCGGGGGTAACATATTAGAAAAGGCCTCCTGGCCGAAAAGTTCCACCAGCCAAGTCTGACAGAATTTGATAGGATCCCCCGCCTCCACGTTCTCTGGGAGACCAAGGATCCTAACGTTTGACCTCCTAGAGCGATCCTCCATGTCAGTCAATTTAGCTTGGGTTGCTGCTAACTGCAATGCATGTTCCTTAGCTGTTTTTTGTAAGTCTCTCACATCTTTCTCCAATGCGGGGATGGTTTGCTCAAAGACATCAATTTTTCCTCTAATTTTGTTGAGGTCCTCTCTTATGAAACCAATATCCGAAGACAAAGCTCCCACCGTCAAAGTTAGGTCAGTTATAGATTTATTACAGGATCTAATTTCCTCAAAAATATTGGCAAGGGTTGCAGTAGCCTCTGGAGTATCTTTTCCACCAATAAGCTCCTCCCCCTCCTCCTGCAGGGCCGCATATCTGGTTCCTCCTACCCCCCCTTGTGCAAGAGGTGAGGTAGATAGTCTACTATTAGGCGCATTAACAGCTGCACATGGTGACTTGAGAAATCTGTCGATGTTTACAGCCTTGTCCTTAGGGGAGGCAGATGTAGTTGTTTTTTTAGCAATTTTGCCTGGCATATTTTTTCTATCCAGAGCTAACCCTGCGTGAAACGAAGGCAAGAATAGAGAAACCAGTTCAAAGCATGTTCATAATCCAGCTTTTCTTTTACCATATTAGATTCCCTTATAGGGTACTTACAGCACCACCAGGAATAGTCAATATAGGGAAGCCAACTAAATCCAAACGCAGCTTACACAGCCTCCTAAGACCAATATAATAAATTGTTAGATATATGTGACACCCAAACATTGATAAGCAGCAACCACGACAGTTCATTTAGCTTGATCCATCAAAGACACAGGAGGCCTCCAAGATGCTTAAGTCTCTTAGATTTATCACACAGTCTCTTCTCAAATGCACAACCCTATAAGCTGAGATATAGTATACAGTTGCTGGGTATATCCTGGGGGGAGTATACCAATGCTTTAAAAAAATATGGCATCTCCATTCTGCGTCTTAAATCCACCCTGCAGACCCCCAACACCTTCGGGGGAAGCAGGGGAGGTGAGGGACCAAGACCCCCCAGGCAGGGGAACAGCAGCGGCCCGTGGCCCAGCCGAGTTGTAAGGACCAGTCGCCATCTGCCCCCGGCCAGAGAACCCCGGAACCAACCCCCATTCCAGTCCCAGGAGTACTGTCACCATTAAAAATCATGAGGCCTATATGTAGTGCCAGGCAGGGAAGCCTCTTCCAAACACCTCCAGCTAACCTTAATGTGGAGCCTTCCCCTCTCCGCACACGAGTGATGCCAGCACAGGAGACAAGCGAAGCGGGGGCCTTTTATGCAGAGTCACGTGACTCCCGGCCAGGTGGCCAAGCAACTGCCTGCACGCTGGAGCACTTTCAGCCAGCCCTCTACAGCACCCTCAGTGCTTCCACAACCCACGGACCAGTTATCCCGGGCATACCGTCCTCCTGCTCCCCTCATGGCTCCCGAGCTCCACACCATAGCCGACTTCGCAGGACGTCACTCCAAGCAGGCGATCAGGCCGGCCGACCCCTCCAGGGGCCCGGCCGCCAGTACTGACTCCACGCGGCCAGGTATCCCAGACATCGTAAGTGCAGACCACAAGGAGGAGGGAGGGGGGAGGAGGGAGGACGAGATCCGGTGCGTCCTACCTCATGACGCCACGGCCCCCAGCACATCACTTGTTACTTGTTGCATGTGTCCAATATGTGAAAGAGGATACAACTTGGCCCAGTTTCTGTATATAATAGATCAATTCAAAAGTTTCTCACAACAAACACGGCTATAGGTAGCAGGAGAAATAGCTGTGGGGCCAAAACATTGACACATTGCGTATTTGTATCATTTATTTGTATTTGACATTGGGTGTCTTTGTCTGTACACCTCGGTCTGAGATTTATAGGTGTGCTGCACCAGATCTGTTTTTGTTTTTATAATTGTGAATAAGCAAGAGGAAACTGCGGAATGATTTAAAAAGTAAAAAAATTAAGTGACATAAATTTGATTATTCATCCTGGTCTTGAAATCACACAATGCCCCAATCTTTTCTGACAAGGATGCCAAAGAACATTACCCAGCTGGTATAGTGTAGTCAAATATGTCTGCTTAAAGGTAATGTATCACTTAGATTTGTTTTTAACTGATTAGAGACAGATACTGGAACATCTACTTTTCTTTTAAAAATGTTTACATTTTATTCTTAGTTTCTCCAAAAATAACATCCTCTCTAACATTTTGGAGGTTTGAGGGTTTTTGGAGTAGGCCTTAAATATAAGCCACATTCTAAAAAGAAAAGTTGCTCCATGGAGTACAGGAAAGGAATCCAGCATAATGTGTGATTGTTGTTCATTAAAAAAAAAATGCTTAAAATAAGCCTTGGAGACAAAAATAATAAAAGACCCTGTCTTTTTTTCGAGAAACATTGTATATTATTATAGAGGATGCCATATATTATTATAGAGCTGTTTTTAATTTACATGCTTTACAGCAAGCCTCATGGACATCGACACAATAAACATCTGCAAACACTATTCTTTGTACGGGAGGCACTTCTAAGCATGCCTAGTAACTTTTGTAACCTGGGCAAACAGTATTCCAAAGGGAAGGGATGCTAATGCCATTCGCTGCAATGCTATACAGATCCCTTCACGGCCGCCTCCTGTTATCACCACAGATGGAGTGGAAAGTCTCAGATAAGTTTTAAGCCTAGTGGTGAAAATGAAAACTGCAACTTTTTAGGACTAAAAATGGAAATTCAAAAAATATCACATAGAAAAATGTAAAAAAACAAAACTTTTTTTTATGCCTGTACAGAAAACTGTTTTTATTTCATAGACTTAATGCAGCAAATTATTAGACTCAAAATACAGCTGCATTTTATACCTATTTTAATGTTTTTATTCATAATATTTTGGTCAGTATTTTTGCGTTTGTAGCCAAAATCAGGAGTGGTTCCGACAGAGAAAAAATACAATGAAAAGATTTGCACAGATTTGTTCCTGCATTTTAAACCACTCCTGATTTTGGTTGAAAAATTACTGACCACAAAGCAAAGTGTGCACATTGCTGTAGGGTAAGCAGATATCTTTTAAAGGAGTTATCCAGCTACAATTTTTTTCCTTCAGATCAACTGGTGTCAAAAAGTTATATAGATTTGTAATTTACTTCTATTTAAAAATATTAAGTCTTCCCATACTTAAATAGTTACTATATGTCCTGCAGGAAGTGGTGTTTTATTTTCATTCAGACACAGTGTTATCTGCTGACATCTTTGGCCTAGACAGGAACTGTCCAGAGCGGGAGAGATTTTCTATGGGAATCTCTGGACAGTTCCTGTCTTGGACAGAGATTTCAGCAGAGAGCACTGTGTCAGACTGAAAATAAAACAACATTTCCTGAAGGAAATACAGTAGCTAATAAGTATGGAAAGACTTGAGATTTGTTTTAATAAAAGTAAATTACAAATCTATATAACTTTCTGACATCAGTTGAATTGAAAGAAAAATGTTTTTGCTGGACAACCCATTTAAGGAAAGGATCTTAGGAAGTTTGCTATTTATTTTTTATCAGATTTATTAGATAATATGTGGTCCTTATTTATTTTATTTTTTTCACGTGTATAGGAGATGCAGACAATTCATCACTTTGTGTTTTATAAATTCCTTATGACCCATTGGACAGATCATTCACTATGTGCAATTTTAGAATTATCAGTCTGATCCATTTTGTAGTTACTACTGCCAATTACACTTAAGCTCCATATGAATGTATTGTAGTCTAAAAACCTCAGCTCACAATTTTAACAATTTATGTCCGCAGTACATCCTATTCTTGACACTAAGCACAAAAGGTGAAGATATGGCACAAAACTTGGCTTAAGATGAAGATACTTTATTACTAGATACCTGGCAGTGCAGAAACTAAATCTCGACATGAAAAGCTTTTAATCATTGCACAGATTCAGTGAGCAGACAATACACTTAATATTAAGCATGAACCAACCACCATTACTACACAATGTCAGGTAGGGCAAAATGCAAATAGGTGTATTATTATTGAACTAGAAACACATGTACAAAAATACATGTCCTATAAAATATGGAGGTTGTACAACCCCTCTGCATAAATAGGTAAGACATGCCTTACCAGTGAGGCCCAACCTGCAATTTCAAGGGGAGTAGATATTGTTAGAACCACTCATATGAGAAAGTAAATGAAGTAAAAGGATGAGGGCACACATATATCCTGCTAAGTGTGCAGATATTGATCATGGTCTTGGTACACAATCAAATCCTACAGGATTATTCATTAGAATCAAATGTTCCTGGACCATAAATCTTAGTGGTCACATAACCTTAGTAGTTCTGAAGAAACCTTTCTCTTTAGATAACCTTACACACTAGACGTCGAAGGGAAATGGCTGGTTCAAGAACCAGGTAAGGGATCTGATAATAAGCTTACACTACAGACAAGTGGTATGGTTTTCCTAGATGCATTATGATATTAAACTTAGTAGTACAGAAAGTACTATTGACTGATTTTACAGTAAACATTTCCACTTAGACCACAGGAAATGGATAATGCTAGACAAAAGAACAGTGCAGGCTGCCAACTCTTTCCTGTATGTCAATGGAGAGGCCTTCAGTAGTATACAGAGCTCTAGAGACTGATTCATACATAGTTTGTTTTCTTTTTAAATGGGATTCATCACTAAATGAAGGCAAATATAAGATAGCAAAAGGATTTTTACTACCAAAATCATGGTATAATTCCAATCACTGGTCAGGATATTCTTTATTTTATGTTTCTTAAAGTTTTTCTTTAATACAACCAACAAAAAATTAATTAGATGGAATATATATGAATTAGGAAAAAACAAAAATAAACACCATGAGAATGTATACCACCTACAGGTAGCTACCCTGTGAGTCAATATCAGATACTTTATATGGCCTTGAAGCACAATTAAAGAGAGATAGACATCTGTAGACTGTACTGTTCTACAGTTCTTGCTCCTCATTATTATCAAGTGCTTCTGGCTGAAGATGCCTTTGTAGCAGCTCTTGGAAGGCACCAATTATACATGTGGCAGGGAAACCTAAAGGCTATGGTAACCTTTGAAGAGCAAATTTGTATTCTTACTCTGTACTTATTGTGGTGCAAAAAAAAAACATTTTCTGTTTAAGTTTTTATTAAAAAAAATATGAGTTCTATTTTTTCTCTACACTTGTACACAAACTCACCCTGCAAACTAAATTATGTGTGCTCTCCAAATACCACCTGTTAAGGCTTCCCTCCAAGATTATTTACCCTATGTCTGCTCTCTGGGCTGGTGTTGATTTACTTTATGGTACTATATGGTTCTAGCTTTCATGGATAGTGCAGATCCTCTTATGGATGGATAAGTCTCAACTTCCAGGCACACAGAACATAGCACATAGCATATGCTAAGCCTTTCCCCATCTTGCTGTCTCTGATGATTTCCCCTAAAAAGAAGCAATAAACAGCAGATTAGGGAGAACATCTATATGTTTTTCTGGGATAAGGATTCAATTTTGCTTAATAAAGAGATTAACAAAAATATTACAGATCACATAGCCAAAAACACGGTGGGTAGTGATCTGAAACGACAGTTTTATCTCTTCAGAACCAACATCTTAGGCTCCGCACTTTTCCTTCAACTCCCTTCCCTCTTTTACCTATAGGGTTCCATAAAGTAGTAATTCTGCTGTTTGGTGTCATGTGCAGTAAAGTGTTTAGGTATGTGGGTTGCTCCCGCATGTAGGATCTCCCATATAGTAAAAATATCCCCTTCTATGACCCCCATACAGTAATAATGCCACTGCTGTGTCCCCCACAAAGATAGTAATAATGCCTCCAACTGTGCAGCCCCACATACTGATAATGCTCCTCCTGTATATCGCACACAGTAATAATGCCTCTTGCTGTGCCCCCATAGTAATAATGCTCCCCGCTATGCACCGCCTCCACCCATAGTAATAATTCTCCCTGTTGTGAACAGCCCCCCACCAACAGTAGTAATGCCACCTGCTGTATACAGCCCCCCACCAACAGTAATATTGCCCCTGCTGTATACAGCATCTCACCGATAGTAATAATGCTCCTTACTGTGTACAGCCCCCCACTCATAGTAATAATGCCCCCTGTTGTGCCCCAGCATAAAAAAAACAAACACATGATACCTATTCCAGGAATGCAGCAGGTCCCTCCATCTTCTGGCTCCAGTCTGTGAGCTGCGGGACAGATCCGCCAGCAGGCGCAATGACGTCATATCATTGCACATGTTGAAAGATCACATTCCGGCTGCTCATGAGCAATAGGCTGCCCAAGCAGGACGAATTCAGGTTCTGCTGCTGTATTCTGTTTCTTATGTTAACATTACAGCGGCGGGGCCTGCCTAGAAGCTGTGCGGCTGCAGCATCTAGGAATGCTAAACGGGGGAAGCAGACCGGTCAAAAGAGACAATTGTTAGCTATACAAATAATGGCATAAAAATAATGCTTAGCTCTCTATTCAATGTGATTTTAAGTTATTAGAAAGAAATTATGCCAAATAGGAGTACTAACTAGAAGAAAATATTATTCATGTAGCGGGTTTGTTCCATAAATGAGATTTTGCATTTAAATATAATAGTCACTTCTGCAGTTTCATCTAGTAGGAAGTTCTCTTAAAATACAACAGTGACATTGCTAATGAACTCTTCTATCTGAGTCAGTGTATGAGTCACAGTGCCAATTAAACAGTAATGGTTGTGATTGCCACAAATTAACATCTTAGCACGATGCATATACAGTAAAAACGCAGTGCACAATCACTCTAAACACAATTCCTGTAAGATGGCAAATTAAACGCTTTAAGAACCGTAAAAAGACACTTATTTCTGCCATACTATACTAGTGGCTGTTCTTGTAGATAACTTCTAGAATCGATGCACATCATGGCTTCCACAATACAAGTGCTATTTTGTGCGTGATATCTTACAATAAGCAGGACTCAAGCACTCGAAAACTGCTTTGGCTGTGAGAGAGCTGTCCAAGTGCTGAATTATTGGATGTCATTGACTACACTGGGCTATACTAGCCAAATGAAGGCAAAACTATGCCTTTGAAATAATAATAATAGAGCATTTACTATGTCTTGAAAGTCCTGCTACAAAACTGCATGAACAGATGAAAAAAAGAACAGAGTTGCAAGAAAAAAAGCTGAGGAAATCAGCCTAGAAAGCCTAGGAAATACTGCAAAATAAGTCATGTGAGTGTATGAAAATTCAGATCTTAGTATTATCAGTACTGTTACTCTTACTGAGACCACATACATACATACATACATTACAGTAAGCACATTCATACATTATAAAATCCCATAGTATTAAACCTACAATATAACTTCAGTAACTGGCTATCATTTTAGGCAATACTTTGAACTGGAAAAATGGAATAAGAGACTTTAAAGCCGGTTACATTTGTTTGGTAAAGAGGTCCTCCATCCTTAAATTTTTTTGTCACCAATAGAGACCCCTGGGGTCTCAGCAAAATTCGCTGCGGCTGCGGCTATGAGATAACATACTCTCAGAAGTATTAACCTCCGCTGGTTGGAGCATACATCACCGGCTCCCAGCTCCAGCTTGCTTCAGGGGTTCCCGGCTGAACACCCCAGTGAGTCAATCAGTGCACTGCCCCACCAAAGCCACTGATTGGCTGAGCGTGGAGCAGGTACAGTATATTTCGGCCAGTAGGGGGTTAACTTAAATACTCGCAGCGGGATGTCAATGCCGCTGTGAGTATGTATTCTCATAGAAAATACAAGGCAATGGATCTGCAGCGGATTTTGCTGTGAATTCGCAGCGTGAAATCCGCTTGAGATATAAAGCTCGAGAGCATAATTAAATGATACATAAAATTATAGCACACAAGAGCTACAACATAAATTCCCAGTCATATAGTCTAAAAATACAATGTAAATATCATCAACTTCTAAAAACACAAGAGGGAATTAATGAAAGTGTCTAAAATCACCCAGAACTGTCTAAAATTCCACACAGAATTTCTGCGCTGATTCCATAGTGTGAACGGGCCCTTAGGCAATCATCAGTACCTACAGTGGTTTCCTGCTGTATAGTATATGTGCTACACAGATGTATACAGATGTTTGGCCTATGTTTTAAGTCTACATCAATAAAAAAGTTTAGTCCCACATTTTGTCAGTGCTAACATATTACAACTATAGTGTTACAGTACTCAAAGACATACATAACAATAAATAACACTAAAAACACTAAATGCTCTGTGGAATGAAGGACAAAAGACCACAAAAACAATGACCCCAGGGATGTAGAATGTCATCATTTTTCTGCAGCTGCCATGTTTTATGGTAACATTCATTACATTGAATAGATTTCTGTTGTACCTTTTATTTTTCCCTGCTAATTTCAAAATTTGTTATCTGCTTAGATTTGTTACATTTATATTTACATTACATTTGTTTAAGAAATTAGTTTTTTTCTGATCTATAAAAAATCACAGTCAGGGAACAAAACAATAGATGCAGATTTTACAGTAAATGTAAGAGGATAACGCAGGTAGTATTAATAATCGTAGAGGATATATTATTCGCCTCAATGCTCAATATGGTTCCTCTGGCTTGATAGCTTTTGTAAAGTGAGACCCTTGCTGGAATCAATACTCCTATTATTCCATAAAATTACTGTAGTTTGCACAGAAAACTAGCCATAAATCAACATCAGACACTAAGCATAAAGGCATCTTTTTACTGCTGGAATTTTGGTGTAGTTTTAAAGAAAGGGAGGACAGAAATGGACATTTATAGTGGACTAGACAGAATCTTGACTTTTCTCTACTTAATAAAACTTGTATTAGATACTTGAGATTAGAATTATTTACTGTACATGTTTATGTGTGTGTGTATGTGTGTATATATCCAAATACATATGCATGGTAAAAGTAATGGAGACGGCACTGCTAGGGAACAGTGAAACAACTAGGTCAGTGGTAGGTTCTCATCTCAGGGGGTTTTGATGCATTTTTGCCCTGATTGTGCACTTTGCAGCAAAATAGTGGGGAAATTGCCGCCAAATGGTACCACATCAGTTGTCTAACTGAATATTTTTTTTTACCTAAGGCTGTGGTCCCTTTTTTCAGCAAATTGCCCAATTGCTGTAAAATTGTGTCAAAATCATGGCAAAAACATATTAATGCACAATAAACACCATGGGTGAGATTTATCAAGGGGTGTAAATATACACCTGGTGTAAACTGCCCAGAGCAACTAATCACAGCTCAGCTCTCATTTTACCAGAGCTGAAAGCTGAGCTGTCATTGGTTACTGTGGGCAGTTTCCACCAGGTGGATATTTACACCCTTTCATCTCCCCCCATGTGTGAACGCAGCCTAAAAGAATTATCTTACCAGTATGCATGAATTCAGATTGGAAACTATTTCGGCATCTGTCATTACTTTTGGGACCCATACTTTTTAACCTGTCTGATTCAGGTTCTAGTATCTGCCACTGACTACATGATCACCTAAATTATTACGTCCACTAACAGGCCTCTCTGTGCTTGTCAATCATCCCCGCACTTCTAGCTGACAGGCGTAGAGCGGTAACTAGCCACAGGCGGCATCCCGCCTAGATGACTAGTTACTAGTTACTTTTTCAGTCACTTGAATGGATCTCACACAAGATTTATATCCATTGTTAGACTTGATAGGTCCTTTTGTGAATGCAATGTTTATGTTGCATTGGATGTAATCTCCAGTTCTTTTGGATTTGTGTCTTACTCTATGGGTTCTCTTTAATAATTTATTTATTTATTTATTTATTATTTAACAGTGTATAAAACATATAGGTCACATTCACATATGACTCGTGATTCAGTAAATTTGCCTTTTGGTGTGGTTGCATTGGATCAAAAAATGTTACATGCAGCATTTCGCTAGCCACACACCAGAGTGAAATTTTACTAGATTAGGCACAGTACCCCATCCCAACCTACAGGGTACCGGATAGGATGGCGTGTAAAACATATTCAGCTTTTTACACCTAGTGTTCCCCTCTGGGGTGGCTCCAGACTGAGTATATGAACTCGGCTTTACAAATGTTTAGGATTCTGAGAATGTGACAGCCCCATATCCACAACTAGCCTGGCAGCTAGACATCTGACTAACAACCTGCAATCAGCTAATATACAGTACAGGCTATGGTCACATATGGCATTTTTTAGCATTTTTCTTTTGCCGTGATTTTGATGGTATTTTGCTGTAAATTGCAGAATTAAGACAAAATAGCATTAAAACTGCGGCAAAAATGGGTATTTAACACTAATTAAAGGCCACATAGTCATGAGACGAGAACCACTCCTTGTTTCTATTTAGACAAAATTTTGTATTACACAGCACCTCTTGAAGTAAAAGTGGGATCATATAGTGCTTAGCTGCATCAGTCCAGAAGATTTGTTGAATTGTTGTAACTACATCCCGTATATTTTCTACGTGAGAATCTAGACCAAACCCTATTATAATACCATGCATCGCCTGTTTGGCTAAAAGCTTACATGACATTTTTTCCTTGTGGTTGATATGAACATAAGTTAACAGCAGATATATATAGAAGAAAAGTATTGATCTTTCCTTGAAGTGACTGTTGTTTCAGAAGGTTAATCCATTAAGATGCTGTACACCAGATCTGTATCCTGTTGTGTCCCATTAATGTGATAAATAAATCAACCTCTATCATGCCTACTATCATGTAACAATACATTAGGATACATACAAACTTCCTCCCAAATGTTCCAGCCTCAGTAGGTAGAGCTAATGGTTGTTGGCATAGTAAAGAATGCAGTTCTGTGGGAGTCATGTGTAATAATGGCCCTAGCTGCATAGAAGGTTTGATTATTTTCAAGTATCAATGTTTTCCCCATAAAGCTTTGTAAATTGAGGTTTAATTATATTAAAGTATACTTATCTAGTATATGTAGTATTTATCTAGTTTTTATTAAGTTATTTAGTATCTAAAACCTAAATTATTCATCTGTAGAAGTCCATTGCATTATTGCTCTATGGTACCATTCATTACCTCTGGCTTAGTATTTGCCATCATGGTATGCCCCACAATTCTTCCCCAATGCTGCTATTTTGTGTTGTCAGTGATAGCAAAGATCAGCAATGGTTTGATTTCAAATTCTATTAAAGGGGTTATCCAGCGCTACAAAAACATGGCCACTTTTCCACCTCTCTTGTCTCCAGTTTGGGTGGGGTTTCAAACTCAGTTCCATTGAAGTAAATGGACCTTAATTGCAAACTGCACCTGAACTGGAGACAAGAGAGGGGAAAAAGCGGCCATGTTTTTTAAGCGGTGGATAACCCCTTTAAGTTAAAGGGGTTATCCAGTGCTACAAAAACATGGCCACTTTCTTTCATAGACAACACGACTCTTGTCTCAAGTTCAGGTGCGGTTTACAATTAAGCTCCATTCACTTTAATGGAACTGAGCAGCAAAACCCCTCCCAAGCTGGAGACAAGAGTGGTGCTGTCACTGCAAGAAAGTGGCCATGTTTTTTAGCACTGGATAACCCTTCCCCCTAAGAAAAAATATGATAAAAATAAAGCACAAAATACATAGACAGCTGAAATATAAATCTGTCCATTCCCCAACACCTTGATTCTCATGTTCACATTACGTTTGTCAAAATCAGCATGTAACGTTCTCAGTGAACCTCACTTAAAAAACTCACTTAGCAGCTCTATTATTATGTACATATATTTGCTGTATGTGTCATACCTTCACCACAACTGCAAATTATTCACTGAAACTTGTTAGCGACTATATAGGAGGCTGCGTGTGCATGCTTCATCCACTTATCTTTATTCCAGTGTGCCATGAGACTGTCACTTTAAAAGCTGGGACTTTCTGTTGCTGACAATACTTCAATACTTCATACATAGCAATGACAGAAGATTTGCATAATTCTTCCAGTATGCAGAAGCGACAATGTAATCAGTATCACATAGTCAAGCATGTAAACAACTCTTCTTGTGAAGTCACTTGCATAAAGGAACATATGGTAGTGCCTTTCTTAAATATAGAGCATTATTACAAAGTCTGGGACAGATTATCAGTTCAATTGTAAACCGATTTCCTTTTATAGACCATACCATGGGTTATTATTCTAGATTTGCAGTAACAGCTGTGATTCTGTTCTTCCTCCCACACACCTTGACTAAATGTACTGTGTAAGTCAAGCCATACATTTGCAATTTTATTCTTTTCAATATTGTATTGTTAACCGATTTAAAAAAAAAAAAATCATGAAGCAAAAATGAGTAATCTGGGGCTGTGTAGTCTGTCTAGGCCATTTGATTAGAGCAGGCCAGACAGTGTAGAAACATATTACAGTTCTCTTCTGAAACATGCTATAGATAACATAATGCAGGAATCAATGACTCTGCTGTCTCCAGATCTGTTCCTACTGTGATGAGGTTGGAATAAAGTTACAGAAAATCATTAACTATTTACTTACTGCTGGCAAATGCTTCCTGTCTTCACGTGAACATAAGTATGGATACTGCAGGCCGGCACAAGTCAGTAAACCAATAGCTCAAATCTCACTATAACATTGCATATATAGAAAAAAAACGTGAATGTTTAATAATAGTTCATTTGACAATACAAATTAATAGTGAAATCAATTTTAAGATATGATCTTATTTTATTCAAGTTCAAGTTTTTATTAAAGTATTTTTAGATTATGAGCTCATAACATCTATCAGTCCAACACTCCTGGTTTGAATATTCTTTTAAAGGGGTACTCCAGCAAATAAAAAACTGGTGCCAGAAAGTATTTCAGTACTTATTAGCTGCTGTATGTCTTGCAGGAAATGTTTTATTCTGTTAAGTCTGGAGAGCAGGAGAGGTTGTCTATGGGCATTTTCTACTGTTCTCAACAGTCCTGTTACGGACAGAGGAGGCAGCAGCGATCACTGTAAGACTGGAAAAAAAGATATAACTCCCTGCAGAGGAAGGATTCCCATACCAAAAAGGCCTTTGAGACACCAGATCTAAGTAACAATGATCTCTAGTCTCATTTAAACTCTTAGGGTAGATTCACACATACCCGCACTCTGACGTTCCTCTTAGCCAATCACTGTGCTGTCCCGCCACATCCAGTGATTGGCTGAGCTACCTGTCACTGAGCAGAAACCCAGAGAAGCATGTGGGAATGCACCAGCGGAACAAGTTAAGTCTATGGCACCATACATACTCACAGCTGAATTTAAATCCGCTGAGAGAATGTAGTGCTGGAGCATTGGGGGGGATATATGGGAGTTGTGGGGGGCCAGTGGGAAACCTGGAGTAGGTCTTGAAAACATCAGACATGGTGCCTGGACATGTCAAAAGTTTAGCTTGCCTGATGTCTCAGTGCTAAGACCCTCTCCGATCATAAGATATAGCCCATATACCCTGTCTCCTGCTATCAGTCGGACTGAGCTGCGACCCCATCATTACTTTTATAGCAGTATTATTTGGACAATGAATGGCAGTATAATGGGGAAAATATATGGCAGTGTTTTGTCCATATTTTGTAGTGTTACTTGGATATTATAAGGAGGCATTATTTAGGTAAAGAATTACAATCCACGGCACACCTGAAAGGAGCAATCAAATAGGTTGTAGCATTTATAATTCCAGTAAGTCTTTTTCCCCTATAGCATTAACTGCCTTTGACAGTGTCATTGGTGACTATGACTACATTGTATATTATAAGATAATGTACTGAATGTGGGCTTCCAGATATTAATAGTTGTCCACTTCTAATAGAAGCAAATAGTCTTGCACAGTAATGTCTACGTCCTAACATGTGCTTTACTAAATGTTTATACCCACTAAGTGATTTGTAAAGCCAACCTGGTTATCGTCTACATTCAGATTTGTGGAGCATGTCACACGTGCATGTTCCAAAAATAACAAACCTGCAGGCCTGGCATCTTGCCAAGCAGTCTCTGGGGATTTCAGCAGGACATACATTTACTGTAGTTCAGTTCTGACTAGAGTAATTTGTAAGCTTCAAGTTAACACATTGCTTGGCAAGATTTTCCAAATGGTAAAGAAACTTGTTAATTAGAAGCAACTAAAACCCGTTTTTTTTGGTGAATTTTAGAAATAACATTAAGATTTAAATAAAATTTGATAATGAACTGGTAATTTTGCATTTTCTGACAGTCATTAGATTCACTTAGGTTCATATGAAATTATACACATGATGTCTTCATGGGTCTGAGCTGTTCATGGAGGAATTTTCCTATAGGGCACATTTGTTTCCTCAGTAGCTGGCTCATTAGCTCTAGGTTTATGATGTTACATAACACTAGAGCTACATGATTATTGCAGCTTGTGCCTTTGGTACAGACTAGAATAGACAGTATAATGTCAAAAATTCTGTCAGATATTTTAAAGGTGAAGGAGACCCATTTTTTTAGCAAGTACTGCAGCGCTGGTGGCCGCATACCACGATCCCGCCCCCGGACGCTTCCAGGTCTGAGCGGGGACCCGGGTCATGACATATGAGGTCCGCTAAGCCAGTCAAGGGCCGAGGCAAGACCTCACTATGGCCGCTGACTAGCTTAGTGGATATCACAGGTCACGACCCGGGTCCCGCTCAGACAGGAAGCGTTCGGGGACCAGAATGATGGTATGCAGCCACCAGTGCTAGAGCGGGGGAGGTAAGAGCACTTTATTTCCTTTATCCTCCCCCTCCCCAACACTTGCTTAAAAAAATGGGTCTGCCCAGACTTCTCCTTTAACTAATAATACTATGGTGGTTTACTTTTGCCTGGAGTTCTTGATCTTTACAAACTTTACTAATGTTGTGATATATGTAGGTAAACCAGTAAGCAGTGCCCCAGTACCCATATCTCAACTGCTTTTTGTGGGGTTGTTGTGTGGCTGGAGCATACTCTGCATGGCGCTTCAAACAGTGTTTGGGTATTGTGTGTTCTCTTTGCTGCTTTTTTTGTTTGTCACACTCTTGAGCACTGTATGTAAGCATGCAATAAGGTTTGTTGACAATGCAAGGTTTCCTATTACTTCTATGTCTTTTGCCACACCCAGTGGCAACATGTAAGAAAGTATGATACACTACTACACAACACACTACTGCACCCAGCTAGCCCTGCACTATACCATTCTTTGCAACTATAGTCGATCACCAGAAGTATATGTCAACGAACCTAAGGGTCATTCCTAAAACTTCAAATATGATACCATGGGCTCCTCTCCCCTTTGCAATAGAAATTTATGGCTCTAGAATAACAGAGGCTCATGGGCAATGTAAATTATGAGAACAGGTTTTTTTGCCTAGAAAGACTATACCTATATTTGGGTGATGTACCTATGCATTGGAAATTTTACTATATTTTAATGTAAGTTGCTATACAATTGTCCTCACAATCTTAAATCAAAGAAAAAACACCACCAGACAAGTGGATACACCAGCTCACCACCATAGCAGTGAAGAAACCGCCTGTCCACGGATCTGCTATGAGTAAAGTTTGACACCGAAACATGTCAGACACCTGTCTTCACTTGTGTGTTGTTCCCTTACGCATTTACCTGAATGAATAATGGATTTGTGATATGTTTTGCAATAACTGTGGTGCTGGACATTGCTTCTTTGTACCCCTTACTATATGTATCTGTGTCTGACGGATTAAGAATATTTTTAACCAAACCATGATCCAAATACAAGAAAATGAAGAAAAAAAAAAATGTATTGTGCATACCATTTGTTTTTTGCCTTTGGTTCTTTGCTGCAAATGGTTAATTTTTTTTCCAAATCCACTGGGCCTTTGGACTATGAGACCAGCTCTTACAATGAAGCAGATGCACAGAGCTTTGAACCTTTTAGCATTAACAACATGATAATGAAATAAACGAAAGAGATGAAAGAAATTCTGGCCCTGGAGGGCTGAAAGGTCCTTTTCTTCCTTCCTTCAGCATTATATACCGCCATTACTTTTGATACCATTATGAAAATCAATTTTGTTGCACTTAGAAGAGAAATGCATAAGGCCTAATGTATATTTTACAGGGTGTGACTGCTGGGAGACTCCTGTGACAGTAGGAGAAATCTACAATTTACTAACATATAGGGAAATACATATTTGTGTTGTACAATATTAGCTTTCGAATCGGTCAAAACATTAGTTGTTATTTGCAGGTCCATATCCTGCATCTATTTATATCTCTATATGCTCCTGTGAATTCTGCTGTCACCGGCCCAGAGTACACACGAATGATCAGATAGAGGGACAGCACACAAGTGTTCATGCAAAAATATAAAGATGAGGCAATGTTTCAGATCTGAGTAGTTGGCTCTGGAAACTAGACTTCTGTGTCTAAACAACTGATCTAAAGTGTCTAAACATTAGTGGGGCTTGAGAAAGTAGATTTTTATGGAACAGTGGCTAGAAAAAAGGCATTGATTAAGGAAAAAAAATCAATTGTGCCAAACAACATGCACACTCTCCTCAAACACATGGAAGAAAGTGCTTTAGTAAGGTGACACTAAAATTGTACCCTTTGGCCCTCATGGCATAATGATATGACACAAATCAATCACAGGCCAAAACCCTTAAAGCACCATTACTATAGTAAAGCATGGTGGTGGTGGTGGGTACATTCTTATTCTTGGGATTTTTTCAGAAGGACAATTACACTGATAAATACACTGATAAAGCTACAATGCAATGGTTTAAGGTCAAATATTTAAATGTCTTAGAATGGCCCGAGAACTTAATCCAATTTGGAATGTGCGACATGACTTGGATTAATGGACAGAGAAGTCTCTCAATCTCTGTTTTTTTTGTTTTTTACATGAATTGATCGGCACCAGTGCGGATATGCCGGCACCAGGGTTCTACTTTTTAACCACCACCCAGTTCCCGTGCACAG
This sequence comes from Dendropsophus ebraccatus, assembly GCF_027789765.1. Lineage (NCBI taxonomy): Eukaryota > Metazoa > Chordata > Amphibia > Anura > Hylidae > Dendropsophus > Dendropsophus ebraccatus. Next base: position 159,798,958 of record NC_091455.1, read on the forward strand.
CGCCAGTCTATTACTGAGCACCGGCTGGGCATGAAGCACTGTGACAAAACCCCCTTTCTTCTGTGACGCGGCTCCATTAAAATCACAGTAGGGAAGGTAGATCATCACACTGGGGGGAAGCTGGCCTGCCTCCAGTGCTTTATGCCCAGCCAGTAGTTGTGGGTGTAGGGAGGGCACCACTGAATAATATATAGAAGGGTGCTATAATGCCTAAGCAAATCGGACCAAAAGAAAAAGAAAGCACTATACTAGCACACCTTCATTATCAAGCAAAAATATATTTTATTGAGGCAAAGAAAGAAAAATATTTAAAAACATTTAAAAACATACATACATATAGAACAACCCATGATAAGGTGTACTAACGACTCTCTCCAAGACAGCAATTGTATGCTGTTAGTAACCCTGATAGGGCAAAAGGAAACAATACACTAATGCAGATAGGTATAGGGTGCAGATAATTATATAATTAGAGTATCAGATATGCATGATATGCTGCTACCAACTCCATATGCAAAAAACCCTAGTGCACAGGAATGCAAAAACCATATTGCAAAATAATACAACCTGCACCAGGGATCAAAAATATGGACAGAGAAGAAAACCAGCTCAACGCATTGCGTCGCGCAATGCGACTTAGTCAGGGACCCAGGGACGTCATGCCCAGCCAGTGCTCAGCAATAGTCCAACGCTGAGCGTGGGAACTAGATGGCCGTTCAAAAAAAGGTCTATTCATGTAGAAAAAGCGATGTACAGATGGTACTTTCGGTTTAGCATAACCATAGCATGCAAGAATCAACACACAGTCAAAAATATACTGGTCTCCTTAAGGCCTTGTACAGATTGAGTTTTTTTGGTGGTGCTTGAGGACTGCAGTTGGAAACACTGTTCTAGAGGTAATGGTATAGCTAGAATTGTCACAGTTACAGTCCCACAGCCAGGGGAACTAAAGGCCTCCTTCTCCACACGTAAGCCCCATTCACACATCAATAATCCTGTCTATATTTGTGGATCCACAAATACAGGCAGGATTTGAATGTGTATCCGTAGTCACTCACATTTCCACAGATTGATTTAAACGGATTATCTGTGCCACAAATATGGTCCGTACAATATGGTGCCATTTCTGCTATTCCTTGCAGATTACTGCCCTTTAACAGATCCGTGTTTGAATACTGGTGGCTAAAGAGGCTGGATGCAGCCCTAAGCGTGCCTGAAAAACAGCCATAGACAGTTTTCCAAGACTCCAGCTTGAGCGTGCTTGAGGTTCGCTCATCTCTATTACTATACTATCCACAATTACAGATACATATTTGTAAACAGTATTATAATAAAGTGTGATGTGGGCCTAACTCTTACTGGCTGCTAGTAGTGGTATCATTGGATATTTTGCCCTGAACATCCAGCCAGAAAACAAGATAAGGAACTTTATTACTTATATGCTTAGCTGCCTTTATGACGGAGCAAAGGAAGGCTGTAGTAGCTGTTCCCCCTGGTGGGGAGAAGCAAGGGTAACTCGGCAACTTTAAACCGCGACCTATTCCTACCTCTCTCTCCCGCTGCTGCAGGGAACACCAGTTTAGAGCAGGGATTCCCATCCTTATGACGGGAATCACCACTCATTTACAGTAAGTAGTGGTGCAAGATGCACTGCTTCTTACTGCTAGTCTTTATACTCTGTGGGCCGGGTGCTCTGCACCTGACCCATGGAGTGTAAAAAACTATTAAAGACATTTACAGTGTTCCCTATGGGAACACACAGCTCGGTTCTCAGAATGCTCGGTTCTGTAACAGCTTTACAGAAGCAATTGTGTTTGAGAACAGAGGTATTAATGTAATACTGTGTGGACACCCAGGTAGTGGTAATACTGTGTAGTGATGTGGCCTATCTTCGCCGCCATGATTTACTGTATGTCTCTATAAAGAATAATTGCCTCTCTACAGCTCAATTGCACTCATCCCTCCCTCAGGAACAACTTGAGAAAACAGGCATCCCATGAAGTCCAAACACCAAGGGACACCTATGCTGCCACAACTTGGTACCCACGCCCTATCAATCAACAGGTAAGATGGGAAAATTACAACTTTACAGAGATGCCTAAAGTATTACTCTAATGTGGACTAACTTTTGACATGTCATTAGACATGAAAAACCTATTAGAAAAAAATGTGCTTGGACAAAAGTTTTTAATCAATAAAATCTTTATTTAATATATTAAAGTATTAAATTATTATATGAAATTTTTATTGAATATAAAAATACATAAATGAGGAACTGACAGTACAAAAATATATCACAGCACAACAAATTGCATAAATAACAACCTAGACAAGCACTGGGCAGAACAATATATGTCACTATATAATAAAGCCGGGGAAATGCAGAAAGGTATATTAATGAATACAATATAATTGCATAGAGGTCAGGACCCCAAAAATAACTACAACTGCATCCTAACAGTATATGAAATGTATGCACAGACAAAATAAAGTGCAAGTGCATATATACACCTCCTTACCCACTCACCCAACAGACATTTTGTGTCTTGAAAAACAGCCTGATAAAAATGGCACATTTAAAGATCGGCTAGTCTGCACTTAGACGGTTTTAGTAAATGTGGGTTATTGTGTATCAGGGATCTTATTTATAAAGGTCCTGGCCTGGCCGGATGTATATAGAATTTTTTTTTTTTTTTATCGCATTTGTTTTCTCCAAATCAAGTAACATAGGAAAGTATAAATTCACTAAATATTAAGGAAAAAAAATTATATAATCATCAACAAATAAAATTCCTTAGGCTACATTCCCACACAGTCTTTTTTGGCCATTTAACAGCCCTCTTTTAGGATGACTGTCATGTCCATTATTTGTATAAACATGAGCGTCATTATAAAATAAGGGACGTCATTTGGCTTTAAAATTACATACTTCCTAAAAAACACCTTTGTCAAACGCCTAAAAAAAAGTGTGTGAACATAGCCTTATTATTACAATCTTGTTGCTTTCTCTCAGGCTTTTATGGTGCCCTAAATTCTTTGAGGCATAGACTCCACTAATGCTAAAAAAGCTTGCAGGATGAAGCCTTGTCATGGACCTTTTTTTTTTCCTTTTTCCTTTTTTTAATTTCTACTATAAATATGCAGTTCTCTTGAGATCTGGACTGTTTGTTGGCCATATCATTAAGTTACTCCGTCCTTCCTAAAGAAAAGCATTAATACTCTTTGCTTTATGGCAAGATGCCTTATCATCCATAAAAGAATGATTTCATCATCACCAAAGCATCCATTGTGTATACCTGTGTATTGCCTGCTGCCATAAAATTCCCTGGATAAAGACCCAACGCATATCATTACTTATGGTAACTTAGGCGCAAGATCGCTGTGCATTACTATGTGTCCCTGTACTTGTCCCTTAGGGCTTTATTACACAGGAAGATTATTGTTTGAAAAATCGTTAGATCGTTCCGATTTGAACGATAATTGTTTAGTGTAATAGCAGACAACATTTAAATGACCAACGAGAAATAGTTAGTTGGACCTATTTTTCTATTGTTGATCATAATAAGACGCCGTTCGGTCGTTCGCAATAGCGACAACAAGACGACCGCAAGAACGATCATAAGTAACTCTCATCGTTCCGTGTAATTGAGTGAACGATTTTAGGTCGTTCGCCATAACGGTCATTTGAGATCGTTTATCATTAATCGTCGATCTCAGTCTATTTATAAAGATACAGGCTGCCTTTGCAGTCTGTATCTATTGCTTTACCTAACTCTCCGTCCCTAGGCTGCACCATCAGGCCCACCATCTTGGTGATGGAGGATTAGGTGAAGTAATAAATACAAACTGCAAAGGCAGCCGGTATCTTTACCTGATGAACAGATCAGCAGAATGTACAAGCTCTCCAGTGGAATCACCAGTTACTTCTGTATTGCATGTGATTTCTTATAACAGGCAGTGATACAGCTCATCTGTGAGTAATGTTCCTGTCTTTGACTTATTATCCGTATGAGTCATTCCACGATAGGAAAACTCATCACAGCAAGACAATCATTGATGTCACAGCCTCACAAGCCTGCAGCAGATATCTGAGGACTTAACAGTTACTTCCAAGTTATACTTTAATCTTTTATTTTAAATAAAGGAAGCTTGTGCAGATTTTACTTCTCATTAAATTTTAATCTTGGATTTCTATTTTTATATATATATATATATATATATATATATATATATTTTTTTTTTTTTTTTTTTTAAATGGTGCAATATGTGTGTAACATACAGGGCTGTGGAGTCAGAGTCGGAGTTGTGGAGTCCCAGCTAGTTTTGGCTGGAGTCGGAAAAAATTTACCGACTCCAACTCCAGCTTTAAAAAAATCTTAGAACAATTTAGAATTGAGTTTTTATAGTTTATAACTTTTGCTCATCAACACATATTATGAGCAACATTCTAATAGGACACTGGCCCTATTAGATAAGGGTGGTCGGGGAAAGTTGTCAGTCACTATTTGGCAGTTTGTTTCTGAGCTGGAAGAGTCCTTTGTGTGGGGGGAGATCTGTGCTGTTCTCTTCCTGGATGCTGGATGCTGTATATGAGCAGCAGTGTAATGTGGAGATATCCTGTGTAATATAGAGGAGGGGAAGACATAAGTAGTGTAGCAGTAACCTCGGTCCTCAGTGTAGTGTTTTTCTTCAGTGTTCTATGGCTGCAGCAGGCTGTGTGTGTATGCTATGGCTGCAGCAGGCTGTGTGTGTGTGTGTGTGTGTGTGTGTGCGTGCGTGCTATGGCTGCAGCAGGCTGTGTGTGTGTGCTATGGCTGCAGCAGGCTGTGTGTGTATGCTATGGCTGCAGCAGGCTGTGTGCGTTTGCTATGTCTGCAGCAGGCTGTGTATGTGTGTGTGTGTATGTACTATGACTGCAGCAGGCTGTGTGTGTATGCTATGGCTGCAGCAGGCTGTGTTTATGTGTGCTATGGCTGCAGCAGGCTGTGTGAGTGTGTGTATGTGTGCTATGGCTACAGCAGGCTGTGTGTGTACGCTATGGCTGCAGCAGGCTGTGTGCATGCTATGGCTGCAGCAGGTTGTGTGTGTGTGCTATGGTGTGCCCCTACACCTACAGTGATCCCTCTATATCACTATGTGTGACCCCTCTATATCACTATATGTGACACCCCTCTATATCACTATGGCTGACCTCTAAATTACAGGTATCTGGCATTGTTAGCAGTGTTTCTGTGTGTATGGTGAATATTTAGTTGGAAACTAAAAGAACACCTGCTCCTTCTAGTCTAGTTGTGAGTAGTTCAGGACATGGTGGATGGAGACTGGCTGCATCCACTGCACACACAGGAGAAGCTACTTTATATCTTTCGTTATTCCTTCAGAAGTCGTCCCAGGATCCTGTAGGACATTAGGGAGAAGCTGCTGAGCCAGTGTGATAAATAACTCTCCTGGTATATGACTGGCCATTTATGAAGAAGCAGGAGTCGGAGTCGGTCCTGATAAAATTCAGGAGTCGGAGTCGGAGTTGCGGCTTACCAACTCCACAGCCCTGGTAACATATATATTACACTTTATACAGACAGCATGATACAGAAACTGGGACTACCCTTAGGCCCCATTCACACGGAGCAAGAGGGGTGGAATTCCGTGGCGGACGAATCCCGTTAGCCTCTGTGTCATAATGACACTCTATAGGAGGCATGCGTGCTGCATCTCTCAGCGCTGAAAAATGAACATGTTCATTCTTCAACACTTCAAGAGACGCTGAGCGATGTGGTGCGCGCCTCCCATAGAGTGTCATTATGACATGGAGGCTAATGGCATTTCCGCCCCTCTTGGTCTGTGTGAACGGGTCTTAATGGAAAAATCCATTAAGCACCTGTAAGTGTAAATGCCACATATGGCCATAGGAGGTGCCAGAATAAAAAGTTCAATTTCAAAACTAGCTTCCATGAAAATCAAACCAATCTTGACTTTAATTTAAACATATTGCACATTACAAACATGCATGACCAGCAGGTGTTGACAGGTTACAGCTGTTTCAAGCATACAGACCAAGCTTCTTCAGACCTCAGTGGGATAGGATCTCTGTTATATCATGAGTTACAGTGTTTCATAAGATTTTGTGTTGCTGAAAGTCCCTATTTTTGTAAAAAAAAAAATAATATATATATATATATATATATATATATATATATATATGCAATAGAGAAAATATATATATATATATATATATATATATATATATATATATATATATATCCTGAATTTTTGGAAACATTCCTTGTTTAAAGTTTTACATTTTATAAAGTGTATATATATATTCCCTAATTTGCACCAATATAGCATACTGTCTTGTTTCTTCTTGCCATTCATAAGCCTTTTTTCAGTGGAGATATAAAGCTCTTGGCAGGCTTGTGAGCGGTTAACCTTGACGTAAAGATCCACACTTATCCAGGTTTATTGATCTATCTAGACCTGTGGAGAGAAAAACAGTAAAATGGTTGATTTAAAAAGGTGCAATACAAATGAAACAGTTGTAATCATCAAGTTTAAATTTCATCTCTGTCCTGAGTCTATTAAATATCATAAGAGACAAAAGTCCCATGAGTCCAAGAGAAATAAAAGCAGGAAGAATGAAAACTCAGATCTTGATGTATAAACATGAAGCCATTGATGCCATTATTATATCACAGAATGGCATTGTAATTATTGGAATGGTTTTCTTTAGAAGCAGAAGCAATTCTGATAATTAGACTGCTAGGCTGCAAGGCAATACAGTGCTCTGCTGCTTGCATGCAAACACAATTAAAAGCATTAACAGGTTTGTGTCAGATTAGAAGAAAGGGTTTGCTAGTTTCCAGAAACTGTGCCACCATTCCATAGCATGTGACTGATATCACAGCTCAGACCCCTTACAATTACTATACATTGCAGTCCAGCCCACCTTTAATCTCCCACATCCCTTGCAGGGTTCTTCTGTTGTTTCTGCTAGTAATAGTAATGATTATGTTAATATCATTATATAATGAAATTGCTTATATTGCATTTCCCTAATATATTATTCTAACCATTCCTAAAAGGGGTTGTCCAAGACTAGAAAGTAAACAGCTCCATTTTTTTTTCTTGCTAAACCAGCACCACCCCTGTCTTCAGGTTGTATGGGGTATTACAATTCAGCTCCATTGTATTGATGTAACTGGGATGCAAAACCCCACCCAGACTGAGGTCAGGAGGGAAGCTGTTTATGGAGGAAATCAGTCATGATTTTCTAAGCCTAGATGACCCCTTTGAGGAGTTCTTTAGTGACAAGACCAAGTTGAATTGGCACATATTTGTAACATGTAAACTTTCTTTAAATCAGGTATATCACTTTCTTAGAGCTAGTATCTGGTGAACCTTAAAGTGTCACTGTTGTTAAAATTTTTATTGCAGAAATCAATACTACAGGCAATTTTGAGAAACTTTGTAATTGGTTTTATTAGCCGAAAAATGAATTTTTATCAGGAAAAAGCAGTTTGAATCTCTCCCCCTGTCTTTATGGTTTTCCTATGGAGAGAGACAGTATAGGCAGCAAAACAGGACAGCAAAGAGTTATTTTACATTCACAACATGGGCTCTCTCCTCTGCAGTCACCACTGACCTCTCTGACCTCTGAATAGGGCTCTGAATAGCTCCCCCACTGTGCAATCCTTTGTTCTTGGCTCTCAGCTGCCCACTAATCTTGCTCCTTCCCCCTCCCCCTCTTCCCCTCCTCCCCTCTTCATAGACCAGACAGATCCGACTGATGCAAAAACAGTCGAGATTTCCTGATTCTGAGGAGTGGATGACAGAAAAGAGATGAGGGGGACCTGGGAAAAGGCTTTTTACATGCAGATAATGGCATATTTGCCTAATTACAATTACAAAGTTTCTTAAAATCGCCTGGACTATTGATTTTCTGCAAAAAATATTAACGACAGTGACTCTTTAAAATGTAAAGGGAACCTGTCACCATTTTCTTGCTGATACATCAAGGCAGGGAGAAGTAAGCTGGGACCTTGGTGATTTAGAACCCAGTTCCTAGAACAGGCATGGTATTTTAGAGTGATTCCTAAACCATTGTGATAGGGCACTCTGTCTATGGGTCATGATTTTTATTCTTTTTGCAGCATGCAACGGGTGGCAGGTCCCTTGTCCCAGTGGCGTAGCTACCATAGAGGCAGGGTAGGCAGTTGCTATGGGGCCCCTGCAGGAGGGGGGCCAGGGGGAGAAGGTAAGAGCATGTGTACTGCCGTGTGTAAGTGACCCAGTGTTTACATGCTGCAATACAAAAAAGGGTTAACAAGCAGAAGACAGAGATCTCTGCTTCACTGCACTGATAACCTCTGACCTCTGTTCTCCAGCTGCAAATAGAAAAATGTGCAGAGTTCCGTGCAGAGGTCAGGGGTTATCAGTGCACCAGCAGTAAGGCAGATATCTCCTTCGTCTTCTGAACTTTGGGTTACTTACATACTGCAGCACATAAGGGGTTAGTCTGCTCTTGCACTTATGTATTTAACCATAAGGGCTCCTAATGGACCCTTAAAGGTAAAAACAGTGGACTGTCATAGCAAGCAGCCATTGGCTCTCTGCTATGCCAGTAACTCTGGTGGCTGCAGCCAGAATTCTGCCTCTGGCCACAAATTCTCCCTTGCTAACAAAGAACTGTGTGTAGCCTGAATCTGCCACTATATACCCTTCTATCTACCCCCTGTTTTTTATTATGACATATCTTATAGGTTACAATAAAGTAGGGTACAAAAGGATAAGGAAATTCTAGAAGGTAAGTATCAGTCCAAAAATGAGGCCTTCTGTGGCATAGGGAGTTATCACTTTCTGCAGTATAGAAGTAATCCCCACATCTATACAGTATACATATTAATAGCAACTCTGTAAATATACACAGAGGTGATAACAGGATAGATCTGGGCCGCCTTTAGTAGCCATACCCTTTGGATGCTCAGATGACTTAAAATGTGAAACCATTTCAACTACTAGATACGAGCTAACATTTAAACAGTGATAGGAGCAAGAAGGATTTCAGCAGTTAGTTAAATGTGAGGTTATTTTCACTGCTATGGAAACTAGTGGTGATGCCGTAATGGCAATCTGTATTAATATTTCATTCTTTAGTCTTCCAAGAAACGGATTTTAGTATTTCAAATGTATTTTTTCAAACTACATTATTTATCCGATTCCTTAAACTGTGCCTGCAGTAAGTACAAATAAATGTTATTATTAATGCATCAGGGAAGCCGAAAAAGCCATGTTAGCCATAGATTCAAATCACTTCTGAATACTCTGGAATGATAGCTGTGATTTACTACAATTATCATTTGGCTTCCGTCTGCTCTCAGCACTTTGCACTTCACCATCTGAACACAAACCCTTGTAGAACTTTATAGTTTAAATGATTCTTAACAGATGTAAACGAGCCTTGGAAGTAATTACAGAAAGGCAGTATAGCAGTACATTTATTGGGCATTACTGTAACACTGGCAGCACAGAAAAAAGAGCACGTTCTATGACATCACTAAAAATATCTAATCATAATATAATTATTTTAAAATATATCAGAAAATGTAAATCAGTTTTCCATTTGAAAATCTAATCAAAATATTAAACTAATACAAATAAAAGCCTAAAGAATAGATACGGTTAAAGTGACTCTGTACCCACAATCTGACCCCCCCCAAACCGCTTGTACCTTCAGATAGCTGCTTTTAATCCAAGATCTGTCCTGGGGTCCGTTCGGCAGGTGATGCAGTTATTGTCCTAAAAACAACTTTTAATCCTGCAGCGCTGTGTCTAACGGCCGGGGCTTACATTTGTATATGCATTAGGCTGGCACCACCTCTTTGTCCTTCCTCCCCACCCTCCTCATCATTAGGAATGATCCAGGAACATTTACTGCTGTTTAAACTTTGCACAGGTGTATTAACAATCCAGCCCATGTTCATTATACACACAGGTGGGGAATAGGAAGCAATATGCCTGAAGCATTCCTAATGATGAGGAGGGTGGGGAGGAAGGACAGAGAGGGTGTGCCAGCCTAATGCATATACAAATGTAAGCCCCGGCCATTAGACACTGCGCTGCAGGATTAAAAGTTGTTTTTATGACAATAACTGCATCCCCTGCCGAACGGACCCCAGGACAGATCTTGGATTAAAAGCAGCTATCTGAAGGTACAAGTGGTTTAGGGGGGCCAAATTGTGGGTACAGAGTCACTTTAGGAGTCCCGCGTTGTTGATTCTCTTTATAAGGCTTACTGAAATATTAAGACAAATCATTTGACCACTTGGACGACTTAGGTCTCAGGCATGGTTTAACACATTGACAAAAATAGAAAATGTCAGGGCATACGATAAAAACCTATTATTATTTTTTTTTTGTCTTTTTTAATAAAAAACAAACAAACATTTGATTAAATAGAATGTACCAACTCACCATGTTAAGCTGAACTCTAGAGAGTTGGTCCCTATACTAGCAAATGGCCTCTCTCGGCCTGTAAGTCTACAAAGCTAGGCATACAAGATCACACTAAATTCTGTGTAAAACACTGACAGGAGATGGGTGGAGCACAAGTCCTGACACTTGCAATTTTTCTATTTTCGTCTGTATGTTAGCCACAGCAGTGTTTAAACTGCACTGTGTGAACAAGTGTGAGTGGAGTGCTGGCTATTTGTTCACATTTTATGGTTTAACACAATATCGGAAGAATAAAAAATAGGACACTGGAATAACGTGGTATGTAAGACAAGTGGTGTAAAGAGTAAGTATCAACACGAGGAAGGGACTAAACGTCTGTAAAATATAGGTGGATTAGGTGAGGTGAGAAGGGATAGTATGAGATAGATTTCCAGACTACGAAGTGTTAAAAATCATGCAATGCTTCATGGGAATAAAATATAATAAATTAGCTCTTCTCTAGCAGAAAAAAAACCTTTATTATCCACTGCCACATATTGAATTAAAGGGGAACTCCCTTAAAGGGGAACTCTGGATAAGGAAAATTTGTTTTCTTTTAAAAGTACATTAAAAGATATATATGCCAATGGCTGTATCCCAGTTTTCCAGGCGTTCCTTACAATGTATCCACCCGCTGCACGGAGGGAACAGACAGCGGGAGTCAGCCGCCGAGATTTCTGATTCATACGAACTAGAAATCCGGCTGGTTCGCTCATCTCTAATACAGACCCCTAAGAAGTGCTCAGTGTACTATTTTTTTTATTTTGGGGCTGTTGGTCCTGCTGTACTACATTGTATTGCTGGGATTTGTAGTACACCTGCATAGAACTTCACTGCTCATTGTAAGGGGGTATCACAGCGTGTATGTAGGTCCAGCCAGTACCAGATTGTACCGTACAGCCCCCCCTAAACTCGTGGGGACTACACTGTATTGCTGGGATTTGTAGTACATCCTGCATAGAACTTAACTGCTCATTGTAAGGGGGTATCACAGCGTGTATCTAGGTCCAGCCAGTACCAGATTGTACCGTACAGCCCCCCCTAAACTCGTGGGGACTACACTGTATTGCTAGGATTTGTAGCACACCCTGCATAGAACTTCACTGATCATTGTAAGGGGGTATCACAGCGTGTGTATAGGTCCAGCCACTACCAGATTGTACTGTACAGCCCCCCTAAACTAGTGGGTACTACACTGTATTGCTGGGATTTGTAGTACACCTGCATAAAGCGTCACTGCTCATTGTAAGGGGGTGTCACAGAGTGTGTATTGGTCCAGCCACTACCACATTGTATCACACAGCCCTACGGCTGCCAGCCAGCTGTTTTATTTATTTATTTTTTTGTCTAGCCGGGGCCTCACCACCCCCGGTCTAGAGGCATCAGGTGTACCCTTGATGGTGACTGACAGCTGGCCTAGCCAGATTGTACCGTACAGCCCCCCCAAAACTTGTGGGGACTACACTGTATTGCTGGGATTTGTAGTACATCCTGCATAGAACTTCACTGCTCATTGTAAGGGGGTATCACAGCGTGTATCTAGGTCCAGCCAGTACCATATTGTACCGTACAGCCCCCCCAAAACTTGTGGGGACTACACAGTATTGCTGGGATTTGTAGTACATCCTGCATAGAACTTCACTGCTCATTGTAAGGGGGTATCACAGCGTGTATCTAGGTCCAGCCAGTACCAGATTGTACCGTACAGCCCCCCTTAAACTAGTGGGTACTACACTGTATTGCTGGGATTTGTAGTACATCCTGCATAGAACTTCACTGCTCATTGTAAGGGGGTATCACAGCGTGTATCTAGGTCCAGCCAGTACCAGATTGTACCGTACAGCCCCACCAAACCAGTGGGTACTACAAGTATTTTTCCAGATTTCTGTATTTCATACGCAAGCCCTATCTAAGTTCCATACTGTGCAGTGTCCATAAAATGGTGAACCCCAGGGGTAAGGGTAGAGGGCGTGGGGTTCCATGTCATGTTGTTGCCGGAGGCCGTGGTTCAGTGCAGGGTGACACAGCAGCACCTGTTGAGGAGGTAGCAGTGTCACACCGCAGACGTCCACTCCCTAGCTTCTTTGCCCAACTTACGGGGTCTCAAGGTATACCGTTATTGAAACCGCAGCAGTGTGAACAGGTGATCACGTGGATAGCGTATAATATGTCCCGTAACTTATCCACCACCCAGTCTTCAACGCAGTCCACCCACGCTACCGAAGGGAGTGGAACCCTTGCTCCATTAGCTCAGCCTCCTTCCCCACAGCCTGGCCCCTCCAGGGAAAGAAGGGATACAGATCCACCACCATGCTCCCATGAACTCTTTTCTGGACCCTTCGCTGAGTCAGAGCAACTGGAGCAGTCGATCTGTCCTGATGCCCAAACTATGCAGCTCACGCAGTCAGTGGGTGATGAGAGTGGGGACTTGCAAGCGGGGTTGGAAGAGGTGTCTGATGATGACGATGAGACCCGGTTGTCAGACAGTGAGGTTGTTGTCATGGATGTAACTCAAAGTGAGGAGGAGAGTGAGGAAATGGAGTTGACAAAAATGACGTTTAGGATACACACCACCACAGTTAATAGTTTGTTAATATCTTCATAAAGAGGATTAAAGATGAGGCACTCACCCTTCCATAAGCAAATGGTTACTTTACTGACAACTCTTCATAGGTGCATAGGACGCAGTAGAGTGAGTGAACGGGCGACAGCCTGTTTCGCGTGATGACGTTCACGCTTCCTCTCGGCCCTGACGTCACTCCGTAACCTCGTCCTTTTAACAGTGTAGTTATTACAAACAAGTGATAATAAAAATAACAACAACAACGTTAAAATATAAAAAAGAACAAGAATACTATCCTTATGCTGCTGCAATACCTTGAATACAGTAAACATTTATCTATAACCATGTAGATCAGAGCGGTCATTTAACCCCATCGGTCCCATAGCTTCCATTCTCATAATTAACTCCGTCTCCTTCCTCAACAGTCGTTCATGTCTATTACCACCCTCCGGGGAATTTTCTACATGTAACAGTCCCATAAACCGCAATTCAGACGTATCACCTCCATGTACAGACCGCATATGCGTTATTACTTTAGGACACCTTTTTCCAGTCCTTACTGACCGTACATGTTCTGCGTACCTTTGAAATAGAGGGCGGATCGTCTTCCCAATATAATAATAACCGCAACTACATAGCAAGGCGTAAACCACATAAGCGGTGCGGCAAGTAATGGAGTCTCGTACGGTCCATTGTATACTGCCCAACCGTACCTGTTTAACATCATTAAGGTATGTACAATAATTACAACGTCCACACTTATGGTTACCTTGCAACCTCATGCTAGTAAGCCAGTTTGTGTCTTTTTGTTTCTTTCCTTTGTATCTTCCCCGTACCAACTCGTCACGTATCATCTTGCATTTTCTAAATGCTAACAGTGGTCTCTGGGTTGTTAACTCTTTAAATGCTTCCTCCCCGTCTAGCAACCTCCAGTGTTTATTAATGGCTGTGCGTATTATGTCATTCATGGGACTATGTTTAAAAATAAATGCAAAACAATCTGATTTTTCTTTTTTAACTTTTCTCTTATTAATGAGGGTCTTGCGGTCTAGATCAGTGGCCCTCTTTCTAGCCTTCTCAATAATTTCACTGGGGTAGCCACGGTGCCTCAGTCTTTTACTTAGGTCATCTGCTTGTTGGTGAAAAGTACTCTCAGAATTATTAATACGGCAGAGCCGTACGAACTGACCATATGGCACCGCACGTTTCACATGATGTGGATGGTAGCTACCATAACTCAACAGCGTATTGGTAGCAGTGGCTTTGCGATAGCCACTAGTCATCAGCTTACCATCCACTACCTGCAGATGGACATCCAGGAAGTCCAACTTGTCACCTCCGAAATTGGCTGTGAAAGACATATTAAACCGGTTATGATTCATGTAGGATATGAATAGAAAAAATTCCTCCTCGGTCCCAGACCAGACTAATAGAACATCATCGATGTATCTCAAATAAAGGGCTATTCTAGACACATACGGATTCTGTACATTGAAAATTACCTCATCCTCCAACTACAAATTAGCAAAAGTTGGTGCTACCGGCGTCCCCATCGCCGTACCAGCCCCCTGACCATACCACTGGTCAGCAAACTGGAAGGCGTTGTGTTGGAGAACAAACCGGAGCAATTCACTGATAAAGCAAACAAATTTATCATCACAAGTGCCACAGCTCAGCAGTCGACGCCGTACAGCCTGCACACCCGCATCCTGGGGGATGTGGGTGTACAGGCTCTCGACGTCGATGCTTGCAAGGGATAAACCCTCAGTCCAAGTGAATTCATCTGGGATGTTCAACAGATCTTTAGTATCCCGGAGGAACGAAGGTACATTGAGCAATAGGGGGCGCAGGACCCAGTCCAAATATTTAGAAACTGATTCAGTGACTGATTCCCGTCCCGCCACTATCGGGCGTCCAGGAGGATCCAATACCAGTAAAGTTTGCTGGGAAACTCAACTAGTAATTTTTCAGCAAAACGCTTAGACATCAACCCCTGTTCCACCCCCTGTCTCAGCAGTGATCGAAGTTTATTAATATAATCACTTGTGGGATCTTTACTGAGTTTCTCATAGGTGTTACAATCACTCAACTGGCGTAATGCCTCTTCCACATAGTATTCCTCTGTTAGTAAGACCACGTTACCCCCCTTGTCTGCCGGTTTAATTATTAAATTTTCCCTGGACTGTAACCATTTCAACGCTTTGAATTCAGCCTCCGACAGATTACGATCTGCTTGGGGGTATATCAAAGCTTTAACTTCACGTTTTACATTTTGCTCAAACAGATCCAGGGGAGAACCAGCAGACAAAGGGGGATTGAACGTGGACTCCACCGTTCCCCGAAAAAAATCCCTCCTCAGGGGGTATCATTTCCAGAGGGACATCCTGTAACTCCATTAATGACTGCAATATTTCTCTATCAGTCTGGTCAAAGTGCGGGCTTAAACTAAACCCTAATGAACTCACAGTGATCGGCTTCTCAGCCACAAATTCGTCACTACGCATACATAAAGGTTTGCTGTTAAAAAAATCTTTTAAGATTCAGTTTCCTAATGCTACTATGTAAATCAAGTGAAAATTCAGTATAATCAAATTCCGTGCTAATACAGTAATTAAGCCCCTTAGCAATGATATGCATTCATCTGTCAATGTCAGTTCAGTAAGATTGACCACCTTTAGTTCACCTCCTCCCCTTTTGGCAGCCCCCATACCTGTGGTGTTAGTCTCAGGAGCAGCGGATCCTACTTGTGCCAGGAAACGAGCTTCCTTTTTAGACCTGCGTTTTTGCTTCTGGCGCCCCCGCCTGATCCGTTTCCTAAAGGGGGATTACCCTCGACAGCTACAGAGCTGCCAGGGTCGGCAGTCTTTGGCAATTGATCACAGCTGGAATCAGAGCCAGAGTCCGTAGTCCAATACTCTGGCTTATTATGTGGTTTGGACTTCCCGGTCCATCTTGGTTTATGAGGGTTCCAAAGAAAGACTTTTTCCCCATCATAGTCTTGTTTGTCCCTTAAGAACTTGTTACGTTTCCTCTCTTTGACCTCACATTGTATTGGGATAACTTTGTTCTCCACTTTTTTAAGAAAGGCAGCATATTGATCCTCCGAGAGCCGGGTTTTCAGTTCTCCCTTAGCTTTGGTCAGCTGTTCAGTAATCAAAGTGTATTCCTTTTCGGTGCGTTGTAACACCAGTTGGGTCAGGTTCAGACAGTGCTTTTCATGTAGCCGCACCCATTCCATTTTAAATTCCTGATCATCATGGAATTGTGATATTTTCTTATAGGAACGCAGTCCCCTGGGTGCTCTGTTGTTTTTGACGTAAGATTGGAGTGAATTGGTAGTCCAGAATAATTTTACTTCCCTTTCAGCTAGGGACATAACTCTGAATTCAAGGGCCTTAATCCCCAACAGCTGTAATTCGTCTCTGGTATTGCAAGCAGCAAAGAACTCAACCGCCTCCTCGCGACCTATGGTCATAACGGGGTCATCTAGTGCAAGTGCAGTAGCAATCACATTGCTCAATTCTTCGTCCATATTGCTGTCATTCATTTCCATCCGTGTGCTCAGAGATGCATGCAATGTACCATTCCAATGTAACAAGAAAACAGTCTCATGAGAAACCTCACCTCGGCACTACTGGAGACAGCGGACGTAACGTGTGACCTGCGTCTAGTCCCCTCAATGTATGGGCTCGGTGGTGCTCAATCATCAATAGCGGCAGACCTTGGTGAAAATATCTTCATAAAGAGGATTAAAGATGAGGCACTCACCCTTCCATAAGCAAATGGTTACTTTATTGACAACTCTTCATAGGTGCATAGGATGCGGTAGAGTGAGTGAACGGGCGGGCCCTGACGTCACTCCGTAACCTCATCCTTTTAACAGTGTAGTTATTACAAGCACGTGATAATAAAAATAACAACAACAACGTTAAAATATAAAAAAGAACAAGAATACTATCCTTATGCTGCTGCAATACCTTGAATACAGTAAACATTTACCTATAACCATGTAGATCAGAGCGGTCAATAGTTTGTTAATGCTGTTTGTGCCTTAAAGGGGAGGGTAACTATCACTTCATAGAACGATTGACGTGACTATAACTTTCATATTGACATGTCAGCCTCCTTACCCCCAACAGTTTCCAAAATAGGGCAGAGGTGGTCAGGTTGTCACCTTTTTGTTTCTGTTTGTCTATCCGGGAAGTGATGATCAGGAAGGAACAGATGCCACACTCTGCTGAGGGCCCTCTGCCCCTTCCTTTAAGCAAGTAGGGATAGGGTCAGCACTTGGACCCTAACAAGTTTGGTGACATGTCAGAAATTTGGAAATGATGGTTACCCTTCAGTTTAATTTGTTGTTATATATACATATTGTAAGTTTGCACAGTATGTGAAATAAATCTATCTAGCTGTGCTCATGCTTGTTTGTTAGCACTTAAACCAGTTAGCACTTAGAATTGTCACATTAGTCAACTAGGGAATGGGATGTCACTATTGTTGGGTGACTGTTTTCAGTTCATAGTTCACATTGTAAAAGTTTAAAGTTCTGCACTTATCTCACTTTTCATTGGTTGTATAGATATAGATGTATAGATATATTGTACTTTTTTCTTAATTTAATATATATTTTTTTTCTTAAAGGGGAACTCCGGATCCAGGCAACAAAAAATTAAACTTCTGCAGAAGCATATAGCGTTATTTATTACCTATCTATCCCAGTTTAGTTTTGAAACTACCAAAAATCCATTTGTTTTGTGGTTTTCTGTATTTCTTGGTTGAGCAGATGTACTCGGTACTACAGGTTCCAGAATGCATTGCTGTCCCTCTGTTTCAACCAGGCTGTTGCACAGAATTAGGCATAATGGTGCCATTAGGCAGCCTCAGAGACATGCGTATATGCTGCCCCTGCTGTTTCCTGTCCATTTCCGTTGTGTTTCCATCAATTTCTGAGGTTGACAGGTTTTCACACAACCTTCTCTCTACCGAACTTGAGTCTCCTGCAAAAAAGCTCGAGTCTCCCATTGACTTCAATGGAGTTTGTTACTCGAAACGAGCACTTGAGTATCGGGAAATACTCGTCTCGAGTAACGAGGACCCGAGCATTTTAGTACTCGCTCATCACTAATCATAATATGTGCGTAAAGATGAAAAGAAGAAAAAATAAAATTTAAAAATGTCTTTGCTTTATTCCAATATCAGTGTTACAGGTAGAGAATGCAGTGTGCTGTGTGGTGTTACAGGTAGTAACTGTGCGCTGTGTGGGTAGTACAACAATTCAAACTTCACAAACAAAAGCATGCCCAATGATATCGGTGGCACATCCGAAAGAAAATAAATAAATGAAGTGTCAACTGAATGAATACGTAATAATATGAAACAAATGCATTTTATTGGTACAAAGCAACAAATGGGACATACAGATTAAAAACACTTAAAAATGTACAACCAATCGAACATAGTGCCGTATATGATAAACAGGCACAAGGACAAGCTGATAATTACAGGTGAACAAGATCCCCACTGATGTTGGTAATGTAAAGTGCAATAGACACAAGTACAAGAAAGAAATGCAAGGTAAATAGAAAGGGGGCCGAGGCCCATCAAGAGAATATCACCAGACCATAGGATCTATATCAGCGTCCACAGAACCCCACGCGTTCCGTCCCCACTTGGGACTTTCTCAAGGGTAATGGTACTAATAGCAAACGTCATATATATACCCACTTGTGATCAAAAGATAATAAGCACAATATGTGTAAAATAAACAGAATTAGCCAAACCTCCTGTACGATGCCGGTAGTACAACAATGACATGATAAAGTACTGCAAATAATTCGTTAACACAATGAAACTGCAATGTGTGAACACAGCCTAGATGTTCAACAGATTTGGGCGGGGAATGGGGGACTGTGATAAACAGCTGAGGGAAAGCAATGCATTCTGGAACCTGTAGTACTGAGTACATCTCCTCAACCAGGAAATACAGAAACACAATACAGAACAAAACCCCCAAAACAAATAGATTTTTGGTAGTTTCAAAACTTTAAAAGATAGGTAAGTATTGTTATATGCTTCTGCAGAAGTTTCATTTTTTTAACCTCTACCTGGAGTTCCCCTTTAAGTCAAGTTTCAACCATTAAATATTGACTTGAATGGATGCTACCTCCTATAGATGGCAGAGGAGAGCAAGCTCTTTTAAATCTGGAGGAAAGCATTTGTATATACCATGCTTTGGAGTATTGCATGGCATATACACTCAGTACAGTAGTGGTGGTCCACTTAGCAGTGTGAACTGAATGCTTTATTTGGTCTCTCTAAACAGGTGAAACAAGGCAGAATCTTAGAGCAAGAATGAAAAATGAATAGATTTGCTGGCAAAACATTTTGTAGCCCTGACCACATCACACATATGAAAGTACTGGTAGCAAAATGACATTTTAAATCTCACATATACAGGAGATTCTGAGAGTAGTTGCTCATGACAACCTTTGCTACGGAGGAATTAATGTGTCACATATATGTGTGTCTTTCCACAACACCATTTGCTTTCCCGTCTGTTTATTCCCCTTCTCATATTGATGATTCTACTTTACTGCTTTACATCTTACGGTCAGTTTCACACATACAGGATCACAGCAGATTTCACTCTGCGAGTTTCGCAGCAAAATGCACTGAGATCCTGTGTCCTGTTATTTCCTACAGGCTTGCATACACACAGCGGATTTTTTATTCTGCTGTGAGTATGTAAAGCCCCTTCCCACATTCCCTCTATTGTGAGAAGGTTACTCTCATAAACCAGAATTCAATGAACCAATGTACTGCAGACGTACTATCATCATATCTTATCTCATTAAGGGTGCGTTCACACCTACAGGATCTGCAGCAGATCTGCAGCAGATTCGATGCTGTGTTCAGTTATTTAAATGAAATCTGCTGCAGAAAATCAGCTGCAGATCCTGTAGGTGTGAACGCACCATAAGGGTATATTCACACGGACGGGCTCGCAGCGAGATTCTCGCTGCGAGCCCGGCAGGTCCTGGCAGTTCCCATACACTACATACTTGCTGCGATCTAAACGACCGCAGCGAGTATGTAATTATACCGCCCTTAACCCCTTCTGCTCCCCCGCTGTAAGCATACTTTACCTGTCCTTGCTGCACGGGTCCGGCGTCCTGCTCTCCTGTCCGGCCAATCAGTGTGTTGCCCAGCCGCAGCCACTGATTGGCCGGGCGGGAGAGCAGGACGCCGGACCCGTGCAGCAAGGACAGGTAAAGTATGCTTACAGCGGGGGAGCAGAAGGGGTTAAGGGCGGCACAATTACATACTCGCTGCGGTCGTTTAGACTGCAGCAAGTATGTAGTGTATGGGAACTGCCAGGACCTGCCGGGCTCGCATCGAGAATCTCGCTGCGAGCCCGTCCGTGTGAATATACCCTTAATCACATCATATCTGCAAAATTTGTGTAACGGTTAATAGTTGTAATAAAGCTGCAATAAATACTGTATTATACGACATGGAGAGACCTGCATGTTTTTTCATGAGGCAATATGGTTTGATCAAATTATATACTTACTTGGTTTTTAATGTAGCTGAACAAGCTTTCGTGTCAGCCATGTGCAGCCATTTCTGTCTTTTTGGCTTGTGCATATTTTATGTATTCTGTCCCTATTTTCATTTTGGCTGGCACTCCTCCTTTGTAAGACTCATGTGATCCAAATTAGCAGGAAGCACCTGTGTACATATGGTAAGTACCTCCTTGGATTCTCCTATTCTACCTGCAGGAGTAATGGTGAGAGGTAAGAGCTTGTTCACACTTGCGTTGTTTGGCGCCCACACTCTCCGCCGGCGGTGCCTGCACGGTTTGGGGGGGGGCACTTTGGGGTTTGGTCCTGTGACATTGGGATTGCAGGGCCATTCCATGGCCCCCCTTCTCTGCCTGCACACGCTTTGCGGGGATTGTGTTTGCTGACCGGAACAGTGATGTTTTTTTGGTTAGGGACCTGTGTATCAGAGACCTGCACGTTGGTACATGAGGCAATATGGTTTGATCAAATTATATACTAACTTCTGATGTTGGTTTTTAATGTAGCTGAACAAGCTTTTGTGTCAACCATGAGTGCGATGTGCAGCCATTTCTGCCTTTTTGGCTTGTAAATACTGTATTATAAACCTCTTAAGGACACAGTGGAGTTGGCCTTAAAGGGGTATTCCACTGATAATAGTTTTGGCCATTAAATTGTAAAAGGCCAGCTTATCAGATTTTTAATATAGTGTAATAACGGCTTTTGCACTGTTGCTGTGCTTTCATATGTCACTCACTCCCCCAAAAATGAGAAAAAGCCACAACAGCCATTCCACTCTAACACGCTTCTTGATCGGAGTCTGGATGACATGTCTTATGTTCTCTGGCCTGGTTTGCTCTGGGGTGGAATCGCAAACCCAGCCCACCACTGACTTCCCTGCTGTGGAATAGTCTGTGGGCTCTGATGGGTCCCATGCTTGGCTCCGATGCTGTGCTTTTGCTCAATGCCTTCTTTCTGCCTTTGGCAGACCTCTGGCACGGTGCTTTGCACAGTCAACAGCATCCACTATACTTAATGTGCAAACATACAGGGACAGAGGGAACCGTGAGCAGGGGCTATGCAGAGGGGGCATGTAGGAAGGACTGTGACATACAGAGTGAGCGATGCTGGGAATAGTAGTTCACTAGTGGTACGTGATGAAGCAGCAATGGTGACACAAGGGAAAAGTTCCAGGGAAAACCAGAGCTGCTGAATCTTGTGGTTAATTGCTACTGCCCATTATTAACAGTGAGCATCAGGCTGCTGATTGCTCCTGAGCTCGCTTCATAAAGCCACTGGCATACATGGGGTACCAGTCTTTAAGTGACAGGCTCCCATGACATACCAGTACATCATAGGTCTTTAAAGGGTTCCCTGCATCATTGTATAGAGCTGCTGTGCAACTTGCGGAACATACCGACCATGGCTGCATCAGAAGCTTTATACGGGGGGAAAATGAAGTTTTAATCTGCAGGCACGTGGCAGGCACAGGCAGGTAGTCATCTGGGCGGCTCCCCGACTGTGTCTAGTCACCTCTCTCGTCCTATCAGCATGCTTAGCGGGGATGATTGACAGACAGATAGGCCCATTACTCGCTTCTTTGCCTGTCAATCGTCCACACTAAGTGAAAAGACGAACCTTGGAAGATTCATTTTCACAGTTTACATCATGTATACTTTACAAGCTTTGGTAAATCTCCCCCACAGTCTCTGAGAACAAGGTATTACTACTTTGCCAACAAAGTCTTCTTTAAAAGAAAAGTTAATTTAGTGTCACAGTTACCAAAAGTTTTAGCAGTAGTGCAGAAAATGGCAATTTGTAAGGTATAGTACTCACCTACAGTAGATGATACTGTGTTTGCAATTCACACATAGGAAACATTGGCTGGGCTGCTGTTAGCATATGCTCACACCTTCAAACCTAATTGCAGGTGTTGTTAACATTTGAAAAGCAAAAGACACTTTTTGTTGGAATAAGCTGCAAAAAATCGACTGCTTCATTGATCTGTGCATAGCTCAAACATAATAGCAGCAGAACTAATCACAAGTAAAATTATTGTTAGTACTTAAAGATGAAGCCCTCATATTATCTGCAAACATGTTCTGCACACATGGTACAGATGTGGCAAACCTCCTTTTGGCAGATGTGGCAGACCTCCTGCTAAAAAGTGCAAATAACCCTACAAACGTGCAATTACTTATAAACTTGCACAAGGAATTCAGTCCAATAGAGTTCATGTACAAATGTAAAAGCATAGAAGATTGAAGGCCATAAATGGTCATTACTGGAAACATGTAAATACATCAGAATATTCATATGTTGTATGGGTTTACATTTTTCATTCCTCTGGGAGTATGTAAAACCTCATCCCCCTTAACCTGCTGCAGCTCGGTGAATACTTTACCTGTCCATGCTCCGACCTTCTTCTTTGGCTCCCAGCTCCCTGACATTCCACTCAGTCAATCAGTGGCTGCGGCGGGAAATCCGCTGTGATCCGGTATATTTAAACCCACCTTAAAAAAACAACACATCCATTTTGATCGGATCCAAAAGGATTGCACACAATTGCATCCGTTTTTTTCCCCTATAAAACATATACATTAAACGGACTGCAAAAATGCAATGTCAACCCAGCCTAACTATCTATATTTTAAAATTATGTAATCTTGCAATGCTTATTCTCACCAGTACAGTAAAAGGATATCTCACCTGTTTTACCTCGGTTTAGGGTGGCGTGAGAGTAAGATGCATCTTTGTGTCATCTCCCACTGAGATCATAGATGGCACCAGGGACAGTCCAGTTGGTGTCGGTGTTCCGTAATCTAGGCAACGAGCAGTAAACAATTGGACAAGAGCACTGGGCACAGAAGCAGACATAATCAATTTTTAACTATACACTGAAACAGGCTCGGACTGGCCCACAGGGAATCAGAGGAATCCCCCGGTGGGCCCTACCCCTTGGTGGGCCCCTGGCAGGAGGTGGGCCTCCCTGTCTGACTCTTTCTACTAGAGAATAAGAGCATATTATATGCTATACAAGCACAGACAAATACATTTAAGGTACCATGTGTCTTCTTGACCTAACAGCATCTAACAGTGTCAGCAGTTTGGAACACGCATTACAGCTGACAGAAGTCTGGTAACAATTAACAGGCAGGCAGGGGAGTGCGGGAAGATAATAAAGGAACTATACTCACCAGTCCCTGTGCCCCTGCACTGCTTTCTCTCCCACAGCCACTGTAAGTCATTTTTAGTAATTTTCAACCAGATTCAGTGAGTGATCCATCAGCTGAGTATGTCATGTTGCAGCGGGAGGAACTGCAGGAGGCCGGTGGCTATTGGATATCATTAAGGGAGATCTTTGGGGGCACAGGGACGGGTAACTATATTTTCTTTATTATGTTCCTGCACCCCCCTACCTACCTGAGATTTGTTAGTTTCATGGGACTTCTCCTTTAAAGAAACCTAAGTGGCACGTTATGCTGTTTGCATAGAGTGACTGACAAGTTACTAGCAGTGAGTTAGCATCGCTGGTCACATACACAGCTCTGTGCAAAGTTGCTATAGTAATGTGAAAGGTTTGGTGCTTGGTATATCTGGTGTAAGTAAGGTGGGCCCAAAAATCTAATTCCCATGTAGGCCCAAGGTACCCCAGTCTGGCTGGGCCGGTGCTCCCGCTAAAATCCATAGGATAGGGGATAACAAGCTAAAAAAAATTTCTTTCAAATCAACTGATGTCAGAAAGTTATATAGATTTGTAATTTACTTCTATTAAAAACCCTCAAGCCTTCCACTACATATTAGCTGCTGTATGTCCTGCAGAAAGTGGTGTATTCTTTCCAATGTGACACATTGCTCTATGCTACCACCTCTGTCCATGTCAGGAACTTACTTTGAACAGTTCCTGACATGGACAGAGGTGGCAGCAGAGAGCACTATGTCAGACTGGAAAGAATAAACCACTTCAAATTACAAATTTCAAATTACAAATTTCTGGCACCAGGTTTGTTTTTTTTTATAATTTTTTTAGTGGAGTATCCCATTAATACTGTGAACTATTTTACTTTTAAGCAACTTGACAACCCCTTTCATACAGTCAATTCCGTTTTCCAGTGATCAACTAATTGGGTGATCACTGATTTCCTATGAAAGCCTGGGAAATGTTTTACATGGCACCCATACTGCTTGTCTTTACTCTGGGGGATTTCCAGGTAGGGATCCCCTTCTTCTCTATTCATTTCAACAGCTTGATGTATAATACTCTTTGGCAGCCCTTTCAGCATACAATTACATCAGACTGTCAGCTGTCTCCTTCATGAAAACAAACCCGCCATATATAACTGTATACCAGTGGAATCTAAACTGAGTCACAGGAAATGCTGGGAATTGTAGTGTATAGACATTTCTGTGAACCACAAGTGTCCCTCCAAAAAGATAGGAGATATGGAGGAAGGGCTGACTGCAAAGCATTATGGGGAAGCTTGATGTCATGTGTTTTCAGTCATCATCATCATGATAAGCTTTACAGTAATGGAGCAGCTTTATTAATCTGCCAGAGAAAAAACACAGTCTGATTCACCTATAACAACCAATCACAGCTCACCTTTCATATCTCAACAAGCTCTTATAAAATTAAAGCCGAGCTTTGATTGGTTGCTAAGGGCAAGTCAGACTGCCTAAGTTGCACATGGCAACCAATCACAGTTTAGCTTTTATTTTGCCAGAGTAATTTGAGAAACGAAAGCTGAGCTGTGATTGGTTGCTATGGGCCACATCAAACCATATTATTTAGTGATCTTAGTGAGGCCTAACCATAAGCTCTTTGCTTGGTCACAAGTGTGTTTAGTGACCTCTGCAGTAAAGTGCATTGCCAGTCATTAATGGGTTAATGCTTTGGATGTGTTTACCTGCAGTAACCATGGCAACCATGCACTGTGATGACAAGCGCTTATGTCATGAAGAAGGTTCCATAAAACAATGCACCACGCCCTGATCAGTGCCATCTTGGATGCGCCAGAGGACCTTGAGCTTGACTACTTTACTGCCCCCTAACCTTGATGTAATTTGGAGGCTCTAGCAGAGGAAAAGGGGTGGTCTGCTTTAGACTACCCCTTCATCAAGTCTACACCTAGAAGAGATACATCCGCCTGCCTAGCCATCAATAAGGTGACATATTTCAGCCAGATCTCTCTCAGATCCACTATATTATATTTATAGTATGATATTACCCTCTAAGCCCAGAGGAGGGGCAACTCTCCAGCCATGGCTCCCCCAAGGTTTCCCCCACAGGGGGTTTTCCTCGCCTGAGTGCTGGAGGGTGACTTTTCGTGAGTCGGGGGTCTGCCATTTTCAGTGTCATGTAATCATAAATAAAATTGGCACCTTTGACACCTGATTACAATGTGTTGTGTCTTTATTTTGTGTTTTTGGTTGAACTTCTTATTCTTGGGAGTTGGGGACCCGTCACATATAAGTGATAGAGCTGGACATCTGCCTGCTACACGATCTATCACCTGCACAATAAGCGCAAGTAGGATGGAGCATGTATGTGCGGATCCCTGGATTAAAGGGGCACTCAAATCTTGAACAAAAAACATGCATCGCATGGTTTATACCTATATCTGCAAGGCTACAAGGTCAAAAGGTAGCACATTATTGCAACATGGACACCACCATAAATATACATCATAGTGTATATACACAACTCAGTGGCTCTTGTGTGTGTGGCAAGGTATCAGGGGCAAGGTAAAGTATTGCACCCCCACACCCATACATCCAGGTGTGGCCTTGGTAGCTCCCCCCCCTGCAAAATCCAGAGGATACACAATGGAAAGTGCAGCTACGGCCACACTCTGCATTGTGTGCTATGGTGAATTGGGATGCGGGCGCACACGGATTTCACAGCATATTTTATGTAAAAAATAGGTGAAAAAATTTAGGTGACAAAATGCAAGAGCTATGGCCTTTTAAACATGAGGAGGGCTTGGTCCTTAAGGGGTTAAGGAAGCGCTACAAGGGCACGATGATGGGTATGTATACTTTCGTTATTATATTCCCACATACCCCTGCCTGCCTGAGAATTGTAAGTTTCATGGGACTTCTCCTTTCAAGATACTTATGTGGCACATTATGCTGTTTGCATAGAGTGAGTTACAAGTTACTAGCAGTGAGCTAGCATCGCTGGTCACATACAGTGTCGGACTGGCCCACCAGAGGATCCTTCAGTGGGCCCCCAGCTCAGAACTTGCAGTAACACTGACTGACATGTCATTTCCCACTGGTTCTTTATTGGTGGGCCCCAGGATAATTTCCTCTGGCAGGCCCCAGGTATCTTAGTCCAACACTGGTCACATACACAGTGCTGTGCAAAGTCGCTATAGTAATGTGAAAGGTTTGACGCTGGTTATAAGTAGTGTAAGTAGTGTGGGCCCCAAGAATTAAATTCCCTGGTGGGCCCAAGGTACCCCAGTCCGACACTGCACTGAAATCAACACAGTTGAAGAGGCTATGAGCAAAGGAGCCAAGCGTTAGGGCCCTATGATCCCCTTATGTAATAGAGACAGTGATTAGCTGATGCTCACTTCAACACCATGTTTAGACACCATAAAATAAAGGTAAAATTCATCCGTATTTTCAATATAATAATGCCCTCCATTAAATTCAATGGGAAATTGGTTAACGGGAAGTAACGGCCATCCAAGTAATAAATAAACCATGCATATTTGCCTGCTTTTGCAAAAAATGGCCTTTTTTAAAATCTGCTCACACATTGTTTTATTTTCCCTCACAATTACAGTTGTATTTAGCTTTTATTTACTTGAGTACACCTAGGCTAGACCAGCTGTTGGCAATACATATTTCCAAGTAATAGGAGACGTGCAGCCGACAGCTGATTAAAGATTGTTAAAGTATCACTGTCGTTATAACTTTCAAAATTTAAATCAACATTATATGTGAAATAAAGCAAGTTTGCAATATACACTCATTATTATTTTATTTTTTTTTTGTCATGCTGTAAAACAAAGCTGAACTTACCAGAAATCCAGGTCCAGTCTCCTGAAGGCAGATTTTCTGACTTGTGCTGGTTGAAAAAAAAAACATGGCTAAACACATGAAACAGTACAAAGAGTCACAGCTCAATGTGTCCATTAATCACATGACTGCCTTCTCTGTGAGGGCTCAAATGACCTAGGAAACACTGGACTTACTGTTTTCTGACTCTTTGAGAAAAAAAAAAGAGTCAGAAAACAGGAAATGCCCTGTTTTCCCATGATAATTAAAAAAGAAAAAAAAAAGAATATAAACTGCAAACTTGCTTTATATCACATCTACTGTTTAGATTATGAAAGTTATAACTACACTGACACTTTAAGCTATGTAATAGGCTGTGTAAGAAACCAATAAAAAAAAATAAAGTCAAAATCTCAAAAACGGTATGAAGATATTGTCCCCCACACTTCAACTGACAAGCTGGAGGAAGAAAGTTTGGCACCTACCTGGCATGCATATGGAGAGACACAGCAGCTTTACTAGGATGGACAAGATATGAGCCCTCTAAGAGGCTAAAAGGGAAGAGCAAGGTGTGAGACTGAGTGCCTCCAGGTAGGTGCTGGATTTTTCAATAAGAAAGTGGTGATTTGGCAGCAAATGAGGAAGAAACTGCAGTGGTGCTGTGCTTAGAAAGACAGTAGGCTCCGTTCACACAGAGTAAAAATGGTGGAATTCCGCTGCGGAATTCTCTGCCGTGGAATTCCACCAGCCTCCGTGTCATACAGGCAGTCTGTGGGAGGCTTGCGCGCCTCCTCTCTCCGTGCGGAAGAATTGACATGTCCATGCCTCCCATAGACTGCAGGTATGACAGGGAGGCTGGCGGGATTCCGACAGTTTTACTCCGTGTGAACGGAGCCCAAGAGTTCCAGTTCCGCCCAACCAGATGGGTCATCTTCTGTGCCATTGTGTATTACAGGAACAGTGCCAGTAGAGCCCACAAGTTCTAAGCCATTGTCTGACTGTGGTACATATCCCAGGGAAGTGCCAGTTTAAAGACCTGAGCCAGTTGCCAGGAGAACTGCATGAGATGGAGCTAGGTACAAATATAACTCACTCTCAAGAGACTCCTGGACAAAGTGAACTTAGCCACAGCAAAGAGTACACAATTTAGGGATATCAGTTGCTCAGGAGAGTCTGGTCTGGACAGTTACACTGTGCCAAGGGAAACTAAAACTTAAAAAAAGGGAAAAAGAGGCCCTGCAGATAATCCGTTATTGTAGGCCTGGACTTCCATCCCCTTGCATCCCTTAGGACTGTTGCTGATTTATTACAGACTTAAATTTTACCAAAACTTCTAGCTTTCCTCTAAGATAACTTACAGCTATACAAGTGCCAGTCTCTACCAATGCAGTACACCACAGATGTATTATTAAATGTGCTGCAGAGGAAAAACAATACAGGGATGAGTCTTAGGTTTTATAAACATTTGCGCCATCTTAATTTACATCATCCCCCTGAGCACGTAAGTCTGGTCAGGACTGGAGTGGCTTTGCGCCTGTTTGTGCCACTTTTTTGTTATTTGTTAAATTAGATGTGGCACTGAAAATGTACAAACAAATAGAACTATTCTGAGAACAGATGCGAGTGGTGTAAACTTTAGCAAAGATGCCTATTTTTGTGCAAAAAAAGCAGTTGCGCAAATCTCTTTTTACTTTTCTACATGGAAAGACATACACAAAACGATGATAAATTCCCCCCACCATGTCTTATGGAATAAGCAGCATAATAACTTCCCTTTAAATCTCATTCAAATTTTCCATCCCATATTGTATTTAATAGTGATAAAGGAAGGGTGATCTATAACCGAATGGCATCATTAATCAGTGTAGCTTGTATACCAGAATGAAAAAAATAGATATTACTATAAGCAACGCAGTGAGGACACAGTCCCTAAGAAAAAGAGGATAACATAGATTTCCTGAATAGCTTAATGCCATTATACTGTATATTCTGCTTTGTTGACAATAGTGTCCTGAATTAACCTTCATGTTGCAGTGAGATTGGGCGAGTTTGCTCTGACTCTTAGTAGTTCCCTGCAGAGCATCGTCTTTTACTCATAGGGAATGAACTGAAGAGTTTTTCATGGCGTTGGATCTACTGTGCCCTAGTGATAATTTCATTTTTGCGCCTAACTGTAATGTACAAAGACTTTTCCAGGCAGACTTGATAGAAAATATTTATTGGATTCCTGCAATTTTTTTCATTTCTCATTTGACATATGTGTATTTTGCTTTTAATCTGTTAGAGTTTCCCAGAGCCAGCAGTTCAGTTCAAGCACAAAATTCCCTTTTACAGGGATGCAGCCAAAAGGTTCATAGTGTTTATTGATTTAGTAATTGTCGCATTTTTTTAACAGATTGTCTTGCCATAGATATTAGCAGAAGCAATGACTTCAAGTGCACTTCAATACTTCCATCAGCCACATAAAGAATAGAGGGAAAATAAGATGGATTATAAAAGTCTTTAACTTGTAAACACTGCCAGAATCATTTGTAAAGACATTCAGGATGGGCAGTGATACACTGCCTGACTATAGCATCAAAGAACTATCTACTACATATCAATAAGCTGCCTTACTTGGGCTACATTATATCTATCTTAGAAAATGTTTTTTTTTGTTTACTGAAACAGAGTGGCTGTAAGTCAGTGCTGATTTTGGTTTAGCTTACTGGGTCCAAAAGATGCCACTAAAATCAGTAAAATCACCTGCAGGTTGCCACCCTGGGGTCCGCACCTCACATCACACAGGATCTGCTGCTGATACCACAGTGGACTGCACTATGCACTGTGTCCTGTCAGAAGCTGCAGTGAGTGTCCTCCACCACAGGGGGGCAGTGTGTGGCAGGCCGGGGGCGGCACCATGTCTCTCTCATCCTCCTGTGAGGAGGCAGGAGAAGGGGATCAGCGCTCCATACTCACAGCCTGGGCTCCTAACAACGCACCACTGTGCCCAGCACTGCACAGCTCAGCACCAGGTACACCACACGCAGTGGGGGAGGAGCCTCGGGCCGGCAGGGGGAGCTACAGTCATGTTCTGGAGGGAGGAGATGGAGCTCACTCTGGTAGGGCTGCAGGCATGAGGAAGCTGAGATACAGGCTGCTGCAGGCCTGAGGAAGCTGAGATACAGGCTGCTGCAGGAATGAGGAGGCTGAGATACAGGCTGCTGCAGGCCTGAGGAAGCTGAGATACAGGCTGCTGCAGGCCTGAGGAAGCTGAGATAAAGGCTGCTGCAGGCATGAGGAAGCTAAGTTACAGGCTGCTGCAGGCATGAGGAAGCTAAGATACAGGCTGCTGCAAGCCGGAGGAAGCTAAGTTACAGGCTGCTGCAGGCCGGAGGAAGCTAAGATACAGGCTGCTGCAGGAATGCTGAGATATGAGTAGGAAATATCCATCCATTGCTAGTAATTACTATACCGTGTTTTCTCTTGGGTCTGCTGACCACGCCTGCCGGTCACCCAGCTTTCCTAGTGTTCTGTACGGCCATTCTGTTGTTCCTTTTTTACTAAACAACCAGGCAGAGTGTATATAGGAGGATATTGGCTGATCATTACCTGTCACCCAGCTTTCCCAGCCTCCTGAATGTGATGCAGCACTGCTTACCCCCTGAGGAGGATGCTACGGACAGTGTTGCTCCACCCTGGGTGCCAGGGAAAAGCTGGATCCAATCCTAAAAAACTAAGAGAATTTTCCCAGGATTGGATCCAGCTTTTCCTGGGAGGAGTGGCAGGGAGCAGAGCAGCGCTGACAGGCAAACTGCTTGATGAGCAGAGTGCTGAGTAAGCACTTAGCTTCGTTGAGATGAGCGTTTTTTCTCTCTCTCTCTCTCTATCTATATATATATATATATATATATATATATATATATATATATATATATATACACACACACACCACACACACACTGGGATAGATGAGCTGATATATTAAATTAAACCGCTGTACCAGCTGCACTGCTCTTACAGGGGTTGTCACTCAGCTTTCCTAGTCTGCACCGCTCCTACAGAGGTAGTCACGCAGCTTTCCTAGTCTGCACCGCTCCTACAGAGGTAGTCACGCAGCTTTCCTAGTCTGCACCGCTCCTACAGAGGTAGTCACGCAGCTTTCCTAGTCTGCACCGCTCCTACAGAGGTAGTCACGCAGCTTTCCTAGTCTGCACCGCTCCTACAGAGGTAGTCACGCAGCTTTCCTAGTCTGCACCGCTCCTACAGAGGTAGTCACGCAGCTTTCCTAGTCTGCACCGCTCCTACAGAGGTAGTCACGCAGCTTTCCTAGTCTGCACCGCTCCTACAGAGGTAGTCACGCAGCTTTCCTAGTCTGCACCGCTCCTACAGAGGTAGTCACGCAGCTTTCCTAGTCTGCACCGCTCCTACAGAGGTAGTCACGCAGCTTTCCTAGTCTGCACCGCTCCTACAGAGGTAGTCACGCAGCTTTCCTAGTCTGCACCGCTCCTACAGAGGTAGTCACCCAGCTTTCCTAGTCTGCACCGCTCCTACAGAGGTAGCCACGCAGCTTTCATAGTCTGCACTGCTCCTACAGGGGATGTCACTCAGCTTTCCTAGTCTGCACTGCTCCTACAGAGGTAGCCACGCAGCTTTCCTAGTCTGCACTGCTCATACAGAGGTAGTCACCCAGCTTTCCTAGTCTGCAATGCTCTTACAGGGGTTGTCACCCAGCTTTCCTAGTCTGAACTGCTCCTACAGAGGTATCCACGCAGCTTTCCTAGTCTGCACTGCTCTTACAGGGGTTGTCACTCAGCTTTCCTAGTCTACACTGCTCCTACAGCTGTAGTGTGTACATGGGTGTATACATGTAAATACTCGTCTTGTAGTGTGTACATACTATGTACACACTACAGAACGTGTATATACAGGTATCCAGCCACTACAGGATGTGTATATATATACACGTATACAGCTATGTACACACTACAGGACTTGTATGTAGAGGTATACAGCTATGTACTGCATAACTGTATCACGTCCTGTAGTGGCTGTATACCTGTATATACACATTCTGTAGTGTGTACATAGCTGTATACCTATATGTACACATCCTGTAGTGGCTGTATACTTGTATATACATGTCCTGTAGTGGATGTATACCTGTATATACACTCCTGTAGTGTGAGCATAGCTTTATACCAGTGTATATATTCATCCAGGTTTCTGCTGAGACCCCCTAATAATAACAAATAATAATAATGGCTATAGACTAAATGGCACGGCCTTGTGTTGATGCTCAGTGAGTTCCTTTTTGGCATGGCCAAGTGGATGTGGCTTGCTAGAAAGGGTGTGGCTTGCAAAAAGGGGCGTGTCATAATTATCGTTGAATTATCGTTACCGTTATGTTAGTTGTTTGGGGGGGCTGGGGGTGGTAGTTGTGTGAATGGCGGGGGGGGGGGCTGAAGGAGCTTTATGTTACATTAAAGGGGGGGGGGGCACCGTAAAAAGGTTTCGCACAGGGCGCCATTTACCCTAAGGCCGGCCCTGCTGATACCACAGGGGACATCACAGGGATATAGGGTCCGCACCTCACACCTTACAAGATGCTGATACCACAGGGGACATCACAGGGATATGGGGTCCACACGTCACACCTTACAGGATCTGCTGCTGATATCACAGGGGACATCACAGCGATATGGGGTCCGCACCTCACAGCTTAAAGGATGCTGATACCACAGGGGACATCACAGGGATATGGGGTCCGCACCTCACACTTTACAGAATGCTGATACCACAGGGGACATCACAGGGATATGGGGACCGCACCTCACAGCTTACAGGATGCTGATACCACAGGGGACATCACAGGGATATGGGGTCCGCACCTCACACTTTATAGGATGCTGATACCAAAGGGGACATCACAGGGATATGGGGTCCGCACCTCACACCTTACAGGATGCTGATACCACAGGGGACATCACAGGGATATGGGGTCCGCACCTCACACCTTACAGGATGCTGATACCACAGGGGACATCACAGGGATATGGGGTCCGCACCTCACACCTTACAGGATGCTGATACCACAGGGGACATCACAGGGATATGGGGTCCGCACCTCACACCTTACAGGATGCTGACACCACAGGGGACATCACAGGGATATGGGGTCTGCACCTCACACCTTACAGGATGCTGATACCACAGGGGACATCACAGGGATATGGGGTCCGCACCTCACACTTTATAGGATGCTGATACCACAGGGGACATCACAGGGATATGGGGTCCGCACCTCACACCTTACAGGATGCTGATACCACAGGGGACATCACAGGGATATGAGGTCCGCACCTCACAGCTTACAGGATGCTGATACCACAGTGGACATCACAGGGATATGGGGACGGCACCTCACAGCTTACAGGATGCTGATACCACAGGGGACATCACAGGGATATGGGGTCCGCACCTCACACTTTATAGGATGCTGATACCAAAGGGGACATCACAGGGATATGGGGTCCGCACCTCACACCTTACAGGATGCTGATACCACAGGGGACATCACAGGGATATGGGGTCCGCACCTCACACCTTACAGGATGCTGATATCACAGGGATATGGGGTCCGCACCTCACACCTTACAGGATGCTGATACCACAGGGGACATCACAGGGATATGGGGTCCGCACCTCACACCTTACAGGATGCTGACACCACAGGGGACATCACAGGGATATGGGGTCTGCACCTCACACCTTACAGGATGCTGATACCACAGGGGACATCACAGGGATATGGGGTCCGCACCTCACACTTTATAGGATGCTGATACCACAGGGGACATCACAGGGATATGGGGTCCGCACCTCACACCTTACAGGATGCTGATACCACAGGGGACATCACAGGGATATGGGGTCCGCACCTCACACCTTACAGGATGCTGACACCACAGGGGACATCACAGGGATATGGGGTCCGCACCTCACACCTTACAGGATGCTGATACCACAGGGGACATCACAGGGATATGGGGTCCGCACCTCACACTTTATAGGATGCTGATACCACAGGGGACATCACAGGGATATGGGGTCCGCACCTCACACCTTACAGGATGCTGATACCACAGGGGACATCACAGGGATATGAGGTCCGCACCTCACAGCTTACAGGATGCTGATACCACAGTGGACATCACAGGGATATGGGGACGGCACCTCACAGCTTACAGGATGCTGATACCACAGTGGACATCACAGGGATATGGGGTCCACACATCACACCTTACAGGATGCTGATACCACAGGGGACATCACAGGGATATGGGGTCCACACCTCACACCTTACAGGATTCACTGCTGATACCATAGGGGACATCACTGGGATTCGGGGTCCTCATGTCACACCGCACAGGATTAGCTGCTGATACCACAGGGGACATCACAAGGATATGGGGTACACACCTCACGCCTTACAGGATCTGTTGCTGATACCACAGGGGACATCACAGGGATATGGGGTTCGCACCTCACACCTTACAGGATGCTGATACCACAGGGGACATCACAGGGATATGGGGTCCGCACCTCACACCTTACAGGATGCTGATACCACAGGGGACATCACAGGGATATGGGGTCCGCACCTCACACTTTATAGGATGCTGATACCACAGGGGACATCACAGGGATATGGGGTCCGCACCTCACACCTTACAGGATGCTGATACCACAGGGGACATCACAGGGATATGAGGTCCGCACCTCACAGCTTACAGGATGCTGATACCACAGTGGACATCACAGGGATATGGGGATCGCACCTCACAGCTTACAGGATGCTGATACCACAGTGGACATCACAGGGATATGGGGTCCACACATCACACCTTACAGGATGCTGATACCACAGGGGACATCACAGGGATATGGGGTCCATACCTCACACCTTACAGGATTCACTGCTGATACCACAGGGGACATCACTGGGATTCGGGGTCCTCATGTCACACCGCACAGGATTAGCTGCTGATACCACAGGGGACATCACAAGGATATGGGGTACACACCTCACGCCTTACAGGATCTGTTGCTGATACCACAGGGGACATCACAGGGATATGGGGTTCGCAAATCACACCTTAGGCTCCGTTCCCACTGAGGAAAGGTAGCGGAATTCCGCGACGGAATTGTCCGCCGCGGAATGCCGTTAGCCTCCCGCCCATAATGGGAGTCTATGGGAGGCGCGCGCTCCTGCCCTGTCCGCGCTGAAGAATAAACATGTTCATTCTTCAGCGCGGACAGGGCAGGAGCGGGTGGCTAACGGCATTCCGCGGCGGACAATTCCGTCGTGGAATTCCGCTACCTTTCCTCAGTGGGAACGGGGCCTTACAGGATCTGATGCTGATACCACAGGGGACATCACAGGGAAGCTTAGAGATCAGTCTCCCCCTCCCAGAGGAGTGATGCATGCCAGATGACTGTTTAACTAAATTAAGAAATGTCTTCACATACAGTACAGTGCGTGTTACACATTTAGAACACGTTGAGAGTTTTTAATTCGTAAAAATGCTGCTCAATAATGATGGAGCTTTTAGCTTCTTTATATGTACCAGCTAAAACTTAAAGGGGTTGTCCAGGCCTAGAAAAAGATGGCCACTTTTTTTCAGAAACTGTGCCATTCTTTTATTAAAGAAAACAATGCCCAAAGAGCAAAGGAATGGAGAGATTTTCACTTAACTATTGTAAAAGATTCCAGATGTCAGCTCCCTTTGAAAATGAAAGTAGTAATCATGTTGGTTGCTAAGGCTTCAGTACACCTTTCTAACTACCATTAGTGTGTGTGGAGGTGGGTGTGAGGTCAGACATTGACACATATTTGTGAGGTAAAATCTAATCTCTAGAATATTCTACCATTTATTTCTATGGGTCTGTTTTTCCCTCACCCTCTCCTCGTGAGCTCCCAACAGGCCTGGCTGTCATATCTGTGATTCTTTGGATCTGCACAATTATGTCTTTATAACTCTGGCTGAGGCTCATTCCCTTACCTGTGCATTGCTGGGGAGACATGCAGCTCTAATTATGTCACCTGTGTGTGCAGTGTGGAGATTTGCCCATTCATTTCTATGGGGCGGTCTTCCCCATACCCCTCCTCTCATGTACATCTGTTAAGGATGTGACCTTTGCTCCAACCTTCCTGGCCATCCAATGTATCCGACCACAAAAATTTCAAATGGTTCAGGCATTCGGAAGTCTATAGAGATATAGAGTATATAGATGTATGATCTAGTAATTAGCTTGTACTATAACTTAAGTACATTCTTAAAGGTGAATGCATTTATCCAGTGCAGCATTACCAAAAGCCTACATACAAGAACCTACTGTACATAGAAAGCTTGTGGTCAGTACATTACATTCATTCCTTTAACCCCTTAGCAACCCATGACATACCTAGTATGTCATGGCGCCACTAAGGGGGTTCAGAGAGGGGTAGCCCCGTGACCTTGCGTTGAGCAGCACCGCCACTATTAGCTGATGTTGGCCATTCCCACCCCAGCTAATTAAGCATTTAAATACAGCTGTCAAAACTGATAGCTACATTTAAATTCTGTAATAGCACCATCCCTGGTGGTCTAGTGGATGAATCAAACCCCCCACCCCATAATGCGATCGCAGAGGGGGATCCATACTTGTAACTGCTGCAATGATGCTGATCCTTGCTCAGCATTTGATTACTATAGGCTCCAGCATCCCATTGTAATTTAGTGCAGATAATATACATCAGTGCAGTACATATGTATGTACTACATTGATCTATATGGACAATCAATGTAGTGTATATAGAAGTCCCCTAGTGGGACTTCAAATTACTGTAAAAAAAAAAAATCCCACCCCATAATCCCCTGAACTATTAAATAATTGCATTTCTGATATTGTAGGGTAAACAGTATAAGCGCAAAAAAACAGCCAAAGGGCAAAAATTGCTTATTTTTGGTCACATCAAATCCGGAAAAATTGTAATAAAAAGTGATCAAGTCGCATATACACATGCAAGCTACCAATAGAAAATACAGATAATAGCGCAAAAAAATCAAAGCGTTATAAGAAAGGGAGGGCGAGAACGGGTGTAGTAGCATACTGCAGCCCGGACATAACAGGGTGGGTAGGAAGGGTTCAAGTGTAGAAGATGTACGGGGCAAGAGGGTGAGCGTTAGTTGGGGGGAGCATAGCAGGGAGGGGAGTGCAGTGAGGGGTTTAGAAGCCAATGGCGTGGGGGGAGTGGTTAGAGACGTGGAGTATATGTAGGGAGGGGGGCTTACCTCAGTCAGCACGCGTCTGGACCCAAGACAGCCCGTCCGCCCTGTGAGAACGTTTTGGCCCGTGGGTGGTTGACTATGTGATGCTTAGTCAGCCCGTATAGGGGTGGTCACGGATGGACAGAAATGAGGTGGTTAGGAGGCCCATTGCAAGTGATGGGGAGCCCCCGTTGGTATCTGAAGGAAATCGGGAGATGGTTTGTGGTTTTCGCCTAAGCGGTTATTCTGGTTTGAGCAGTGCATGACATATTTGTCAGCCCCAAGCCGGCATGGTGCGACTGGGGAATACTCTTAGCATTTGCACTGCTTGGTTTTGGCCATCTGTTACCTCCCCTTGGTATGGTTTATTACTGTAATGTTTACGAGTAATATGTTTATACTATAACATGTGGTTTTATTAAAGGATGTTATATTACTGTTATTTAATTAATAAAGAGACTGCTGTGGCCAATATTTTTCCAATCGTTACTCAGTCTTGGTGTCCCTTTATTCAAGGCAATAGGGGGAGGGAAGAGTTAATGGAAGGGAAGGTTGGAAGGTTAATGATGAACTCCGTAATCTACCTTACCCGGGTCATGGTAATAGAGCAATTATAAACAAATGTAACCCCTTAGCGACCCATGACGTATCTGATACGTCATGGTGCCGCGGGGGGGGGGGGGGCTCAATGAGCAGAACGCCTATCACACTGATCAATGCTATGCCTAGAAGAATGCTATGCTATTCCCCTCCTAGAAGGGGAGGAGGAAAAAACGAAAACACAAAAATGAATGGGTCATTTTGGGCTTGGTCCTCAAAAAGAGGTAAAAAAAGAGTTAAAAAAAGGTTTAAAATTTTTAAAAACAGTCAAATAAAATAGTTATAAGTTAAATAAGTTGCCTATTGTTGACTTTAGGAACATCGATAACGTGTAAATTTTACCACCGGGCAAACAGAGTAAACACAATGCCTGAAAATGGCGGAAATTTTAATTTTTTTCTATTTTACACCAAAAATTATTTATTTCTAGTTTTCCAGCATATGTTATGGAAAAATTATTCTGTCATTGCAAAGTACGATTGGTGTTGCAAAAAATAAGGGATCATATGGTTCTGTAGGTGAGAAAATGCAATCAGTATGGCCTTTTAAACTTGAGGAGCAAAAGTCCATCAGTACACAGCGCTGTACTATTCCCAGGCACCACGTCATAGAGGGGCAGGCTGGCCCGCCTCCAGTGCTTCACCCCCGACGTATGGGAATAGAACGATGCCCATATGCAGGAACCAGGCCACGGTTTAAAAAAAAAAGGGCCATTACATGGGCTTCACCGCACCAGTGCCATTCTATCCATGTGCATAACCTAAAACGAATGTCCTAATGGTCAGCACCCCACCAATCAGCTGTGGATAAGGGATAACGTTTGAAGTTAGGAATTCCCCTTTAAGTGTGAGAGAGTGGTCTAGGGCTGAGATAAAGGGACACAACCCAAGAGAAATTTGAAAGTCTGTTTGCAATTGTTCAAGTATTGGGCTTCCCTACCAGAAGATTTGTTGCTGCTATTTTCTCATCTGGATTTGTGCACGTTACCAAGTAAAAGTCTCAGGTTACTGCAAGCGACTATGTACATGTGTATGTTTCTGCAAGCCCCACTCAAGTCCACTGGGCTGTCTCACACCCATCATTGTCACTCGCTGGGCCAGTGACATCCTGATACGTGCTCCATGCATTCCTATATTATTTTATTATATTCCTCTGTATTTTTTTCTGCAAATAACTTGTTTCTCTTTTCATTTCTCAGTATTATGTTTCTTCTTTTTTTCCAGCACATTTGTAGCTAGCATACTTGGCTGGGTGTATTGTATCGATATGTCTTGTACAAATAGGAAAATCAATAAACAGGATGTAAAATAATAGCAAAGCTCCGTGCCCAGCCTTAATGGAGCTCAAGTGTCCGGTCAGCTGCACGTCTACAAAAAGCATCAGTGCAAGTCTTAAAGAGCACTAAAAACTGAATAGTAAACAATATAATAAATATTCAAATATATAGAGATACAAAGAAAAAAACATTTATTTAATAACATTAAAAGTAACCTCTATAGTGTGTGTGCAAATAAATATCCGCAAGAAAGGGAAGGTTTCTTAGGCACCTGGAATGGAATAAATCTTAACCTTTTATAAAAGCAAATTATAAAAAAAGGCTTTGTTAAACAAAATGGCCCAATATTAATCACCTAAGGGCACAGTGGATTTTGGCCTTAAACGACAGCTCCGGTGCTGGACTTCTATAGCTTTGTAATTCCCTCTCTTTCCAACCCCCCCCCCCCCCGGACAACAAAGAACGCCCACCTCCGCTGCGGAAGTACAGTGGTCGTATAATTAATTGATCCTTGTCGACCACGCTTTCTTCTCCCTCCGCCATTTTGTGTCAATGGTGTCTAGAGATGAGCGAACCTTGAGCATGCTCGAGTCGATCCGAACCCGAACTTTCGGCATTTGATTAGTGGTGGCTGCTGAACTTGGATAAAGCCCTAAGGCTATGTGGAAATCATGCATATAGTGATTGGCTGTATCCATGTTTTCCAGACAACCTTAGAGCTTTATCCAAGTTCAGCAGCCCCAGCTAATCAAATACCGAACGTTCGGGTTCGGATCGACTCAAACCCGAACCCGGTTCACTCATCTCTAATGGTGTCACCTAATTTTTTCAAATGGGCCAGCTCCCCTCCATAGAGGGCTGTGTATGAGGAGACCGGGGACGAGTAGGAAGGGCTGGAGATTTAAAGAGGGGCCAGATGATACCATGACTGGGACCTGAGGAGAATGCTGGGAGCTGAACCCAGAAGTCAAGAAGCAGTGAAGACGTCAGTCAGAGGACTGGGGGTCCGGGAAAGGCGGAAAATTCAAATAGAGACGGACTCAGGAGTAAGGGTAAGTATTACAAATATGATTGTCAGTGTTTTTTTCTGTTTAGCGTTGCATTTTCACAACTAAGACTAAAAGCAAAGGAAAAGATATGCCATATAGTAAATTAGCACACCAAATATCAAGAATAGATTTAAATATATAAGTACTTTATTCCAACAGGTACAAAAAATTATTACATGAAAACAGTCTCTAAATTAAAACCACTTAAAAAAGACTACCTATGGAGACACCCTATATGAATATATCCTGTACCCTGTTCCAATACATAAATAAAGATAAATAGAAATCCTGTGAAAAAATACAGATAAATCGTGTACAAAGGTGACCAAACATATGAAGTACAACCCAACAAATATGCAAATATATCACCAAAATCAGCTAGGAACAGGGAAAAGCTAGGGTGTCAACTGTGAATATAATTTACGTTGAATTAGGATGTGGGCATATCTGTGTGTGCCCGCATCCTAATTCACCATAGCACACAATGGAAAGTGCAGCCGGAGCCGCACTTTCGATTGTATGAACTAACAGTTCTGTGTGAACACACAGTTCCATTGTGTGAACTGACAGTTCAATGAATAGTGGCAGCACAAAACTTACATGTCAGTTTTCCGTGTGGCCACTTGCAATCCCAGCCAAGGTATACTATGTGTATACACTCCGGCCAGGATTCCAATATTTTCAATGCAAAGTATCTTTTGAATTAATCACGGCCGTTGTTGCAAATTGCAACAACGGCAGGGATTAATTTAAAAAATGTGTTGTGTGAACATAGTCTTAAAGTAGATGGCAAGTGATTTTGCCCTCTCAACTTAGTTTTCCACAGTTTAAAGGAGAATATCCATGAAACTAATATATCCATTGCAGGCAGGGGGTGGGGGGGAAATAATAAACAATGTATACTTACCCGTCTCAGTGACCTTGTAGTGCTGCCCTTACCTATCACTGCACAGTCAATGGAAGTAATTTTTGTCCAAGTTCTGTGTACATCACGGCCCCAGCTCATTCTGCTGAGGTGTCATGGAACTTCTCTGGGTGTGCCTTCAGTCACTGATTGACTGAGTGCGAAATCCATCAAGCAGGTACATGACATTGCAGCAGCTGGAAGATATTGCAAAGGTATCATTGCAAGGGCGCTAAGGATGAGTAAGTATACATTGTTTATTATCTTACCGCACTCCCCTGCCTTTCTCTTTTTTTATTTTTATTTCATGGGACTTCTCTTTTCTGAGATTTCATGGACAGTTCTGCATCACTCCTTGTTGGCTCCTCTACAAACTGGCCCATAAAATTATCCTGCAATAAATTAAAGAAGTAGTGCACATTTTTGTTTTATTTTTATTTCCCCCTTTGGGGAACAAGTTTGCCCATATACTTACCTGGGCTCAGATTCCACTGGCGCCCACATCCCCTTGGCTGTCCTGAGACTACAGAGGTCACTGTAGACTCCTGATAAAGAAGAAGAAGAAGTCAGAGTGTGTCAAGCAGTACCATGGGAATGCAGCCCAGATAAGTATACAGGCAAGCTTGCTTCTGGAGGTGAAAGGAAAAAAAATGCAGGAAAGGATTTTTCTCCCCTTTGCAGTTTTAGCTGGGCCATGATTCCAATCAATATCTAGATAGTTACAATCTC
Organism: Dendropsophus ebraccatus; assembly: GCF_027789765.1. Lineage (NCBI taxonomy): Eukaryota > Metazoa > Chordata > Amphibia > Anura > Hylidae > Dendropsophus > Dendropsophus ebraccatus. The sequence continues at coordinate 159,841,435 of NC_091455.1, forward strand.
CCATTAGGTCCCCTATAGTAGACAGCCCATGTGTACTCTCCCTATGGTAGATGGCCTGCTGTGTTGTCTTACTATAGTAGATGGCCCCCTGTGTAGGTCCCCTTATAGTAGATGGCCCCCTATGTGGGTCCCTCTATAGTAGATGGCCCACTGTGTAGGTCCCCTTTAGTAGCTGGTCCCCTGGGTAGGTCATCCCCCCTTTAGCAGATTTCCCCCTGTACAGCTCCCCAAAATAGATGGCCCCATAATATAAATAGATGATGGGGGAACAACTCAACTTCAATACGCTCCTCTGTTGCTGCAGCTTGTGGACCCATGCGCTGTCTTCTTTCTTCCGGCACTGCCTTAGACAGAAGTCCTGCAGCCTATCTGTGTTCTGTAGACTGCACTGACAGACGGATAGGACTTCCAGCACAGGCATTCCCCTAAAGAAGAATATAATATATACAACCCTTTAAAATGCATGATAACAGTATTCTGCAGCTATAAAACGTAATAAGGACTACAAATGCACCTATTTACTGTCAATAGAAAAATCTTCAGAGATTAGTAACAGGACATCTCTGGAAGATTTCAAACAATATCTAACTATTTTTACATGAACTGCAGTTAAGCAGCAATATGTCTAATACTTCGCATTCAGGTTGCACGGCCCCGGCAGTAGCCAGACTCATAAAAAGACACTTCATTCTAGGAAAATTTGATCTTGATGCATGGAGTTGTTAGCATGGGTCATCAGAAAAGAACTCTGTTGGGTAAACTGGCTTCGTATGGGATAACAAATGGTGTATCTACAAATTAAACTGGAATTTGTCATCTGAAAAAACAAATAGAGAACAAAATAGACTGTCATGAGTAGGTAGAGATATGGACCCATAGCCCCTGCCCCTACCTATTTGGATGGTCCACCCTAAACAATGGTCCTGAACTGGGTGATGGTCCTCCCACTGAACTTCATGCAGGGTAGGCAGGGAGCAGGTGGAAACAGGTCAGGACAGACAAATACACCAACATAACAGCGGTGTAGTACAAAATCAGAATCCAACAGGGTAGTCAAACAAGCAAGGATCAAACTAGGATATCACATCAGATCCAAAATTAGCAGGCAGAAGCATGGTTAGAAAACAAGGCAAACGATCAGGGTACCCAAAAAGAGAAACACTAGGGAGATAACTAATCACAGACGCCATATTGCAGGTAAAGCCTCATTGTCCCCTCTCACTGTTCAGCCCAACTTACCCTGATGAGTAGCACTGCGCCCCCTAGTGCTGGTCACCATAGAGACGTCTGAACGCTAGTCAATGGTTGTCACAGGATAATGGGAATGCGAACACAAGGATCTGAGCAGCACTGGTGTGAGGTAAGGTAAGTTCCTGACATTGAACATGTGCATGAGGCCTTAGAGCAAGGACTAGTTACAGGCCAATTACAGCTGCTGTTTTAGTGCAGTAATCTTGCTGTGCTGAGGCAAATACAATTGAATGGAGTCACGTTGGGACCGACAAGTGGCTGGCACTGCAAACTGATAGTTGCAAGAAATCCACCCAATATTGCCCTCATCCTTTTCAAAAATTTCTGCAGCATGCTAGTTACAGTACTGCTAAGACACAGGACTGTAGAATGTACATTGCAGAACAATGTGGTTCCTCCTGTCCATGATGGATTGAGTGACATATACACCTTCATCCTTTTTATTAAAAAGTGTCTTTATATCTATAGGAACACATAAGTAGTGTCCATAAAGTGCTACTCAATCTCTGTGTAATTGTAAGGTACCAGCAAGTACAGGCTGCTCTAGTGTTAGTAGGGTGTGCGGATGTCTTGGCACATAACTCAGGGCGGCCTGGCAACGCAGACAGTACAGCGACTAAACTAAAATGGGTCAGAGGGGATGTTGTTTAAAAAAGAAGGATCAAAGATAATCCCATTTTTCACTGCTCCTCCATGTGATCCTGAAGCAGTAACAATAGATAAGGATCTGAAAGGAGATGGTGACTTGCACTGAACAAATGCTGGGCTAATGAGCATCTTCAATGGCACAATAGCAGTGCAGAGTTCAGTGTACAGGAAGAAAATGCTGCCTTTTCCAGCATGCTGAACATGCCTGGATGGGATTATATGTTCATCATATTCAGTGAATTAACTCATTGTATAGCATGCTCTATGTTGTATGTAGCAATACATTACTGAACTATTGATAACGTGAAGAAGTAGTGCACACAAAATGCGTTTTCCATATCACAGTTGCCTCTTACTAATGCTAGATTTCTCAATGTGTTTGGATATTAAAAAAAAATAGTATGCCTTCCCTGGATCAAAACATCAACACAGTAGGATTTCCCTAGGTTGAACCTGATGGACTCTTGTCTTCTTTCAACCTTATTTACTATGTTACTATGTAAAATTGTATCCAAATCCTTCTATAAGGGTACAAACCCACTTGGCGGGTCTGCAGCGAGTCTCCATGCTGCGTTCTTGCAGCGAGACTCGCTGCAGATCCCGGCCCTATACTTTTAATTGCAGACAAACACGCAGCACGGATGTACATCCCTGCTGCGAGTTTTTCTGCAGCCCGCCCCATTAACCCCCCGGCCGCCGGAGCTGATACTTCACCTGATCCCGGCTCCGGCGGTTCCCGATGTCTTGAGCAAGCCGGAGCGGGGACCAGGTGAGGTATATGCTCCAGCCAGCCGCCCGCAGCCCCGGCCGCCCGATCGCCCCCCCGCAGCCCCGGCCGCCCGATCGCCCCCCCGCAGCCCCGATCGCACACACGCCCCCCTGCTGCCCCGATCGCACACACGCCCCCCCGCAGCCCCGGCCACCCGATCGCCCCCCCCCCCCGCAGCCCCGGCCGCCCGATCGCCCCCCCCCCCCCCGCAGCCCCGGCCGCCCGATCGCCCCCGCCCCCCCCCCCCCCCCCCCCGCAGCCCCGGCCGCCCGATCGCCCCCCCCGCCCCGCAGCCCCGGCCGCCCGATCGCCCCCCCCCCCCCCCCCGCAGCCCCGGCCGCCCGATCGGGGGGGCGTGCGATCGGTGCTGCGGGGGGGGGGCGTGCGATCGGGCGGCCGGGGCTGCGGGGGGGGCGTGCGATCGGGCGGCCGGGGCATATACTTCACCTGGTCCCCGCTCCGGCTTGCTGAAGACATCGGGAACCGCCGGAGCCGGGATCAGGTGAAGTATCAGCTCCGGCGGCCGGGGGGTTAATGGGGTGGGCTGCAGACAAACTCGCAGCAGGGATGTACATCCCTGCTGCGTGTTTGTCTGCCATTAAAAGTATAGGGCCAGGATCTGCAGCGAGTCTCGCTGCAAAAACGCAGCATGGAGACTCGCTGCAGATCCGGCAAGTGGGTTTGTAACCTAAAGGTCAAAGTGCACTCTTTTAACATTTGCTTGTATATAGATATTTAAATATATAAGATAGATCCAAACATAAAAGCATATGTTTGTTCAGTAAATGTTTCAATGACAGAGGCTTTCCCAAGCTTCTGATCCGCTACAAGTTGGCATACTTCCTTACTCCCCCTCCCATCACTGACCCTTACTCCCCCTCCCATCTCTGACCCTGCTTAATTGTCAGTGAGGGCTCTGCTTCCAGCTGACGCCTCTCTGAATCTTTGCACAAAAATATAAAAACATTTTTCTATGTTACGGAAACACAGACATATATATGAAAGCTACCATGTGTCTCCTGGTCCAAAAACTATCTGGTGTCAGCAGTTTGGAAAAATAAATTGCAGCTTAAAGAGGACCTGTCACCCCCCGTGCTGGGGTGACAGGCTCCGGACCCCCCGTTAGAGCCCCCTATATTCACGTGATCCCGCCGAGTCCCGCTTCCTGAGCCAGTTGGGTCACGGAGATATCAGCGCCCGAAGCCCGGCGCACGCTGACAGGAGAGTCCGATGCCCATAGAGAATGACAGAGCATCGAACTCCCCATTCATTCTCTATGGGCGTCTGACTCTGCTGTCAGCGCGCGCGCTGGGCTTCGGGCGCTGATATCTCCGTGACCCGACCGGCTCAGGAAGCGGGACCCGGCGGGATCTGGTGAGTATAGGGGGCTCTAACGGGGGGTCGGGAGCCTGTCACCCCGGCACGGGGGGTAACAGGTCTCCTTTAATCCTATTACACGGAGTGATTAGTGGCAGCAAGTGAGCAACTGTCAGGTCAGCGCTCGCTTGCTCCTTGTTCCCCGCTCGCTCATGGTGCTGGGGAGCCGATAGGCGATAGCGGTGGTCTGCCGCCAACGGTCCTATTGCACGGAGCGACGGCAGCAGATCGTTGCTATCCTAGTGGTTAGTCTTTTAACATGCTGAAAGAAATTGAAAGACAATGATTATTTGACATAGTGCAAGTCAGCTAATCGTTGCCTTTAATTTCACGAAAAAATAATCGTTCGTAATGGCTGAAAATCGGCCAAATATGGTGTTAATCACTTTGTGTAATAGGGCCTTTACTTTAAGCTACAGATATAGATACATGAGGTTGGAGTATGATATACCTACCAGATTGCTGCTTTTACTTGCCAAAAGGCCTTTATTGGTGGTTGCTAAGAGGCAGCTGTTTCACTTTTCCATAGTTTTTTTTTTATATATTTCTAGTTTTATAACCTCTTAATAGCTCTTGTATTTATTGTCTAATATGAAATGCACATGAATCAAATAGATCCAACTTTATAGTCTTCTCTGCACAGTCATTGCTGGACAAGGAGAGGCTATGGCTGAAATAAAGCATTAAAAACACGGGTCACCCCAGCAGATACACCATGGAACATAGTCAGCAAATGCATACGTTACTCTTAATTGCTTTTTTATTTGCTAAAACATTACTTTATTTTTGGCCTATGTTTCTGTCTCCAGAAAATACTGAAGCTGGTTTGGTGCCATGCTGCAGTCTGGAGGAATACTCTGCCTGCTACATCTCCCCTCCTCTGCCTATGCTGCATATTATGAAGATGTCTTCTAAAACACTTGGCATACTTTCACTGTAAATTAGCTGGTCCTGGCAGAGGCAGACAGACTGCACTTAAGACATACTTTATTTGTATGCATCTACAGTCATCTGATAAAGCAAATTATGTCTTAGGAACCTATATGACCTCCATATGTCAATTTCCTACATTTTAAGAGAGAAGACATTTTATGGCACTCAATTTACTGTGGTGCCCACGGGGAGGATGGGGGGAGTAGTCTGCGGCAGCTGAGGGTTTTAAGTCTCTAGTGTGTTAATGGATGGCTTTTTGGCTGGCTACCCCTGTATGTTCCCCGGTGGACCTGTGCAGCTCTTATAATTGGGGGTCTACACATATGTAGGAAATCCTAGACCCTGAAGTCACTGGTGTGTGCAAGACACATAAATAACTGGGCAACAAGGACAAACGTTACTGTGCACAATCTAGGCAACAAATGCTCCTTACAGCAAAGTTACAGTCTTTTGGAGGATGCTCAAAAATTTGACATGTGGGTATTGAGTTTCATTTTTACCCACTGACCCTCAGCTTATTTGCAACAGCGGCCGTGATTTATACAAAACATACGTTGTAATTGAATGAATGACATCCTGGTCAGAGCGTACACACAGTACACGCTCCGGTCGGGATTCCATACGGCCGCATGAAAAACTGAAATGTTTTCTGCAGCCGCTATTCATTGAATAGTGGCCGCACAGACATGTCAGTTCAATAGTGAATTGGGATGTGGGCGCAGGTTGGTGCGCCCGCATCACAATTGAACAGAAATGAAGATCATCTGGCCGGTACTGCAGTACCGGCACAGATAATCTTCTCTGACACCGGCCGTTCTGTGACCCTGCTGGGTCACAAAACGGCCGATCTCATACCATGTATGAACATGGCCTAAGTGCGCAGTCTCAGCCGTGGACCGCACCGGGGTCCGAACTGGCATGGACATAACACAATCACAGACATCTATAGCCAGCGGATGCCAGTTTAAATTTGGTGCTTGTCAGGAATAGTGGAACAATATTGCCTAGCATGATTGCCTAGTATCCCAGCTTCCTAATAATGATCCTGCTGTCAGCACTGGAGAGGAAGATGTGATCTCTCCTGGGGCACAGCCAGCTAAGTGTGTTAGGGCCCTATTCCACAGTAACGATAATCGGCCGAATCGGACCCATTTGGCCCGATTCGGCCGATTATCATTCGGTGGAATAGAGAGAACGATCAGCCGATGATCGCGTCATCGGCTGATCGTTCATTTAGGGCCAGACCGAAAATCATCATTCCCCCACCACGCATCGCTATGGTTGAATAGCGGTGCGCGGCGGGCGACCGACGATTTGAGAAGAAGCAGCAGCAGTAATACATTACCTGTCAGGGCTTATTCTCCGCGCTGTCTTCATCCCCGGGTCCCGCGCCATCTAGCTTCAGAATGGCCTGTCAGGTGACGGAGCGCTCAGCCAATCACAGGTCGGGCAGATCGCCGCTCGTTTACATCGTTGATCGGGCCCTCCTCGGCCCGTGGAATAGGACCCTTACAGTAATAGTGATTCCTCTCTGCTACCTGTATAAGTTGTGTCTACCTTTGTTCTCCACACGGTAATAGTCTCCTCCTATTACCTTCCCCACATCTTCTGAGCCCTCAGAAAGCAATGGTGCCCCAGGTACAGTTATGGGGAATCCTACATTGTACTGGTCCCCCCAAAGTAATAGTTGCCCCACACACAATAAAAGTACATCCCGCACAGAAATGTGGCCCACTTAGTTACCCCCACAGTAAAGGTGTCCCCTGTGTTCCTCCTACACAGTAATGGGTGCATCCTAAAGTACATGTGATCACTGCGACCTTTACTTTACTTGGGGCAGGAGGGTGGTCAGGGGAATAGAATATGCACTATTAGCTGTAGGACATATTAATTAGAACAGGGCTACTGATGGGAAGAATGACACCTTGCTCCTGCCCAGACGCCCCTTACCTTGTTACATTTCTAAGATAAATAATAGTTTGAATTTAGCATTTGTGGTGGGGGACAACACTGAAAACATGTCAAATGGTGTGTGTGTGTGTGTGTGTGTGTGCGCGCGCGCCTGCACTTGATGTTTTGACTAAAACCTAGACCTAGAGACATTGGAACAGTGATAGAAGCCAGGCAGAAGATGTAAATAAACAGAACAGGAAATTACACATCAGATAGAGCAATGCCATCTGCTGCAGTGCATGGAAAAAGGGATATGTAAAAATGCTAAATGTATTCAGAAAAGAATGTGTCAGATATGTTTGTCACATAATAATCATTAAAAGCTCCACAACACTTTTCAAAGGGCATTTATCGCCTAAATTTTTTTTTTTTTACGGATTAGATCCATATACTGAAATATGCTCTGTTTTCTCATCTGTTTCTATTTTCTAAATACAAAATTTCTTTATTTCATGTTTATACATTAACATGAGGACAACCATTTAGCTTCAGCTCATTTTAATAGAACTTATGCTATGATATGTGATATGCTTTACAGAAAGCTCCATATATATAGACAACAATGGACAGGACCTTTCCCACTGACATGAATGGAAAATATAGCATCATCATCATCATGACTGGGGTAATTTCACATGGAGGGTAAGGCTGAGCTGTGACTTTCATCTATTTAAATCTCTATCTACTGGTGCCACCTTTCACCATAATGCTGTACAGATCAGTTTCCAGGTGTCACCTCCATATCACTACAAAGAGAATAGAAAGTCTCAGTTTAGGTTTAGGCCTAGTGGTAAGAATAAAAATTGCAAGATGTCAGGATTATTTTGTAATATAGATAGTAAAATAGAAAACAAACGATCACCTATTAACTTCATCATAGTCATCCCCACATTCCTGTTTACCCGGCAAGGTGAGTATGTGACTAGTCCGTACAAAAGATAATGCTGATCTCTGGCCCTTTTACACTGGTCAATTACATGGGATAGACAGGCAATAATCGCCTCATGTAACTAGACCTTAGGCTTTAAAAAATTGTATGTTTATTTGGGAGACATAGTAGTTTTGCTCATTTTTACCTCTCTGATCTCTAAAAAGAAGAACTTTATTTTACAAATGTGTTTTTGTATTACCTTGATTAAAACAATATCCTTAGCAATCTAACGTATTTGGGGACTTTAGAGGTCTTTTCTCCAACACATGGGTTTACATTTTTCTGCATCATATGGAAGACCTGCTCTTTAAACATTTTAACTGGCTACTTAGAGCTGCATGATATGTCATTGACACACAATACAGGAGATCTGAACAGCTGCTGAACAGAATTGGTTGCATTCTGCAATATGTGGTGAATAGAGCTAAACAATTCACATACTGCCTAGTTATATCTGAGCGAAGAGACAGCAGCGAAATGTGTCAACTACTAGGGCATATCTGATGAACTCCTGACTTCCAAAAGACATGCATAATGACAGGCAATGTCAAACTCAGCTGCTATTTTTAGTTCATGCCAAAAGAATGGACATTGCAAGAGAAGCGAAAGGGAGATTGCAACCCATACAGTTTCAGCCACTGGGAAACCTTTACTAGGCTCTGTTCACATTGCAGTCAGATGTTCAGTTCAAAGCTTCCATCAGCAGTTACATCATATGTGATAGGAAAAATAATGCAGTATGCATGGCTATTCTTCCCCTCAAAAGTGAGTGACACCAATGGCATTATAAGATACAACACAAAAGAATGCACTATAGAACCTCCTTCCCCATAAATAGATTAAAGCATAACCCATGGAATGATGAGGACCATATGAACATGCTGCACTTGCAATTGGAATTATCAAAATATCCATAAAGGTTCTAATAAACCAACTAGAGAAAATATATAGGCCGCATCACCAAGATTAAAAGATACACAGATTAAAGGAAAAGCATTCCCGACACAAACTACCCTGCCCCACGCATTCTGTTAGCTGTCAATAGGTACCGACATTTTTCTAAAGTGTAGACAACAGGCAACTAAATCTCTAGACTCGGGTGGTACCCTATATATTAGTGTGCAGCCTTTTCTTCTATCTATTTAATCAGTGAGTATGCCATCAATTAAGTGTTGTTTTGTGCTATTGTACTAACACAGTGGTACTACTGTGTTAGTACATTAGTACAAACTTTCAAATATTATCGGAGCTCATGATGCTGGGAGCTCCAAGGTCCCAGGACACCGCCCATGCACGGGCTGGTTTTTGCAGATGTGTGCATTAGCCCTAACAGGCATAGTGATCTGGCAATGCTTTAAAATACACAAATGTTTTATAGAAGTAATGACTGTGAATATAACTATCATTTCATTCCTGTCTGATGCTAAAAAGGTTCAGTAATCTTTGCCATCTTGTCCATATATCATATGCAAGAATCACATTTACAGGAAAAGAAATAGATAGCTTGCCCCTAATATCAGAATGACTCAGTTGTCAAAGCACTCTGTATATCTATCAACCAGGATCAATACGAGGCTGAACAAATATTTATTCAAAAATGTGAAAGTTTGGAGCTATATTCTGCACTGTCAATAAATAATACACGGCACAATTAAGAGGATGAAGCTTCCTCCTCATTCCCCACTCACTGCCTGTACTATTAAATGCACAGACAGCGAGTGGAAGGAGCGGGGGGAGGGGGTGCAGGGCGACGTGCAGCAGACCGTCACTATTGTGATCAGGGTTTTACAACCTGTTGAAAGTCCATGGTCAGCTGACAACATGAGCCTATTAAATAAGGGCCTATTATGCTACGTTTACACGGAACGATAATTCGCCCGATCGTACGATTAACAATGTCGGAATAACGTGTTTATTTTTCAGAACAATCAGCGTTTAGATGGTACGATAAATCGTACGGAAATTCGTTTTGCGATCGCTTAAAGCCTATCTCACACATTGGTTAAATCGGCGAACGACTGTTCACACGGAACAATCTGCAAATTTTTTGCGAACGATCAACGATGATTTGAGAACTTGTTGAAAGATCAAAATGAACGATTTCTCGCTCGTCGTTTGATCGTTTGCTACTTTACATGTACGATTATCGTTCGAATTCGATCGTTATCGCGCAAATTCGCACGATAATCGTTACGTGTAAACGCAGCATTACACCAAACAATTATTTGCTGGAACTAGCCAAGTATGGTCGATAATCGTTTGGTGTAATAGGGCCCTTATTGAATAGGTGCACCTTTCTCACTTAAAATACAACTTTTCTTTTTTGGATGCACAAAAGTGGTGCCTTGGTTTACTAGCATAACTCGTTCCGACACCGTGCTTGTAATCCAAATCCACTCTTAACCAAAGCAAATTTTCCCATAAGAAATCATAGAAATGCAGCAATTGGTTCCACACCCCAAAAATAATGATTTATTATTCTAAATAACATGTAGAGCAGATGAAACAAACATTCAGAAACAGCAGAATATGTCATATTAAAAGTTACTGTACAGTAATGGAGAGGATGGGAAACACAAGGGCTGACAGAGACTACAGGGAGCATGAAGGAATGAGCAGGGCAGATGTGGGCACATACATGCAGCACTCTCTGTCCGGGGAGAGAGAGGTTACAATCCTGACCCCTGATGTAAGCCCCAGCCTGAAGTGGATCTGCTATGATTTGGAAGGTGAGGGAGACTTCCTGGGTCAGAGTACAGTGCTGTAGATCCCGCTATGCAGACCATGCCCCTCCTCCACTCGCCCTCCCACCCACTACAGGGAGCTCTTAAACCAAAGCAATGCTCTTAAACCAAGTCACAATTTTGAAAAACTGTGAGCTCTTAAACCAAAACCCTCTTAAACCAAGTTACTCTTTAACCAAGGTAGCACTGTATATTTAAACTGACAGAAGACTGAAGATAAAACAGCGGTTGGAGGACTAGAGAAGACAGGTGCCACAAGCAGTGTGGTAAGCATAGACTGCTTGTAATCTGGAAACTGCTAGCATAGATATATACATATCTTTGCAATTAGTTTCCCTTTATCATTACTATCAACTATAAAATGCTGCATTGGATTCCAGCATCAGTACAGAAAGAGAAAAAATTAATTATGAGTAATGATTATAAATTGGTTATAATGAATTAATAAATTACATTCTAGTTTTAAAGGATCTCTTCCCAATAAGTGGCTACTTTAATTAAAAACAAATACAGTGGTGTCTTGGATTACGAGCATAATTTGTTCCAGGAATGTGCTTATAATCCAAATCCACTCTTAAACCAAAGCAAAACTTCCCGTAAGAAGTCATTGATATGCAGACAATTGGTTCCACCCCCCCCCAAAATAATGATTTTTTTATTCTGAATAACATGTAAAAACAAATTAAACAAACATTTAGAAACAGCTGAATATGTGATATTATAAGTTACTGTACAGTATAGCAATCAGCATGGGGAGTATAATGTATAGTAAGTGCATAAACTTGAAAAAACATCAGCAGTTTGTATATACAGGATGGAACTGCAGATCCCCATAATGGCGGGATGGGAAACACAAGGACTGACAGAGACTGCAGGGAGCATGAAGGAATGAGCAGGACATATGTGTGCACTGTATAGCAGCACTCTCTGTCCATTGAAAGAGGGTTTAGAGCTATGGTGAGATTACCTCCACAGTCCTGTCCCCTGATGTAAGCCCCAGCTTGAAGTGTATCTGCCATGATTTAGAAGGTGAGGGAGACTTCCTGGGTCAGAGTACGGTGCTCTAGACCACGCTGTGCAGGCCATGCCCCTCCCCCACTCGCGCTCCCACCCAGTACAGGGAGCTCTTAAACAAGACGATGCTCTTAAACCAAGTCACAATTTTGAAAAACTGTGAGCTCTTAAACCAAAACGCTCTTAATCCAAGTTACTCTTAAACCAAGGTACCACTGTACATACATTCTTATTCTATATTATCTGCTTGAGAATTGGAAACTGGTTGTTCCAGCAATTTAATTACATTTCAAATCGTGGTAAATACTTGAAATCAAAGTATTTTAGGAGTGATACCTTTATTGGCCAACAAAAAAACTGTTAGAGCTGTGAGCTTTCGGGATTCACAAGATCCCTTCGTCAGACAAGTTCACAAATGAATGACTTACAGAAACAGCACATCATTTTAGGAATGTTACAAGCCAGAAGGGAGAGACATCTGTGAATGGGGGGTGAGGGGGTATATACATCACATAGATAAGCCAGGGCAATAAAAAGGACTTGTTGTAAATTAGGCTTGTAGAATCCCTAAAATGATGTGCTGTTTCTGTAAGTCATTCATTTGTGAACTTGTCTGACGAAGGGATCTTGTGAATCCCGAAAGCTCACAGCTCTAACAGTTTTTTGTTGGCTAATAAAGGTATCACTCCTAAAATACTTTGATTTCAAGTATTTACCACGATATGGATTTTTCTGGCTAACACGGTACCATACTATACATTTTTCTATAATTACATTTCAAGAAATTCTAATCTATAACAAATAGAGTACGAGAATGGAACTAAGTAACTGACAAAAGACTCATGATATAAATAATATTTAATTTTTCTTTATTTAACATTAAGTTTATAGCCATGTGAGATTGGCTTTATATTGTTTTTTTAGATCCATTAGTTCATTATGTAATATGGTATACTTTCGGTTTAATACTTTAATACCTGTCATTAGATGGACTATCAGTTTGGAATACAGTAAGAGAGTGAACCCCCTACACTTAGCAAAATGAAGAGATTTGATCCAAATTAAATGCTTCTTACCTTAAATAATACATTAATTTCTATTTCATACGTCATTTTCTGAATAGGAAAAACAGATTGCTGATCTCAGGGAGACCAGCCAAACGTTAACACTACTGACTGCTGGTTAATGTGCTCAATGCAGTGAAGTCATAGGTGCATTGCCCCCTGGGAAACATGAATATGCAAAAGAGGAGCCTGTGGAGCCTCATTTAAGAGTCTCTAAACACATGACTAGCCAGATATCCCTCCAGGAATGACCCAGTCAAGGGGTGGCTCCTGTAGGAAAACCACGAAAAACCACCATATTAAGTGGCCCTATAAGTCAATGTAATGACAAGGGAAAAGCCAAGGCCAGGTATCCATCCACAGACAGCTGTTTCGGGGTGTTGCCCCTCATCAGCGTGAAGCAGGATTCTGGCTAGGTGGGAGCAATGCTTCCTGTATAGGGCTTAGGCATATTGCATAGCCTTCTGCACAGAGCCTATTGGGCAGTAAACTAGATCCATAAAGCCTCTAGTACAGACCTATGTGTGATTATATACAGTTTTTCTGAGGGAATTTAAAGGGCAGGTGACCATCTCTTGAGTCTTGAAAAAAAAATGCATAAGCTTAGAAGTGGACCAAATGTAATCACTATGCCACAGCAGACATTAGCATTTCATTTGCCGACATATATCATAAACGTAATGTTGCTTTACAGTTATGGCCAAAAGTTTTGAGAATGATACAAATACTAATTTTTACAAAGTCTACTGCTTCAGTTTTTAAAATGGCAATTTGCATATACTCCAGAATGTTATAAAGAGTGATCAGCTTAACAGCAGGGTAGGTACTATAATTCAAGTTCCTTGGATGTCCCTAGTAGGTAACCACTAAAACATTATAAAAATCCTACAGTCTGTCTGGACAAAAAATGGTTCAACAGTCACCTCAGGTTGAACAGTCACCTCAGAAGCTGCTCACAGCAAAAATTGTGGAGGGAATCAAAACAAGTTTAGTTCTTAGAGCAAAATAACAATAATGCATATGTATAAATATAGAATCACATGCCGCCCCCTATACGCCTTGCTCCCTCCCCCTGTTAAACTTTAAAGGGGTATTCCACCCAAAAAATAATTAAATTCCTCCAAACCTAGCTAATCTAACTCACCAAGTTCCCCTGAGTATTTTAAGCCATCCCCCGTCTTTCTAGCCGCCGCTTTTCCTGAGTACCAGGTTTTTCTAAAAGCTGACCTATATCCAAGATGGCGTTGGCTTGGAAACTACATCTCCCAACATGCATTGCACCTCAAAGCCAAGTGACAAGTATCTGACCATCGCTGGCTCAATCTGCTTCTGTTTAACCTTGTAAACAAAATATCTTATCTATCTACCATGTTTCCCAAAAAAAAAAAAAGTGTCTTATATTAATTTTTGCTCCCAAAGAGGCACTATGTCTTATTTTTAGGGGATGTCTTATTTTTCTATAAAGAATTCACACTTATTGTTGAACAAAAAAAAAAATTGACCATTAATTATATACTGTATAGTATATAATTCCCTGGAAACAGAAGAGACAGATCATGTAACTTTGGTCTCAGAAGGAAGGGGGAGGCCAGAGGATTGGAGACCAGGAAGTGGACCAGTTGGACAAGGAAGTGAGCATTTTAGATTATGGGTAGGAATTCAACTGGGTTACATTATTTTAAGTGTTGTACCCCTTTAAACCCTTGCCGCAAAATGACATTTGGGAGTAGTCCCTGCAACATGACGTTTCCCAAACGTCATGCTTTCCCTGCCTCCCCCACTGTCCCTAGCGACGATTGGAAAGCAGGAGGAGGCAATAATACATTACAGCACTGATCATGTGCTGTAATGTTTTATAGATGGACCTGTAAAAGTGAAAGTACACCCAAATACACACATACATACACACACACATAAATAAATAAAATAAATAAATAAATAAATAAATTAAATAAATAAATATACACATTCCCCAACCCCCTTTATAAATTATCCCCTATAAATGAGATACATATATTTGGTATCGCTGCATCCATAATGACCGCATCTATTAACCTGTTACATTAATTATCCCTCCCAATTAACGCCGAAAAAAAACAAAAAAAACAAATCAAAATGACAATTTTTTGTTAATCCCACCCCCTAAAAATATAGATAAAAGCTATCACATATACCCAAAAGGTGAACCACTAAAAACGTCAGCTTATGCCGCAAATAAAAAGCCCTCACATAACTCCATAGGCGAAAAAATTTAAATATTACTGCTCTTGCAATATGCAAGACACAAACAGTTTTTATAGCATAAATGCCATAAACTATAACAAAAGCTATATAAAATGGACATCTCTGTAATCGTACCGACCTGACAAATAAGGATAACATGTCATATGTACTGTATAGTGAAAAACCGCTGCTAAATTGTGTTTTTTTTATTCATACCACCATATAAATTTAGGGTGTCACATGTCCCTCAGAATGGTACCGATGGAAATATCATCTTGTCTTACACAAATATTTTGACACCGCAAGGCCTCTGTGACATGGAAAAATGACAAAAAAAAAAACTAAAAAATAATTAAAAAGGCCTCAAAATTCTCCAGGTCTCTGTCATGTCTGCGGCCTGTGGTTGAGTCAGGTGACGCACTGCGGCCACATATGGGGGATTTCTAGAAACACCGGAATAAGGAGAATAAATAGTGAGTGGTTTTTCTCAGTTAGTATTTGTTGGGTTAGAGGAAAAAAATTATTAAAATAGAATGTCTGCCAAAAAAATGAACATTTTAAATTTCCCCTCCAACTTGCTTACATTTCTGCAAAACCCTTAAAGGGTTAATAAACTTATGAAATGTTACTTTGAATGCTTTTAGGGGTGTAGTTTTTACAGTGGAGGGATTTACGTGGGTAACTAACATACAGGCCCCACAAATCCACTTCAGAACTGAATTGGTCCCTAATCTGAATTGAAATTTTCATGAAAATTTGAAAAATCGCTGGAAAACTTCAAAGTCCTCTAACATCCTAAAAAGTAAAAAGAAGTTCACCAAATGACGTCACCATAAAGCAGACATGTTGTAGATGTTGCAGTAATAATTAGTTTATGTGGCATGACTATCTTTCTTAGGAAAAGAGAATTTTGAATATAAAGAAATGTAAATTTTTCAAATTTTTGTGCAAATGTGGGTTTTTTTTTACAAAAACTACTGAGTATATCAACCAAAGTATACCACAAACATAAAGAGGAATATGTCACGAAAAAACAATCTCAGAATAACCGCGATAATTAAAAGCATTGCAGAGTTGTTACTACATAAAGACACAGGTCAGATTTAAATTTTTTATTTTTTTTTCCAACCGTACTAACTAATGTATGTAACTAAGTTAGTATCTAAATTATAAGTCACACAGTTTATATATAGTGTAGGCTTTAGAGCAGCTTTATAACTATTTATACAAAGGTTGCATATTGTGTGTACAGTGTTATTTTCCATTTTCCAATAAATAGTTATAAACCTATTACCTTTAAAACAAGTGTATATGCTGTGCTAGTGACATTGTCTGTATGGCAGAGTGATGAAAGGGTTAATGACAGACAGGAAACAGAGTTGCTGAAATCAAATACTCTCTATCCTGCAGGCATATTCTTTATTGAACATGTTGATTCTCACATTGCTTGTTAGTGAATACCATCAAAGGTAAATATATCAATCCGAACATAAGAATTCTTTGTAGGTCAAGTGGTATGCCAATAACAAGGTCATTTCCCTGAGCGCTAGAAAAAGAGGACATTTGTAAAAAGTGGCAAAAAAGTAGAGTATGTATTAGAAATAATATAAGCAAGAATGCATATGTGACTATTCCATGCATGGCCTTGTTTTATTCCATTAGGAATAATAGAGTTCAGATAAGGCATATGTCCTACTTTTTCATGCTGTGACTTAACTGCTACATTAAAAAAAAAAAAATCAGAATTCAGGTGATGATGACGGTAATCAAAATATAATTGCAGCTAATGGATAGAGGATGCACGGGAAGTTACAAATTGCACACCGAACATGATCTATTCATTTTACGGCAATAGAAACTGTGGCCCATTTATACATCAATTATAACCATTTATTTCAACAGAGTGTTTAACATCTTAAGAGCAGTACTTAATGAGAGAGAAAATGTAAGCTTTACCTGCTCTATTGCCGAGGTGGCCATGGGAACCTCTGTTTTAAGTTTCTTACAATTCCTGACATTGCATGAAAAGAAAAACAGAAATAATAAAATGAAACTATTTTCAGATGCTACTGCTGTTATTATGAATCCAGTGCTCTGGACAAGTGCTAGTTGTTTAAGCGGTTATTAGGACAGCAGAAAAGGTCCTGGGCTTTTCATCCATTGCCACAGTGAGTCTCATAGCATGGATGCTGGATGGTGCATGTGCATATCACAAGCCACCCAGCCAATCAGAGTACTAGGTGAAATATTTAAAGGGAAACAGGTTAGAAGTAGCCCCACCACCGCTGCAACAAAACAACTTATGGCTGGGTTCAAACTACGTATATTTCAGTCAGTATTGTGGTCCTCATATTGCAACCAAAACCAGGAGTGGATTAAAAACACAGAAAGGATCTGTTCACACAATGGTGAAATTGAGTGGATGGCCGCCATTTAATGGCAAATATTTTCTGTTATTTTAAAACAACGGCTGTTATATTGTAATAATGGCAGTTATTTACTGTTATATGGCGGCCATCCACTCAATTTCAACATTGTGTGAACAGATCCTTTCTGTGTTTTCAATCCACTCCTGGTTTTGGTTGCAATATGAGGACCACAATACTGATTGAAATATACGTAGTATGAACCCAGCCTATTAGCGTAAGGATTAAACTGCTAATATCACAGAAAAAGCACCAAGGATGAAGGTAAGAAATTTACCTTCATTCTCAGTGACCCATGCAACATAGGGAGATATCAGCAGGTTAGATACTTCTAACCTGCTGATAGTTTTCCATTAAATATAGCACCTGGCTCTCTGATTGGCTGGGTTGCATATGATATGCACATGTACCATACGCTATCCATGCTATGAGACTCATCGTGGCAATGGATGGAGAGCTCGAGAGGAGTTAAATACAGCATTTTACACACAAAGACATGAATGTGATATTTTGTCTACCCACATAAAAAGTCTAAGCCAGAACAAATCTGTCCCCTACTGCATCTCTTTTTTCCAACATGAGCAATTAGAGACAGTTTAAAGGGAATTTGCCATATCATAAATGTAGTCAAATCTATGGGCAGCATGTTATTATTATTTTTAGTAATTCTTTATTTTGAAGAACAGAAGATGGTACAGCAATGATCCAAAACATCAATACAAATAATGAAGTGCACTGTAAGGGCCAGTTCACACTGTAAATTTGGTGGAATTCCGCCTCAGTATCCTGTAGTGTCTGTATGGGACGGCCTATTGTAACTACACAATAGATCTTATTGCAATTAACATAAGAATATTTATGTAAACATGAACATCAGATGCCACTGGACCAATCCCCCGTCTCTCAGCACATTTTAAGATTTGATGGATAGGTTGCGAGGAACCTCAAGGGATCGCCAAAGAGAACACTCAATCAAAGAGGAGAAAGAAGAAGGAAAGGGGGGGAGGTTAAATAATAAAAAAAAAGTGGTGGTGGGGGTAGATGAGGGAGAGAGGTGAAGGAAAAGGGGGTGTGGATGGGATGTACATATCCAACCCCTCGTCCAGAGGAGAGAAAGAAGTCACAGAAAAACATGGGACCAAGCTACAATCAGGCTCCACACCAGGGCCGCTGTAGAGGGGCCATCTCCAAGGCGTGTCCCTCAGGAGGGCAGCATATTTCGACAAGCCCTGAAATTTAATCGGCAGCATGTTATGGAGCAGAAGTTGCTGAACAAGTTGACATTGTAGGAAAAGTTTATTGTGAATTTCTGTTCATTTTGGGCCAAGTGAGTGGTGATTGACTGTTACAAGTGTATAAATGTTCATAGGGTTATCAATCATAAAGTAGGGACCACCCACTTAACTACTTGAACCGCCCACTAAAATGAGCAAAGATTTACACGAATAAAGTTATCCTGGAACCTTTCCCACAATAGTATATAACAACCTGCTCAGCTCCACCTTCTCTATTCCATGATACCTGCAGACTGGACTGCATTTTCTCTGTGACAGGTTCCCTTTAAACCTTTACCAGAATTTTATCTTGTTGTTCTCTTGATAAACATTTGCTGCTTTAAAATACCCTGGAAGAGACTTCCTGTCCTCTTCTCGATCCTCTAAAGTACATAACCTATTTAATAAAGCATCTGGGAGACATTATCATTAATTTTTCATTTCCCTTTTTCCATTCATAAAATAATGCTTCTTGTTTGTTAATAGCTTATGCAGCACAATTAATGGCAAGATAAATCTTTCCTGTCATCTCAGCTATTTGACTAAATAGGAGAAAAAAAAACTGCAAAACATTCCAGCCTTTGTTTCTGTATGAGAAGCTTGAGTGGATATGACAAAAAAATGTCTTTGGTGATTCCCTCTTACAATAACTAGGTAGTGTATGAACACTTTATCTAAGCAAGTTGTAGGTTTAGGGCTATAGACACCTCTAAATTATTATTTTGATTGGTGATTGTTTCCTAAATGGAAAATAAAGCAACTTTCTAAACTGATGTCCTATCATTTAGCTGCTACTCAGAGAAAGAAAGAGAGGAATCCGTCAGATGGACTTTCTGCTCTCTCAGTGTAAGGCTGGGTTCACACACAGAATTTTTGCTCAGTATTTTGGGCCTTATATTGCAACCAAAACCAGGAGTGGATTGAAAACACAGAAAGGCTACGTTCACACAATGTTGAAATTTAATGGATGGCCGTCATTTAATGGCAAATAATTGGCGTTATTTTAAAACTTTGGCCGTTGTTATGAAATAATGGCCATTATTTGCCATTGAATGACGGCCTTCCACTAAATTTCAAATTTCAACATTGCAATCCTATCCAGGTTTTGGTTGCAATATGAGGACCAAAATACTGAACAAAAATGCTGTGTGAACCCAGTCTTAGGGTGGTATTACACAGGCCGATGGGGGCCCGATAATACCTGTAAACGAGCGCCGATCTGCTAGATTGGCGCTCATTTATTGGGCCTATTACACAGGCCGATAATCGTTTAACAAGGGCTGTAGGGACATTGTTACCGATGTCCTTGCAGCCTTTGTTTAATCTGTATACATACCTATCCAGGTTGCAGGGCTCCTCTTTCTCTGTGCTTCTCCACAGGTCCCGTGCGCTCCAGCTTCATAGCGGCTTATCTCAGCTGACAGGCCGCTCTGCCAATCACTGGCCGTGGCACCCGGTCGGCACCAGACGATTATAGGTCAGAACCTATATCAACGATCAGCCAATGACAACGATTGACAAGGTGATGAATTTATTTTTTGTCACCTTGCATCAATTAACTGCCTCTGTCCTAATTAGCTAACAGGTGGTAGAGCAGATAGCCCGCATCAGAAGCTTAGACGCAGAACAACCAGATACCACGAATGTGTGCACACACCAACTTCCTCTTTATTAAAAATGTTTCATTTTAAAATCGCGGAATACAGGAGTTGTTACATAGTCACATGTATATATTTGGTATAGCATGATTGGATAACTTGATTTTCAGATAAAAATAGTATATAAAAGTGCGCAACGAATGGTTATATTATTGCATTGATATGGTATATAGCAAGTTCAGGAGCTTGTCTGCCTAGCAATTGGCAAGCTGTCAAGATTCTCTTTTGTCATACAGGAAGAGGAAGTCTTGAGTGAAGCTGCAACATATCTGAATGAACTATTAAGACTCATAACATATTGAAATGTTTCTCTATAATCATAATCTATAATCAATAATCATTAATCAATACCGACCCTGACATGATCATCGGTTGATTGTTGTCTATATTACACGAAACGATAATCTGCCAGATAGGGCCGATTCGGCCGATTATCGTTCCGAGTAATAGTACCCTTAGGCCATGTTCCCACGTAGTAAGACACTGGCCCTGCCGGGTCACGGAACAGCCGATGTCGGAGAAGATTATCCTGGCCGCTACTGCAGTACTAGCTGAATAGCGGCTGCAGAAAACTGGCACATCAGCTTCTTGTGGCGCCGCTAGAGATCCCGGCCGGAGTGTATATCACGTGTATACACTCCAGCCGGGATTTCTTAAAAGGCAGCTCTATGTAAGTTCCGTAGTAATTACGGCCGTTGTTTCAAAGGACCGTGATTATTACGAAACTTACGTAGTGTGAACATAGCCTTAGGCTCCGTCCTCACACAGTATTTTGGTCCTCATTTGGCCCTTAGTTTGGTTTTGATTTTGCTCAGTATTTTTAACAAAACTCGAAGTGTGTCCAAAACAAAGCAGATATAAAGCAATCTTTAGGCGAATATCATATTGTCTGTGCACAAGTGTGGAGGTATAATAAAGCTTATACAGTATACTGTAGAGGCTGTAGAAGAGAAACATGTAAAGATTTTTGATAAAGATAAGAGAAAATAAGTACAAAGCAAGTGTAAAGGTGCCAGTAGTGTTTAATTTCTTTAGTACTTTTTCAATACACTACTGTGTGTAAAATGGTGTGGTAAATGGGAATTATCAGAAACTTCTTTTACATGTTATCTATATTATGCAGTAACCATAAGGCCTAGTGTTGAGTGTTACAAAACTTTAAAGGGGTATTCCCCCCAAAATTATTTTTGCATTAATATGTAGCTTTCCATCTTTCCAATATAAAGTTATTATGGATTTTGCACAGTTTTGCTGTTATCACCCACTGCGAATGCATAGAATCATCAAATCTCAGTCCAACCCGACACCACTCCCTGCTCCTGGCCCCCACCCTCCGAGTCGGCATCACATGTCCTCTTTCTCTTTAATGGGCCGGGTTAGTGAATCTAACCCAGCAAACTGAAGTACCTCTACCCCGCACCATCATCCCTATAGAGCCAGCTGCAGTGCGGGCTTCCTGCCTCCGCCAGCCTCACCTTCCTCTGCCAGATCCCACCCAGTGGCCGCCTGCAGCCACACTATGCCACCCGTGGCCCAAACCCCCTCCCATTACACTGTGCCGCACAATACATCCCCGGACCACACTGTGCCACCCTCGCCCCAACCCCCCTGCATCACACTGTGCCCCTGGCCCCCCCCCCCGCATCACACTGTGTGGCCCGTGACCCCCCCAAACCCCCCCCATTTCACCTGGTTGCG
Source organism: Dendropsophus ebraccatus (assembly GCF_027789765.1). NCBI lineage: Eukaryota > Metazoa > Chordata > Amphibia > Anura > Hylidae > Dendropsophus > Dendropsophus ebraccatus. Next base: position 159,863,398 of record NC_091455.1, read on the forward strand.
CCCCCCCACCGCGCATCTCACCCGGTGGCCCATGGACCGCAAACCCCCCATATCACCTTCTCAGCTCTGCTACATCTTCATCACCTTCTCAGCTCTGCTACACCATCATCACTACAGATGAGCGGACTTCTCGGATTTCTGGTGAGAACCAGAACGATCAGCGTTGGATTCCTTCTGTCTGCTCGCTCCGTGCAGCGTGTGGATACCTCCTAAGGAACGCCTGGGAAACTTGAATACAGCCATTGGCGATCGTTCTGGTTCTCACGAACTAGAAATCCGAAGAAACCGCTCATCTCTAATCATCACCTTCTCAGCTCTGCTACACCATCATCACCTTCTCAGCTCTGCAACACCATCACCTTCTCAGCTCTGCTCTGCTACACCATCATCACCTTCTCAGCTCTGCTACACCATCATCACCTTCTCAGCCCTGCTACACTGTCATCACCTTCTCAGCTCTGCTACACCATCACCTTCTCAGCCCTGCTATACCGTCATCACCATCTCAACTCTGCTACACCATCATCACCTCAGCTCTGCTACACCGTCTTCACCATCTCAGCTCTGCTACACCATTATCACCATCTCAGCTCTAATACACCATTACCATCTCAGCTCTGCTACGCAATCATCACCTTCTCGGCTCTGCTACATCATCATATCAGCTCTGCTACATCGTGGACCAATCAGGCAGAAGCATTGCATGATGGGAAATGTAGTTTCCTATCTTGATTATAGACCATCTTTTAGAAAAACTTTTTCTCAGGAACGGCAGCAGCTAGAAAGATGGGAGATGGCTCAAAATACCCAGGGGGACTTGGTGATTAAGGCCATCTAGGTTTGGGAGCATTTCATTTTTTTTTTTAGCTCTTGGGGGGAATACCCCTTTAAGTACTGTCCACTACTGAACATTATAAAAGGCTAAACACCTTTGTAGACACTTTGCGTTACTCATATTTGACTGATCCTGGGATACAAGTTGTATTATAATATAAGCACCTATGGCCAAACTTAGCCTATTAGCAGACAGGGAATACATTAAAATCTTGGGATAACTGATTGAAAGGGAATCTGTCAATTCAGGTTTCAAACGTCTGACACAGTTAGATAGCTGGGTAACAAGGCACATGGTACTTTTCATTTATCCATATATTTCTTCTAATGCTACTGAAGTTGCATAAGATGAAAAGGCTTAAATTTTTCACAGCACAGAATTAGACTTCCGCTGATTGGCTGAAGAGTTAGCATTAGTATAGACATTATACTTGGGGAAGCAGCTTGCGTCTCTAGTCATTTACTGCTCACTCTACTACAGGTTGCCAACTCTGCAGCACTCCTGACACAGGCTGCTTTCCCAAGTCTAATGTCTATTTATTGTTAATATGCATTAGAATTAGAAATGAGCGAACCTCGAGCATGCTCGAGTCCATCCGAACCTGATCATTCGGCATTTGATTAGCAGTGGCTGCTGAAATTGCATAAAGCCCTAAGGCTATCTGGAAAACATGGATATAGTCATTGGCTGTATCCATGTTTTCCAGACAACTTTAGAGCTTTATCCAACTTTAGCAGCCCCAGCTAATCAAATGCCGAACGATCGGGTGCGGATGGGCTCGAGCATGCTCGAGGTTTGCTCATCTCTAATTAGAATAGATATTGGTTACTGATGGTAACTGTGCCAGAACAGGGCTTGTGCAGCTCTGCAGTTTCCAAAATAGCCATTCGTGGCAGGGGAGGGTCCATGTCGCCCGACGTCTGCCACTTAATTTTCCTGGTTTTAGTGATTACTTAATGAAGTTATTCAATGTGTTAGTTAGTTAAAAAAAATTAATAAATATTTTTATTTCTATGGTTTGCTGGGCTATGTTTACACTGAAATGCTACAAGTGTATATGCCAAATGTATACAGTACGTAGGCTATTATATTGCAAAAGAGCGTTCTTTTCAAGCATGAGAAAGGCTATGTTCACACAACGTTTAACAGCGTCGGTTGCGTATCGGCTGCAGGCACGTTCTTCTTTCACAATTGACTTGCAGGGACCGGCAGGTGTGCCTGCAAATCAATTAGCCATTCACTCCAATGCAATGTGCGGCCGCGCTGCACATTGCGTCGTGTGAACAGCTGATGTTTCAATAATTGACAGGCACATTATTCTAACACCCGTTCTAAAGATCGGGCGTTAGAATAACGGTGTGAGAACACAGCGGAGGGAATTGCATTGACTTTAATGAAATGCCGCCCCTGCAGTAAAGAACGGACGCTGAGGCAATTGCTATCAGCGTCCGTTCTTTACTTAAAAAGAACGTTGTGTTAATGTAGCCAGTCACTGTAGTGAACAGCCAGAACATAAGAGGATAAAACTTTGAAAAAGTCTACATCCCCGTATTGCTGCCAATCCATACTTTATACCTGGCATAGACAGTCCAACGAACAGTATTGACCCCTGACACTTAGTATTGACCAGGACTTTGTGTTTAGTCTCTTTTTTTCAACCAGAACGAGACTATAAAGCTGCCTTCAGGAGACTGGACCTGGATACAAATAAATATAGCTTTGTTTTACAGCATGATTAAAAAAAAAAAAAAAAGATAATTAACCCCTTAAGGACCGGGCCAATTGTCACTTTTGCGTTTTCGTTTTTTCCTTCTCGCCTCCTAAGACTCATAACTTTGTAATGGCATCTTTCAATCTGCAATAAAATGAATGACGGAACCCCCAAAATATCATTTATGGGGTGAATTTGGGTCAAAAAATGTAATTCCACAAATTTTGGGGGGCTTTTATGTTTACGTAAGGCACTTAACAGTAAAACTGGCATTTTTTCTTTATTCTATAGGTTGGTCTGAACACAGCAATATGCATGTTTACTAGGTTTTCCAACGTTTTACTATTTTTATTAGCAGTAAAAAAAATTTTGCATATAGGCATATTTAAAATGGTCCTATTGTAACTCCTATAGAACTTTTTTTTTTCACCTACAGGGTTGTATGGGGTGTCATTTTTTGCATCATGATCTCTAATTTCTAGATCAAACGTATTGATCGCTTTTTATTAATTTGTTTATACATAAAATACATTAAAAAAGTCAATCTCTGCATTTCTTTTTGTTCATGCCTTTCACCGTGTGAGAATAGTATTGTTTTATTTTAATAGATCAGACAATTACGGTATATAATATGTTAATTAACTTTATTACTTTTTATGTGTTTTATGTATGAAATGGGAAGGGGGGGTGAGTTCACTTTTATTGGGGGAGGGGCTTTGGGTAATTTTGTAAATTGTTTATATATATATATATTTTTTTTTACTTTTACATTCCCCTAGGGAACTGTTACTGATAGCATAGCAGGGAACTATCACTGATAGCATAGCAGGGATCAGTGTTATCAGCGATCTTTTGATAGAGCCTGCCTGTGGCAGACTCTACCAGAAGATCAGACTGCACGGAGGTAAGTAGCAGACCTCCGGCAGTCAGGAAAAGCGATTGGGACACCCGCAGACACGCTGGGGGCGTCCCAATCGCTAAGTGACCGGAGATGCTCCGGTCACTTATACTTAGACACCGCAGTTGCTGCGCGATCGTGGCGTTCAAAGGGTTAATGGCGGGCGGCCGCCTGGCTGCAGGGGTGAGTGCCTGGCTGCAGAGAGCTGCTGGTCCTCACCCGCTATGGGGCAGGCTCAGCTCGTGAGCCCACTCCATAGCCCAAGACCGCGCCAGGGCGTACATTTACACCCTCCTGCGTTAAGGCCCAGGCAGTAGGGGCTTAATTGTACGCCCACGGTCGTTACGGGGTTAGTGTAAATTGCTTTATATCACATCTGCTGTTGATATAGATTTTGAAAGTTATAATGACAGGTACACTTGAAAATCATTTATCTATAATAATTTATTTGGACAACTTTGTGAGATAGGATAGGAAACCCAGACTCTGGTTATAGACTATTTGCATAAAGTTATGAATGAAATAAAAGCAGTTTAATTTACACTGCCCAGGCCCAGGGCTGAGGTATACAGTAATAATTGTTCATTTTATAGACATATAGAATATAGAAGAATATATATAAGAATAGAATGCAGGCCTCTGACAGTTGTATAATCATCCAAAATAGCCAGCGGAAGCTTAATATTGGAGATGTTGGCTATTATAGGCTTCAAATAATAGAGCAGCAGTTTTCCCCCCTAAACGCACAGTAAAAGAGCAGCATTCACTCATTATCAGCGCCAGCTCCAACTATGTAAAATAGTTTTAAATAGGTCTACTTCTACATGCCACAACAGTCCACTCTATTTTAAAGGAGAAGTACGGCCCAAAGTATTTTTTAATATGTTATTACTTAAGGAAAGTTAGACAAATTTCTAATGTACATTAATTATGGGCTATTTCCCTTAATTTATTAGATCATGGTGTGTTAGAATTCTCTCAGAAACCGTGACGTCACGACTAAGGGTGTAATTCTTATGGAGTGTCCAGCAGGATACTCTATTGAATCAATGGATGTGTATGTAAAAATGTTATGTACAGTACGTTTTGGTTGAATATATTTATGGAATACTTTGGGGAGCAAGTGTCCTTGCTCCCCAAAGTAACCCAGTAAGTATTCAATGAATACATTAGGAGGGCACCGAGCAGGAAGGGAAAGAGGTGCCTGTGCATCTAACTTCCCCCTCCCTCCCTGCTCGGTGCTAGGCACATATACACAATACTATTCCTCCCATCATCTGCTCATAGTATGAGCAGATAATGGGGGAGTAGTACCTGTGCTATCCCCATTAGATCGCCGCCGCCTCAGCCCTCCCCCACCCCGCAGGGATGCCGGGGACACCAGGAAGCACCGGGAGCGCCGTGCTCCCTGCGGGGTGGGGGAGGGTTCACGCGGCTGGCATGCAGTGCGAACCGGAGTGGAAGGATAGTGTAAGGAGCGCCAGCTGGCGGCGGGATAGTTACACGTTCGAAGTCGGGAGGAGGAGGGGGCATGATGAAGCGACCCCTTGTGTGAAGAGCGGCGCGGGCGGTGGCAATCTGATGGGGATAGCACAGGTACTACTCCCCCATTATCTGCTCATACTATGCGCAGATGATGGGAGGAGTAGTACTGTGTATATGTGCCCAGCACCGAGCAGGGAGGGAGGGGAAAGGTAGATGCACAGGCACCTCTCTCCCTCCCTGCTCGGTGCCCCCCTAATGTATTCATTGAATACATTTATGGGATACTTTGGGGAGCAAGGACACTTGCTCCCCAACGTATTTCATGAATGTTTTCAATCAAAACGTACTGTACATAACATTTTTACATACACATCCATTGATTCAATAGAGTGTCCAGCAGGGGCGCACTATATATGGAAGTCAATGGTACTCATTGACTTCTATATATATAGAACGCCCCCTGCTGGACACTCTATCGGAATTACACCCTTCGTCTTGAGCTCATGGTTTCTGAGAGAATACTAACATCACTCCATGATATAATAAATTAAGGGAAATAGCAGTGTATTTGCATTTCCCATTATTAATGTACATTAGAAATGTGTCTAACTTTCCATAAGTAATAACATATTAAAAAATACTTTTGGCCGGACTTCTCCTTTAAGTTGCCATATGCATCAGCAGACCTGCATTCTGCTGACAGATGGAGGCCTGGAGGATGGACCCTCACCTATTCTCTGAATATGCTTTAAATGTCTGTAGTTGAAACACCCATTTAATACTAGTAATGATACAATATATCCAAGGTCAATTTAAATACAAAGGTTAAATTGTACATAATATACATTGACAAAACAAATATATGTTCCATTGTTTAAACAGTATCAGGAAAGTCCAGAATAAATTGGGAGTCTTGGGGATATTTACATGCATGTACAAGTGCTTGGGATTGAGACATGGACTTATGTTTCCTTGTGACCTATTTTAACAGCAAACAAGCTGAAGAAATCTGCTCCACTTTATAGAGAGGATCATTACAAGCGCTATGCCTGAAATAAACATATGTATGCACTTTTCTGCTGAATCTTGATCTGGGTAGAAGTCAGACTGTAGGGCTGCTGCTGACTGCTTTCATTGATGGACACAATCTATTTTAAGATCTTTCAGGGAATCGTTTTCAGCACAAGAAAACACTGACAGGGAACAGTTTATTTCAGAAAGCGACCAGATCTACTACTGTAGGCTTCATAGCCCCAGACTAATGTCCAGCAGATGGAAAGCTAGTCCATCTGTCTGCAAATGTACTCTTCTCTGAAATACTCAGTAATTGTTGTAACAGCTTTAACAAAATCTGCCTAATAATTTCTAATAGAGTAGACTACTCTCAATCTATTAAATACTTATACTAGTATATAAAATGTACAGTGGTACCCTGGTTTAAGAGTAACTTGGTTTAAGAGCGTTTTGGTTTAAGAGCTCACAGTTTTTAAAATTGTGACTTGGTTTAAGAGCATTGCTTTGGTTTAAGAGCTCCCTGTACTGGGTGAGAGGTCGAGTGGAGGAGGGGCATGGCCTGCATAGCGTGGGCTACAGCACTGTACTCTGACCCAGGAAATCTCCCTCACCTTCCAAATCATAGCAGATTCACTTCAGGCTGGGGCTTACATCAGGGGACAGGACTGTGGAGGTAATCTCTTCATAGCTGTAACCACTCTCTCCCCAGACAGAGAGTGCTGCTATATTGTGTCCACATCTGTCCTGCTCATTCCTTCATACTCCTCGCAGTCTTTGTCAGCCCTTGTGTTTGCCATCCTCTCCATTTCTGTACAGTAACTTATGATATCACATATTCTGCTGTTTCTGAATGTTTGTTTTATTTGTTTTACATGTTATTCAGAATAATAAATTATTATTATTATTATTATTATTATTATTATTATTATTATTATTATTATTATTATTATATTCTCTTCAGCAGCCGTGGAATACAGGCGAAGGTGGACAGCCTGGAGTAGATATCATCAGTGCATGATGGGAATTGTAGTCTGCTTCCCACATTGTTATTGTAGCCATACCTACTGTTTCTGCACTGAGAAGCAGCACATAGGGAGAAACAGTGTTTAAAAAGATAATCTTAAGTGATTAAGGATGTAGGGTTAGTGTTATACTGATACTTTGTGTATAATGAAGCTTTACATCAAGTTTTTCATCCAAACTCTGGAATACATTTTTAAATTCAATGGGCCCACTATGGGTAACCCACCAAATAACAAAAACACATATAAGCAAAAATACAATTAATTGTTATTTTAGAAAAATTCCATAACATGATAATAATAAAACATGAATGTGTTAACATGGAGATAAAAAGATAATAGCAGCAGGGAAGGATACCACATGGTTTAGGTAAAAACTGTCAATCACTCATGTTAGCCACTGATGTTTGTATAAAAGAAAGTGCACTGTGCCTTGTGCAATATAAAAAGTATCAGTGGCAAATACTGTCCAGAAACTCAACCAAAACTAATCAGACCAGAGCAAATGAAATAATGTAATGAGTATGTGTGGCATTCAAGACCCATGTGTCTTATAAAGTGCAAGTGCAAAATAAACAGAATGGGTCAATAGGAAATGCCAGACATCCAAACATAAACAAGAGATAAGAACACATGCAAAAAGTACTGAAAGGTAGAGATGGACAGATTACCACTAAAGTGCTGTATACTGTGCAGGCGTCAGGCCTAAGAAACACCCCTGTTTTCTCTTAGTAACAGTGGATACAAGTAGTTTCACCTTGAAAACAGATGTAACAGTTTGTATAAGTTGTAACTCTACTTTTGTAATTTACCTTGCAGAATACACTAGCTGTTCTCTACAGTACATGGGCTGCACCACACGCAGTATAAGGCTATGTTTACACAACGTCAAAAATAGAGGCGTCTGCTTTTGCTATTTAAAAAAATGTCTGTTATTGCCGCCATTTAAATGGCTGCAATGGCAATGCATTGCAGTGAATGGAAGGACGGACGTCCAATGCACACAACATCAAAATAATGATCATGACAATTATTTTTGGACGTCTTTAGCAAAAAGTGAATGTTTTTTATTAGTTGTTCACACAGTTTTTCTTTTGTCACCTTTCTCTCCCTTTTTACTATTAAATTCAATGGACTTTTAAATAAAGCTACACCCAAAGGGCAATTAGTAACCAAAGTAGAATAATGTTTAAACACCAGTCATTACACTAAGAAAAAGCTAGACAGCTAAATGACATTGGTTATTTTAAACTCAAAATGGCGGACGTAATTTTAAATGGAGCCGAAAAAACGGTGTGTGAACATAGCCTAAAGAAGAGGATCGTGGAGCATGTTTCCCATGTGGCTGCTGCATCCAGACTCACCTTAGCGTCACACTATCTGGACTGTCCAAACATTTATTGATTGCCATTAGGGAAATCTTTCATCATTCAAGGTCTGTGGAATTGAGAGAGTTAACAGAGCCAAGAGAGGGGGTGACTGGACTCACCAGCTGCATCTAAGGGAAGCGTTCTAGATTCTCTTGTTAGACTCAACTCTAGAAATGACCAAGCATATATTTATAGATTTTTGTATATCTGTGGGTACTATTTGTTATGGTCTCTTGTACATATGTATATGTGATGTTTCAGGTTGGAGGCATTTGGCTTTCTCCTCCTACCTCAACTAGCCCATTGCATGATGATGCACCAGAGCTCTCTCTATTTAAAGGGGTTATCCAGCGCTACAAAAACATGGCCACTTTCTCCCTACTGTTGTCTCGTTTGGGTGTGGTTTAGAAACTCAGTTCCATTGAAGTAAATGGAGCCTAATTGCAAACCGCACCTGAACTGGAGACAACAGTAGGGGGAAAAGTGGCCATGTTTTTGTAGCGCTGGATAACCCCTTTAAGCATGTTATTCACATTGTCTTTCCCAAGCCTTGACTAAAGCCCCTACTACAAGGGGCGATTCAGAGGAGCTTGCTTGCTCCTCGTTCCCTGCTCACTGCCGACGATATTACATGCACCGACACTGAGCAGGTAAGAGCCGGGGTTCATCCTACTGTGCTTCATTACTGGATCATGTGCATACTGCACATTTTTAACAGGTTTTTTTTTACTTTTTTTTGTTTTGTCAACTGGGAGAACACCATTTACCTTAAACTGACAGCTGTGCGTGCAAGCGTTGGGTATGGCTGTCAAAAGTATAAGGCGTATAGGGACCTTTATTTTATGTTGGCAGTAAGTAGTTGGCAGATAGTTCCCAAAGTGTTCAAGCTCCTTTAAATAAAGCATGACCTTGGAGGCACTTTAAAACCCAGCATAGACGCGACAACCCCAAGAAGTCAGCAACATCAATCGCAAAGAAGAGTTCACAAGCTTCTTTTTTGTCCCAGGACAAGATGGATCAAGCCGGAGGCGGCGCCCAATCAGAAGAGGTGGGCGAAGAAGGTGTAGCGGGCCGTCCAGTACGCAGCAGCAGGACAACCAAGACCAACAGATACTGATGGACTCTGCTTCCACCGAGACATCATTGGTGGTAAATATCTCTAATTATACTTTGACTGACATGGTTTATCATTCTGTCCTTCTGCTCAAATAGACTGGTTACAACTTGAGGTTGATTTTCTCTCTTTTCTCCGCAACATTAAGTTAAAAGTATGGTTCTCAGATAGACCTGAATGTATAATGTTGGGGGAGGGGGAGGGCCCTGAATTAAGACTGAGGGAATGGGGTCTCTCTAACAAGAGTGACTTCACTCCCCATGTCGCCTTGGAAGCCATTGATACCTTCACTACTGTTGTGAAAAGGGACTTGGAATCACTAAAGGTTGAGTTACAGTCTAAAGAACAGGGACGTAAAAACTTTTCCAAAATGGAGCATGATGCATTAAGAGATCTGGTCCATAACGACGACATTTTAATTAAACCAGCCGACAAAGGCGGAGCAGTCGTCGTTATGGACAGTTCTCTGTACAGACAGGAGATACTACGCCAATTGAATGAGGAAAGTGTCTATCGTAAGGTAAATGGTGATCCTAAACCTATGATACATAGGAGACTTAAATTGTTAATTGATGATGCTTTTGCAGCAGACGTAATTGATGAGGCATTGCATGAGTTTCTGCTCCCCCTACATCCTAGGACACCTCTTATATACATTCTACCCAAGATACATAAATCACTCACGGATCCTCCAGGCCGCCCCATAGTCTCAGGCACTGATTCCATTTTTAGTCCAGCTGCAATATTTCTGGACAAAGTTCTGAGACAATATGCAACTGGGGCTAAATCCTATATAAGAGACACCGCTGATTTCCTGGGCAAGATTAAAGATTTACAAATCCCTGAGGGGTCCATACTTGCATCATTTGATGTAACAAGCCTATACACCTGCATTGACCACACACACGGCCTTGAATGTATTCAAAGAACACTACAGAAGTCATCTTTATCTTTAGTGGCTAGACAATTTATCCTTGACCTGCTTGAAATTTTGTTGTCATGCAATTACTTTCTGTTTGACGAGAACTACTATATCCAACAAAAAGGGACCGCTATGGGGTCAAACATGGCCCCTACTTATGCCAACATTGTGATGGCTGACCTGGAGGATTCTGCCGTCTATGTGTCCCACCACTTCAGTAAGGTACTGGGGTGGTGGCGATACATAGACGACATTTTTCTTGTGTGGGTGGGGTCCTCTCTGGAGTTAGAGGAATTCTTTTGTGATTTGAATTCTGCTGATTCTAACATCAAGTTTACAATGAATTTCTCACAGGACGCTATCCAGTTCCTGGACACATTGGTATCAATACGAGATGGCAGATTACACACTGATATTTACCTTAAACCTACTGATAAAAATAACCTTCTGAGATATGACAGCCTACACCCTAGGAAGATGGTTGAATCATTGCCGTTTAGCCAATTTTTACGTGTTAAGAGGATCGTTGATGACCCTATAACTAAACAGAGGAGATTAGGTGAGATGGGGCAGAAGTTTTCACAGAGGGGGTACCCTAGAAAGCTCATTGCGAGAAACATGGAGAAAGTCTATACGTACACACAAACAGGGAGATCAAAAAAGGACAAACTAGAATGGATCCCGATCATATCTACTTACAATGAACATAGCCACCGTATATCCAATATCATTAAGAAACATTGGAACACGATAGCTAACTATTATCCACATATATCTGTTTTAAACTCCTCCCCACGTTTTTCATACAGGAGAGCCTCGAGCCTCCGGGATAAATTAGTCCATGCAGATTCTTATCATCAGAGTTTGGATTTGGCATCTACACTCAAACCAGGAAGTTTCCCATGTATGGGATGTGATAATTGCCCACTTATGATCAAAGGCAATACATTCACTCATCCAGTGACCAATAGACAGTATAAATTGAAATATCACCTAAACTGTAAATCGGATTATGTTATTTATGCCCTACAATGCCCATGCCCACGCATTTATGTAGGGGAGACAACGACAGTGTAGAACTCGACTGAACAACCACAAGTCATCCATACGCACCGAGAAATGCGATCTACCCGTTCCCCGCCACTTCAAAGAATATGGACATAGTGTTAACCAATTAAGGTTTACCATTCTTGATCATGTACCAGCCCCAAGGAGAGGGGGTGACCGACAGAGATTATCGAAACAAAAAGAGGCCCAATGGATCTCAAAATTAAACTCATTACACCCAAATGGACTCAATATTGATTTTTCAATGAGGGCTTTTTTGTAGCCATGCCTGAATGTACCCCTAGGGGTGAACGACATCCTCGGAGATGTTAGGTTTGTGATTTAATATTTGTATATAAATTTTTTGTCTTCACTATTTTCACATTTATGCACTTTTGCTGTGTCGGTCTACTATGGATATGATTTAAAAAAAAAAATTCTCTTTTTCTTTGTTGTAGATGACTTGGATTGTGGCCGATGGAGGGTGCCTGTATACTCACCTTTATATTGATTTTTGATTCCTTTGTTTTTATATGGATTAAGGATGGATGGGTGTCGTATTATGGATCGTCGCTAGTCGCTATACAGAATGAATACCAAAGGATGTTCACGAGTGTTCGCATAGCCGGGGAGATCCCGATCTAGGTCACCTTGTAACCCCAGTGTGATCGGGAGGCTACCAGTCCGATGGTCCAGTGCCTCATAAGGATTGAGGCTAAGAGACCACGTTCGGACATTGAAGGCTTTACGACATTGTGACTCCTGGTTTCAATGTAAGTCCCATTTCTGTGATAAGATGGGCTAATATGCCCACACTGGAGATGGCCTCTTCAGTTCTCTGGTATTCAGGACGCATGCGTGGTCTCAGTATACAGATCAAGACGTTTGCAGTGAATTCCCACAGTTAAGATGGCTCCGATGTCGTCCTGAGTGCCTGGTGCGTGTGCGCGATCCTCCGACGCTGATCGGCTCTGATGACACCCATCCAAACGAATCCACGTGATTGCGCTCCTCCGCGCATGGTCAGTTCGATTGTTTACAAACTGTTGCCAGCATGACATGGAACACGGAGGAGCAGCTGTTTGTTTAGAAGTATCCGGTGAGATATGGCCCCCCTCATTAACCCACAATATACCACTCCTTGAACTTTATTTATATTCTATTGGAATTATTGTAGTTTGAAAGAGATCAGACACATGCGTCACAATTAGGGTGTTATGGACTATAGAGAACCAGAATGTATTAATAGATATATATTGTTTAACACTGATTTTTATGTATTGTTTACATTGTAAATGTAATTATGATGTCACTGATTATGGGCTGAGCTTATGGACTTTAAATACCAGCCCCTTCCTACACTTGTATATGTGTTGCTTGAAAAAGGCTTCATTGAGTAAACTGAAACGTTGTACTGCACATGATGGGTGAATAAACTCACAACCTTATTCACTATACGCTGGAGTGCCGCCTTATCTTCATCTTTGTTTGTATTCAAGTGGAGTCTGGGTCTGACTTCGTGGAGGCTGTGCACCCACCTGAGCAGTTGCCACACGGTGCCGTCCGCATCTTTATTTTTGTGTATATATATATATATATATATATATATATATATATATATATTCTAAATTGCTCTAGTGTATAAATGAAAGTAATTAAGGTAATAGTAACAGCCAGACAACATAATCTTACATAACATAACACTATACAGTAAATACTGTAGTATCTGCAACCTGCTTCAGCTAGTGGGGGGAAAAAAATAACCCAAATCACTCTTATTTAAAGAAAAATATATCAGGGCACATTAAAATTGCTGCATTACTGATCCATTACTGTATCATTGGCATATAAATTACAGAATCCTGCACTGAGGCAGCTTCCTATATGACACAGCAAATAGAGCTATCAGGAAAGGGCAACAGAGGTTACTTATGGCCCTGTCATAATAAACATGTATTATAGTGATAATTTATAGGACAGCTTTCTATTACCAAGATCTAAAGTTTATTTCCTGGCTGTCCGTAAATGCCAAATATCGCTATATACACCAATTTGAAATATATATATATGTCTTTATTACAAGATCATCAAATTCAGTGTTCATTGTCAACTGTTATTTTGCTAATTAATATAGGTATTATTGGGTTAACAAGAAAACTGAGCCCTTGTTCTTCCTTAATAAAGTAGACTGCCTATTAACGGAATAGAGCACGATATATAGAGCAATATATAGGACAATGCTTTAAAAATAGAGCTTGTTTAAGCATGATTTATGATGTAATATGGTGCACATCTGGGCCATCTGTATTGCAGACTTTTATTTAAATGGTTCCGGTATGTAACAGTTGCTTTCATAGTGATAAATACAATGTACATATTTCTGCAGATTTGTTGAAGACATTTCCCCTAAGGGTAGCTTCATATGTACTGCATCGCAGCGGATTTTCTGCTGTGCATCCACAGCAGATCCGCAGCAGATTTGATCTAAATAACTGAACACAGCATCAAATCTGTTGCAGATCTGCTGCGGATCCTGTATGTGTAAATGCCCCCTAAGAGTGCGTTCACACATACAGGATCTGCAGCAGATTTGAATCTGCAGCACATCTGCAGCAGATTCCATGGTTCAGATTGGATTTGCCTTGAATCTACAACTTCAAATCTGCACCATCAAATCTGCTGCAGATCTGCTGCAGATCCTGTACGTGTGAACGCACCCTAAGGGTCCATTCACACGTACAGGATCTGCTGCAGATTTAATGCTGCGTTCCATCATGTAGTCACATTGATCTCTGCAGCATAAAATCTGCAGCAGATCTTGTAAATGTGAATAAAAAAGGGAATACTAAAAATGCAGTCCAGCCTGCAAACCATGTCATAGAGCAGAAGGAACTGAACACACTGATATATAGTTTTGTTGGAAGAGTTACAGGCTAAGAAGTCATGTAGGCTGTCCCACTCAGCGACTGACACTTATCTGTTGTAAGTGCATATACAATACAGTGGTCCCTCAACATCCAATATTAATTGGTTCCAGGACGACCATTGTATGTTGAGACCAAAACTCTATGGAAAACTGGTTATTGGTTCTAAATCCCCCCAAATGAGAAATAATTAAAATTTAAAGGAAAAAAATGCAGATATGTAATATGGATACAGCAAGTCCTAACATATAACAGTCAGAAAGAGCTAAAGGAGACTCTAAATTTCTTTCTATGTAGAGGACTGGAGCATTTTCAGGGTTTTGTAAAGATCCCACAGGGTCCCAGAAAAATGAAGCTGCCCTCACCTGATGCCCAAAGGAGTACCTCATCATGGCACAGGGACAGAGCAGTACAGCACATGTATTATCACACTATACTGCAGGGAGGAGATACCGGACACACACAGCAGTACAGGACATGTAGTATCACACTGCACTGTAGAGAGGAGATACTAGACACACACAGCAATACAGGACATGTAGTATCACACTATACTGTAGGGAGGAGATACCGGACACACAAAGCAATACAGGACATGTAGTATCACACTGCACTGTAGAGAGGAGATACTAGACAGACACAGCCTTACAGGACATGTAGTATCACACTGCACTGTAGAGAGGAGATACTAGACAGACACAGCCTTACAGGACATGTAGTATCACACTGCACTGTAGAGAGGAGATACTAGACACACACAGCAATACAGGACATGTAGTATCACACTGTACTGTAGGGAGGAGATACCAGACAAACACAGCAATACAGGGCATATAGTATCACAGTATACTGTTGAGAGAAGATACCAGACACACACAACAATACAGGACATGTAGTATCACACTGTACTGTAGGGAGGAGGTACCAGACACACACAGCAATACAGGACATGTAGTATCACACTTTACTGTAGGGAGGAGATACCAGACACACACAGCAGTATAGGACATGTAGTATCATACTATACTGTAGGGAGGAGATACCAGACACACACAGCAATACAGGACATGTTGTATTACACTATACTGTAGGGAGGAGATACCACACACACACACAGCAATACAGGACATGTAGTATCACACTGCACTGTAGAGAGGAGATACCAGACACACACAGCAATACAGGACATGTAGTATCACACTGTACTGTAGGGAGGAGATACCAGACACACACAGCAATACAGGACATGTAGTATCACACTATACTGTAGGGAAGAGATACCAGACACACACAGCAATACAGGACATGTAGTATCACACTGTACTGTAGGGAGGAGATACCAGACATACACAGCAATACAGGACATATAGTATCACACTATACTGTTGAGAGGAGATACCAGACAGCCAACCAGAGCACGCACTTCACTAATACTGGGATTTTACCAGTAAAATGGCCACTTTCATTGGTCGATCAGCTAGTTTTTTTTAAATGTTCAGCAGATCCGGACTGTCCATAGCATTGTATATTGAGTCTGGGCTCAAGTTACAATGGTCCAAAAAGGAACATAAAATATTGTAAAATATTGTAAAATATAAAAATATTGTATCTTGAGGCTATTGTAAGTTGAGGGACCACTGTATATAGAATGAGATGTTATTGCTGATTAGGACCGTCCACTTGACAACTTTAGAGATTTATGTAAATAAAGGACTATTTCTTCCGTTATTACTCACAAATGTACAGCACTTTGCAAATGTTTTAGAAAGTGTGTAAAAAAGTATTAATAGTTTACTTTTATCAATTAACAAAATGCTAAGTAAATGAATAGTAGAGAAATCTAAAACAATTCAGTATATGATGTGACCACCATTGCCTTTAAAACAGCATTGATTCTTTTAGGTACACTGGTCAGGGATTTTGGAGGATTATAGTCAGGTTTATGATTAGTCAGTTATACCAAACAGCTGACATTGATCATTATATTTATATGTAGAGTGAAGCACAATCATTAACTGAAACATAACTGTCTAGGAGGCTTAGAATGGTAAGGAACACCTAAACTCTGCTACAAAGGTGAGATGGTGGAGGACAGGTTTAAGTCACAGGACATACACCACAGCAAGACACAAGCTAGTTGTACTGCATCAGGTTTCTCCCAGGCAAAGATTTCAAAGCAGACTGGTGACCGTTCAAGATGTTTAAGAGACCAAATGCAGGAAGAGATGTTAGTTGGCCCTGTAAAGAGAAATGCTGATTGGCCAGCAGACATGCACTGCTGCAGATACATAAACTGATAAAAAAAGGCTTGCCCACTTTCTCAGAGTGAAATGTAGAAGCATGAGCAGCATACTGAGGCAGTAAACATGCCACTGGCGACAAAACTAAATATATATATATATATGCTGTATTTGTCATGACAGGTACACTTTAAGGCCACGTTCAGACGCTGTATAACAGCGGCCATTCTGTGATACGGCCATGTCTGTGAAGTTCACCCTGGCCGGTACTGCAGTATTGGCCGGTTGAACATCACTTTTTTTGGGCACATTCGGGTGTGCCTGTGTTCCAATTTACCAACCTTGAGCCGCACTTTACATTGTCAGTGCAGGCAATTTCGGCCAGGATTACTTAGTAATTGAAGCGATCGACTGCTATAATTAAACAACGACCATTGTTTCAAACCTGAAACAATGGCCGTTGTTTAATGAAACTATACCTTGTGTGAATGTGGCCTTAAACTGAGGACCATAGACATAGTGGTCAACCAAGGAAACTATGTGTAGCAGATAAATTAAGCTCAGTTCTCTTCCCGTGTGAAGCCCATAGGACCTGACAGATTCTCATTAATTTAAATCTAAACTATATTCAAATGTATCAAAAATAGAAGTGTGATGAAGAAAACTATATTCAGTAAATATCTTATTTTCCTATTTTATGAAGAATTCAATTCATAATCTCTACATTCCCCATGCCTTACTAGAAGTGTGAAGCATCCAGTATAATTGTATAATGTCATACTACTCTGAACTGTGGCTAGTTTTCAGCCATAGGAAAAGTAATTATCTTTATGGGTGATTTATATCCAACTCCTTACTGTTCAATGTGTCCCTTTCTCACTCCGATAACTTTAATTGTTCTAATTTGACCTATATTACTCTCTGCCCTGAAACTGTCTACAGAAAAGACTTTACACTCCATAATCCAATTCTCATGTTCTGTGGTAACAAATAAAGATACTGTAGCAATATTGTAAAACATATCAGAGTATCGGCCTCAGGGCACAGAGTTCTTTTTATACTAGAAGTCTTTGATTTTACAGGGTTAGTGAACTTCCATTGTCACTTGGTAGACAAACATGCTATAAAATTATTTTGTCAATAAGTATATTGGGCCTCATTTATAATCCCCCAAAATTTAAATTTTAACCCTATCAGGACAGGGTCAAAATGCCCTTAATGAGGAAGCCTTACAATTGAAAAAAACAAAGACAGACAGGGGGGTAAGGGAAAATAATAAACAAAGTAAGGTTACCCATTCTCGTGCCTCCATTGCGCCACTCTCGGGTCCCCTTGAAGGTCACCAGCTGTCATCTTCAGCTGGAATCCAGGTACGACACGTTCCACGGCAGTCACTGATTGGATGAACAGGCAACGTGATGTTGCAGCCGGAAGATCTAAGGGACATTGACGGCTGGACCCTGGAGCTGTGCATCGGGGTAGGAGGATAGGTATGTTTACTTTAATATTTTACTCAACCCCTTGCCGTTTTTCAATTTCTTGGGACTTCTCCTTTACGGATCAGAGCCCTTTTTTCAAATCTGACCTTATGTCTCACTTTATGTGGTTATAGCTCTGGGATGATTTAACTTATCCTAGCAATTCTGAGATTATTTTTTCACAACATATTGTACCTTAGGACCGTGGTAAATTGTCTGTTATCCATGCAATTTTCTTATGGATAACTGGCTGCATTTCATAAAAAAATTGCTTTTGTGGGTTTTTTTACTTTTAAATTTTAATTTACTGTCCCACTAGGGGACTTCACTATCTACATGTCTGATGACAGGTATAATATACTGCCTTAGGGCAGATCTGATCGTCAGGACATTGTAGGCTTCAGTGAGGCCTCCAGTGTCCACAGCTACCATCGTGACTCTGCGACCCAATAAAGAACAGTGGAAGATTTCCCCTTCTGACAGCTCTATGGATGCTGCGGTCGTGCTGACCATAGCATCTATAGGGTTACCTGTGCTCATGGGAGCACAGCACCAGTGTTGACAGTTGCTTTGGTTACCCGGCTTCTGTGCCCGTTTCATCTACAGATGTTACTATGCATCATATTGCAGTAACTCACCACAAAAATTAACGTACAGTAACGTCCATTTGTAGGAATGGGTTAAAGGCAAAGAAAAATCTGAATCAGATATTTTTTGGTCATGTGGAATTTTTGCATTTAGCATTTTTAGCATTGTTTTTTTGGGCCAATTTTTTTTTACTTTGCATCTAAACCCTAAACCAGCCCCAAGAGTCCATACCAAACCATACCAACAGTTTTCTTTTGTAAAACACTTTCATGTGCCCTGAGTGTTTGTATATTTAAAAATAATGGACCAGTTGTGGGCCTCCTATGTATACCACTGTTAAAGGGCATAAGAAAATGACAGATTAAATCAATTTTCAAAGTTTACCTGCCAGCTCGGCAGCGGCAAAGTGGAATCTAAAAGAAGGACTTTGGGTATCCATGGTTATGACCTACGCGTGACAAATATGCACAATCTCAATTCTGATCCAATGGAGGTTGTGCACATTTCTGTTGCATGTGGTTCAGAACTATGTATACCCAAAGTTCTGCATTAAGAGTACACTTTGACACTGCTTTGGCATCGTCTGTGTTGGCAGATACAATTTAAACACATTTTTAAAAGATTTTTGGGTGATTTTTGGAATGTTTTATTTTACTTTATATTAAAAATAATCCTAAAATCTTGCAGTTCTCATTCCCACTACTATGTCTAAAATAAGCTGAGACTTCCTGTTCTGTCTATGGTGTACAGCATTACAGTAACAGATGACACCAGTAGATAGATAGCACCAGTATAAAATAATAGCAGCTCCCTGTGGATTGACCTCTTCAAAAGGTCACAGAGTATGCTCAGTAAGATTTCACATTCATCTCAAGGTGACAGGTCTATCTCCATATATATACATGGGGATTGCAGTAAAATATATGACTAAATGTTGTTAAAAACAGCTCAGGCAAGATGGCAACTCCCATAATGCGCAAAAAGTTAAAAACATGCTCTTTTCTTTTAAAGGGGTAGTTCACACACACCAAAAAAATTCTTTGAAATCAACTGGTGCCAGAGATATCCAATTTACTTCTAAAAATTACGGACAGGGAGAGAAAGGAGCGCTACTTCTAAAAATTACTTCTTAAAAATTGTCAAGTCTATTAATACTTATCAGCTGCTGTATGTCCTACAGGAAGTGGTGTTTTCTTTCCAGTCTGACACTGTGCTCTCTGCTACCACCTCTGTCTATGTCAAGAACTGTCCAGAGCAGTAGCAAATACCCACAGAAAACCTTTCTTGCTCTCTAGCCTGGAAAGAATACAACACTTCTTGCAGGGCATACAGCAGCTGATAAGTACTGGAAGACTGGAGATTACTTAACCCCTTGCCTCTTCAGCCTGTTTTGGCCTTAATGCACAGGGGCCTATTTTTAAAATCTGACCTGTCTCTCTTTATGTAGTAATAACTCTGCGGTGCTTTTAACTATCGCGGATATTCTGAGATTGTTTTTTTTGTGACATATTCCTCTTTGTGTTAGTGGTACTTTGGTTCATATACTCAGTAGTTTTTTGTAAAAACACATTTGCGCAAAAATTTACATTTCTTTATATTCAAAATTCTCTTTTCCTAAGAAAGATAGTTATGCCACATGAACTAATTATTACTGCAACATCTACAACATGTCTGCTTTATGGTGACGTCAGTTGGTGAACGTCCTTTTACTTGTTAGGATGTAAGAGGGCTTCAAAATTTTGCAGCGATTTTTTTTTTTTACGCAGCGAAGTGGATTTGTGGGACCTGTATGTTAGTTACCCCCATAAATCTCTCCACTGTAAAAACTGCACCCCTCAAAGTATTCAAAGTAACATTTCATAAGTTTAATAACCCATTAACTGTTTTGTAGAAATTTAAGCAAGTTGGAGGGGAAATTTTCATTTTTGTTGCCAGATATTCTATTTAATTCCATATTTTCCTCTAACACAGCAAGTACTAACTGAGAAATGGAACTCAATATTTATTCTCTTTATTCCAATGTTTCTAGAAATCCCCCATATGTGGCCGCAGTGCGTCACCTGACTCAACCACAGAGACATGACAGAGGCCTGGTGAATTTTGGGGCCTTTTTTATTTCAGTTTTTTTATACCATGTCACAGAGGCCTTGCAGTGCCAAAATATTTGTGTAACACAAGTTGACGTTGACAAGTTGACAAGTGACACCCTGATAATTTTTTATGAGGTGGTACGTATAATGACATATGACATGTTATCTTTATTCATCAGGTCGGTACGATTACATCGATATCCATTTTATATAGCTTTTGTTATAGTTTATGACATTTATAATCTATACAGTGGTGCCTTGGATTACGAGCCTAATTCGTTTCGGGGCCATGTTTGTAATCCAAATCCACTCTTAAACCAAAGCAAATTTTCCCAAAAGAAATCATAAAAATTCAAACAATTGGTTCCACAGCCCAAAAATAATGATTTTGTATTCTGAATAACAGGTAAGACAAATGAAGCAAATATTTATAAGCAACTGAATCTGTGATATTATAAGTTACTGTACAGTATAGCAATCAGCATGTGGAGTATAATGTATAAGGGCATAACCCTGATAACACAGCTGCAGTTTGTAGATAAAAGATGGAACTGCAGATCCCCATACTGCAGTAGTGTAGTACAACAGGCTAGAATAGATAAGCAGGGCTGCTGTCAGAGGTCTGTGTGGTCACATGACAGCAATGGGGAAGGGACATGTGTTCAGCATGGACCAATCAGGACTGACAGAGACTGCAGGGAGCAGGAAGGAATGAGCAGGATATATGTGGGCGCATACATGCAGCACTCTCTGTCCGGGGAGAGAGGGGTTACAGCTATGGAGAGATTTCCTCCACAGTCCTGTCCCCTGATGCAAGCCCCAGCCTGAGGTGGGTCTGCTATGATTTGGAAGGTGAGGGAGACTTCCAGGGTCAGAGTACAGGGCTGTAGACCCCGCTATGTAGACCATGCTCCTCCACTCGCCCTCTCACCCAGTACAGGGAGCTCTTAAACCAAAACAACACTCTTAAACCAAGTCACAATTTTGAAAAACGGTGAGCTCCTAAACCAAAATGCTCTTAAACCAAGGTACCACTGTATACTCTTTGTATCTTGCATAAGTAATAATTTTATTTTAACACCAATGGAATTATGTGAGGGCTTTTTTGCGGCATAAGCTGACGTTTTTAGTGGTACACCTTTTGGTACATATGATGTTTTGATTTAAGGGGGCGGGATTAAAAAAAATTTAATTTTGGTTAGTTTTTCATTTATCTATTTATTTTTAGTGTTAATCGGGCAGGATAATTAATGTAACAGGTTAATAGACGGGATAATTACAGACATGGTGATACCAAATATGTGTATTTTATTCATAGGGGATCATTTATAAAGGGGGGATGGAGAATGTGTATATTTATTAATTTTTTTATATATTTTTTAATTATTTATTTATTTAACTTATTTATGTATTTATGAGTGTGTTGTGCTTGAACTGTTACTTTTTCAGGTACCTCTATAATACATTACAGCACATGATCATTGCTGTAATGTATTATAGAGTGAATGAGTTGTCAGAACACTAACAGCTCATTAAAATGATCAGACCCCTGCCTCAGTGCAGGGGCCTGATCGTTATAATCCATAGCAGCCCAGGCGCATTAAGCAGTGTCTGGGTTGCTATGGTAACTACCCCCTGGAGCCACGCAAACGCTTGTGCGGCACTAGGGGGTGAAGGGGGTCTTGGAGGGAGCAGATCTTCCTTTGGATTCCCAATAGATGCTGCAGTACCACGATGGCTATGGGGTTAACTGCCCAAGGGGAGCACGGCTCCCCTCCGAACAGGGGCAGTAGGAGGGGGCTGTGTGACACAGCCTTCTCCTACTACCCGTTCGCTGCTAGGGACATCGGGGGGAGGCAGGGACAGCATGACATTCCTGAAATATCATGTTGCAGAAACTACTTGCTTTACATGACATTCCGGGAACGTCATTTTGCGGCAAGGGGTTAGTAGAAGTAAATTACAAATTTTTGGTGAACTACCCCTTTAATATGTTACTATTGTTATGAGGGGAGCCACCTTGCCTGAGCTGTACTTAACAGCATTTAGTGATATCTAGCTCTAATCAGTAAAGGGAAATCTAGGCCATACTTGTGCTTAAGAATATATATTTGGATCAAGATGTTTTAACTTTTTAAATGTTCCTTTCCTGAAAAATTTTATGATTTGCATTCTTACTTTTAATAATCTATTGGACACATGATTTCTAGAGAAAGCACAGCAATACCAGGTCAATGTCTGGAGAGGATAGAGCAAGTTCCTTTTCCATCTCCCTGTTCTAAAAATCCATTTAATATATGGTCCCCAGATAGGGGATGTATCAGATATTAAACCAATAGGAAAAGAAAATACGTACACTTGATGTTAGCCAAAAGGCTGAGGCGCAATCTGCTCATAACTCTCTGCTAGTATATCCCTTTATTTATTTCTTTTGCAATTTTTTTATTCTATGAAATTTAATGCTGGCCTTTTTTCTTGTTCTTTTTTTTTTTTTTTTTTTTTTTGCAGAAGTGGAGATTCATGCATTGCTGCATTTACAGTTCTTAGGTAGTAAGTAGGGATGAGTGAACCGGTTCGCCCGGTATGGGATCCGGTTCGGATTTTCCCAAAAATCCGTGTCCGATCGGATTCGGATTTTTCTAAATCCGCTCCGATTTTTTTTTCTTGCTTTCTAAAATGGCAGCCGCCATTCTAGAAAGCAGGAAGTGTTCCGGGCGGGAAAAGCGCTTTCCCATGATGCCTGGAACACATCCAATCAGCAGGGATCTTGTACTAGCCCACCCCCTGTGTGACGTCGGTATAGCTGTAAAAGAAGCGGTCCGCACCACGCAGTGTGTAGAGCATGGGTCTCAAACCCGCGGCCCTCCAGCTGTTGCAAAACTACAATTCCCATCATGCCTGGGACAGCCAAAGCTTTGGATTTGGCTGTCCCAGGCATGATGGGAATTGTAGTTTTGCAACAGCTGGAGGGCCGCGAGTTTGAGACCCCTGGTGTAGAGGGAGAGAGAGAGTAAGCAAGCTGCTGTTGTGTACTACAGACTACTGAGAAGATTTTGTGGGAAAGGAAAGGAAAGATTAGGAAAGCGGAGAGGAGAAACATTTAGTGATTGAGAGAGAAATATAGAGTGGGCGAAAGATAGATAGATTAGGCATTGGACAGAAAAGGGTGCACAGAACCAAAATGTGCAGTAGAGATATACAAGTCCTATACTTCTGATAGTGTGTATATCACATCTGTCTTATCCTGAGAGACAAAAATACCTGGTTCAGGTGTATAGCATTGTATCTTAAAAAAAAGTTCTATATACCCAATTTCTATACTTGGACCCTTCTGATTGAAAGTGTGTATATCACATCTGTCTTATCCTGAGAGACTAAAATACCTGGTTCAGGTGTATAGCATTGTATCTTAAAAAAAAGTGCTCCTGCCTGGCCTCCATGTTGACTACTGTTGCTCCTATACTGGCCTCAAATGACTATTGCTGGACCTCCACTAGCCTCCAATGACTACTGCTGCTCCTTCACTGCATTTTGACCTTTTTCCTGCATAGACCCTGTAATGGTGAATATTAAAGTCTAAAAAAAAAAAAATTTGACTTTGAGATATCGAAAAGATAATGATGTTACTGACATGTAGAGCCCTAAATTTAACCAAATACACTACCCCCGTATCATATAGATGCTTTAAACTATGAAATCCGAAAAAATCCGAAATTCAGGTCGGACCAAACTTTTGAAAAGTTTGCTAATCTGTAGTGGTAAGTCCACCATATCTGGAATTGTGAGGAGCATGTCCAGTGTGATCTGGGAGCTGCTATTGTGCCCAGTTCAAACCAGGACATTTGGCGGCAGTAGGCTTTCAAACTATGGCCAATTTTTAAATTTTGGTTTAGAATTTTAATTCTCAGGCAGACTCTATGTTCAGATAGCCAATATTACTGATCTATGCTATGCTAGGGCATAGCATAGATCAGTATATAAAAGCTAATGATTGCATATGTAACTGGTAAAAATAAGGGTAAAATATAAAAAGATTAAAAAACATTTTTAAAAACCGTTTATAAAATAAACCCCAATAAAAGTTTAAATTACCTCCTTGCCCATTATAAAAATAAAAATATGTAAAATTAAACAAATAAATAAAAATATTATATATCATAGTATGCAAAATTTTCAGATTTATTAAAATATCACAATATTTTTCCTGCATGGTGAAAGGTGGAAACAAAAAAAGGTGGAAAAGTACCAGAATTGCTGATTTTTTTTTCTTTTACACCATTATCATACTAATAAAAACTAGAGATCATGGTGCAAAAAATAAGCCCTAAACTAGCCCTGTAGGTAGAAAAATCACAGCATTATGGCTCTTAAAAGGCGAGGAGGAGACATTGCTTCATTGTGACCTGGACATCCGTGCATTAAAGGGGAACTCCGGATAAGAAAAACTTGTTTTCTATTAAAAGTACATTAAAAGTTCAATATATGCGTCTATACAATGTATTACTGTATCTGTACGGTTCTGCCGCACTGGTAGCTGATAGAAATCCAGGAAGTGAAGAAAAATGGCATCTGTGCAAATCAACATTGTCTCCTGCTCCTTCTGCTCTTCCCCCTTAGGAGATAAATATTCCATGCCCCTGGTTGGCAGGGCATGATGTCACAGAAGGCTTGGCTGGATCACCCAATCCCCTGAGTGTTTCACCATCTCTGACCAGCCAGAAGCAGCTGTTGCACTGATTTCTCTAATTGTGCAGAAGTGTGCAGTGAAATTAGGGCTGTGTTCACACATGTTGGAGTGTCATTGCAGTACTACAGCGTATTCACAAAAATGATGCAGTAATGCTACGTTTACACGGGCCGATAATTGGCCCGATCGCACGATTAACAATGTCGGAGTAACGTTTTTTTTTTAATAACGATCAGCATTTAGACGGTCCGATATATCGTACGGAAAAATCATTTCGTGATCGTTTTAAGATTTCCCGCCCGCAGCCCGGCCCCCCCTTCATCCGCAGCCCGGCCCCCCGCTCATCCGTAGCCCCCTGCGCTGGCTCGATCGCCACCCCCGCCGCTCCGATCGCCACCCCCGCCCGGCCACGAGCATACCTTACCTGCTCGGCGTAGCGGGTGTTCGAAATTCCCGGCTCCCCTCTTCAGTGCATTGATTGGCTGAAGAGGGGAGCCGGGAATTTCAAACGGCTCCTCTTCAGCCAATCAGTGCTGCCGTGCATTGATTGGCTGAAGAGGGGAGCCAGGAATTTCAAACAGCTCCTCTTCAGCCAATCAGTGCTCCTCTTCAGCACTGATTGGCTGAAGAGATGCTGTTTGAAATTCCCGGCTCCCCTCTTCAGCTAACGGAACGATAATCATTCCGTGTAAACGTAGCATTACACAAGTAAATGATGCTAAACGGCAGAGAGAATGAGAGCCTTACTGTGGGGCTCAACTTCAAAGATAACAGATGCTTGATCATAATATGTACGTGGAAATAAAAAGAAAAAAATTTCAAAAAGTTCTTTACTTTATTCCAATATCAGCGTTACAGGTAGAGAATACAGCGTGCTGTGTGGTGTTACAGGTAGAGAATACAGCGTGCTGTGTGGTGTTACAGGTAGAGAATACAGCGTGCTGTGTGGTGTTACAGGTAGAAAATACAGCGTGCTGTCTGGTGTTACAGGTATAGAATACAGTGTGCTGTGTGGTGTTACAGGTAGAGAATACAGTGCGCTGTGTGGTGTTACAGGCAGAGAATACAGTGTGCTGTGTGGTGTTACAGGCAGAGAATACAGTGTGCTGTGTGGTGTTACAGGTAGAGAATACAGTGTGCTGTGTGGTGTTATAGGTAGAAAATAGAGTGTGCTCTGTAAGGTTACAGGTAGTATCTGTGTGCCTTGTGGGCGGGACCACAATGAAATCATAAATTACTGCAAATAATTCAGTAACACAATGAAACTGCAATGTGTGAACACAGCCTAGATGTTCTGCAACAGCTTTGGGCGGGGAATGGGCAGGGTGGAGGACTGTGATGAACAGCTGAGGGAAAGCATTGCATTCTGGAACCTGTAGTACTGTGTACAACGGATAAACCAGGAAGTGCAGAAGCACAAAACAGAACAAAAAAAACCCAAACAATTTTTTTTTGTAGTTTCAAAACTGGAATGGATAGGTAAGCAATGCTTTATGCTTCTGCAAAAGTTAATTTTTTTTTAACCTCTACCTTGGTCATAAAGGGGTTAGAATGCTCATCCTTCTCCTTCCTCCAAACATGGTGAGCGGATTTGATACCAAAAAGTACTATTTTGGTCTCATCTGACCACATGACCTTTTTCTATGCCTGCTCGGGCAAACTTCAAATATGCCTCAACATGCAGTGGTGTAAACAGGGGGACCATGTTTTTCAAATCTTTTTAATGAATAAAAAAAAATGTTTTGCAAAACATTGCAACAAAAATGCACAATATATCCGAAATTACACAGAGTAATTCTGAAACATAAACAAGTAACAGGTACAGTTACTTGACATATACAGAACATAGGGTACATTTACAGCGCAGTACAAAAGTCCCTAAACCAATATTAAAACCTTCCTGTCCCACCACACCATGCAGGATCTTAATCCATGATGGCGTTCCTAAAGGTCTTTTTACATTAGCTGACTTATCAGCCACAGGCCACTGCAAATGAGTGCCATGCCTTTACATGGCACAAGAAAGCGATTGGCTGGGCTACACAAATGATCCATGAAGCGCTCATGGAAACTGACATGAACATGCATATATCCGTGCTGTCAGTTTCCAGATCGCACAGCAGTACATATTTACCTAGTGTGCTGCTGTGATCCCGCTGTCCCGTTCTCCATATCTCCAGTCTGTGTCGTCAGGCCCCCCTCTTTTGACTGCCAATCATTCTGGAGGAGGGGACTGAAGACACAGTGGCTGGATGGGAAAGACGGAAAAAAGGATGGTGGATCACAGCAGCACACTTGGTAAGTACGTACTGCTATGTGATCCGGAAACTAACAGCACATATATTCATTTCCAGTTTTCCATTATCTCTATCGGCCACACATTCTGTTTACACAGAAACATGTGCGACCAATGACGATATATTTTAAAGCATGTTCTAAATACACGATTAGCTGAGGATTGGGCGTTTTCACTGTCCTCAGCTAATCACTGTCACTTTTACACAGGCCGATTATCTTGCAATGCTCCTGGCCAATAATCAGCTTGTGTAAAAGGCCCATAACAGTAATCTTTGAGACCGTGGTCCAAGCTCTCTTTAGGTCAATGACTAGGTCCTCCTATGTTATTTTGGGCTGATTCCTGACCTTTATCAGAATCATCCCTACCCTTATCTATCTATTTGTAAATTTGTATGTTTTAAATCTTAGGGCCCCCCTTTAATTGTATACCAGGTGATATCTGCAAAAACATAACTATCTGTCAATCACTTATATTATGAAATAAACAATTTGCATATTTTAGCTGTTATAGGAGAGCAAATGGAGCTGGGGTACACATAGATGGCCTGTAGCTCCGTTTAGCTTGGATTTTGGGGTCTCCATTCTTGAGATTGCAGGTGGCCCTAGAGGTCAGAGCAGTATCCTGTGCATACTGTGGATAGGGCATAACTGTCTTAGATAGGAGTATACCTTTAATGATCAGAACCTTTTTTTTTCCAGCAATGAATGTTTTGGGTTTTTTTACAATATGTACCTGTGTACTAATATTACACAGGTAGTTGTTAGGATATACCTAAATATGCCTTAGAAACAGAAATTATAATCAAATTGCCCTATCGTCCCTCAATGGACCCTGGGCTGTCTGTCCACAGTAATACCAAGGGAGGTCCCCTTTTCAGTCTCTTATTTTTTTTGTACTACAATCAGAGTTTATTCTGATCTCAGCCATTGGTGTAGGGCTGTAGTTGTGTGTTAAAGCTGTTGCTACGCTCCTGAGTGCACAGGCACACTTTCAGTGCCCACGCCATCAGCTTGAGATGATGCAGCAACTGCCTGCCGCCCCCGATGAGCATATTTTTGATATAGGATGATGTGTCTAAGGTCTTGTCATGTTGATAGGCCACGCCTGTGACGGCTGAATCATGGAGCTCATTTTTATACATTGTGTCCCACGCCTACCATACATGTTAGACTCTCCCAAAAAGCAATTTCCTGAATTAATATAGCGAACAAATCTATGCAGATATTATATGCATGTAAAGGTTTTATGCTGACAAGGACGATTATTAATTAGGCCGATCAAGATCTTTTAACCACCAACTCAAATAACCCTCCCCCTCCTTTTCTCAGGCTGGAAACAGGTCTCTGTGACGCAGAGGAAAAACAGTCCTATACATTTGATTTCTGTTCGCAATTAAATTATCAGAACATTTCTCTCAGAGTTATTGCAGTACAACAAATGTAGACATCAGCCATCTACATACAGTACAGAATTGTCATCTTGTCTCAGTACAAAAAAATCTTTGCATTTATGACTAACTGGAAATGCAAAATTATAGTATAGAAAGGACTAAATCCCAGTTTACGCTCTGTCTCATTATGCTAGTAATGTATGACAATGCAACTAAATGTGCAAAGAGAAAAAGCTGAAGTCAATGAAATGAGAGAAAAGCTTCCATTTCCTTGTATGAATGAGGGGATTCTCCTCAGAGTAGTTATAAAGTGCATCTGTGGCCACAGCCATTCCCCAGGCAGCATCTTCTGATGCCACGCCTTAATAAGAATCCATCCCTGGAATGCTCAGCACCACTCTGGGGTTCCAATCACAGTCTGCACAATGTTCTGGAATAAACCACCGTGCACATCATCAACATGGGGAGAGGTACCTCCCATGGGGTGGTTTCACATACCAGAGCATCTTTGGTTCCTCCCATCCAGCCCCCCTGCAATTCTTGAGAAATGGCAGCGTCCACTGTCTTACAAATTCCCCCTCCCACGTGCTGCTTGTGCTCTGTGTGCCTGGGTGTAGCAAGTGCATGGGCAGCAGCATCCTTCCTTGTCCTGACTGATGCTGCATCTCTCTGCACAGCCTCTGCTAGAACATCACGCCAAGCTCTTCTCTGCAGTCACAAGGTGAGCCCAAAGCTGGACGCCCTGACCTTTCCTCCTCTTCTGTGTCTTATCCCTCATTGTTACTTTCTTTGCAGAATATACATCCAGCTGTGAGATGACAATTATCCCTAAATTAACCCTGTCAGTCAGCAATGCACTTTTCAGGTTGCAAAGCAATTCTTTGTTATGTCACATTCGGCTGTTCCCACCCTTCTGGATATTTTTAGCCTGGATCTGGATCCCACCTCTAGCTTATTAATTGGCTGCATAATCTTATGCTTCTCGAAAACAAAAGAATCCCCCATCTCAGGGTTTTTAATGATCGAGGCTGAGTATTAAAAAGAAAATACAATTCAGTGGCACACATTGACATTCTGTCCCATTTGTTACGTCAAGAATAAATATTGTTGCGTTATTAAACTTCTTCAATGTAAAGGGTAAAATATTTAGTCAAATAGCCAATATTGCTTGTTTTGTGTGTATCTATAGATGTGAACAGAGATTGGAGCATTAATCAGATTTTTTTTTTTTTTCATTGATCGTATACTATATGTTCATTTATAGGTGTATTTAACATATGTTGCTGTTTATAAGTGTTCTTCAAGAGAACTGCAGACATTGCATTGAAAAAAGCAAGGCTCTGGTATAAGTAAAGAAAGATGAAGTGGTTTGTGTGGGAGCTGTCATGCTCACAGACTATGTTCTCCTTACTGCAGACTAGCGAGATTTGGAAGTGAGTAGTAGATGATCTGGGCGTGCCATAGAAGACATCGAAGAAGACCTGCTCATGTATGTGGTGGCGGCAGCAGCACTGTCTGGGCTAAACGTCTGCTGACTGTAAAATGAAGTTAGGCGTAAGCAGGGAGGGTGTCTTTCCCCAAGCAGTGCTCAGCGACCTAAACCCACATGAAATACATGCTGCCCACATGTCACATTATGTACAGTATGTGCATCCAGCTGGGAAAACTATACACAGACCAGTGTGATACTATATAGCTTTACTGATACTGTATGAATGCATGTTAGAACCAGGTTAAACCTGCCTTATTACGATTAAAGGGTTTTATACATAAATATGTTACAGCAATAAAAATGACAGTGAAATATATACATTTTCCAAAGGAAACTTAAATTACAAGTGGTTTATGCTCAGAAACTTCCTAGCACTGTACTCCCTCCTGAATATTTCATACACCTGCCTTTTTCCATCGCATGGGTGTATACCTACTTTCATCCTACCAACCTTGATAGGAAAACTGGGTTTAGGGCCTAATTATCAAGAGTCAGTCTGTGGTTTTCACATTGAAATTAATAGACATAGAAGGTCAGACAGATCATCGTATCTAGGTACAAATTATCGATCAAACTACATTTATAAGAGGGCCTGTAGGTTAGGGTTAAACAGCAGTGATGATATTTTAAGCCTATAAAGCTTATATAGTGCTGTCATGGTGCTGACTGTTACCTGGTGCATGTTTCATAGCACTGCTACATTGTCTGAAGATCGTGACTATGGCGTATAGTAAAATTGTCATTTTGAGAATTTTCCAGAGTGGCACTCCCTCATGTCTATAGAGATGAGTGCAGAATGTCATGCAGAGCATTCCAGAACATACTCGTAAATATACTGTACATAGTAAACAATCAGTACGTCAATTACAGTAGTCTTAGAAAAGCAGTATGGAAAATTGGATTGACTTATTCAGGTTCCTTGCCAGTTTATTATAAGCAGGTATTTTTTCATGTTTTAGAGTACACATGGGTTTATGTGAAGAAGCTTGTGTTACCATTCAGTAATAATCCTAAGTGACCTTCAGAGTGATTGGAAAGTCTATAAGAATGTGAAAGGCGTAGGCACCTCATCCATTGAGAGCCCAATATGGCCGCCATAGTGGTGTTTAGCAATGGTGGTGTAATATGGCTGCATGACTTAGCAACTTTTGAAAATCATCTCTAATATTAAAAAAGAAAAATAGTTTATTGAAATGTATATTGTCTATGGCATGTAAAGGATAAGTATTATACAGTAGTGTATAGTGTAATACAATAATACAATTAGTTTATTCTTGTATCCAGTATGGTTTATTGAGCCACTCCCTACTACTACGTGTCAGGAAATCCACTTGGCCTGCCTTTGGATGCAGTCATTTTAATTTATTATTTAAATTGTATTATTTTTTCTTTCCTAATGTTTATGCTGTTCCACTTAAACCCAGCATCTCCGACAACGAATGACCATATGTTATAGGTATGTTAAGGGAAAGCTGAGTCAGTTGGCACTTACAGACGTATGTGCTGTTAAATCATAAATCATAAGCGGATTGGTAGCTTTTTGGGTTTTTTTAATGATTTTTTAAGCTTAGTTTAATTTCTTTATATAGTTAATATTAGGATAGATATTGAGGTAGATAGATAGTTTGTGTCATTTGGCATAACCTCCTGTGCACACATTGTGGTTCTATGAATGTGTTTGTATTGATCCTGCAGCAATTGAAGATATGTGCCTGAGAATTGAACAATGGACTCTTCAGTCTTTGCTCATTTTGCTTTTCTTGTTTGCAGTGCTATCCATGTACTGTATGCTGGGTGTGAACCATCACAAGGCACAAATAAAAGCATTATGGTTAAAAACTGCTGTTCCAGCTGTTCAAGATTATCTTGAAATAAAATAAAAATATATTTATATATATTCTCAAAAACCCTACAATTAATAAAACTTACAGCCTATATAATGTATAAATATCCATTATCTAGCTAATGTGGAGCATCATGTATCCCTATGTCCTCCTACTGTATAAAGGAGGGGTCTGTCCATAAGGAATTGGATTCTATAGTAGTTGTGGATTGATGGTCTTGCACTGCAGTTGAAAACTGACATATACAAGATTACATTTATTTACAGTAGAATCAATGTGTCCTTGTCTATCAAATGTGCCTATCTTAAACCAAAATGTCTGATTTTCGGTTCTACTAAATCTCTAACTAAGCTGTATTCTATAGACTGGTGGTTTTAGTGGTAATAAGGAATTAGCATACATTCTTCCATTTGACGTCAGTATCGAACCTCACCTGCTTGTGTGGGAGACACATAATGAGCAATGCAGTACAAGGCTGGAAAGAACTGCAATATGTTCGCAGACATCTCTATTTGATCATGTGAAATTATTTTACATTCAGTCTATAATGAAGCTAAAGAACAGAGCTATAGAAGAAATGTTACATGGCACCTGGAAATGGTGTTATATTTTCAGCCTTTCATAGAAGATACAGGAAATATTTCAATATTTCTTGAAGGAATTTAGCCAATAACCCATGTTGTTCAACCAGCTTTGTATTAATTTCATATTAGTAATCGTAAACTGATACTGAAAAAAAAATAAAAAATAATTTAATGTTCATAAAGGCTTGGGGCCTTTTATCTGAGAGTTTCCAGCTTAGAAGAAGCTAATGCAACAGGTCAAGCTATAGTCTCAATAGATAAGATAGTGTCTCTGTCATACAGAACACTGAAAGACGCATAGCTGGTATGTATATACAACTACAGAATTCTTATCAAATTTTAGGTAATGCAGGGACCAGGGCATAAAAAATATTTACTGGTTTAGTCATTGTAGTAAAGGGCATAGCAGAATTTCACTATGCTACTTCTACATACAATCTGTGGCTTCATTAGTTAAATCAATGATAGACATGAAGCAAAGAGAACTGCAGGGTTTTACAAGGACCAGGCCTTTCTTCAACTGTGTTTGGTGTAAAGGAATATATGGGGTTTTGGGTTAAGATTTACCTTGGTTTTTTAGTAGTTTACTGCTGTTCTGTTTCATGGAAATGTATTATTATATAAGTTCACTTTCTCTTTGCGTCATAAATCATGTATTGCTTGTTTCAAATAATAAATAGGAAAAAAAGAAAAAGTCTCACAACTGTTGTGATTTATGTGATAAGAGGATAGATAGATAGATAGATAGATAGATAGATAGATAGATAGATAGATAGATAGATAGATAGATAGATAGACTCACAAACCAGGTCAGGAGATAATATATGCATCTGGCTTTTTACTAATGAAAAAGCAGATTTAGATCTGTAGTTCTGAAATATTCACCTATTTGGTTTTCAAAGACAGTAAATTGACCTAGTGATGATCATTTTGCCATTTATATGATAAAATGGAATTATCTAGCAACAGGTTTCCTATTCTAATCATATAATATAAAAATACATGGCTGCACGTTACAATCATCAGTCTGTTAATGGAAGACTCAAACTGGATGAGGAGTTTTGCTATTTGCTTTAGCACAGTGAGAATACATGCAGCGTCTAGGGTGGGGCTCATTGCAGTATTCAACTGTGTGTGCTGCTGGCAGAGAATGGTAACACGGACTAAAGCTGTTTAAGCATTGCCATCTACGTTAACCTTTTATAGGCACATCCTGTGACAATTGTTACTTCTTAATGATAATCTGAAAATATAGATAATACATTTTTAGTCCTTCTTTACTTGATTACAGACAGAACAACAAGTGGCTATTGCAAGACTACTGGATTTAACACAGCTAAATAATAAAACATGTAGAAATTCTGTGAATTTTTGACATTTAAGAAATCAAAATAATTTTAAAAGTCTAGAAGTAATTGTATAATACATGTTTCCAGATTTTAAAAAAGTTAAATAAACCAACGGAAGTCAGGTAGATTAGCTAGTGAATGTTCTTTTAGAAAATAGTTTGAGGAGGCAAATTGATAAAATGAGTTCTGTCTCTTATTAGTTTTTTCTTTATTGACTTTTTGGGTCTTTTATCAGTATTTATAGAATTATCGTAAGAGTTTTCTATTGGTATACTCTCTCAGTACAGATTTTGTTCCTATATAATATTATTTGTTCATATTGGTTTTTCTTTGGTTACTAAAACTGCAGTCTGTATAAAATATTATGGTTTAGTTAATATTTGACCCTTAATATGTTATTTTAACACTAATTTAACAGTTTAAGATTTTTTTATTAAATAAAATCATTAAATCAAATATTTTTAACCAGTAAAATCTTGTTTTTCATGGAAAAGTCTCAAAAAGAATTTACAGGAAATTCACCAATTCTTAAGCTATAAAATTCAATTTTATTACAATAGATATTAACATAGGTAATTTAACTATTCATTGTAGGTGAGGATAGAAAAATTGGACAATATCTAGAAAAATTACAAGCACTTTAAATATTTAGTAGTAAAAATGTAAAGTTGAATTTTAACTTTTCAAGAAGCTGCCTAAAAAAAGTTGAAGTGCTGTAAACCCCTTATTTCTGCCTAGATGATACAAAGTCATATAGTCATATAAAAGTAGTGAAATGGATACATTATTCACTTGATTCAGTTTGTGGTGTGTAATTTGTTAGCAAAAGTTGTGAAATTTTAATATCTTCCAAAAACAGGGACTAAAAACATCCCCATTTTTATATAATTACTATTAGAAGTTGTCTAAGTCTTTAGACACATAAAAAAAAAGTTTGAGGTGAGAAGTATAATCTTTTTGTACCGGTAATATTTATTTCTTTCCAATTATATGTGACGATAATTTCTTCGGAGAAATGCGATATTTATAGGTAAATGTTCAGAATGAAAATAAAAATACAGATTTAAAAAAAAAAATTTAAACGTCAAGTTTCTAATAGATGGTGTTGCTAGATGTATCAAAAATGCTAAAAATATAGCATAATATTCTCTGCCATCCGTAATGCAGAGTATATGTTAATGTAGGATTTCAGTGATGTCAAAATGCTTGATAGGGTGTGGCCTGCTGAATAGAAGCTAGGAATGGAAGAAAAGCATGTCTTTGTTCATACACTCTGCAATCCAGGTAAACCTATCCATATTTAAATACTTATATGATAAGCCATCACTAGTTATTGCCTTAGTAACCTTTAAATAAATAATCATCGCTCATGATTCTAGTTCCAAGATGTTTAGATTCAATACTAAGCAGATACATTTTTCATGACTTAAGGTTGCGATTGCTCAATCTCACCCTTTAATATTATATACACCACCAGTCTGTATAGTTCCAACAGTATATGCGTTTGTACTGGTATGTGCAAACCAGTAATATAACCATGGCTCAACTTTCTATAAAAATACAATAGGAAGAGGGAACAGTGAAATATATTATAGTGAACGGTGATGTATTGTGCTACATTACATTTGTGTACCTGCTTGGCAAACCCCTTGTCAGTATGACAAACAGTATCATTACACTGCAGTTGTATTATACGATTTGTGATTCTCTCCTATAGTTGTCTATGCTGTCAGACACTGCAAGTGCTTGGTTGTTCAGACAGTAGCTAGGCAAATTCATATGCTTTCAATTGCTCCCCTGCTGTGCAGGTTCCCTTATATTATCAGAGCGAAGCTTGGAACAAGGACCAGATTACACATCCCTAGTGCTTGTGTCAGAAAGCTGAGCAAAAGGTTCTGTACACCTTA
This sequence comes from Dendropsophus ebraccatus, assembly GCF_027789765.1. Taxonomy (NCBI): domain Eukaryota; kingdom Metazoa; phylum Chordata; class Amphibia; order Anura; family Hylidae; genus Dendropsophus; species Dendropsophus ebraccatus. Next base: position 159,899,688 of record NC_091455.1, read on the forward strand.
CAAGAATGACGGCAATGCACACACTGCAAGTTTTCCTTGCCAAGCTTTCATTCTCTAAGAAGACAAAAAAAATCCCTTTCAGCTCTGTTACCTCCTGGAGAGAACTAATTTTCCAGTAGTCAAGCTCAATCTGGGGAAATAATTAGACAGAACGAAGGACAAAGATGGTTATGTCATTGATGTTTCTAATATATTATAGTTAATGCTTTCCACTAAGAAGGATAGAATCGTATAGACAAACATACGTATACATGCAGTGCTGCAAGAAGAGGCCTACTAGCAAGAATTACAATGGCGGGGAGACAGAGAAGACCCGTTCATCCCCAAGGATCAGGCACAGCTCAAGGTGCTTTGAAATAGTTAATTGTACAAGATAAAAAAGAAAGGGCAGTATACATTATTAAAGAGAGGAGCCTGTTAATGTGACATGTACATACTGTTCACAGTCTTATAATGCAAAGTATAGTCTACTATGTAATGACAATGGAGATGTAATACCATACATGACAAATGGTACCGCATCCAGCAATGGGATTATTTATTACAGCATGCTTTCCTATGTATACAATATATAGACATATGCATAATATAGATAGATAGATAGATAGATAGTTATATATAGACATATGTATTTCATATAAATTGAGAAACAATGTAAAGGTCTAGGCAGCTTTAGACAGCACGCATTGTTTTCTTTGACTGTGTAATAAAACGTTACTCCTCAGAGACCCTCTCTGATGTCTCTCTGGAGAATGTATGGTAATCCAGGGGCAGACATACCATATGTGTGACTGTACATGGGCCCAGTAGATGAGGGTGCCCACGGTCCCCTAAAATCAGCATCATACTGTCTCATAGATTGCCTGTACTGAGAATAAACTGAGATAAGAAATTTTAGAGCATAGAATTAATGGTGGACTGTTAAAGACATATGTTGAGGTTCCACAATTAGCTATTGAAGAGCAAGGGGGCCCATATGTTGTTCTTACACTGGGGCCCTCTGCTGTCTATGTCCGGCCCTACCGTCATCACATAGAAAAATGCAGATGCCTAAATCCTTAATGTTACATACGAGACAAGTAGCATCTCCTTGTTATTAGTAACCATACGTGTGAAATAACTAGCACATTTTCAGCACTAGGCTTGCCTACTTTACATTGTGAAGACAAGAAGAAGGCTGGTGGTGCATACATTAGTCTTTGTGTGTAATGGCAGGCGAACAAGCATATGAAAGAAAACAAAGCAGTAGCAAAAATTAGCACACAATAGCTGATGTCTGAGCCTCCAATCAAGCCTTGCTTTCTGTCTTTCCTGTAACAGGCCATGTAAGAGTTAACAAGGATGCAGTTCATCTCATTCCCAGCAGTACCTGCACAACACCCACATAGGGATCAGATAAAAATAGGTCAGCGTCTCAAACGGTGGGTCTTCAAACACATGATGCTTGACTGCTCTACACCTACCGAGTCTGAATATCCCCCCGGGGAATTCCTGAATTTAACAAAAATAAAATGAAAAGGAAAAAAAACAGGAGGGTGGGAAAGACGGTAAGCATCCTTAGGAAACCTCGACGACATTCTTTATTCCCAGTCTCTCTTCTTGAGGTGAACTGCAGTGTGTATCTCAGCAGACAGGGAATCAGCAGTGTGTGCGAATCTGAACAAATTGCTGCAAGGATTCACCATTCTAGCCGTCTATCTTGCCTTTTGCCTTGATTTCCCAGTCAGAGAATCAGCGTTTTAACTTCTTATCAGCCTCTTGCATGCTGCTATGCGTGTCACACCATCCTCGCATTGCTGCATCTTTAAATAAAGAGACTGGTTCCTCCACCCCACCCTTATATGATCTTGCCTTCTTCAATATCCTATATGTGCGGTGGCAGCTTTAATGGAAAGGAGTCTTTGTCTGCCTCGCTGCCTTAATGCAGATGTTTACTGCCTTGCATTGATTTCTTATTGGCTGGCAAATCTATACAACAAGGTTGATGCAGTTTCTTATTACAGCTGACAAGACCGATCCGAATACATATATATTTTCCTGTTTTATCTTGTTCCGTACTCAATAAAGGAGAGGAGAAAAAAGGGTCAGTTTTGATGTAATGAAGCCATTAACATGTATTAATAATGCAGACGGGGTAAGTAGCTGGTACTGGTTCTTTTCCCACAGGGAAAGAGGAGGGAGGAGGATTGAACGTAAAACAGATGTGCACTAAATCATCCTTGAACCGACGGATGACACTGTCCATGGGAGGTGTCCCAGTGACTCTTCAGTTTATTTTATGCAGCAAACTGTTCGCTGTACTGTAAGCCATTGAATATAGCGGTAGCCAGCCGTAATGCAGAGGACAAGGCATTAAGGGGAGCAGTGATGAGGCCTGCCATAATAACCGACTGAACTAGTGGTTTCTAAATTCCTCAGCACTGAAGAGGTTAAAAATGATCTTGCCTGCTTTTTATAGGTGAGCCATAGAAATGTAGTTATGCTTTGGCACGTATTTACCCGGTTATCGAGTATTCTGCATAGGGTGGATACGTTGTTGATACATTCGCTCGTATAAACGTTTAGCTGAGTAAAGGTAAGGCTTTGTGTCTACTTCTACTATTGATCAATGGAGAATTGAATGTTTTATGGGTCATTCTCAGCGTGTTCCATATAGAACAAACATTTTATGTATTTATAATTATTTTTGTAGAACTGGTTTATTTTTCGACCATGATGAGTGAACAGATAAGCTTCCGATCGTACGCTCTAGGTTTCTGCAGATCAGATTGAAAGATGGAACAGATGTGAAAAATTATAGTCCGTTTTATTTTCAAAGTATTTATTATTTCATAAGGTAAAGCTAAGGGTAAGGTAAATGAATGTTAAACCTTAGGAGTCGTGATGAAGTAAAAATGACAATTTATTGTGAATAATATTTTTTGCTTTTGTGTGTTCATCAAAATTGCGTGTTCTGGATATTCTTATCATAGAGTTATAAAAATAGGATTTTCATTATTCATTAGAATACTTATCTGTATATATATGCACACATACACACACTGCATTTTGAATATAGCTACAGTAGAAATACCTAGACACCTCTTGGATACTGAATAGCAAATTCAATAACACACATACTGTGGAAACCATAGCGAGAAGCTTAGTGCTACGGTATTTTAAGGGTTAGCGTCTGGCATATAAATATTACTTGAGTGACCCGTAAAATTAAAGGAATTACCCATGTGATTAACATGCACATAAGCCATCCATTAACACACTGGATTGCTGAAGCTTACCTTTAGTCACAGTCATTTTTCTACTCTGTCTTAACTCTATACATTTGACAGGATGATGGTGGCTAAGCAAATGTGTGAACTTCCATCTAGGACAAGTTATTGCCACATATTTCATAAGATAAGACTCATCCTTTTAGTTTTTGTCATGTAATGAAAGTGTTGATTTATTTATCCATATTTGCAATTTCCTCTTCATGGTTCAGTGTTGTATTACACTAAGAAATGGATATATAAGGAACAATTAAATCAATGGGAACTTGTATTACGCTTCTAGTAATTATGTATGAGTATACGAATACCATCATGGGGCTGTATAAAAGTCATATACATACAAAATCAATGGGCAAATAGTCATAATTAGTGAATAAAATTTGCCTGAGGCTTCACTGGATAACCCATCTGTGTATGATTGACAAATTCCGATCATGGTGTGTATAATACAGTAAATCAAAACCGTCTATCAGCATTGACTGTAAAGATGGTAGACATTAACAAATTTAAGATAGTAGAAAACAAAAAAAACCTTTATCCTCCTTTTAAAGCATTCTTCTATTAGCAATTTAGATGTACCCCAACTTTTTTTGTCTCTATGATACAATAAAGGCAGGTCGTCCGGATTTTTCTTCAGAGTAAGAGAGGGCGGTGTCTCACCACTCACTACACTTGATCTTCTGTAAGTTGTAAGTGCAGCAAATGATAGATCAGTGACATAAAACATGTTGTCTGACTGCAGGGTTTTAGGGCGTTCCTAGGTGATGCAGCTTCAGTCTCTGCTTCCTGCTGGTGATAGGTTTCTCCACATCACTTCTTCAAAAATGAGGCAGGTAGAGCAGTGTGGTGCTACATCTCACAGAATACACTTAATATCCTGCACACAATATAACAGATAGTATACACAATCAGTATGTGATGTGTAGGTTATAACTGCAGCTAAGCATTTAAAGGCTATGTTCCTACACAGCCTCTTTTTAAGCCATTGTATGGCCATCTTTTAGGACAGTCTTCAATCTAAGGATAAATAACAGTTGTTATTTCATAATGGCAGCCATTATTTGTATAATTGTGTTACTTGGTCGTCAAATGGCCTAGAAAAACGGTGTGGGAACATAGCCTAAAGACACACCTACTATATCACTGCATTGCTGGTGCCTTAACTATAATAGAATAATATATAGAAATTATATCCTCATCAGCATGAGAGAGATACAGGGAAGAATACGGATATCAGGCTTGGTGGGGAGGTGTCTGGGAGCTGTCACGAGGGATTTGATAGTTCAGGATGTAATAATGTAGTTTACAGAAAGTCATTTACATAGGACAGACTAACATCCATTGTACACAGAAGAGCAAGCTCTGTTTCGGTGGTCAGACTGGGTTTAAAATGTATGGATGCCATTTGGCAGGTTGTATTCCCTGGGCAATGTAATTTAATCTCAGCATCAGGGGGAGAGCATAAGGGCTGGAGATCACAGGGACCACATTTTGTAACTTCTATGTAAGGTCTGAGTACCCTGTAGAACCAAAGGACCACCATGGATTTCATTGGATGCCTACGAAGCTTTAGAGTCCATGTTGTGACCTGTTGGTTTTGTCATTAGGAGAGAAACCTGAGCAGAAGACATTATTAGTTTAATATACCTAGGAAAGTCATGTAACAGTTGTCTGCAGCAAATACTTCCTTTAAAGAGTACCTGTCATTAAAAATAACCTTTGACATATCATCAGGCTTGTCAAAAGTTGATCACAAATAGAGATTAGCGAATCTACCGTAGAAACAAAACGAAGCGCTTCGTTCCTATCACAATTCCGCTCAAGCTGCAGGCTTTGAAGTCTGCACTGCTCTGCGTCGCTCCTCCCCGGGTGCTGGGAAGAGATGGATCCAGTCCTGGGAAACTTCTTCCAGTTTTCCAGTACTGGATCCATCTTTTTCCAGCACCCGGGAAGGAGTGTCAGGGAACGGAGCAGACTTCAAAGCCAGCAGCCTGATGACCTAAATCTCTATAGGAATGAAGCACTTCGATGACATGTCAAAAGTTATTTTTAATGACAGGTACACTTAAGGTATTATAGTGGGATATTCAGGAAAATTCTCAACACAAATAAGGAGTTGAGCCTTTGCCTTCCAATTTCAATATTACAGTAATCCCTACCTAAGGAATTCTTTTATATTGCAAGTATTTGAACTTATGCAACTATTGCAAGTATTTGCAAGTATTTGAACTATGGTCCTACTTTAACTATTAGAAAATAACCTATACTGATGACACATTGTCATGGCATCAGTAAACCCGTTCCCTCCCTGGCTACAGCAAACACAGTCTGGAATTACCGGCCAGTCAGTAATAGTTTTAAAACTACAGCTTTTCTGCTTATATAGCAGTGACACATTCAAAATAGCCCTGCTTGATAAAAAAAAGAAAATGGATTTGCAGCTTAGCATTGGATTTTTGTAGTCAAGTGTAAGGGGAGGGCATTAGAAAATATAACATACAACCCTCTAACAGTCAAATTAAAATTAAAAAAACCCTCTAAGTAATGGCACGTTTTTTAACTGTTGATTTTGAATCTGTATATCAAATAAATACAGGTTGTGCATAACTCAGACGCCTTCTACCTCTCAGTGACATAACTTATGGAGGGATATAAAATGTTTGCCTTGCGTTGTTGGTGTGCAATATACTTCATAATATACTTCATACGTCATAAAAAAAAAAATTAAACCTGTGTGTGATGACCCAATCCAACTCTGCAGCTCTCTTACTTTTATGTCCATCAGTAGTTACTAACTTAACAGTAAAGAAATATTCTCCCCTGTCATTAATGCAAAGATAATGGTTGAAAGAAGTCTTCGTGATGGTGTGGGACTGATGGAGAAGAAAAAGAAACAAAACACCTGTGAGTTACTGGATGTAACTGCACTGTAATCACTAAAAGTCCCTATACCATTTTAATTGATGGACAAATGATTGTTCAGACATCAGTTATCTCTCCCATCCACTGCCTATCCTTCCCATACACAGGAAAGTTTGGAGTAGGGGAAAGCCCCTTATCATCACAGCCAACCCCTATTGTTCTAAATAGCCCCATACTTCTTATTAGGAATGCACGATGCACCGAAATATCAATACGAATATCGATACTCTGGGCACACTCTATTAGCAAAGCACTGATCTCACTGATATATGCAATGTTATAACAATATTATATTGCAATATATAGCATTGCATAAATCCATAGGTCCCTAGATAGGAATTAAAAAGTGTAAAAAAAAAAGTTTTAAAATATTAAAAAAAAACTCATAATAAAAGTTCTAATAACCCCACCCCTCTCCCCATGTTTCAAAAAAAGTAAAAAAAAAAAAAAAAAAAGAGACATATTTGGCATCATTGTATCCGTAATTGTCTGAACAAAAACAAAACTGCCAAATTTCCAAATGTAAAGGTCCATTTATTGTATGGCTCTGTTCTCACAATGTTTTTTTCTGCTCTGTTTAAAATGACAGCGGTTATTTTGAGTCTAAAATAACAGACTTCTTTTAGCTGTCTAGCCTTCCCTTACTAATTTCCCTTTGGGTGTGTCTTAATTGAAAAGTCCAGTAAATTTAATAGTAAAAACGGAGAAAGGACAGTAGAAAAAGAAAAACTGTGTGTGAACAACTAATAAAAAAGTTAGCTGTTAGAATAAGATTTCTGAAAATAATTGTCATGATTGGAGATGAGCAAACCGGGTTCCGAACCCGAACGTTCGGCATTTGATTAGCTGGGGCTGCTGAACTTGGATAAAGCTCTAAGGTTGTCTGGAAAGCATGGATACAGCCAATGACTATATCCATGATTTCCCCATAGCCTTAGGGCTTTATCCAAGTTCAGCAGCCACCGCTAATCAAATGCCGAAAGTTCGGGTTCGGATCGACTCGAGCATGCTCGAGGTTCGCTCATCTCTAGTCATGATCATTATTTTGACGTCCGTGGTGATAACATCTATTATTCAATACATTGTGTGCATTGGATGTCCGTCTTTCCATTGACTTTAATGCATAGCAGTCAGTTAAATCGCCGCAATAACAGATGTTTTTTTAAATAGCAAAAGCTGACACCTTTTCTCTATTTTTGACGTTGAGTGAACAAGATGTCAGATGTCAAAAACAGTCTGGAGGGAATCATATCCAATGTCTGGGTGGGGGGAATTAAATCTGCAGTCTGGGCGGGGGGGGGGGGGAGGGGCATTATATTTGTATTTCCAAGCCTTTTTTTAATCAAAATAAAAAAGCTAAAATTGGTATTAAACTGAAAATTCTGGTATCGTAAGATCCCTACTCCTTTTATTAATGAACCTGCTGCGAGCTTGGGGACCTTTATACAGACTGTAGAGTAGTTGTTGCTATTTAGTTACAGTGATAGTATTTAGCCACTATGTAGTGGTGATGGTTATGATGTAGCAGTATTAATTGTTGCTACTGTCTTTTATTAGTAATGTCGGCCTAGGAATAGTGGGATTTGTTCAGTTGAAGTAAGATGGCACCATGCATTGTGATGCACTTGCTACTTATATAGCTGTATTATTTGGTAACTTTATGAATGTAATATGTAGCAGACTATATGTGGGCACCACAGTGCTGATTTCAATACACAATTTATTGAGGGCAGTACACTGTTGATGTTATATGTCCTAGTAATTCCCCCTTTTCAAAAGTTTGCCATTAGGCAAATCTGCCATTTACAATTACGCGCTTGCTACAAACAATAGAAGACAAATGACAATGTAACTATTCGCTAAAGTATTTAATAAACAATGTGACATGGAGAGGAAGGAGCTGCTGCACATCACACCTATGGCTGATACTAATGCTGCTAGGCTATGTTTAAAAACCAACGCCAGGATCTTGGTTTATAATTTGATCAAACCATATTGCCCCATGTGTTAGCGTAGGGACCCATGGTGTGGTGTGCAGCAGCTCCTTTCTCTCTATGTCGCATTTAATAAACAATATTAAGCTAATATAGCAATCTTTGAATTGTATCTGCTTACAAATTAAAGAAAAAAAAACACACGAGGGGGCAGAAAGGATAGCAGGATATTAATTATGCCGAATGCAGAGAGGAGCACTGTTCCATTATTAGATTTGTAGATTATATATCATATATCTGTATAAGACATACAACTGTCACTTAAAAAGATTATCTGATGTACCATGCCATTGTCATATATAATTATTCTGCTTCAGTAATGTCTCATACCTCTTGGTTTATTTTGGCTTTATAACTGTAATTATATTTATTCTAGATCTGATGAAAATGCTTTTTTTTTATCGAAAACAGTATAGAATTTCTGGGGATGTAATTAGTAATGAACATGCCTTGCACTCCATTAAAGTTTACCTATTTAGACAAATGCTGCAGCAGGAGAATACTTGAAAATACTTGCAAAATTTTGGGGAAAGCACTCGCAGGCTATGTTCACACAACATTTTTTCAGCTCCTTTTAAAAAAATGAGTCTAAAATAACGGACGTCATTTAGCAGCCTGGCCTCCCTTTAGTGAAATGACTGGTGTTTGTATATTATTCAAGCTTAAGTGGACTAATTGGCCTTTGTGTGGCTTAATTGAAAAGTAATACCGGAAAAAGAACGGTGGAAAAAGAAAAACTGTGTGTGAACAACTAACAAAAAATGTCCGCTGTTTGCAAAAGTCGTCTGAAAATAATGATCATGTTCATTATTTTGACATCTGCGGTAAAAACGTCCATTATTCAATACGTTGTGTGCATTGGACGTCCATCTTCCCATTGACTGCAATGCGGCAATAACAGACAATTTTAAAATATCAAAATCAGACCCATTTTCTCTATTTTTGACGTTGTGTGAACATAACCGCTCTGTGCAAAAATCTGTAATTATTTTTCGGTATTTGCCTAGTGCAGCCACGTTTGCCAATGGGGCTGACAGGGAGCACGGCAAGGCAGGGAGGAGGTCAGTCGTCCTCCTGCACCCAATGTATCATGATTTATGCCTTTATGCCTCAGGAGCAAGCGTTGATTTTTACACCTATATTAAGCTAGCCGGATACTAAGAGACTTAGAAAATTTTGGTGCTGCGCATGTGGGCAGTGATTTTTAAAAGGCTGGTATGTCGTTTTGATAAATCTGGGCCTTTGTGCCTGACATGACAAGGCAGCATAGTCGTAGATTTTTCTTTAGGGTGCCTTTACACACACCGGATCCGCAGCAGATTTTCTGCTGCGAATCCGCAACAGATCCGCAGCTGATTTGATCTAAATAACTGAACACAGCATTTGCAGATCTGCTGCAGATATGGTGTGTGTGAAGGCACCCTTAAAGAGGCCCTGCCACATAAAATTTTAAGAACTCTATTTTTAAATGTTTTTTTTAACATAAATATTCTATGTTTATATCAACATTATTCATATGGCCTCTAGGTGTATCCCCTCTTCTCAAACTGTGGTCCATGTTCTCTCTGTGCCGGGAAAAAAAAACACAGGAAGTCCCAGTGTGCTCACAGACATGGCTTGGTATTGATTGATAGCCATCCCTGAGCAAGCACAGACTTCATGGCATATGTGTTCAGCTGTTGCATTGCCCAGTAGCAGAGAATCCTGGGGTGCTCGCACTGTATGGTCAGCTCTCCTGTCACACACCACCAACACCTGTGTAACCACCCAGTGACATTATACTGACTGAACTGTGGCATAACAAAGAGCACTGTTGCCTGGTAAACATGCATAGTTGATAATATAGCTAGCAAAAGTTAATAATTATAATTAACTAGTTAACTGCCCACAGCTGATATACCACCTGCACAATGAACAGGTTTCTTTGAGTGCGCAAAGGACCGTGACTTCCTGTATTTGTTCTTCTTTTTTGAATGGCGGAAGCATGGAGCACAGTTTGGCTATATGTACTGTATAACGTTGATTTAAATATAGAAAACTTCTTGTGATCACAACCCCTGTTGATGTCTTGTTTTTTGTTTTTGTTTATTTGTGACAGTGCCTTTCAAATAACACAAAAGTAAGACAAAAGTCTAAAATTGAAAGAGTGCACCCGATTTATCAAACAGCATGAGCCACTGTGATACATTTGGCTCATCCTTAGAATTTCTAGTTTTATTCTACACTGTCTCATAGTTGACAGCAACAATAAATCTGGGCCTTTGTCTCTAGTCAGTGTTGACATGGTTCAAAAATTTTAACTGACAATTTTCAATGTGAAACAGTATAACAGTTTAAGCTTTACTATTATTCTTTATGAGGAACAAATTTACTATTCTTCTTCATAAGGAACAAATTTCAGCAGACTATGCTCGACAATGTCCTCAGTATGAGAACAGGTTCATTCTCATATTAGCTAAAAGGGTACAAAAAAATGTGTCATTTGGCTAATAGGACCAATTAGACACATCTTCCATCCCTCAAAAGTCTTATGGACAGCTAGTGGCTGTGTATCTGCATACGCTGAAGCCCATCAATCATTGTAAGAAGTCAGACAAAGGGGGATGGATAGAACTTGTTAACCAATTCCCGAAACCGCAACTCTGTTTTCATTTTTGTCTCCTCGACTTCCAAGAACCATAACTTCTGATGGAAAACCATCAACAAACCTAAGAGCTTATCATTCGTGGGCTAACTTTCATTTTCTCACAGAATATATAAAACTTTTAATACTAAGGCTGGTGCTTTAATAAAATTTTTAGATTTTATGGAAAGCTAAGATAAATATGTATTTGATACAGTGCCACCCTTTAACCCCTTAGCGACCCATGACGTATCTGATACGTCATGGTGCCGCGGGGGGAGTTCAGAGAGGGGTCCTCGCTCTGAACTACGCTGCTCCCGGCTGATATCTGCAGCCGGGGAGCGCCTCTACAGCTGACAGCTGAATTTAGAGGCTTTGCTCCCGGTGTGCCTGGTGTCTAGTGGGTCGGATCTCCCCCCCCCCCCCCCCGGAGATCTGTCCTGCCCGTGCCGGGCCTCAGCGTCGCAATGAAACTGATCCTGGCTCAGCAGTAGATTGCACTGACCTGCAGCAGTATCACCGATCGAATGGATCTTTGCTGCGCATATTTGCCCGAACTACTAATTTATCACATTCCTGATCTCGCACGGTAAACGGCGTAAGCGCAAAAAAATCCCAAAGTGCAAAATGGCGCATTTTTGGTCACATCAAATCCAGAAAAAATGTAATAAAAAGCGATCAAAAAGTCACATATGTGCAATCAAGGTACCGATAGAAAGTACATGTCATGGCGCAAAAAATGACACCTCAATCAGCCCCATAGACCAAAGGATAAAAGCGCTATAAGCATGTGAAGAGAGCGATTTTAAGGAACATATATTTGTTAACAATGGTTTGAATTTTTTAAAAGCCATCAGATAAAATAACATATCATTGTAATCGTACCGACTTGAGAAACATGCATAACAAGTCAGTTTTACCCCAGGGTGAAGGGCGTAAACACTAAACTCCCTGAAATGAAAACAAATTCCTTTTTTTTTTCAATTTGACAGCGCAAATTAATTTTTTCTGGTTTCGCTGCATATTTTAGGGGAAAATAAAGTCTGTCATTGCAAAGTACAATTGGTTTTGCAAAAAATTAGGGCTCATGCGGGTCTCTATGTAAAAAAATGTGCTATGGCCTTTTAAACATTAAGTGGAAAAAGCAAAAGGGCAAAAAGGAAAATTGGCTTTGACCTTAGAGTTTAGGATGCTCATTATGTAGACTTTCCTAATTAATCAATATGGTCAAGAAAAAGCAGCATTAAATCTGAGGGAATCATATGGCATTGTCCCAGTCAAACTATTGTTAGACCCGCAATGACACAAAAATGTTAGATCACTAATATTACAAGACAAACTCGATTTATACCAAGTTACTATACTAATAGTCAGTACCACATGCAAGCAATGTCTTTATTAAGTATTGCTGCTTAAAGCTAATTTTACCACCAAAGTATGACTTATTTCATTGCCTGACTTTAATATGGACATGCCCTATTACACAGGTTGATTATTCCCAATGTCCTCCTGGCTTCATCCCACTCGCGTCAGCCACTGCTGAAGTTTCTAAGGACACCGATGAAGTGACAGTCTGCTTAGCCAATCACTGGCCTTGGTGCTGTCCGATCTCAGCTGGTGATTGGCCTGTCACTACAGAGACGTGTCAGTGTTGGCTGTGGTGAATAGGGAGAAGCCAGGAGGACAACAGGGAGCATGGACACAATAGTATTACTTTGTTATTTTCTATATACGCAGCAAGGGCTGCATGAATATTGCTAATGATGTCTGCGTGCTAATGGAGTTGCGTAATGGGCTCTGTAAGCAAGCGCCGATAGCTTTTGATAAAATAGAACGGGTTCAAAGAGAGGCTACAAAAATGGTGGAGGGTGTCAGGCATAAAACATCAGGAAACACTTAAGGATCTGAATCTGTATAGTCTGGAGGAAAGAAGAGAAAGGGGAACATGATCAAAACCTTTAAGTATGTTAAAGATTAGTCGGGGGAAAGATCAGAAGCAAGGTGAGGAAATAATACTTTACCGCAAGAGTAGTAGATGCTTGGAAAAAATTTCCAGCAGATGTGGTTAGTAAATCTACAATAACAGAATTTAAACCTGCCTGGAATAAACATATATCTATCCAAAGATAATAAGAACGGAAATTCTAAAAGGACAGACTAGATAGAACCAGTGGTCTTTTTCTGCTGACAATCTTCTATGTTTCTCTCCACCCGTCTGGTGCGACTGGCATAAAGGGGCAAGGTGCAAAAATTTATTCTCAAAACAAGTGTGTGCAAATAGATTTATTCGCATCTGGCCCCTCTGCACCAGAAAATGCAACTTTCGACCCTTCATAAATGTCCCCTTTAGTGTTCATAGAATATCGATACTATAGACTGAGGATTTAGCAATCTCTTTAGACGAGTGACATGAAGTATTATTGTGGCGTTAGGAAGGCTTTTGTAGCAGAAAGCCAGGTAGCATGGGTTACATAACTTGCAGTGGTTCTCATTACCGTATTGTAATTTTTAAATTGCTGCTTTTCCTTCCCTTCCTTATGATTGTGCTAAACCAGTCCCTTTGAGATACCATATCTTGTCCTTGTACAGTCCTTATATCGTAAAAACGGAGTACATTATTCATGAAGCATTATATCAACACTTTATATATATTACTCCAGAATTTCTAGAGTATTTACAAAAGTACTTGCTTTAGGGTATATTCACACGGGCGGGCTCGGCAGGTCCTGGCAGTTCCCATACACTACATACTTGCTGCGGTCTAAACGACCGCAGCGAGTATGTAATTATACCGCCCTTAACCCCTTCTGCTCCCCCGCTGTAAGCATACTTTACCTGTCCTTGCTGCACGGGTCCGGCGTCCTGCACTCCTGTCCGGCCAATCAGTGTGTTGCCCAGCCGCATCCACTGATTGGCCGGGCGGGAGAGCAGGACGCCGGACCCGTGCAGCAAGGACAGGTAAAGTATGCTTACAGCGGAGCAGAAGGGCTTAAGGGCGGTATAATTACATACTCACTGCGGTCGTTTAGACCGCAGCAAGTATGTAGTATATGGGAACTGCCAGGACCTGCCGGGCTCGCAGCGTGAATCTCGCTGCTAGCCCGTCCGTGTGAATATACCCTTAGAAACCAAGGTTTCAGTTTCAATGCTGTATAGAAAGATACGAAAACGCATATTCATACCCAATATATTATTTGTGCATTACATGTAAATGTTAGTGATTATAAGCAGTTTCAGTTTCATATACAGTAAAGTACAGTACAGCAAAATACGGTCGTCATTTTCAGTGAAAATAAAACAATAAGGGCCACATGTATCATCCGGCGAATGGATGATTTTCGGCGGAAAGTGCCGATTTGCGTCTTTTTTTAAGCAAAAATGGCGGATTTGCGAATAAAATATTCGCAAATCGGCACTTTCCGCCGAGTACGCCAGGGGGCGGAAAAGGGGCGGAGAGTGGGCGGAACGGAGGGCGCGGACTCAGAGTCCACGCGATGTATCATCCATTCCGCCAAAATGTACGCCGAAATGTACGCCGGACTTAATAAATGCCTCCCTAAGTGAACAGTGCCTGGCCATTAAGTTTATGGTCGTATTCAATTACAGGCGTTATTACATATAGTGTGTGCACTGCTCGACAATTTCTTATAGACTTAAAAGGAGTGCATTATTAAATTAAAAATAGGTTCATATATTTCATTTGAAATTACGGACGTATTTTGCTTTTATTTTACTGTGTGTCAACTAAGCCTTAAGTTAAAACCCTAGATTTTTTATTTCTTATCTATAAGGGTAAAACAGAGATATTTTAAGATAAAGGAAAGTTCTTTTAGTAACAAATATCTTTATAGAGGTCACTGTAATTTACCCATTCATACATATATATTTTAGACACTAGGCACCATTTTTCCACTATTCATGTAATGGAGCCAGTAAATGGCCTAATAGGCCTCAGAGGGGTGGTTAGTAGTGGTAATCAAACTTGTAGGGATGAGTAGTAGTAGTAGTGATGAGCAGACCCGGACTCATCAAAACTTTTGAATTGTCTCTAAGACATGTTAAAACTGACAGTTCCTATTTAAATAAAACATGGAGCATGTTAAAGAGTACAGATTTTTATTTTAATAAGAAAAAGTGAAATAAAAGTTTTTAAAAAGTTGCCTTAAAATAAATGTAACATTTCTAAATACTAGAGATGAGCAAACCTCGAGTATGCTAGGGTTTGTCCAAAACCCGAACACCGACATTTGATTCCTGGCAGCTGGAGAACTTGGATGCAGCCCTAGGGAGTCCTGTAAAACATGGAGCCCCTCTTTTGTAAAAATCAAGATTAGAAATGCTCTTCAGTAGTTAACAGGAAAGATACTATACACAAAATATCTTGTTATCCTTCTTCTGAAGTCATGTACAGCTATACAGGAACAGAAGGGGCATCATAGATCTTACTCCTTTCCCTTCTTGCTGCCAGCACTTCCCCCACACACCACTTTGTTCCTGCACATAGGGGGAGCAGGTCGCACTTCAGCCTCCTCTACCTCAAGCTTTGAAGTAAGCCTTAGTAACAAGGATGTACAAGATCATTGGGTACTGATTCGCTTCCCTACAAGGATGTTACATCCTTTAGCCGGGACAGGGTTAAAGCAAATGACCACCCTTGCTCGCTATTTCTTATGTTTGGATCTAAATTATCAAGAAAATTTCTTTTTATCTCTTGAGCTACCAATGTCTCACTATTGTGGATATGCATTACACTTACTATTTACAGGCCAACTGTCCTCAATCAAAAAAATATATATACTTACCTACCTGCTTCCCAGGAGAGCACTTGGGAGCAGGACCTACAGCCTCTTTGTGTGCCGGTTATCATATACTAAGACGGCACACCGCTGCAGCCACTGTACCATTTTTATTTACATAACGGCTAGAATACCTTTTTAGGCTATGTTCACACAACACGGCCGTATTTCATAACAACGGCTGTTGTTTTGAAAATAACGGCTGTTGTTTTACATAGTGTGAACATAGCCTTAAAAGGGGCTATTCAGTCAGGGGTTATTGCAAAAACATAGCTACTTTCTTCCAAGAACACCTGTTCTTAGATTATATGTGGTAACACAACTCTCCTCCATGGAGCTACGAAACCACCCAAAAACTGAGGACATAAGAAAGATACCTTTCTTTTTGTATTTTCAAATTTTCTTCTCAAAAGGTGACAGAGGTCCAAATAGAGCCAATAAGCAAATGCACCATAATTGCTTTGATTAGGATATTATCTCACAGCAGCACTTCAGCAGCATTGATTGTGACAGCAGACATGACATTTCTGAATACAGATTACCTCTATTTTTAGACAGCATGCTGATATTTACTTATTCTGTATGCCCAGGGAAGCAGCACAGAGAGATTGGCATGGGCCTGACAGATTAATGCTTCCACATATTTTGTTGTAGTAGAAAACATTTGCATTCTCTGAGATTACAATACAGGAATATAACAAAACAGTTTGCTGTTGCTGTGTACTTTATTACCAGTGTTTTTCTACTGCTGAGTAAATGAATGACTAAATACACAATTCAAGGAGGATGATATTTTGGGCAAATTAATTAGAAAAGTAGTACAATAAGTTGGATATTTACTTACATTTGTATAATTGTTTAAATATCAATAACTCATGACAACCAATATAATATGTGGTGGAATAAACAAAAGCTCCATCTTGTGGTCTGTCATTGTCTTTCAACATGTTGAAAGTAGAGATGAGCGAATTTGCCGAAGTTCGGGTTCGTATGAACCTGAACTATCGGCTTCTGATTCCCGCTGGCTGCAGCCTCCGTGAACAGGGTGGATACAGCCTTACGGACCGCCCTGAAAACTGGGATACAGACATTGGCATAGGCTGTATCCCAGTTTTCCAGGCGGTCCTTACGCTGTATCCACCCTGTTTACGGAGGCTGCATACAGCGGGAATCACAAACCCGAACTTCGGCAAATTTGCTCATCTCTAGTTAAAAGACAAACGACTAAGATAGCAGTGATATGCTGCCGTTGCTCCGTGGAACAGGAGCGGTGGCAGAAGACCGCTGCTATCCTCTATGGGCTGCCCGGACGATCAAGCGATCACCTGGGCAGCCTCCCCAGCGCTCACCCACTTGCTGCCGATGCGTGTAATAGCGCCAGCAGCGAGAGGGAAATGAGAAGCAAGTGAGCACTGACAGCACTTGGCCTGTGCAGTAGGGGCTTTACATAGTAACTTTATCTTAGAATTAAAGGGGTACTCCGGGCCGGGGGGTATTTTGGTGGATTGCCAGGGAGGGGGTGGAAATTAAAGCCAGAGGTCACTTACCACCCCCGTTCCAGTGCCGATGCCCGAATCGCGCCGCCCGGTACTTTGGTCCCACGGCCGCTTCCTGGTCAGAGCTGCCGCATGAGACGTGGTATCTCAAGGCAGCTCTGCCAATCAGCAGCCGCAGCGGAGTCCCGCCTCGGGACTCCGGAGTCCCACCTCGGCCGCTAATTGGCAGAGCTGACTTGAGACGTCACGTCTCATGCGGCAGCTCTGACCAGGTAGCGGCCACGTGACGGGAGTACCGGGCGGCGCGATCCAGGCACCGGCGCTGGAACGGGGGAGGTAAGTGACCTCCGGCTTTAATTTCCACCCCCTCCCCGGTGATGCTCCAAAATTCCCAAATTTAACTATTGTTTAGGACATTGATATCCAGCCTTATAACCACAGGGCATGGGATACCACTGAGCTATTATGCAGCATGAGATTTGGAGGGTCTGGCCTGCACGAACAATCACTGTATCATTTGTGCAGCCCTGGAAATTGTCAGTTTTCAGATTACAAGCAGTCTATACTTACCATGCTGCTTGTGATCTGGCATCTGGCTTTTCCAGTCCTCTAGCCGCCGCCTGTGTCTTTTGGCCCTGCCTCCTCCAACTGTCAATCATTCCAGAGAAGGCAGAGGCCTGAAGATACAGCCAGATGACCAGAGGAGCCAGATTTTGGATCACAAGCAGTGTGGCAAGTACAGAGTGCCTATGATCTGAAAACTGACAGCACAGATATATACATATTTGTGCTGTAAGTTTCCCTTTATTGTTATCGGCCACACATAACCCTGTTTACCATGTTTGGGTATGTGTGGCTAAAAAACGATACATTTTAAAGCCTGCTCTAAACAGATGAGCAGCCGAGGATTGGGTGTTTCCCGATCCTTACATGATCGCTGTCACTTTTAGGAGCATTTCTAGAATTTGACTTTACTTATGATTTATTTGTTGACCCCTTATTATATGTACAGTGCTCTGGAATCAAGAGTGCCTTAAAAAAATATATAGTAATGTGAGCCCTCTGCATGCTGGAAATGGGATATATGCTACATGCTCCCGTCAGACTTCCCTATAGTCAGTGATATGAAGATGTTGACTTGCCTTGTAACATTTTGTTGTCTTAAATTTGGTAATTTATTTTTCAGCTTTGAATTTTCTTTCTGTAATTATAATCACCTCTACCTGATTTTTAAAATTCCTTTCCTTAGGAAAGTCACATTTCTGTATTTTAAATTCAGATTATTTTCATTATTATTCATGAAAAAAAAAACAGTGATGATGCATTTAAATGTGTGTTATTCATTTTTCAACATATTTATTTCAGTTTTTTTCATATCTCTGCCATTTTTAGCCAAAAGCCAATTAACGGAATGTAAAAATGCATGTCTTATGTTTGCATAGTTCACATGCCTAGGTTCATTTTTTTTTTTCACATCTGTATTCCAGCGATATCACCAAAATAGCAAAAAGATAGTTACTTCTTTAATTAAGAAAAAATGGGCCAACTAATTAGAAAATAAAGAATAATGCTACTGTATGTTCCCATTACCTTTGCTAATGAATAAATATTATCATTTTTCATATCATTACATATGAAAAGACGGACATCATTTTTACGTAGTAGAAACATAGCCTAAAAGTTAAAGATAAAACAATCCATGTTATACACCCTTATTTGATCAGTATTTTTATATAGAAGTAAGGCCATTGAACAAGTTCTCCTTACTCTCACCATTGGTCCTTCATCTCCACTGTAGGTCCCAGATCTGTTTTTCAAAATCCTTGTGGTGCCATCTTTGAGGTGAAAAATCATCTTGTATTGTGCATCAGTGGTGTCCTATCGATTTTTCTTCTTTGCCTCCTTGGTTTCTAGTACAGCCCCCAGCCCAGATCTCTGCTGTTCTACGCTGGTTACTTGTGCATGCGCAGTAGAGATGCTAAAAGGCGTAGGCACAGTGACGTGGCTGGGCTTCTTGTTACAGACTAGTGTGTAAGTAACCAGTGTTATACAGTAGAGATTCGGGCCAGGCACAGTACAAGAAATTGAGGCGGGGGGGGGGGGGCAGGGGCAGGGGCAGAAATTAATGCTCTAGGTCCTGCCTCCATGACACCAATACTGCACAATGAAAGATGATTTTTCAATCCAAAAATGGCCCCCACAAGGATTTTGAAAAACAGATCCAGAAAGGACTTCAGTTCATGTAAAGAATGGTACCAGTGGTTTGGGAGGCGGGAAGGGGGCCAGTGGGTACAGATTCGCTTTAGGCACCTGTTCAAATATATTTTTTTATATTATGTACACTTACAACCACTATGCTATGTAATGTTTTTTACTGCAGCTCTGCTGTATTTCATTACTGCATCTGTGTCATGTTGCCTCTGATAAGCCTACTAAGCATACTAATTTTGTAGTAGTAGTAAAATAATTCTAAAGCTATATAAAAGGGGCATTGCTATAATTGGCATGACCCACATAATAAAGATAACATGACAGTTATACTGTAGAGTGCATTGAATAAAAACGAGAAAAGAAAAGAAAAAAAACTGGATTGTTGATTTTGAAATTTCACCCCACAAATAATATTTCCTTTACTGCGCCATACATTTTATGGTGTATGTGGTCCTATAAAAAACATACCAAAAAGTTATGGTTCTAAGAAGGTGCAAAGAGGAAAAAAAATAAAATTGGCTGTTTTCTTAAGGCGTTAAATCCCACTGATCATAAATGAATGAACTGATTAAATACCCTAGTGTCTATTTTAGTCGTTGCTTTATAAGGTTTGTGTTTCAATATATGATTTATGGTAAATCTGCACAGTTTGCCTTAGGCACGCTATACCAGCAGAGCACCGATTACACTGCAATCTATTGATAAATGTTCTCGAGGGAGACCTAAAAATGAAAGCTTTTAAAAGTATAAAATCCCTCCCCCCAATAGTTCAAATTACCCACACACACCTTTTTCACATATATTTAAAATTTTAAATGATTTTATATAGCGATTCAAAACCTTGTTTCTTTCTAAAATTTGCCCTCATGTGGATCTGTATTTAAAAAATAAAAGTGTTATGGCTCCTATAAAGTGAGATGTTACAACATGCCAAAAATCACTGATGGGGAAGAAGGGCACAAAAATCTACACTATTCCATTCAGCAAACCACAACAATTACAACCTGGAAGAAACAAAATTAAACACTTTTGTCCTTCCATTTAAAAGTGCTAGGACCTACCCCTGTGTTTACATTAAATGGACAATGCTTAATGCAGTGTGAAAACAACCTTAGCCTTTACCATGTGTGCACTTAGAAGTTATAATACTTACTTATTGACTAGACAACCACTTTCCAGGTGTTCAGGAAGTCCCTTTCAAGCCACCTTTTGGACAAACTGCTGACAGTGTTTTGGGCATTTTTGTAACAGCAACACAAAATCCTCCACTTCACAACTGGGTCCAACGAGCACAGGTCCAGGTGATGTTTTTTAATAAATTTTTAGGACTTTATTTTGTCTTGCCTTTATATTCGGACCTGCACCTCTTGGACCCCCAGTTGTGGAGTGGAGGATTTTGTGTTGATGTTACTATCCCATTGCGGTTGCCTGGGAGTGGTTGTGGTTCACATACCTGCTCTACACTATAAAGCACTGTTAATTTTTGTATTGGGTATTTTTGTAGCCTTTTTTAGGCCAAAAAAAAGCTGTGCAAAAGTTTTGTGAGGGAAGCTTTTCATTCTGGTTGTTCTAAATAATCATCATTTTACTTGCCTGGTGTACATCACACCATGCTGCCTCCCAATGATGCTGGCCTGCAAGTCAAGTCAAGGCAGCAAGAAGAATTTTTCTCTACTTTAGCTAGCTCTACTGTTCTTACAATATCTTTGTACTGGGCTGAAGTTAATGTATACAATGTTGGCTTCTTTATTTTGTATGCTATTATCTAGAAAAAGAAATATTAATACATCAATATTTTGTCTTCCTTTATATTACAGTTCTAATTTTACAAATAGTGATAAGAAGGCATCATTTCCAATTGTCAGCTCGGAGCTCTATGGAACGTTAGTGGTATGTACGCTTAACATGTTTCTTGCTAGAAAATGTTAGCCAAAGCACTTTTCAAGTTCATTTAAGTCCAGTTCAATGTCTTTACCTCTGTGTTTATTACTTTTTTAATATTAAAAATTTTAATAATGTATTAAAGATGTTCAGGGTATATAAGTAATGCAATAAAACAGATTCTTGTTGAACAAAAAAAAAATAAAAAATCACATGATACATGTGAAAACTTGCTGAGTTAGAATGCTATTAGCAAAACATGTGAGGTTTATATAGCATCACATAACAAGTAAAATCAAACTATTATTTCTAAAACTGTTTAGTTTCAATTATACAGAAAATCCTGAAGAGATATGTTGTGTAGGCATGAGACAGACACGATGCAATGCATTTAACAGAACTAAAAACTTGATAAACATCATAGTGCGAACCTCCCCAGCAATCGGAAGAGCAAAGCTAAAAATTCTGGCTACCACCATGCTCCTTCAACTTCTTACATAGGTTTTCAGTTAAAGTGTCTCTGTCATCATAAACTTTGTCAAAAGTTTTCATTGATCCAGGTGTTCAGACCCATATCGATTGGTAGAACAAGCTGGGAGAAGACAGCGCTCAGCACAGTCCTCTCCTGGCTCTGTGTCACTTGATCAGACAGGCTCTATAAGTCTATGTAAGTCTAGGCAGCCCAACTGATTTCCCTGACACAGAGCGGGGAGCGGACACTGATGCAGCACGGTCTTTTCCTTGCTCGTTCTTGCGATTGGTACGGGTCTGAACAGAACTTTTGACGCGTTTCTCTGACATGTCAAAAAAAATTATGATAATGCTGACACTTTTAAGCAGTTTTGAAGCAATTTAATCTTGATGGAAGTTCAATTCCTGGCACCCCCCTCCCCATCTCATCCTCACCAGGTACTGCAACTGTCATTAGGGCCCTATTACACTGAACCATTATCAGTCTTATTTGGACGATAATTGCTTAATGTAATAGCACATGTTGAAAGGCAATGATCTGCCAACATGCACAATGGCGGCAAATTGTGGTCTTTTAACATTTTGAAAGATCACAATGTTGAAAGCAATGGCAGACCTTCGCTGACTTCAATGGACCACCCAAACAATCTAAGGATCGTTCGGGTGCCAACTATATCTGTTGGTTTAAACAAACATACAGATAAAGTCCAGTAGATAAACTGAGTTAGCACCAAAGTGCATATGTGGCTGGGACGACTATCCGGGCTAGGACGATAGAGGTAGAGGATATAGAGGCATAAGGAAAGGTAGCTCGGTGGTGCATATAGCTAGTGAAGACAAATCCAATACGATCCAAAAGTAAGAAAGAGCTTAGCACTCACCGTTTGCTGCCAACATAGTCCACTTTATTCAGATAAGCATGAATACAGGGGAGGGAGGTGGAAGCAGGAGCGTCAAGGCGACAGACTGTTTCACTCGCAGTACGCGAGTTTCGTCAGGCCCACGGACGTCACTGCCGGGGGAGGGTCTTGTATAAATACATAAATGTATTTATACAAGACCCTCCCCCGGCAGTGACGTCCGTGGGCCTGACGAAACTCGCGTACTGCGAGTGAAACAGTCTGTCGCCTTGACGCTCCTGCTTCCACCTCCCTCCCCTGTATTCATGCTTATCTGAATAAAGTGGACTATGTTGGCAGCAAACGGTGAGTGCTAAGCTCTTTCTTACTTTTGGATCGTAAACATACAGATAAACTTCACCTAGGACATAATGCATGTGTTAGCGTATACTTTTCCCATAGTTTACATTTTTATTTTTCTGAAAAAATGTATTTAAAAAAATAATTTAAAGAGTCACTGTCGTATTTTTTTTTTTGCAGAAATCAATAGTCCAGGCGATTTTAAGAAACTTTGTAATTGGGTTTATTAGCCAAATCTGCCATTATCTGCATGTAAAAAGCCTTTTCC
The DNA here is from genome assembly GCF_027789765.1 of Dendropsophus ebraccatus. Taxonomy (NCBI): domain Eukaryota; kingdom Metazoa; phylum Chordata; class Amphibia; order Anura; family Hylidae; genus Dendropsophus; species Dendropsophus ebraccatus. The sequence goes on from NC_091455.1 coordinate 159,922,818, forward strand.
CAGGTCCCCCCCTCCTTCCTCTTTTTCATCCACTCTGAAAAATCTGAAAATTGTGACTTGTTGCAGGAGACGTACCCTGTCTGTTCTAGGGAGAGGGGAGGGGGGAGGAGGAAGGAGGGAGTTAGCCGGCAGCAGAAAGCAGATAACAGAGGATTACAGGCATGGAGCTGGGTGACAGCTGTAATCCGAGCTCAGACAGGTCACTGGTGATGGTCAGAACAGATAACGGGTGAGGGATTTGTAGATTAACTCTTTGTTGTCCTGTTTTGGTCTTTTCTTTAGCTCTCTCCATAGGAGAACAATGAAGACAGGGGGAGAGCTTCAAACTGCTTTTTCATGATAAAAATGCATTTTTCGGATAATAAACCCAATTACAAATTTTTTTAAAATCGCCTGGACTATTGATTTCTGCAAAAAAAAAATTCACGACAGTGACACTTTAAGTAACCAATGTTTTAATTTATTTCAAAAATTGCATGATAACCCTTTGTATGGCAGTTTACAATCCTTCAAGCTGAACTATAGCTGAACAGTTTACAGCGTACCCGTTATCTAGTCATATGTTGCTTTGTATATCTTGTTCTTTGCTATAGTTACTAATATCCATGGCAACAAAAGCAGAACAATACTCATTTTCACCCTATAAAATAGTGTTTTGATTGCAAAGTTCTTTTCTCATATAAATCATTTCAAATTTTCTAAAGGTGGCATATAATTAATAGACGCAGATACATATTATTTCAGTAATTTTCAATGCACAATGCAGGATGTACTGTACGCAAACTTTTTCTTCTATCCATCTGCTAAACTGTGCCATTTAAGTTGTTATAAATTTTAACAGACATAATAACACAGCATCAGCACAAACTAAACACCCTAAAACAACCTTTTGTGAAATCTATTTTTTTCTTGTTTTCCTGACATGTGATGAATCCCTTTGTGCATTTCTCTTAAAGGGGTTATCCAGCGCTACAAAAACATGGCCACTTTTCCCCCTACTGTTGTCTCCAGTTCAGGTGCGGTTTGCAATTAAGCTCCATTTACTTCAATGGAACTGAGTTTCAAAACCCCACCCAAACTAAAGACAACAGTAGGGGAAAGTGGCCATGTTTTTGTAGTGCTGGATAACACCTTTAAGTCAGGTAACACTGGTTTATGAAAATGCAATGGGTGTGTGTGTGGGTGTGTTATGGGTAACCTTAGATTTGTTGACATTCAATAATACTTAAAGTGTCCTTGTCATTAAAAAAAATGTCACAGAGACAAATTAACATTTTTGATCACTTGGGGTCTGTGTTGGGACCCGCACATTCTCTAAATATAGCCCATTCCTCCCCCATTGCCTGCATAAGATGAGCTCCACTATGGATGTTGCATGAGATGAAGATTGCAGAGAGATGAGGAGATTCTTCTGGCTAATACTTGAGATAACGGGGGTCTGACTCAGACCCTGACTGATCAAAACATCTGAAATATCTCTGCAACATATCCAAAGTTGTTGTTTTTTTTATAATGACAAGGACACTTAAGAGAATGCATTAACAACAACAAGTGTAGATAATAAGCTCAGACTTATAGCACAAATATCTACCTGAAACATACAGATTATTCCCGGTGTTAAAGTTCAATAAAATTTAAAATAATTGTTTAATAATAAGAATGCTTAAAGGTTTATTCAGGTGGTACAATAAAAAAATAAAATGCACAAAAAGCATATCAGTGAACTCACCGATTGTTTGACACCTTTCAAGCTTGTCGGTGCTGCTCATACTCCGGATTACAACTTTTACAAACCATCCCAGTATTACATTATGGCACCCGGCCGGGAAACTATATCTCCCAGTATGCACTGCACCACAGAGTCAACTGCCATATACCACAGAGCCAACTGCCTGGTACCATGACTGGCTCCTTCTGCTTTGCCCGGGTGATCACTGACAGGTATGAGTCCGTCGCAGCTTGCCTGGCCTACAGAAGAGACGAAAATCACAATGAAGGGGGAGGACAGAGAAGTGGAGACAGAGTGGACCAGGCAGTGAGCATTTTCAGCAGCTTCTCGGGGAGTCAGCAAGTGATACAGGCACAATTCATTAAATAGAAGCCTGTTACAAACAAGCTTAGAATTTAAGAAAAAAATCTAAATGGGGTCTTAATACTCATGTCATACTACCCTAACTCATCCCTTTTAGATCACACAGAATAAGAACAAAACCTGTGTGCCCCTTTTATCCTTCCTGGATGTTAACATACATATGATAAGGAACATAAACATTGCTCTTAAGATGAGGTAGCAAGGCCTTTTTACAACTACAACTTTAACAAAGATTTTTGCTCTAGTAATTGTATATAAGTATTCTTACCAAGGCAGAATTGCTTGGCACACTAAGGGCAAGTGCCCTGCAAGCCCCTTACTCTTCCATTGTGTGCTTCATATTACCATGGCAAGTACTGTTGCTGTTGGGCCCATTAACCCAATTAGATGTTTTAGCTTTTTCTTTCCAATTTGGACAGCTCAGCTGAACGTGAGCTGGCTCTTCTGGCCCTTCATACTGTACAATCCATTATCTTTGCCAATGTGACACATGTGCTCATGGGTTAAATCATCTATTATTACTAAACAGATGTTTGTGATTGAGGAATCAATTATATAGTGTATAGAAAAGTACAGTCATAAAAGGCAAGCTTTGGAATTGAGAGTTATTAAGCCATGGGATAAGGAATGGATCAGTAAATCCCTGAGTTGTTAATTTTATACAGTTATTTTATAGAAACTGTATTAATTTTAGAGAAATGAAATTAATATATTATTTACAATTATTATTTAACTAAGACTTGCTAATTTACTAGGAAAAAAAGAAAAGAAAAAAGAATATATGCTTTGATCGTGTAATGGGAGGTAAGCTATAGGAAAAGTGATTAGTCCCACGTAAAGAAGGTCTTTCATCACCATTGTCTTTCTCACGTCTTGAAGTTGCCATGACAACTCCTAGGCCTCTTCCTTCCTGCCTGTACCATGTATTAGAGAGTACACCAAGCAGATGAAGATAAATGAGGCTTACATCCCTTAACAGAAGCATACCCACTACTAACTACATATAGCAATTAACATAAATTACTGACTGTTAGTCTGCAGGGAAGTTAATTAATGGCTCCCATAATCTGCATTTACTGTGCTGCAGTGCTTGCCTGTGCCATAATAATGATAAGGGTTTAGTTGTATTCTGTAAGGCATTTGACAGGTATTCTGTTGAAAATTCTTGTGCTTTACATAGTTTGTTTTTGTAATGCCATAGTCTGCCCAGTGGAGAACTGAGCTGAAGGCTGTTCTTATTTACAGGAGACAACTGATGGGGAATTACGCAACGTTCTTAGAATTACACAGTTATTAACAAGTCTCCAATGTAAGATGTTCTATTTAGTGTAACAGAGTATAGTAAACAAATGCAAAAATCATCAGCTCACCCGTAATAGTGTATGATGTCATGGCTCATTAATAAGGGGATCATCCCCAAAACACGTTGGTGTGTTTAAGGATGTTTAAATAAATATCCTTTATCCCTGTAAAGCAAATCTCTGTATCCTGAGAGAAAGAGAGAGAGAGACATCAATAAAGGCCAGTGGGGTGTGGAGAAGCCACTGGCAATGCCCCAATGACTCATGGGTTCAGGCAGCATGAAAGTGATGACAAGTCCATTTGGATACATAAACACAGATGTTTAAAGGAGACCTGTCACCCCCCGTGCCGGGGTGACAGGCTCCCGACCCCCCGTTATATCCCCTTACACATACCTCATCCTGCCGAGTCTCGCTGCCGGAGCCGGTCCCGGGACGGAGATATCCTGGTCAGAAGCCGACGCGCGCGCTCTGGAGAGAGGTCCAGCGTCCATAGAGAATGAATGGAGCCGGACTCATCTCTGCAGCGCGCCGGCTTCTGACCGGGATATCTCCGTCCCGGGACCGGCTCCGGCAGCGGGGGATCTAACTGGGGGTCGGGAGCCTGTCACCCCGGCACGGGGGGTGACAGGTCCTCTTTAACTCTGTAATATTAGGATATACAAGACATCTGATCAGATAGCACATCTAAGCTGTGATATTTTGTTAACATATATATTTTTTGTACATGTGACCATACAGTTATGACAAGGTAGTGCAGTAATAACTGGCAGTGTTAGCCATAGCAACCAGCCTAATCACTGTTTTAATTGTAAAATTGTTAGACTGGCTCTTAAAAAATAAAATCTAGAATTAGATTAGTATTTATAAGAAAAAACTCATCCCAGTGCCATAGCTACCATAAAGGCCATGTAACTGCTATGCCCCCCCCCCTCTTGCAAAGCATGGTCTGCCTTCATGGCATCGTAGTAGCTATACCACTGACAGACTGATAGGACTGCACCCCGGTAGAGACAACTGACAGCACAAATCCACCACACACCACCCCCTCCCCTCGTACAGCAGCTCACAACACATTGCACAGCACCATGAGTCTCTCTTGTGGCCAGAGGCAGCATTGCACCTCTGACCACGAGAGCCCCCCCTCCATACTCAGCTAACCCTGCGCAGTCCCCCAGCATTCGTGCACCCAGCTCCCTGGTGCATTAGTGACACCACTCAGGGACTTTGAGTTACACAGACCTATAAATCTGGGTTTTCCAGTTCTCTCTCTGCACCAGTTCTCAGATCTGTGCTCAGTTGCTTATAAAAATCGAAAGAATAATACTATTTAGAGGTATAAATGGAAACTTGCTCAACAAGTTTATATGAAACCTAATAAAATTGAACACGTAGAACACCAATTGAATTTGCTGTCTCATCGGAACGACTGTGGTTTGTGTTTATAGGAAATTGTTGCCAGCACACATAGGTTATAGCTGGTTGGTTATAAAGAATATTTTGGATTTCATCTTACATAGCTACTGGCAATGCTTTATGTAATAATACTGCACGTGAGGACATCTTGCCTTCCCATTTCTCACATTGTGATGTACTGTATCAGGATATACTGTATGTCATCCAGTCTTCGTTACCTATTGAAAGATCAATTGATCGGCCTCTAAAAGCAGGTCATTACTTCATATCTCAGTCTATTATACATTAGAAAGAGAATGTGGTAGAAATGTATCTTAACAGTATGCGTACACAATATGATATATCAATGCATATCACTAACATGAATTGTATTAACAAATCAGCCAGTGTGTTTAGATAGTGAAGATGCATTTGCAGCTTTCTTAGCAGCCCTCTAATTGCTTAATACAGTTACATTTTGATGTGTTTTATGCAAATGTGGTAAATCCTATCACAGCAAATGTCATTGTGTGTAGAAATAAATTGGCTGGCAGTTTGCTTTCAGAGGTTGAAAGCAGATTGTATGTCTTTGCAGATTATCTTATGTGATAGGATGTCATCTTTCTGCACTATTCTACATATATTAATAAACATGTTTTATATTAATTGTCTTGAGAAATTGTCTTGTTGGATAGCAACCTTCCTTGGGCCTATAGCGCTGTTAAAGGGCATGGATCACTGACTTCATAGCACAAATCTTATTGCCCACATACTACTACCATATAACAAAAAAGTTTCAGAGCATCAGGTCACTTAATGGCTGTCAGACTGACATAGGTCCCGGCTGATGTGATTGTGGAAGACAAATAGCTGCTAATTATCCGGCCATATTGGCATTTGCCGCAATAATTTCCTGAAGCTTTATTTAGATGCCACACAGGAAAAGGGAGATTGTATATAATTATGGTCAACCAATGTCCTTATCGTACTTTTCCAGCAGATTAGAATGGAGCCACTCTGGAACCAAAGTGAAAAATCTTTATGAAAACCCAAGATTGTCACTCTATACTGAAACAGTGGGGCAGATTATATATTCACAGTAAATATGTCTGCAGCTAATATAGGGACAAGGACATCAAAGTGCAGAGAGCAAGACAAATTGTACTACCTAGGATTAAAGCATTACTGTCACTTAAAAAAAAACTTTTGACATGTTACGCAGACATATAAAAAGTTTTGATCAATCAGGGTCTGTTCAGACTCCCACCAGTCGCTAGATATTGCTGGGAGAAGAACATGGCTGAGCACTTCACTCCCCGGCTCACTGCGCCCTCAACTTCATTGCAGAAGTTGGGCTCCATAAACTTACTATAGAATCTGTCTCCTGCAGACAGACGGGGAGAGCAGCGAGTAGGGGGGTGAAGTGCTCTGCACATTTTTTAATCATCTTTATTTGGTGATTGGTGAGGGTCTGAACACTCAGATCTAAACCAATCAAAACTTAAAACAGATTTTTTGAGTTAATCAGGCAGAATTCAGTCTGTCTCAGTGTCCCATAGCCTCAGTGTCCCGCACGCTGTCCCATAGACAGACTCCGCCTGATTTACTCAGTGTGAACATACCCTAATGCTAGAGTTATCCGGAAAATATAAAAGGTCCTCCCTTCTCTACTCTCTGGTACTACACTTCCTCCCTCTGACAGTCTCTGCTGAAAACTTTTAAGATGGGAGCATGTTATGGGCAAAGATGAATAGCTGAACAATGTTACCAATGTTGCGGTGACCAGGCAGCCACTAGACATTGCTGGCAGGCATGGTTTTGCCCACACGCAATGCCCACAACATGTTCCTGCCCCATTTCACCTCAGAAGTTATCACTAGAAGCAATCAGAGGGAGGAAGTGGAGTGCCGGAGGGCAAAAGAGGTAGGATCTTTTCTGCTCTCTGGAGAACCCCTTTAAGCCCCAATACTAATTTATACGGCTGTTTGATTTATTCCTGCCCTTACTGAAATCATTACACGAGTGGTGAGATAGGTCAGTGGACAAGATAAGCACAAGAATCCCTAATAGTTGTGATCTTTATGATTAGTTGTAGATTGCTCTACTGTCACCCACTATTACAGATAGGATGAGGATTCATAACAAAAAATTACCAAGATCAACTATACCTTGGAAGGGGTCACTAAGCACTATACTGAATTTCCACTTTGTAACCTGCTACTTTTGAAATTTCTCTCTATGTTGCGCTCCTATTATATGGCTGTTATCACAGGAAAAAGGGCTACTAAGGAATGAGGAGTCAAAGGCCTCACATGAATCCTGAATATAGTCATGTGCAATGAACCCTTAGACATCGTCTATTCTTCACCTCTCATGGAGACAACCCCTGCCTAAAAGCCCAGTTAAGGGAAATAGACTTCATAGAGAGGATCCCCCTATAGCTGGAGATGGCATTATATCTCCAATACTTCAGTATATGACCATAGTAAGACAAGTCATCTTACTTTAGGAAATAAGGAAATCTGTTGCATAGTAATGTTTCTAACAGACTTGCCTGTATTGTACATATAGACCTTTTTTCTTCCCTAGCTTGCATTGATAGTGTAACTAGCCTAAGCATTGTCTTCCCCATTAGCTGCTTATAAAAAGGAATGCTGGAGGAGCTGCATGATCCCAGAATATAATATCTTTTCTCATCTGGAAATTCCCATGCTTTCCTAATTGTACCTAGAAGCTATAGCCACTGAGGAGATGTGTCTGTATTCATCCATGACAAAAAGACCAGTTTTGATAATAGATTTTTTTTCTTTGCTATTATCTTTCTACTTTTTATATTTCATCACAATGTCTCCTGCCTTCAGGGAGCTGCCTCCCCCTTTTTCTTGTTAGACCTAATCACTTCTTACCATAGTGCTGCATACTGCAGAGCCCAGCCAATATTGTCAGGAATAGGTACTGATTTCCCTTTAGTTTGGTGTGTGTTTTTGGGACCATGTATTACATCGCAAGGAAAAACATCCATATAGTGTACAGAGACTTCCATACTCGATAGCAACATGCTCAATATGAATGTAGCATCTAAATAATGATATTCCCTAAGGTATATTGCTGTGTTTAGATTCTATTCATTAATAATGTTCTATGGGACTGACAATAGGCTATCCAAGCTGTAGCAGAGGTCGTAAATTTTTGAGCAACTTGACTGATTTGCGCAAAATTTTGCTACTTTTTGCTCGCTGCTCGTCTGATGGGTGGTGGCTCCTCATGCACCAATTTTGTTACATTACTGTACAATACAATACTAAATACTATTACAACACCTGTACATACTGACAAACAACAATTAGCCTGAATAATAGTGATGGGCAAAATTAACCCCTAAATTATAAAAAATAGGAACAATTTCCCATTTTTCCCATAATATATCTGGAGTCTGAAAGAACAATTTTAGTGCTCTGTCTTATGGTGCGTTTACACAGATAGATTTATCTGACAGATTTTGGAAGCCAAAGCAAGAAATGAATTTGAAAAGAGGATGGATCCCAGTCTTTCCTTTATGACCTGTTCTCTGTTTAAAGTCCATTCCTGGCTTTGGCTTCAAAAATCTGTCAGAAAAATCTCTCTGTGTAAATTCACCATTACACACTTAAATTATCATTAAAAATCAATTAATTAATTATTAAATTAAATAATCATTAGCTATTCTCATGTCAGAACTGTCCTTCACCAACACCATAACAATGTCTGGGTAGAAATTACCTTGACATACTTGGCCTGTCTCTGTCTTTTTATATACAGCATGTTTGTGAAATGTATATGCAACAAATTAGAACCTATGTGTCATATGCTCATATCTAGCAGTGAAGAATATTGGCCACTTTGGCATAGATACAGCTGGCAAAGCACATGTAATTAAAACCAGTGTTGTCACATGTTCAACCACGAGGTTGCCAACCTTACACAGCCGCTTTGGCATATTGATGTACTAGCATTGCCTTGACTTATTGTTGCTGCCAAGAGTGGTTTTGCCTTTTAAAGGACCCAGCTTTTCCATGCACAATACAGACTGTCAGTTAATTTGAATGGACATTCTGTAACGATTAACACATGCCAGTCATTTGCTTTCGTTTGTCCCTGCGGCAGGACCCTATAAAACCATAAATCACTTGGGGAACAATATCTGTAGGTGTGTGGAGTTTGTCCAAACTGGACTGGGGTATTTATTGCAAAATATATGCAACAAGGTGGATATGATATAGGCTAAGTTCACACAACGTAATTTTTCATTAAAGAGCGGACGCTGTTTCCAATGGAATCAGCGCCCATTCTTTACTGCAGGGGTGGCATTTATAGATGAGCGAACCGGTTTGGTCGGTATGGGATCCGGTTTGGATTTTCCTAAAAATCCAAGTCCGATCGGATTCGGATTTTTGGAAATCCGCTGCGATTTTTTTCTTGCTTTCTAATATGGCAGCCGCCATTCTAGAAAGCAGGAAGTGTTCCGGGCGGGAAAAGCGCTTTCACATGACCGCTCCAAGCAGTGTGTAGAGGGAGAGAGAGAGAGTGGAAGCAAGCTGCTGTTGTGTACTACAGACTACTGAGAAGATATTGTGGGAAAGGAAAGGAAAGATTAGGAAAGCGGAGAGGAGAAACATCTAGTGATTGAGAGAGAAATATACAGAGGGCAAAAGATAGATAGATTAGGCATAGGACAGCAAAGGGTGCACAGAACCAAAACGTGCAGTACAGATATACCAGTCTTATACTTCTGATAGTGTGTATATCACATCCGTCTTATCCTGAGAGACTAAAATACCTGGTGCAGGTGTAAGCATTATATCTTAAAAAGTACTAAATATATATATATATATATATATATATATATATATATATATATACACACAATTTCTATATTTGGACCCTTCTGATTGATAGTGTGTATATCACATCTGTCTTATCCTGAGCGACAAAAATACCTGGTCCAGGTTGACTACTGCTGTGCCTGCCCTTGCCTCCATGTTTACTACTGCTGGGACTTAACTGGCATTCATGTTGGCTACTGCTGCTCCTGCCTGGCCTCCATGTTGGCTACTGTTGCTCCTGCCTGGCCTCCATGTTGGCTACTGCTGCTCCTGCCTGGCCTCCATGTTGGCTACTGCTGATCCTGCCTGGCCTCCATGTTGGCTACTGCTGATCCTGCCTGGCCTCCATGTTGGCTACTGCTGATTCTGCCTGCCCTCCATGTTGACTAATGTTGCTCCTGTCTGGCCTCCATGTTGGCTACTGCTGCTCCTGCCTGGCCTCCATGTTGACTACTGCTGATTCCTGCCTGCCCTCCATGTTGACTACTGTTGCTCCTGCCTGGCCTCCATGTTGGCTACTGCTGCTCCTGCCTGGCCTCCATGTTGGTTACTGTTGCTCCTGCCTGGCCTCCATGTTGGCTACTGCTGCTCCTGCCTGGCCTCCATGTTGACTACTGTTGCTCCTGCACTGGCCTCAAATGATTATTGCTGGACATCCACTGGCCTCCAATGACTACTGCTGCTCCTTCACTGCATTTGTGACCTTTTTCCTGCATAGACCCTGTAACAGTAAATTTCCTACATAGACCCTGTAATGGTGAGTTTCCTGCATAGACCCTGTAATGGTGAGTTTCCTGCATAGACCCTGTAATGGTGAATTTCCTGCATAGACCCTGTAATGGTGAATATTGAAGTCTAAAAAAAAAATGACTTTGAGATATCGAAAAGATAATGATCTTACTGACATGTAGAGCCCTAAATTCAACCAAATACACTACCCCCGTATTATATTGATGCTTTAAACTATGAAATCCGAAGAAATCCGAAATTCGGTCAAACCAAACTTTCCCAAAAAATCCGAAAGTCCGGTTGGACCGAACTTTTGAAAAGTTCGCTCATCTCTAGTGGCATTGCATTGAAGTCAACACAATGCCGCCCGCTGTGTTCACATATCATTATATTAACACCTGTTCTTTAGAACGGGCGTTAAAATAATATACCTGCCTATTATTTCCGGTCGCTGTTTACTGAATAGCGTCTGGAAATAATAGCTATTCACACAATGTAAAGTGCAGAGGCGGACGCAAATTACATTGAAGTGAATGGCTAATTGATTTGGGAGCACACCCGACAGTGCCCACAAATCGATGTTAAAAAAGTAACATGCCTGCAGCCGATACAAAGGTATTGGCTGCAGGAACATCCTGAATTCAGCCAGGCGTACGTCAGTTTAACATCGCCCATTGCTATGCAACTCGTATGCTAGTCTTAAAGGTGTTGTCCAGCAAAAATCTTTTTCTTTTAAATCAACTGATATGATAAAGTTGTATATATTTGTAATTTACTTCTATTAAACAAATCTCAAGTCTTCCCATACTTATTAGCTGCTGTATGTCCTGCAGGAAGTGTTTTATTTTTAGTCTGACACAGTGCTCTCTGCTGACATCTCTGGCCAAAACAGGAACTTTGTCTCGGTTTTCTATGAATCCCCACAGAAAACCTCTTCTGCTCTGGTGGTTCCTGTCTCGGCCAGAGATGTCAGCAGAGAGCACTGGGTCAGACTGAAAATAAAACATTTCCTGCAGGACATACAGCAGCTGATAAGTATGGCCGAGATTTTTTAATAGAAGTAAATTACTAATCTATAACACTTTCTGGAACCAGTTCATATGAAAAAAAGAAAAAAAAGATTTTGCTGGACAACCCCCTCAAATAAAGCCCTGACCCCATGCATTCCGCTGGATTTACTAAGAAGCACATGCCACAGGCTCTGGAACATTTGTAGATTTCTGCCTTTATTTAAACCTGTTTACAGCCATAAATCATGATAAATCAGGCACAGGAGGAGGCCAGATCCCCCTGCCTGTCCATCAGGCAAGTGGGGCTTAAACCGGGGAAAAGCCAAGGATTTTCTTGCACAAAAATCTGTTCCTTTTCCCTGGAATACGCCAGGGGCACAGAATGATAAATCCCCCCCCCCTTCCCCAGTGCATTGGATAAATTAAATAATGGAAATAGCACTATAACACTATTCTATGACATTCATGCTACAGATCCTTTTTAACATTCTGCTTCTGCCGTTGCCATCCATCTGCAGAAATTCTGCCCCCAATTTCCAACAATTTCATTAGCGGCACTTGACATGAACTAGAAAATGTCAAGTATTTTTTAAAAAGTTTTATATAATTTTCCTCTTAGAATTGCAGTTACATGTTTAGGAATAATTATAACGGCATAATTACACCTTAAAATGCAAGTATTTGCCATTAATATTTATCAAAGGCTGCACATTGCTGAGCCAAATAATCCTGCGGGAATGACTGCTGATCTTCTACATTATGACTAGATGTGTCCATCATGCTGTCTTTTACCTTTCTAAATCAGGTTCCTAGCAGGAAGCACAGTTCTGTCTAAACAGCCAGGCAGTGACTGACAGAGACACTGACGTGTTGTATATAAATGTACTGTAGTTATTATGATCTCTTTTAAAGCACTAATAAATTCTACAGTGCTTCTATACAATGCTTATATTTGGGAGTCTGAAATATTAGAAAAAGATACATATTTGGCAGGAAACTTATATTTAGTACAGCTCAGATTCTTGCAACGTATTTAATATTTTTTTTATTCTGGAATTTATATCTTGGCCATTTGGTATACAATATACTGTTTTTCTAACTATTGTGAAAATTTTAAACTGCAAGTTATAAGTAGTTGTATTAAAGGTAAAACTTTTATTTTAGGTTTATCAAAGAAAGTCATGTGATAAAACATGTAACCATCGAAGAAATAAATATTAAAGAGGACCTGTCACTACTCCTGATCTGTTTTTAAAAAAAAAAAACATGTAGTGCCCAAGAACAATTGTGGGTCACCATTTTTCTATAGCTCTGTGATGTGCTTTTCCTCTGTTATTCTTAACAGAAACGTATGGCTCGATGACCAACTGGTTATTGCCAGTTACTACAAGTGTCACTACACAGTCCACTGCACCTACAGCTCTGATTGGATAGTATAAGTGTAAGGACACACCCACAATTGGTAACACCCATTTGGTTATTCAGTCATACATTACTGAGAATAACAGAGAAATTGCCCATCATAAAGCTATAAAAATACACAATCCAGAATTATTTTATAACCATTGAATGTATTTAGCCAGGAATGGAGACAGGTCCTCTTTAAAAAGGTTATCCGGGTTTAGAAAAATAGGTAAGCCATGAGTAAGGGTCTATTTACACAGAAAGATTATTTGACAGATTATCTGCCAAAGATTTGAAGCCAAAGCCAGGAATGGATTTGAAAAGAGGAGAAATCTCAGGCTTTCTTTATGACCTGATCTGTTTATAGTCTGTTCCTGGCTTTGGCTTCAAATCTTTGGCAGATAATCTGTCAGATAATCTTTCTGTGTAAATGGACCCTAGGGGTGCTCCATAAAAAACACACCCAAAATGCGTCAGCGTCATGTAGGGATGGATTTGGTGATGCTTTTTATTTTTCTTATTTAGAAAATTTTTATTATATCAATCAAAATAAACCCAAGTACAATTTTCCATTGGGACACAGCCCACAAATAAAATTACAACATTCAGGTCATTAACTCCCACTTGTATTAGGAGAAAAGAAAAGTAAAACTCCTTTTACCCCACATCTGTCTTCATAGGTGATTGTGTATCGAAAAAAAATTGTTCTTGTGAAAGCCATTATGAAAGAGTTTCTTAGGGAATATCTAAAAATATCTCTAATAGGAGATGTGCCCTAATTTCCTAGCATGCCCTCTGCTAAACAGAGTTGCTGAACATTGATTTTGCACACCATAGATGAGCAGGGGAAGAACGGATATTATAGGGGTGGTTTCACAAAGAAAACTAGGTCTATAGTGATGCATAATGTAAAGGAAACATATTTCAAATTTACACACATTTCTTAAAATCTATTGTTTAAAAGCTATAGACTCACTAATACCCCCTGTGTGCTGCTTAGTTTCATAATCTGTTGCCCTTGGTAACAGCCCGCCATGCATCCACTTTCTCCACCACTAATGCTCAGTTTAATCCCAGTCACATGATCTGTCCCATTAGTACTGGCAGTTGGTTTTTACTTCACATGCAGCAAGGGGGTTGTGGGAAAGTGTCTGCTTTACCTCTGTCTGTGTTCCTGACACGGACAGAGGTAGCAGCAGGGAGCACAGTGTCAGAGGGTGAAGAATACCCCACTGTCTGCAGGCATAGGGCATACAGCAGCTCATAAGTACTGGAAGGCTTTTTTTTTTTTTCAGAAATCAATAGTACAGGCGATTTTAAGAAACTTTGTAATTGGGTTTAATAGGCAAATATGCCATTACCTGCATTCAAAAAGACTTCCCCCCCCTCCTCTCTCTCATTCACTGCTCATTATCAGGAAATCACAACTTGTTTACATCAGACGTGCCTGGTCTACTCTATGGAGAGGGGAGGGGGAGGAGGGAGATTAGTCGCCAGCAGAGAGCAGAGAACAAAGGATTACACAGTGAAAGCTGTATGAAAGACGGTATTCAAAGGTCAGAGAGGTCAGTGCTGACTTCAGGAGGAGATAGCCCGAAGATGTAGCTGTAAATTAACTCTTTTTTGTCCTGTTTTTGGTGCCTCATCTCTCTCCACCCCTCCCCTCTTCATAGAGAACCATGAAGACAGGGGGGGAGAGCTTCAAGCTGCTTTTTCAGAAAAAAAATGCATTTTTTTGCCTAGAAAAATAGTGCTTGCATAGCTCCACTAACAAAAGAATAAAACGTTATATAAATGTGATACAGTATAAAGCTATGTTCACACAATGTATATTTTCGTAAAATCACGGCCGTTGTACAACGGCCGTGACTATTACGAAAATATACGTTACCTTTCCATCTATGGAATCCCGGACAGAGAGTATACACATGGAATCTCTCGCGGCGCCGCAAACAACTGACATGTCAGTTTTCTGCGGCCGCTATTTATTGAATAGCGGCCATAGAAAACCATGTTAGCGCACGCTGTGGAGCAAGCGGCTCTGGCTGCTTGCTCCATAGTGTGCTATGGAGAGTTCTAAAGCGGGCACGCATGGATGCGCCCGCATCAGAACACTGCAGTACTGGCCCGGATGACCGGATGACCGTCACGGAATGGCCGGTCTCATATGCTATGTGAACATAGCCTAACAGATATTATTTATAGCTGATCGAGATCCCCATAAAAATTAGGTTAAAAAAAATGCGTTAAATAGGTTAAAAAAAAAAAATATTTCTAGAACTTAGGCTTTAGTTTTACCTCTAATGCATTGCTAGAATCTGAGAACATCTCAGAACAGCACAATAAACCCATTTGTACACTAGCTGCCCCCAGTATAAAGAAAAGAGCTGGAAATATATGATTAATTTTGTGTTATATTGTGCAGTAGTAGCAGTCACTGCCTGTACCTTTTAAGTGACTTGTTTGTCCCTGGGCAGTCATTGATTGTGATTTTCTCATTTTCTCCAGAACAGGAAGCTCTGTCCAGAGTTCTGCGAGATGCAGGAAATGAATGCATAAACAATGAGATGGCTTGACGTACGCTTGTCCTGATGACACAGCAGACAGGAGACATAGAGCCTCAGTTGGGAATTGAAAGCAATGGTGGGTGATTCATGGTCATAAAACCAAGGCTTGTAGTGTGGTATGAATACATGTTTTATAATGCTTATTATTCATTGTTAGAATATTCATTCCATAGTGTGCCTATGCATACAAGAACAGATATTACCAATTACAATTAAACATTATAATGGCTATGGAAAGGTCTTGATAATTCTCATTAAGATGTGCTAATAATTATATTTATAGAAAACCTGTTATCCATGGTGAATGTGTCAGTTTCCAGTCACCACGCTCTTCTCCCACCAGTCAGGTTTGATTGACAGCCTGAGTGCAGGGAGAATCCGTTGTCATTGGTAGGACTGACTGAGTTCAATGTCAATGTCTGTTTGCGGCATCACCTACAATATAGGAGAACAGCATCAGAATGGGTTAGCTGTAACTATTTCCCATTAACCAAGAACAATTTATTCAGCACTTTGGGACACAGAAAATGTAGCCCATATATACTTTATTGCTGCTGCTAATAAAAAAAAAAGAAAGATATTCTAGCATATCACTAGTACTGTATATCTCTAGCATAGCAGTTACTCTGTGGCCCAATACATATTCCAACACACACCAGATAACTAACTGAGCTAGGCCATGTACAGACGTATTATGAGACCGGCCGTTCCGTGGCCCAGCCAGGTCACGGAACGGCCGGTCTCAGAAAAGATCATCCATATGATCTTTAGTGCCGCAGAGTTCTGATGTGGGCGCACCTGTGCGCTATAGAACTCCCCACTACACAGTGTGTGCACTGACAGGGTTTTCTGCGGCCGCTATTCAATGAATAGCAGCGACAGAAAACTGACATGTCAGTTTTCTACGGCGCCGCTAGAGATCCTGGCCAGATTGTATACTATGTGTATACGCTCCATTCGGATTCCATAGACGGCAAGGTAACGTATATTTTTGTATCAATCACGGCCGTTGTTGCAATCAGCAACAATGGCCGTGCTTTTACGAAAATATACGTTGTGTGAACATGGCCCTATAATGTATTGACAAACTCGGCTCTACTATGTTTCTATAACTAGGAGATTGTAAATTAAAGGAAACCTACCACCTTATTAAGATGATGGCTTTTTCACGTCTGCTTTATCCTATGCAGACCATACCTGTTCTACTTAAGCATGTGGACATAAAAAAAAATCAACTCTGCATTTGTAAACTTCATCTGGGGAGGGAAACGTCCTCGTATAGCCGTGAAAAAACTAGTGTTTAGAGATCAGGGAGGTCTAAATTTTCCAGACATACGTCGCTATAATTTGGCATGCCTTTTACCACATGGTGTGGATTGGATGAGAGGGGGGGGTGCCTATACCAATGTAAAACTGGAAGAGGCAATGGCGTCGCCATGGCCTTTACAATCTCTTATATATACCAAATTTCCAGCCATTCCCCCTCATATCAAGCGCTGCATCCTATTACGGGATACTATAATTGCCTGGAAGTCATGTCTTAAGGACATAAAACTGCCCTTTGCTTAGACATATGCCACTTTGGTCCCACCCCGAACTACAGCGAGAAGCCAAATATAGGTTTTACCGGGAATGGATGTGTAAAGGCATTACCCAGGTCACTCACCTCTTACATGACTCTGAACATAGATATCTCCAATTTGGGGAAATGCAAACAAAATATTTCCTAGGCCCGGGCCACTTCCTTCGTTATAACCAATTAATGTCCTTTTTGAGACCCAGGGTGAGAGATTTGAAATTTCTATACCAGCAAAATTTTGTTGATGACGTTCTTAGATTAGTGACACCTATTCACTCACTATCATATCTATACTGGGCCATCAGACACCAGATCTCTAAGGCGGATCCTGGTCATATATTTAAATACTGGGAGTCCTACTTCCATAAAGAGGACCTTACAAAACCTATCCTAGATGGCTGGGCGACCGTACGTAAGGCTGTAATAAATGAAACATGGAGGGAAACCCAATACAAATTGATCCATCATGCCATGTACGGTTTCACTCTCCCGAAGACTCCTGATCACCCAGACCGCATTGAGGTCTGCCCTAATTGTAATGCCAGAGGCACAGACTTGGTTCTTGGCCTTGTCACATTACCCCTGTCGCGCCATTTCTGGGTTACGTTGAAAGAAGTGTTGACTAGCAAGCTCAAAATAGTTATACCAACTGATCCCACGTCTCTTCTGTTCCATGTGCCCCAACCTGATACTAGTAGCCAAAAGAAGCTTGCTTTCCAAATGGTTAATTTCCCAGATGCCACAGGTTGAAGAAGTAGTTCACCAGGTCAAAAAATACATGCATTTCGACAAAATGGAAGTTGCGCGGTCAATAGAAAAACTCACTAAAGGATTTTTTTAAAAGTGGAAAACTTTTATTTGTAGTTTTCTGTCCAATGAGGAAATAAAGCAGCTTATGCTACATTTTAAGGATACGACCTGGTATCTCCGGAAAGATGTGGCAGGTACCTTAGGAAAATTGAAAATAACCACATAAGTCTTTCATGGTCCCTGGTTATATTGCATTCTTTATTTCTCAGATGCTTCTGTTATATGGTAGTAAATTGGTTGCAGACCGTGAGTAAAGGAAGGAGGAAGGAGGAAGGAGGAAGGAGGAGGGAGGGGGGAGTGGGGTGGGAGGGGTTGTTATATGTTTCCTGCTTTTCTTGTTGGCAATGTTGCTTGGCCTCTGACTATTGCTATGGTCAGTCGCCGATATACTCTGCATTTAACTTTTGGTGGACATTTAAAGTCCACTGTATTTGTACCCTGAAAATGTTTTTGAAAATGAATAAAAAGAAATAAAAAAAAAAAAGAGGACCTGTCACCCCCCGTGTCGGGGTGACAGGCTCCCGACCCCTGCTAGAGCCCCCTATACTTACCTGATCGTGCCGGGTCCGCTTCTTGATCCGGTCCGGTGACAGAGATTTCAGCGCCCGAAGACCGGCGCGAGCGCTCCTCGGACACGTCTCAGGAGCGCGCATGCCGGGCTTCGGGCGCTGAAATCTCCGTCACTGGACCGTATCAAGAAGCGGGACCCGGCGCGATCAGGTAAGTATAGGGAGCTCTAGTGGGGGGGGGGGGCGGAGCCTGGCACCCCGGCACAGGGGGTGGCAGGTTCCCATTGAATCTAAAGCAGGCCAGTGAGTTTTCATTGTGTCAAGCAGTAGCCAGACTGCAGATTGTAAAATTCCAAAATGGCAGATTGTTCTCTTTGTAAAACAGAATTTTACTCATTCTACTGTCATTATTCCTGCTAGATATGGTTTAAGATATTCAGCTATTTGTCATTACATTCCACAGTTTCTGCCTGCAGTTACAAAAACAACATATGATATGAATGCTGCTTGTCAATAGTAGTATCACACAAATGGTGCATTCATTTAGGAGAAGTCATCTGCTTAACGTTATTATAGAAGAATCAATATTTAATAGCTTTCACCTCTTATTTAGGACAGGTTTCTTAAGGATGTACTTTCCATACAAAGCTTTTCATTCTTATATATACTGTAAATTATCTAGATAGGAGGCTTTTTAATTTCATTCACTAAATATACATATAAAAATGTGATAACATTAGCTTTGCTTAGGGCAAATTGTTTATCTGAAGCCCTAGATAGATGCTGGTTCTATACACAGGGCCTTCAAAAAGTGTCATATACTGCCAAGGCTGTACATGGAAATTGTACCTGGTTTGGGTGCAGATTTAAAGCAATGCCTGTCAGCAGGGCTTAGAAGGGCATGTCTAGATAGGGCATTTCACCCTAAAATGTTACATACCATGCTTTAAAAGGAATGATACAAAAAGGTATATAGTATTATATAGTATAGTATATAGTACTATGGAACTCCAGTGCACTATTTGTATGTAGTAAGAGGGGCAGCTCGAAATTCATTAGGGATGTTGCTAAGAGTGGCTCAGCAGTTTTGTTTTTGTTTGTTATTGTACTAAAAGCCAAATTACCACCCTAGTGTACCTAGCACATTAATAAAACTTCTATATCTATACGACTCTTTTAGAAAAGAACGTTTTTCTATAATACGATTGATTAACCCCTAGATGCCCCAGGACGTTACTGTACATCCTCGCATCGCTAGGGGAACCACCACGATCCCAGGTGCTATATGCAGCCTGGGACCGATCACCGTGCCCACTAATTAGGCATTTAAATTTAAAAAATGCCTTTTTTACCCCATCGTTGGTGTTATAGTGGGGGGGGAATCGCCCCCCCATCTCCCCCCCCCCCATCTGGTCCCAGCCGGGGTCTGCGCCATAATAGCGCTGATCCTGGCTCGGCAGTCTATTGTTCTCAGCTGCAGCAGCCGATAGCAATAGAACACTGATCTCATGGATCTATGCAGTTTATCTATACTGCATAGCTCTCAATGAGAGATCAGTGCAGTTTTACCAGAAGTCCCCCAGGGGGACTTCTAGTATGTGTGTAAAAAAAAAATAGTTTTTTTTTATTAATAAAAAAAAAACCTCTCCTAATAAAAGTTCAAATCATCCCCCTTTTTCCATTTTATGAATAAAAATAAATAAATAAACATGTTTGGTATCGCTGTGCGCGTAATCGCCTAAACTATTAAATTATCACATTCCTGATCTTGCACGGTAAACGGTGTAAACGCAAAAAAAATACCAAAGTGCAAAATTGCGCATTCTTGGTCCCATAAAATGTAGAAAAATTGTAATAAAAAGCGATCAAAAAGTAGCATATACACAATCAAGATACCGATAAAGACATCATGGAGCAAAAAATTACACAAAAATCATGTCTGCCATTGCAAAGTACAATTAGTGGCTCACTAAATAAAAAAGGCTCCTCTGGGTCTCTAGGTGGAAAAATGCAAGCGCTATGGCCTTATATACATGAACAGGAAAACCAAATATATATCATAGTAGTATCAAAGTAATATTTTGTAGTGTTCCAGGCTTGTCTTCAGGGTAGTACACACTGGTCTGGGGCCTAGGATAAAAGCCCAAACTTATTACTACCTACAAGTCGCAGCATAAATATAAATATGACCACGTTTAACTAATAAAATGAAAAGTACCTATTGAATTGGCTGGTTCCTGGATCATTCCTAATGATGAGGAGGGTGGGGAGAAAGGACGGAGAGGTGGTGCCAGCCTAATGCATATACAAATGTAAGCCCCGGCCATTAGACACAGCGCAGCAGGATTAAAAGTTGTTTTTAGGACAATAACTGCATCCCCTGCCGAACGGACCCCAGGACAGATCTTGGATTAAAAGCAGCTATCTGAAGGTACAAGTGGTTTGGGGGGGACAGACTGTGGGTACAGAGTGGCTAGAATGTGTATCCTTGTGCCAAAAACCATGAAAGCAGTCATAATAAAAACTGCTCCCCAAACCCATGTAATGACAATATGTAGGATAACAGGTAGCTGGGGCAAGATTCTTCCTAGCTGTGTATGACTTTTGCCTTGCATTCATGGCCATGCTCACATGTAGGATGGGACAATAGACTAAGCATGGCATTGTTGTAATCTGTTATATTTTCCTTAGACTGCTGTTATCACACTGTCAGAAACAGATGAAGATTTTCTATGTCAGCCTGAATATTATTTGTTATAGTTAGTGCACTGTTCACATTATAATGCATTCCTATGTGTGAATGCTTGTTATACATATATGGTCAATTGTATTATATATCTCCTGGCTCTTTATGAAGAGTCTATGCATGACATCATCTGATACGTCTTAGTATGTACGCTCTTCACATAATTATATTACCTTACAATGTGTACATGTGATGCAATCTATTCATATTTTTGTCAACATTTCCCATGTTTGCTTATTGATTTACATTATTGAGTTGTGCAGTTTGTCCACAATATCTTGGCAGACATCTTAAATCACCCATTAGGGCACACTTTGTAGTCGTATGAAAATACAACAGTCGAGCTTCATGTTAGGCACTCAATGGTTTATTCATAATGAGTTCAGCAAAGCTGTAGAAATGGAAAGATAACTGTATAATGGGAATAGTGTCCTTAGTGCTAAATACTGCAATAGCCAATTACATTTTATGTGAAAATGGCAAACATCCTTTTAGAAGAGCATTTGAAGTTGGCATCGATCCTCTCAAAGTGTAAAGCTGTGAAGTTGTCCATTAAGATGGGAGCTATTCTGAAGATTAAATGATTTCACGCTTGCATGTCTGCAGAACGTGGAATAGCTTATTTAATCCCACAGTCTTTTTTTAGCATTTATGATTGTCACATTACCATAGCCAAAAATAGAATCCGGAATCTGAGAGAACTTTGAGATGGTAGTCAGTCTTAAAGACTTCAAGTATCAATCTGAACAAAACACTAAGAGGGGCATTAAGAGGGGCATAAGAGGCGTAAAAATGTCCCCGCAGTGTCGACACTATGAATCTACATAAATCCCGTGCACTAGTGTGTGCGCCAGAAAACCTACGCCAGCTAACGTAGGTTTCCTTATTTCTCGGCGAGAAAAATGATAAATGAAGCGGACCCAGAGTTCGCGCCCCCTGTTCTGCCCCCTCCACACCCGCGCCATCCTGGCGAAGCTGGCGTAAAATGACCAAATGCGATAAATTCGCAAAACAGCCATTTGCTAATAAATTTATTTGCATCTGCCCATTTTACACCAAAAAATGCTACTTTTTCCTTTGATAAATGTCCCTCCAAGACTACATTTCTCTATCTTCTTCTAGTACATAGATATCAAGCTTTTAGATGTATAAATCCAGTCACTACAATACAAAAAAAAATAGGGTCAACATTTGCTAAAATTAGCTCTTGCTAAGTTATACATAAATTATTTTATATATTTTTATAATTACATAGTATCAAGTTAAAAGGATTGTATTACACTAAATCTAAAGTCTGGCAGATGATTTCACAGACTTTTCTGGCCAATCACAGCACAGCACATACTCCTCTCTACTTTGCCATGACATGGCTTCAGAGAGTGCACTACTCTGAATAGGATGAAACTGTGCTGGATGAGGATTTACACAGTACAATGCTACATGGCATATGGGCGGAGAAGGGGTTATTGATGTACCAGGTACTATATAGACAGAAAGGAAATAAACAGCAGCAAGATAGGGTTTACATGAAGAATTGTGCTGCTACTGTTGCTGCTTTTGATAAGTTAAAGGTAGGCGTAAGGGAGAGATTACACTTCAGCACTGTGGACATAGAGCAGTATATACACTAATATACAATGAGATTTATGGGTGGTGTAATATGAGAGGGAAGCCTTGATTTACCTTTAAAAAAATAGTGTGGATCATCTTCATCAGACACATCAGCTAAGCTTACAGGTACACAGCCCAGGGTTTCTTAGGCTCTTTCCAGCACAGACTACATGGTAAATCCACCCTACGTCCTGTAATTTGTCCTGATCTAGCTCTTACTAAAGACTAAAGGGGGACATTTATTAAGTCCGGCGTTTTTTATGCCGGACTTATAAATGTCCCCGCTTCTCCAGCGCTACAGAGATTTATGTAGAGGCGGACTGCCTCTACATAAATCCCGTGCGCGTCGGTGCGCACAGCCGAAAACCTACGCCACCTGAAAGGTGGAGTAGGTTTTCGGCGTATCTTTGAGTAGGAAAAATGATAAATCGCACGGACTCTGAGTCCGCGCCCCCTCCGCACAACCGCCCCCCCCCCCCCCCCCCGACGTACTCGGCGTGAAGCGCCGATATGCAAATATTTTATTCGCAAATCGGCCATTTGCGAATAAAATCATATGCGCATATCGGCACTTTACGCCGAAAATCATCAGTACGCCGGATGATGCATATCCCCCTAAGAGTCTAAGAACAACTAGTGAACAGCAGAGTTCAGAAAAATAAGAAATCTAATTGACCAGCACTTGAGCTGTAGTTGTTTTTTGGTTAATTAAGTGATTTACAAATATGTTAGGAATCATATCTGCTATGAAATGGAGGGAAGTTGCTTGAAATTATTTTAATTGTCCCAAACCTTTGTCCTTGAGGTATCACTTTGCTTTGTGACCCCGGGTTATCCTAAATTTGTTCTGGTGATGAGGGATGATGACTGGTTGTGAAGGCATGTACTAGCTCTTGTCATCTTTCATGCAGTGTTCTGGTCTCAGCAGCTGTCTACACGAGAAACAATAAAGATGTGAGTTACAGCAATAATTATGCGCATACATCAACTGAGCCTGTGATTTTTCTAGCAGATGGATTATGGCTTTCCTATAAGGTGAACCCAACTTCATTGCTACATAAAAGGAAAACCATAATAGTTATACCTTAGGGATATTATGATATTCCTTTATAATAACATTTATTTTTTCTTTGCACTTTCACTAGTGTATTTCCAACATGAATCTTCAATAGATGGTAATACTGTCCAAATGTATTTAAAAATAAAATACTCATAAGCTTAACTAATTGTCTCAGGTTGGCCACTGCATCTCCCCAGTCCTACGACAACCAAGTGTTCAGGATTCAGTGGGACAGTCCCTGCTCTGGCCTAAGACATTTTAGATCAGTACCAATAGATGAGATCTATCATTACTGCCCAGCCTAGAGTTGTAGGTAACAGGAGGGCAGAAGAGGAAGCAATCCTTAAAGGGGTAGTGCAGCGCTAAACTTTAATTCACAAAATAACACACATTACAAAGTTATACAACTTTGTAATGTGTGTTATGTATGTGAATGGCCCCCTTCCCCGTGTTCCCCCCCACCCACACTAGACACGGAAGTGTGGTGCATTATACTTACCGCATTCGTTTCGACCCCCGGCCGCCCCAGCTGTCCCTCATGCCGGCGCACCTCTGCCGCGTCATCAGCTGCTCAGCGGCTGAGCACAGTTATGTCATTAAGTCATTGTCATTGGCGGCCGGGGGTCGACACGAATGCGGTAAGTATAATGCACCACACTTCCTGGTCTAGCGTGGGGGGGGGGGGCACGGGGAAGGGGGCCATTCACATACATACCATACATTACAAAGTTGTATAACTTTGTAATGTGTGTTATTTTGTGAATAAATTTTTAGCCCGCACTACCCCTTTAAAGGAGAAGTCCGGCGAAAATTTTTATTAAAGTATTGTAGGGCCCCCCAAAAGTTATACAAATCACCAATATGCACTTTTTACGGGAAATGCTTCTAAAGTGCTTTTCTCTCTGCATTTACTACTGTATCAAGGCTTCACTTCCTGATTAAAATGGTGATGTCACGACCCGACTCCCAGAGCTGTGTGGGCTAAGGCTTCTGGAGGGGATGATGGCAGAGGGACACTGAGGGACACTGAGCACTGGAGGGACACTGAGCATCCCTCTGCTATCATCCTCTGCAGCAGCCACAGCCCGCACAGCTCTGGGAGTCGGGTCGTGACATCACCATGTTATCCAGGAAGTGAAGCCTTGATGCAGTAGTAAGTGCAGGGAAAAAAGCACTTTATAAGCATTTCCTGTAATAAGTGTATATTGGTGATTTGTATAACTTTTGGGGGGCAATACAATACTTTAATAAAAATTTTCCCCGGACTTCTCCTTTAACCTTCTTTAACCTACATTTGTGTCTGCAGGGCAAAGATGCAGTTAAATATAATCAGCTCCCTTCTGCCGTATACAGTGCTGCAGGCAGAAGGCACCTCAGGTCTGCTGTCTGCAAGACTCGACGCAGGCTAATGCTCTGCACTGTAATCGTCATACATGCTTGTTTTGTGGTGCCCACAGCTCACCGTGCAGGCAATAGGAAGAAAAAAAGTAATTAAAAAAATAGTCTGAACTGCTCCCCTAATTATGGGAGATGGGGTTGGGTTGACTGTTGTTTTTTGTTTGCTTTTTAAGGGCGTGTTAACTGTATGGTGCAATTTCAGCTATAAAGGGCACAGTATCGACGTGTAGGACGGTAAGGGGGCACAATTAATGTAAATAGGGAGTTTTATGTATGAGGGGGCACTTTTAATTTGACAGATGTACTAAGTGGCAATTTTAACTGTGAAGAAGGCCAGGGCTGCTATCCTGGTTGTACTGGTGGTACTGCTGTTAGGGGTCTTGACCTGAAGTAAAGAATGCTGGTGTGTGTATGTACCCATGCAATGTGCCTACAGTATCTGTGTGTATATACTGGTACTATAGAGGTAAATATGTAATTTTTTTAGATTTGTGCACCTGTGTAAAATCTGCAAAGATGTGTGTATCTGTGTAAAATGGACATGTATAGAATCTATATGTTTAACTATAAATATACATGTATTATTCCATAGGAATAATTTCACTAAACATACAGTTTTAGATCCTCTATTTGAACAGGCTGATGCTGACCACAGCAAACATTAAATACTCCCTGGATCCAGACCATCTGTCTTGTTCTGTTACCCTACATTTGTCTGCCGTTTTGGATTGACGAGACTCTACACTTTAGCCTTTCCTTGTTATGCGTTTTTGTCTTTGATTCTGTTTCGGATTGGATGCTACCCTCTGGTTCGGACTATTTTTTGGTTTCCCATTTTGTGCCTCTCATGCCTGTCTGGTTCTGACCTGCTTTGTCTGACTTGCCTTGTATGCAATTCTTGTAGGGACCATTGCCTAGTTGGGGGCTGTCAGTTGGGGCAGATCCAAGTAGGTAGCAAAAACATCCTAACCCTAGACCACAAAAGTGTTCACGCTTGCAAGATGCAAGGTATACGATGTTGTCACGCTGGTATTGAGTGCCGGTCAAACTACATGCGATTTGGCGTGAAGCGGATCCTGCCTGTTGGCAGTATGGCACCTTGGAGGGGTCCTTTTTGCACATCCTTTGTGACACTGACAAATATACTACCATACTTATAGGTGATTCTAATCCTGAGATTCCTGATAGCTGTCCTGCTGGAGCTGTGTTACAAGGTTATATTCATTAAGATACTCTAGAATGTCATCTCTTAGAAAACTCACAATTGTTTTACCCATAATAGATGTTAAACTTATAGGTCTATAGTTTCCAGGATCACTTTTTGACCCCTTCTTAAATATTGGCATCATATTTGCTAATTGTCAGTTCTGTGCAACACTCCGTCCATGGAGATGAATGCCATCCAAGTCCTGTGATTTGGGCATTTAAATTTTGAGGCAGCGCCACACTTCTTTGGGTGAGCAAGTGAGATTTAAGGGAAAGTTAACATTACCCCTACTCACATGATCAGTGCTTTGATGTTTCTGTGTAAATACAGTAATTTCCTTATCCCCCTCCACATTTACGCCCAGATTATTTTTAAGGAGGCTAACACTCATTTTTTTTTTTATGTAGATTTATGCTACTTTTACTAGTTTTTTCTACACAGTTTATTTTTCTACCAATAATTTTGTAATGCTTCCCCACCACCTACTTGTTACAGTTGTCTGAATGCTTTCTTTTTATTATTTATTCCACCCCATCACAATGGTTCTCTCCCATTTCTACTGCAGTTATTACCATACGTCATTCACAAGATCTACTTAGAATGGCTTTAAAACATTCCATTTACTTTGTGAACTTTTATTTATGATGGCACTGTCCCTGCCTGTCACTAAGGTCCTCTCGTATTTGGTGAAAATTAGTGCTTTTAAAACACTTCTACTAAATATCTTAAAGGGAACCAATCACTATAAAAAATCTCCCCTATGGCTATAAATAGATAGCTATATGGCCCCAAACACTGTTTTCAGTCATATAAGTAATAAGTATGAGCATTACTTATATTGGTCGAAAACATACTTTGTAAACCCTACCTACTGTATGTAGGAATGAGGGCTCCCAGTTTATGTTGGGGTAGTTGAAATCCCCCATAATATTGACTTCACTCTGCCTCACTGACTCACCTATTTGACTTATTGGCAGGATTTCTGCAGCTTCTTCCCTACCTTTAATTCCACCCATAGGGAAACCATGTCTGAATATTCCTCAGGTAGAATGGGCTTATAGAGGACCTGTAGCCAATATCACCAAAAATGAGGTTACCACTATTAAGAGTACCCTGATTACACACCTTTTTAACAGTTTCCTAATACTCCCTCTTATTCCCAAGTAAGGCCCCGTTCCCACTGAGCAAAGCTAGCGGAATTCCGCGACGGAATTGTCCGCCGCGGAATGCCGTTAGCCTCCCGCTCATAATGGGACTCTATGGGAGGCGCGCGCTCCTGCCCTGTCCGCGCTGAAGAATGAACATGTTCATTCTTCAGCGCGTATAGAGCAGCAGCGCGCGCCTCCCATAGAGTCCCATTATGAGCGGGAGGCTAACGGCATTCCGCGGCGGACAATTCCGTCGCGGAATTCCGCTAGCTTTGCTCAGTGGGAACGGGGCCTTATGTGGTTTAATAGTTTGTTTGGAAATTCAGAGAATGGGTGTGAAGTTATTTTTAATAATAGGAGTGAATATCAGATGATATTGTTAACCCCATACTTTAAACAATCAGGGCATCAGGCACAGTACTGTTGTAGTTTTGCAGAAGCTGGAGAGCCAAGGTTCCCTACCCCTGTTCTAGATAAACGTTAGATACTCACACAGGCAAGCACAGTGTCTGTAGAACTTTTTAAGATGTCCCTCTGTGTTTGTAAAAATATGTGATCCTGATTGTTGGCTCACTTAGGCCTTGGATGTGGTTTCCTAATTTATGTCTATGCAGTGGCATACATTAGAGGCACGAGTTATCCGGACATATACCTCTGATGTACACTCCAAATGTCATGTGAATTTGTCAATGGTTTCAAATGTATAATTTCCTCTAATCACAACATTCAGAAAATTCAGGGCCTGATCTAGTCCGGTGTTTATACTGAAGCAGGGTCTATGGTCAATCTTCACAGAATGTAGTCCCAACAAAATTCTTCCATTTCATCTTGATGTCAGAAGAGATCTTAGCCTTGACTTGAAGTTGATTTGCTAGGCTGTCATTCTCAGACTGCTGATTAGAGACACTGTCATTGTAGAGATGTGCTGTGCAGATAGACTTGCAAATGCATGCTGAAAATTAGACAACAGGCTGATATTTCAATACAAAGGAAAGATGCAGCCTGAAAGGGAGGCTGCAACACGCTTGCAACATACAAAAGCAGCCTATATATTACACTTACGTGTGAGTATATGTATGACATTTTGCTTAAGATTAAAAGTTCCCATATACCTTAGACTTATGTTGTTATGGATACGCACTGGCTATTATGTTTACATAAGCTGTCACAGAAGCAAGAAAGGAGGAAAGGGTTGAGATCAGAAACAGACTAAGGGCCCTATTCCACAGTAACGATAATCGGCCGGATCAGCCCCATTTGGCCCGATTCGGCCGATTATCGTTCAGTGAAATAGAGAGAACGATTAGCCGATGATCATGTCATCGGCTGATCGTTCATTTAGGGCCAGACCTAAAATCATCGTTCCCCCACTGCGCATCGCTACGGTTGAATAGCGGTGCGCGGCGGGCGACCGACGATTTAAGAAGAAACAGCAGCAGCATCATCATCATACATTACCTGGCTGCAGGGCTTCTTCTCCGCGCTGTCTTCATCCCCGGGTCCCGCGCGCTCTATCTTCTGAATGGCCGGTCAGCTGACGGAGCGCTCAGCCAATCACAGGCCGGGACCGCCACGGCCTGTGATTGGCTGAGTGTGGCCTGTCAGCTGACCGGCCATTCAGAAGATAGAGCGCGGGGAACCCGGGGAGGAGACGGAGCGGAGGACAAGCCCTGCAGCCAGGTAATGTATGATGCTGCAAGGGCTGCAAGGACATCGGTAACGATGTCCTTGCAGCCCTCGCTCAACGATCATCAGGCCGTGGAATAGGCCCAGTAAACGAGCGGCGATCTAGCAGATCGGCGCTCGTTTACATCGTTGATCTGGCCCTCCTTGGCCCGTGGAATAGGACCCTAAAAGCTTAGATAGTTTTTTGTGTCTTTAGCAGAAAGCAGCATGCTCAAAACTAAGGAAGGGAGACAGCAAAAATATGTATGGAATGAATTGTTAGTCTTCAGGAGGGTGGATGATAACATATATTTTACCTAACTGTAAAAGCCCTTTAAGCCTCTCTTTCTGTAAAAGCCCTTTAAGCTCTCTCTTTCTTTTTTAAAGACTTCTGAGACTTAAATTCCCCTCATAATGTTTCAACTCTAAAGAGGACCTTAGTCACATTGATATTTGTAAGGGTAAAAACTGCATGTTCTGACTCCAAATTTGGCACTCACAATATTTCTCTGGATTAACAACTGTTCTTCAGAATCTAATGACATATAATATTATTGCACTCCAGAAATGTATCCTGGGTCCATTTGAACTCTTATGACCACTACCTGTCACTGCTCTTACATTAAAGAATCCCCTTCTGCACTGGTGTAAAACCTTTTTTCTTTTCTTTAGATGTAGACAATCTCTCCTTGTTACCAAGAGATATATTTGTATTGCTCTATACACATATACTGTATCCTCAAAACTCTTTAATAAATCATTTTAAAAAATAGAAGTTTAATTCCTTAACCCATTTTGACATCCAGGGACGTCATCAAGGGTTGAGGGATATACAGAGAGGTATCGCAGTGCGAGTGCTCTCTGTACAACACTGCCCTGGCTGCTATCAGCATTAATCATTTAAATGCCTTGAAAAAGCCATCACCTGGAGTCCAGTGGCGGGGCGCTCACTGCTTCTGGCCAGGCATCAGCGCCGCAATAACGCTGATCCCGACTTGCCACTCAATAACTATGGGCTCCATATATACTACATATGTACTATACTGGATATGTACTGCATTGATCTCTGAGAGATTAGTGCCGTGATCATAGAAGTCCCCGGGGGAACTGCAAGTTACTGTAAAAATAAAAAAAAAGTTTTTTAATAAATAAAAAAAAATCCCATCCCATATTAAAAGTTTAAATCACCCCCCCCCCTTCCCATTTTATAAATAAAAATAAATTAAATAAACAAAAAAATAAATAAATTAAACACATTTGGTATCGCCGCATCCATAATTGCCCAAACTATTAAATAATCAGATTCCTGATCTTGCACAGTAAATGGCGTAAGTGCAAAAGCCCACTATTGCACAAAAGCCCACAAAATTGCACTTTCAAATCCAAAATTGCAAGTAAGTTTATGATAGGAAGCACAGATATGGCTATGTTCACACAATGTTTTTTCATCTCCGTTTAAAATGACGTCCGTCATTTTGAGTCTAAAATGATGGACGTTATTTAGCTGCCTGACCTCCCCTTAGTGCACTGATGGGTGTTTGTACATTATTTTAGTTTGGTTACTAATCGGCCGTTGTATGGGGCTTAATTGAAAAGTCCATTGAATTTAATAGCGAAAACAGAGACAGAACAGTGACAAAAGGAAAACTGTGTGTGAACTACAAATAAAAAACGTCCGCTGTTTGCAAAAGACTTCCGAAAATAATGTTCATTATTTTGAACGTCCGTTTTTCAATGCATTGTGCGCAATGGACGTCCGTCTTCCCATTAACTCCAATGCATTGCCAATGCAGTCAGTTAAATCTCGGCAAAAACTGAAGTTTTTTTAAATATGAAAATCGAACGCCTTTTCAATATTTTTGATGTTGTGTGTTTTAAACACATTTAGTTTTAAATTTTTTAAAAACAGTCAAATAAAATAAGTTATATTAGTTGCCTATCATTGTAATTGTACTGACTTGTAGAATATAGATGACATCAATTTTATCCCAGGGTGAAAGGCGTAAACACGAACCCCCCCCCCCCCCCCAAATGGAAAAAGATAGCTCGTTTTCAATTACACACAAATAAAAAAAAATTCCGGTTTTGAAACATATTTTATAGAAGAATTAAGTCTGTCATTGCAAAGTAGAACGGTGTCGCAAAAAATAACGGCTCATATGGGTCTGTAGGTAAAGAAAAAAATGCAAGCGCTATGACCTTTTTAAACATTAGTAAGACAAAACAAAAGTAGAAAAATGAAAAGTGGCTCAGGAAGGAAGGGGTTAACATTAATTTCAGCAAAATGTCATTCATCTAAAATAAAAAAAACAACCTTTTTTCTATTAATTCTTTGTATCAATAATACTAAACATTTTTTGTGTCTGAAGAAAAAAATAACTATGTAGTATTAAAACAATTTATTGACTTTGAAAATAGTAGCTTTTGCATATTAGCAGATTACAGGATTCACTGAGGCCTTATTAACCCACTTGAGTTTTGTGTGATGTTCCACAAAATGTTGGCACAGTGTTGAAGAGTATCAGTGTCTGCTCTAGAGAAGCCACTTACCAGATGCCGGAGGTTAGTTCAAGAAGGAACGTGCCAGAGATTAATGTCAATGTCAATTGTACGTAACACAATTGAGACTTTGTAGGCCACAAAGTATCTTAAGAGCAAAAGAATTGTAAAAAGTCATTAAAAATATTAACTATAATTAAGATTTGTTTGTATTGTCCTTTCTTTTTCTTGTTAAAAAACGTGGATTTTATAAATTAAGTTGACTTGCTAGGTGGGCTTCCTGAAAGGGTCTGATGGCCTACGGTATGTAATTAAATGTCCTGGCATTGCGTCTGAAGGACACTGGCAGATGTCCAGATAGAATTTTCCCCATTCGAGACATTTAATTGAAACCATAGGGAAGAAAAAAAGACTGTTGGCAAAAGAAAAAAAGAACCCACAGGCAGGTTTTTTGACTATTGGATATGAGCAGACAAGGCAACAAAGCTGATAAAACAGGATTAGCAAAGCAGTTTATTTGGATGTCACACACTAGGTGACATTCTCTACAGAGATGGAGTTTGGAAGGATTAACTTATACAGCATGAAGATGTAACAGACAACAAGGCTCTATTAACCCCTCTAATGCTGTACAAGTAGTGTGTAATAATGTTTGGGCTATAAAGGCCACGTACAATGTGATTGACAGTAATGGTATTGTACAGTCATATGATGGAGAACATTGACAACATTTCACAAAGTGTGATTATTAACTTGCATGATTTCAAACTATGCCAGGCACAAACCATCCCAACACCATGTCAAGATATTGGGGGAGATTTATGAAAGGGTGTAAATATACACCTGGAGTAAAGTGCCCACAGCAACCAATCACAGCTCAGCTTTTAGCTCTGGTAGAATAAAAAAGGAGCTGTGATTGGTTGAATACCCATTGGGTATAAAATATAATTCCAAAAGCAAAGATCAGATATCTCAGTTTTTTTTCTTTCACAAATTTATTAATTTGTTTCAAATATGAAAAAAAGAAGTACTTTAGTATTGAGCACGAAGACAATATAAAATCCTTTATATAAATGCAATATGGTATAAACATACTATGATTATTTTATAAACATCATCTTGATTATTGGTTATTCAGGTTCCTTTCATCTTTAGGGAGGACAAAAAGAATCAAGGGTTCTGAAAGGGTTTCTGGAGACAGAGACAATGCCCAAATTTGCGAGCCCCTCAATGTGTCACATTGGAGGGAATGTAAATGGACCCTGCCAGATTGGGTGTGTTATAATGCTTCAATGCCAGAATGGCAAAGTCTATTATTGGCTAGGGGTCTCGTGAGTTAGACTTGCGGTAATCAGTTGTTGATGATTTCCATGGTTATCTATTATGATAAAGGTCAGCAATTACTTAAACAATATATCTACTGTTTCAGATATACTTGCTTCAGTGCTCGAGAGTAGTGGTCGTCTTATATGTTTCAGATGCAATACCTGCATTGCTGAGCGAACAATGGAACAATCTCTGTTGTAGCCGAAGGTAGCGGTTTCAGCATTCACCACTGTCCATAAGTTTCACCTGTCCCCACCATATGTGACTATCATCCCCTCGTATCACCCATGTGGCCATCCTTTCCTTCTCAGGGAGGTACAGCATGGTCACCCTAGCATATCTCATATGAGTCCTCTACTATCATAGTCAATACATGACTCAATACATGAGTGGATAGCCGCCATTTAATGGCAAATATTTGCTGGTATTTTAAACAACGGCTGTTATATTGAAATAATGGCAGTTATTTACTGTTATATGGCGGCCATCCACTCAATTTCACCATTGTGTGGACAGATCCTTTCTGTGTTTTTAATCCACTCCTGGTTTTGGTTGCAATATGAGGACCACAATACTGACTGAAATATACGTAGTGTGAACCCAGTCTCAAACTGTAAACTGTAGCGTTGTCTGAAAGAAATTGTATGCAGGTCATTGAAAGCAGAAAAATCTTCACTGATAGCCTTAATAGGTGCATTTCTTGTATCAGTGACCCTTGATTGAACAGAGTTAAATTAAATCACTGTCAGACTGATTTCCTCCAAAATAAGAAAGGCTTAGTTCTGTATTGGAAGGGCGCTGTAAAATAATCTATAAAATTTAACCTAATCTCAATGGGCTCAGAAGCGATCATGTATTTATGTACTGTTCAGAACAGCTCATAAAATTTCATTCAGTTTTTATTCTCAAGAGCCATATCTGAACTAAATTGAAACCAATGGATCAAAAAGCTTACAAATGAATTGTTCCTTTTCTTAACAATGACAACAAACATTTTTGTACGGTGAATTGGTTGCACATTTCTACCTAGTCACTGAATAGGACAAACAGTTTTTGCCGTTTTATACTCATACAGTGCCATATAGTGGTAGTAATCAGTGCCACACAGCCATGGTGCTTCAGGGGGCCTAAAGACCCCTCTGCCATATTACAAGATGCCATCAACATAAATAATACAAAGGTAGATAAGGAGCTATGGCTATATCTTTTACCAAGTATACAGGGGCATACCTAAAGGTTCATGGGCTCTGGGGCCGAAGCGTGGCTTGGGCCGCACATCTGTTGTCTTATAGAAATGATGCCTCCATTCTTCTTTTGTTCATGGGGATATAAGCTGCCGTCCCCCTATCTTTCCAAACACATGAATGCTTGGCAATGCTTAATGCCGCACTCCCCCTAATTTAGGCTCAGGCAGAATCAGTGGAAAGCTAAGTGAGGGTCCCTGCAGACTTATGTTGCAGCTATCTCTATTTTCTATATTAATTAAACATTAAATCTCTTCAGCTCCAGGAGCTGCACTGCTAATATTGGCCTGGTCATAGCTATGGTTGGTAAAAACAATCTATAGAATAAAAAGTAAAAAAAAAATATGTTTAACCTTTGTTTGTAAACAGCATAGGCAGATACGAAAATAGGAGGGTACGGTTAACACCGTTCTTATCGCCTCTGCTCCTGTCAGTGCAGCCTCTTGTTTTATGACTTTATTCCTCTGACCTGTGTGACATCTGCTCTTGTTGGTGCTGCTGCACAGATCTATATATATGGCAGCACATTGGAGTTGAAGTTTGGCAGATCATGCATAAGCAGTCAATTTTAATGGGGTGAGGGGGATTTCTGGAACCCCCTGATTTATGGGCCACAGCTGCAACCCCTATACTATGCCACTATGTATATGAATCTACAGGAGAGTTTGTAAAAGCTATTATGAATATGGTAATACATAATGTTTTATAAATGTATACTTTATATGTTTTGTTAATAGGGTCATTTTATAAGCAGAGTTAGAATCAAACAATGAAAACATCTGGTTATATCTTTTTTCGAACCATAATGAAGGTGCTGTTTAATTTTGTATGACAATTGTCACACACGACTAGACACTCACTCAAGTTATAAAAGTTCTGTTATTCCCAAAATAAGTTTTGTCACACAAAATTGCAACAATATTTGTCATGGCTTTGAGAAAACACAAAAAAAGCTGCAGCGTATGAACACGGCCTAATCCATCAGGCATCCAATAAGGAGATGTTTCTGAGACTTGGAACCTGGAAATTGTCACTGTCTACATAATGGCTGTGAGAACATTACTAAAGACAGGTACACAGGTCCATACCAATAATCCATATCAATGCTAAACCATTTTAAAGTATTTGCTCCTAACATGCAACTGACCAACCTGCTCTTAGCCTCAAGTCATTGTGCCCTCTGTTGTTATCGCTCTTATAGATTGATTCACCTTTTGTAAACCTGAAATGAACTTTGCATATACGATGATAAAAAGTAGTACCGTACATCCTTTTCCCCCCAAAAAACATACAGCACTTCATTCAACTTTTTTAATTGCAGCGTGTAACTACTCAGCTTTTCCTGCAAGGCTTCCCATCATTGTCAGTTTCGTATATAATATATGTTAATAATTTCATACTATTATAGAAGTCAGGGATCTAATTCTTTTTATTGACCCCGCTTACACCAACAGGCAGCTTTGTTAAAAAGACTCTCACAGATTTCCCAATATGTTTGTTCTGGTAAATATTTGTATTCCCCATGACATTAACATTACATTAAATCAGTATAGGAAGCAATTTAAAAGAGGGCATGAACCAGCTAGAACAGATAGAAATGACTGACCTCTACCCACATTTGCTTTACTTCTCTGTTGTGTAAAAACTCTTTTTATGTCTTTTTCTACACAGATGACCTAAACGACGTATGGATCTGCATTTCTTCGACATCTTTGCCAGAGATTATGGTACAGTGCAGCAGCTGGTGTTGTGAATCAGGCCGTGACCAATCAATATCGGCTACTTCACAACACCAGGGTTGTACCACACCCTTGTCTTCACTTGGAAGCGTAGATACCTTAAATCTGGAAAAGGTTCTTTTACGTATGTCCAAATTCTACCTCTGATATTTCAATATATATCTATATTATATAGTATTTATACTGTATATTGTATTTTCTGTTATGGTATTTTAATTATTCATGAGTGTGAAATATTTGTGGACAATTGTAATCATAATGAGACAGATTGTAACAATAAATAAAGGGAATCATCAAGTGCCTAAATGGCACTCAGCTAAATGTTACCTACTGAACAGCCATCCTAACTTTTGATTGATGGGGCAACAAATTGTACCTTTTAAAGCAAAAAAAAAAAAAGTTCTTTGTGAAATGAAATTGCCCCTGGGGTAAGGGTTGGTTTATATGCTATACTGTAAAACTGACATGTTAAATTTATTCTGGTGGACGTTATGATTACAGTTATAATTTATTTAGTTTTTATTATGTTATTACATAAAAAAATGCTTTGCATCCCAATGTTCTGCCCCACAATTTTTTTTTCTTTCTTTTTTTTTTTGTCCACAGAGCTGTGTGAGGGATTTTTATGCATGGTGAGCTGTAGATTATATTGGTACCATTGTTGAGCCTATAGCCCTTTTTGATTTTTACTTATTCTTTTCTGGAATGTGAAGTGACCAAATATCATCATGAATGAAAAAGCGGAGAGCCAATCAAGCAAATCAAATAATTGCTTATTAAAAGTCTCTTAGGGGGAATATAAAATTTTTAAAAAATACTAATAAATATTCAAATCACAACCCTTTTTCAATTGTTAAACAAAACAAAAAAAAATCTAAACTCTAAAAAAAATTCCACATATTTGGTGTCACAGGATGCATAGTTGCCCAATTTATTAAAATATGTTACGGGTCTATCTATA
The DNA here is from genome assembly GCF_027789765.1 of Dendropsophus ebraccatus. NCBI lineage: Eukaryota > Metazoa > Chordata > Amphibia > Anura > Hylidae > Dendropsophus > Dendropsophus ebraccatus. The sequence continues at coordinate 159,959,680 of NC_091455.1, forward strand.
TCATAAAGTAATCCTGAAATATTTCTCCTTTTATTCTGGACAGTAAGCTGACAGAAGTTAAGACTTCCTTTTCTGTACAGATTAATTTCCAGCAGTGTCTTCTTTATCACAAACTACGGTGATGGGTGAGACCACTGTATAGATATCCTAGGTACACAGTATGGCCGATGCTCACAGCTCAGCCTCCCCCTCCCTAAGCATTGACTTCTATAAATGCCTACAAAATTCTAGTGAATAGGGTCTGGACAAGTCTATTGTGTCAATGTGCAGAGGGATTTTCTGTAAAGAATACATCTTAATGCTGTTAAAAACAATTCTGAAAACATGGATGCCCTCATAAAAAAAAAATCAGAAAATAAAAAGATTAAAAAATAACATTTCAGTATATGGCTCTAATCAGTAAAAAAAAAAAAAAAAAGTGCAGTACAGCACAAAGTCAGTTACCATTTTTTCCCTGTAAAATAGAGATGCTGTTTTATATATTAGCCTATACTCAGTGGAGACATCTGTTGGCCGATATGTTTGAGAATGTAGCCTAAAAACACTGATCCCTAAAAGCATGCACTTTTCATACGTACAATGTTATGTACTGTACATGCCCTTAAAGTCCTCACCACTGAACTCTGAATGCCTCTAATAAAACATTTGAGCATCATTTACGGCGCTTGGAGGGGATTAAGTGAAGGATAAAATGTGGGTGAAGGAAATTACAGGACTGCCTGGCATGCTATGGAGAACGCTTGACAAGAAGGAGGATATGGGACAATGCTTTTAAAACTGGTTGCCATGACAACAGAATGAAGATGCAACATTCACTGGCAGCATTCCTCAACTGCATGCTGGGTTTTCCCAGCCTTGTTTAATATCCACAGAGGTCTTTTTATAAATACTATTTATATACCTCTCATATTGACAAGGAAACCTTGGTAAATACAATACTATGTACGCAACTGAACAGTAAAACTGTTGACACCTCCTAAGATGACGAAAAGATCTAAAACATCCTATGGCTTACGTGCACGCACGCGCACACACACACACACACTATTTTTGCACATCATCATTAAAACCTTTTAATTATTCCGACTAACCTTAAAAGAAGTAAAATTATGTATCACAGTTTTTCTGTGTGTGTTTTTACTGTATAATGAAAAAGCCTTATAGCTTGACAGTGTGTGACTAGAAAATGACTAAAAATTGTGCCTTTGCCTACAAATATATATATTTTTGACCAATAAAAATCTGTATATTTGTTTCTGCAATTGTGTTTTTCCGTATTATAATATGGAAAGAGGAAATATATTTCTTGGCCTTTTTCTACTACAGCATTGTGAATACAGCTCAGTACATCAGGCTCTGCTCCAGTTCACTGGCACACTAGAATTCCGATGCAGCAAGAAATGATCATGCAGGGTGGCACAGTACAACAGAGGGAAGGTAAAATGTGTCTGCCAGACTGGCATATTAGAGGAAGCAAACTGTACTGCCGCCAACAGTGTTTTTTTGAATGACTGTTATTCCTGGCATCACTGAAGCACCGACCTGGAAATTCACCATGCTTGACTGGCACAAGACACAACCCAGGCATCTTAGCCGTTGGATTTAGGCAACAGTCAGAGAAATATGCTGAAAATTCCTGCTCTGTCATTTCCCAGAACGCCTTGTGTTCCATGGAGCAGAGATAGATTAATTTCAGGCTGTGCCACGTTTTTATAAGATTACACAATGCAGTTTATTTGTTGTGCCACAGCATTGATCTCTTCCTTTATAAAGTTTCTAGAGCAGCACTATGTAATGCAATCAGACTAAGAGGTAAATAAATATTGACACACCATCAACATAATAGTAAAAAATTTATGCTAAAAGCAAAAACTTGTTATGCAAAGTAATATAAAAAGCTTCATTAAAAGTGGTTTCCATTACTAAGCTGCTCACATTTACATTGTGGTGTGTTTGTAGCTATGGATTCCTAAACTTCCGAGTGCAGAGTCAAATTAACCACTGATCTGGCAGCGACCTTAGTGACAGGTATGCTTTAAGGCTAGGAGCCACTCCAAATGAATTTAAACTACATTCATATATAGTTGGAAGATTGACAGACTTTTAAAGCCAGAGCAGACTTAGTTGCTTGTAATAAATAACTGGATACTGTTCTCTTAAACTGGAATGGGACCATATCAAACAAGAATGAGAGAGTTGATTCAGGAGTGCCGAGTGCTAGAAATATGGGTTCCCATGATTTCCTCTGTTACTGTGTGAACAGTGGTTCAGAAACAGTGAGTACTGGGGCAGCCCCACTAATTGTGTGTCTTCATTGCCCTAAACCCCTCCATCTCCAGCAGGTGTCTGTGACAGAAGGCTTAATACTTATTGTTATCAATTAGGAAAGTGCAAAATAAATAAACGGAAGAGTAATCTAAATGAAAGCAATATTTTGTGAGACCACCATTTGCCTTCAAAACAGTAGCAATTATTCACTAGCACAAAATCAGGGACTTTGTAGGATGATAGTCAGGTTTATGATTTTAAAGCAGACCAGGGTTTCAGGATGTGCTGTAATACGCACAAAGAAATTGCCAATTTTGGGGAACACAGACGCAGTGGTAAGCCAAGGAAACTTATTGCAGCTGATCAAAAATACATCATACTTACTTCCCTTTAAAATGGGAAGACATCGAGCAGTGCCCTCAGGTCGGAGCTGGTAAAAACCAGTGGAACCCTGGTACACCTAATCTACTGTTTGGAGAATTCTGGACAGAATGGGTGTTTATGGAAGAATTATAGTCAAAAAGTCATTGTTTTTATAAGGAGACAAGGCCAAATAAGTCAACTATACGTGAAAACATTGGAACCGGGTTGCATGGCAGAGTCAAAATTTAAAATATTTGGATGTTACAGAAGGCAGATTGCTTTCTGAAGGGCTGCAGAAGGGTACAATAATGAATGTCTGCAGGCAATAATGAAGCATAGTAGAGGTTCCTTGTAGGTTTGGGGCTGTAGGTTTGACAAAACTGCCAATCAGCTAAGTTGTAACATAAAAGGATGCAAGTTTCACAATGAAGTCTGCCGCAATACAGTCTATTAAAATTACAGTCTATGACCTGCATGCTCGCAGCAGATTTCTTTGCAAAACGTGCAACCCTTCATGTTACAGGTTAGCTTATTTAAGCAATCAGGTGATTGGTAGTTTTGCTGCTAAAGATGTTCTGCAGAAGCCACTATTAATGCTAGGCTTTAATCTTAAATAAATGTATACTATAGTATACAAGGTATTTAAAATGTCCTCTCCCCACTCTGTCTTAAAGAAGAGTCAGGCTTTATAGACTGTCATTAGGGGCCCAACTTATGTGACACAGCGGGGAGAGGACATGCTTAGTGCAGTATTCTCCCGGCTTGCTCTCACGATTGGTATTGGTCTAAACACTCGGACTGATCAAAACTTCTGACATGCTTCTTTGACTTGTTAAAAGTTTTTTATAATGACAGGGACACTTAAAGGGGTACTCCAGCGGGGGACATTTTTTTTCCAGGGAAACAACGTCCACTCACCTCCCCGGTTCTAGCGGCGGGCCCCGCATCGCGGCGCTCCGGTCCCCGGCCGCTTCCTGGTGTCTGACGCGGTCCCGAGACAATGCGTCTCAGGTCCGCTTAGCCAGTCAGTGACGGAGGCGGGATCTGAGCGGACTTGAAACGGATCCCGCCTCCGTCACTGACTGGCTGAGCGGACCTGAGACGTCTCGGGCCCGTATCAGTCACCAGGAAGCGGCCGGGAACCGGAGCACCGCGATGCGGGACCCACCGCTGGAACCGGGGAGGTGAGTGGACATAGTTTCCCTCAGCCACCTCCTCCCTGGTCCCAGAAAAAAATTGCCCCCCCCCCCGCTGGAGTACCCCTTTAAAATGTAAATGCCTAGTGTATATAATGACTAGTGCAATATGCAAACCATTTATTATATGAAAAAAAACAGAAAGATGGATTACCTCTCAAACAGTAATGCATAACAGTATGCCCTGGATTGTCCCACGCCCATAGCCTTGTGTGCATTTAGTTATAGAAACAAAAAGACAAATTCAGTCAGCTCTCCTAAAACACCATTCACACTAGGCAGGAGCATGTTGCTGCTATAGCTGAAATTGCAAGCACACAAAAGCACAAAAAAACAGCTCACTGCAATGGCAAGATACAGACCCAATACAGATTTTTTTTTAATCTCTAAAAGCAGCCCCCCAACTGCTATAAAAAATCTGATGTGATCCCAGGATACAGTCGGGAGGAGAGTATAGTCACATGTGTCTTTTTCTAGCTGTCAATTAAATCCCACTAGTCAATGAGTTGTCACAGCAATTAAGGCCCCTTGGTCTGCTAGAGAAAGGGCCTAATGGAGGCATAGTAAACATGTAATAACCTAGACAAAATATTTAACCTTGATGCTTTGTTCTTCCACGGCATTTTAGTCAGTATTAATGTCAGCAATTGTAGCCAAAACAAGGGGTTGAACTGGCACAGAAAAAGTATAATTAAATAATTTGCACCATTTTATGTGTTTTGGACCCACTCCTGATTTTGGTAAAAAGTGAAGAAAGTGAAGCCTAAAATAAGGATAAATGATAGGCTAAAAAAGTAAGAAAAAAGGGATCAAAAAGTTGAAAAAAAAAAAAACTCAGTTAAAAGAAAAATGAAAAACTAAGGGCTCGTTCACACAGAGCAAAAGCAGCTGAATTTCTGCACTGAATCAGCGCTGAAATTTCAGCCGTTAAAATAGGTGCAGAGCTAGTTTCCATTGTGTTGAATGGAAATTCTGCTCTGCAGTTCACACAGTGGAATTTCTGCGCTGAACGTTCCGTGGCTAATCAGCTTTCCGCCAGATAAATGAACATGTTTATTCTTCCGCTAGCGGAAGCCTATACAAATCAATGGGGCTCTGATTTTCTGTTTCAGCGTGGAATACTCGCGTATTCAGCGCATAATACAAGCGGAAATTACGCGCTGAATCAGCGCGGAAATGGGGGGAAAGAGGGTGGGGAAATCCCAAAACATCCCAAAGGAGGTGATACCAGGGGCCCACAAGAAAGAAATGACAATGTCAGCATGCACACAGCATATGACCACAGCAAAAGTTTCCCCAAAAAACATACATACATACATACATACATACTTTTGAAATTAGTGCATCTCCATCAATTGCAAAGCGGTGATGTTTTGCCATTTCTGCTCAGCTCTGCTCCTTTTCCTCTGCCAGCTCTGAGGTGATCTGTTCTAGAAAATTCAGGTACCATATAGTCTAGTCTTCAAAGTCTATTGTTGTTGGCACCTCCCTCTATCACTCACCGAATACTCGCTGAATTTCAGCGCTGATTAAGCGCAGAATGCATGCGGAATCAGCGCGGATTCCTCGAGTATTCCGCGCTGAATTTGTTAAGAACTGAACACTTTCCTAACGGAATACGCAGGGGTTCTGCATACATTCTGCTAGGAATTCAGTGTCAGTTGATTTCAGGCGGAAATATTTCCTTGCGTAATCCGCCCCTTTTGCTCTGTGTGAACGTAGCCTAATACTTACGCTATACATTTTGTATTGTAGTAAAAAAAAAAAAAAAGCATTATTTATACAGCACAGTTGACACTGTAAAATCAGTGATGAAAAAATTTCCTCATGGACCAAAATAGTTGCAGCCAGAAGGGGTCAATCATAGCGTAAACTCATTAACTAGGCCATAAACCGTCCACAATTTTCTGCTGATTCATTTTATCATTTTTGTAATAGTGGTAAGACTTCCAGTTTTCTAATTCAGGGCTCAAAATCCTCAAAGATATAGTTAAATAATAGTCTGTTGCCAGCAGCCACCACTAGGTGGTGCTCACTGAATATGGATTTTACTGCACTCATTGACATACAGCTCTATACATCTGTTTGAATCAAACTACCCCTAGTACAAGTAAACCATTTAACTGTGAATAAAGCAGCAGGTGCGATATTCATCTAAACATAGCCATGTAGCACAGACTACCTCTAAGGTAAATATGTTATCCCTTATCCTCATGGATAACTGATCATTCAGACCAACCTGCACTTTGAGTCAGCTGATGTAAGGCCTGCATCCAGCTGCAATGATGAAAGCTTTTCAGCAATTTTTGGGGCTCGGATTGCGGATCCGTAATATAGACAATGTGAACTCTGACACTCATAGGTGTCTCCAAGCCCACTGGCTTTCATCATTGCAGCTGAATGCAGGCCTTCCATCAGCTGACTCATAGTGGAGGTCTGTCTGAATGACATGCACCTTACCTTGTTATTGCAGCTCTTTGAAGTATCTTTTTACTATTTCTTACACATTTGCTCAGCCTCACTTACCTTCGGAACAGATATGAGGTTTCACGGAATTCTTAAATTAACTTTGGAACATATGTACAGTGGTGCCTTGGATTACGAGCATAATTTGTTCCGGGACCGTGCTTGTAATCCAAATTCACTCTAAGGCTACGTTCACACGTAGCAAAACTAGGGGAATTCCGCAGCGGAATTGTCCGCCGCGGAATGATGTTAGCCTCCCTCTCATAATGGGAGTCTATGGGAGGCGCGCGCTGCTGCTCTCCCTGTGCTGAAGAATGAACATGTTCATTCTTCAGAGCAGAGAGACACTGTGAGAACAGCAGCGCGCGCCTCCCATAGACTTCCATTATGAGAGGTAGGCTAACGGCATTCCGCTAGTTTTGCTACATGTGAACGGGGCCTTAAAACAAAGCAAATTGTGGTTCCACACCCCAAAAATAATGATTTTTTTATTCTGAATAACATACAGAACAGATGAAACAAACAATGAGAAACAGCTAAATATGTGATATTATAAGTTACTGTACAGTATAGCAGTCAGCATGTGAAGGATAATGTATACTATGGGGGAAATTTATCAAACATGGTTCCACCTTTAATTTCCAAAGAGTCTGTGAGGAATGTAAGGTGGAATCTGATTGGTTGATAGGGGCAACTGAGATAGTTTTCCCTTGCACAATGTTTGCTAAATCTCCCCCTATATGTATACGCCTGAAAACACAGCAGCAGTTTGTAGATACAGAATGGAGATGCAGATCCCCGTAATGCAGTAGCTTAGTACAACAGGCTAGAATAGAGAAGCAGGGCTGCTGTCAGAGGTCTGTGTGGTCACATGACAGCAATGGGGAAGGGGGGGTGTTCAGCATAGACCAATCAGGAAGTGAGAATCACAGAGCTATGCAGGAGGAAAGAGACAGAAACTTTATATACAGCAGTTTGAATGGATGAGCAGGAACATTATAGCAGGAATGGAGAGGATGAGAAACAAGGGCTGACAGAGACTGCAGGTTGCAGGGCAGATGTGGGCACATAAATGCAGCACTCTCTGTCCGGGGAGAGAGGGTTACAGCTATAAAGATCTGCTATGATTTAATAGCTATCCACTATGATTTGGAAGGTGAGGGAGACTTCTTGGGTCAGAGTACAGTGCTGTAGACCCAGTTATGCAAACCATGCCCTTCCCCCAGTCCGCCTCCCACCCAGTACAGGGAGCTCATAAACCAAAGCAATGCTCTTAAACTGAGTTACAATTTTGAAAAACTGTGAGCTCTTCTTGCAAAATGCTCTTAATCTAAGTTACTCTTAAACCAAGGTACCACTATATTTATAATGAAAGATAACAGGCTGGAGACATACATATTAAAGCGCATCTGTCACAGCTTCTCTTCAAAGTATTTAATTAAAAAATGTAGCAGAATTATCATGATAACACCGCATGATCGACTGATTTCCATGACTGACAGAGGTATACTGCTTATCACCGGGAAGTTGGATCTCAGCTCTTCATGTAGATTATGAGTCCATTTACACAGAAAGATTTTCTGACAGATTATCTGCCAAAGATTTGAAGCCAAAGCCAGGAATGGATGTGAAAAGAGGAGAAAACTCAGGCTTTCCTTTATGACTTGATCTCTATTTATAGTCTGTTCCTGGCTTTGGCTTCAAATCTTTGGCAGATAATCTATCAGATAATCTTTCTGTGTAAATGGACCCTAAGGCTATGTTCACACTACGTATATGTCCGGCCGCATATTTTCACGGCCTGACATATATGTGTTAAACTCCGGCCGGGAATTTACGAAAGTTGCGGCCGGCTACGTACGGACCGCAAACTTACACCCGTAGTCTACTTACGCTTCCCGAGCGCCCTACGTAGCGATCTGACAGTGGTCTTTTACTTGGAAATCTTCGCCTAGCCTCGGACACCCCACAGAACCTTTTGGATCGGCACAAAAAGCTGGCAAAATGAAGAAATCACCACTACGTACGGGACCGCATGTTACGCTACGGGCGTAAGTTACAGAATTTTCATCCTCAAACAATGGTCTGGTTCATTTTTTACGGCGCCACGTACGATCCTGGCCTAAGTTTGTACGTAGTGTGAACTGTGCAGCCGTACATCTTACTTTCCATTGTACACAAACTACGTAAGTCTCCAGCCGCTTATTCACGGAATACGCTACGTCCGGAGACTTACGTAGTGTGAACATAGCCTAATGGTGCGTTTACACAGACAGATTTATCTGACAGATCTTTGAAGCCAAAGCCAGGAATGGATTTGAAAAGAGGCGAAATCTCAGTCTTTCCTTTATGACCAGTTCTCTGTCTATAATCTGTTCCTGGCTTTGGCTTCAAAGATCTGTCAGATAATCTGTCTGTGTAAACGCACCATACGTAGGCTGCGTTCACACTACGTATATCTTAGTCAGTATTTTGGTCCTCATATTGCAACCAAAACCAGGAGTGGATTAAAAACACAGAAAGGATCTGTTCACACAATGTTGAAATTGAGTGGATGGCCGCCATATAACAGTAAATAACTGCCATTATTTCAATATAACAGCCGTTGTTTTAAAATAAGAGAAAATATTTGCCATTAAATGGCGGCCATCCACTCAATTTCAACATTGTGTGAACAGATCCTTTCTGTGTTTTTAATCCACTCCTGTTTTTGGTTGCAATATGAGGATCACAATACTGACTGAAATATATGTAGTGTGAACCCATTAGACTCTATGAGAAGATCACACATAACACTAATAAATGTTATGCAATGGCATAGCATTGACCAGTGTAAGCAATCTAATGATTGCTGGTAAGGAAGCGTATGTGCACACTACGGAATTTGGGTGAAAATTTCAAGTGGAATCCGCAGAGCGGTCTCCACTTCAAGTTCCGCCTGTTCCATAGACTGAATTATATTCTACGGGTAAATTCACACGGGTGAATCCGCGAATTCGCAGCTAAATCCCCAGCGGATAGATCCCCTGTGAATTCCCATGCAATTACATACTCGCAGCAGTATTGTCATCCCGCTGCCAGTATGTCAGTTTCGGCCGCATTAACCCCCGCCGCCCAGGATGATACATTACCGGCAGCGTGATCCGGTCCCGCGCAGCCAATCAGTGACTGTGGCACTGATAGGTTGCACGGGACCTCCGGGAGCCGGGAGCCTCAGATGCGGCCGGATCGCGCTGCCGGTAATGTATCATCCCGGGCGGCAGGGGTTAATGTGGCTGACACATACTGGCAGCGGGATGACAATCCTGCTGCGAGTATGTAATCGCATGGGAATTCACAGGGGATTGATCCGATGCGGATTTAGCTGCGAATTAGCAGCGTTAAATCCGCTGCGAATCCGCCGGTGTGAATTTACCCTAAGGGTACAAACACACACACCGTATATGCAGCAGATACGCAGCACATACGCAGCAGATACGCAGCAGATTTGATGGTGCAGATTTGATGCTGTGTTCAGTTATTTAGATCTAATCTGCTGCGTATTTGCTGCATATCTGCTGCGTATCTGCTGCGTATCGCAGCAGTAAATACGCTGCGTATACGGTGTGTGTGTTTGTACCCTAAAGCTTAATCCGCCCTCTACACAAAGAATTGACCACCATGTGGACTCAGCTTGGAAATTTCTTCCCAAATTCCATAGTGTGCACATACCCCAATAGTACCGTAGGGGGACATAAAAATCATCCCCTATTATATTGTAGCGTGCAAATTAGTTCTATGTAAATATGATACTAATAAAAACTAGAGATTATGGTGCAAAAAATTAAATCCCATAAAGCTTTGTAGGTGAAAAATAAAACCATTACAATCGGGCAATTTTAATCATAATTGTTTGCAAACAAAAAGTTTTATTGTAAAAAAAAATTGTAATACATTAGAAAAGCTTTGTAAACTTGGCTATCGTATTTGGACTGACGTATATGAAGATATTGGGGGAGATTTATGAAAAGGTGTAAATATACACCTGGTGTAAACTGCCAACAGCAACCAATCACAGCTCCTCTTATATTTTACCAGAGCTAAAAGCTGAGCTGTGATTGGTTGCTGTGGGCAGTTTACACCAGGTGTATATCTACACCCTTCCATAAATCTCCCCATTGAGTCAGTTTTACCGTAAAGTGCATAACAGAGACATGGGAAACCCCCAAAAGTTACAAAATTGCTGGATCCAGTCCTAGTTTCCCAGCACCTGGGGAGGAGCAGCATGGAGTGGCAGTCAGTTAAATGGAAGCAGGCTGATGAGTGTATTGCAGGGATAAGTGCTCCGCTTCGTTATTACTGTAAATTTACTTGTCTCTATTTCTATCATCCTGTAAATGTCCCTGAACTCTTTATCTCAGACAAGTACAACCTATGCCATATGACACACTTCACACTAAATGTGGTAACCCCCCCCCCCCTCCCCCAACCACTAGTACCATTTGGTACATGAACGGAAGTCCTTCCTGGATCTGTTTTCAAAATCATCTTTTGAAGGGGGGGGGGGATCATCTTTTATGGTGTCAATGAGGCAGGGCCTATGACGTTTCTGCCCTCAGGCTGCAATGCTGCAATTCTTCTTTGGTGTCCCCTGTCTTCTAGTCCCACCCCTGGCCCAAATCTCTGCTGTACAATGCTGGTTACTTGCACAAGCGCCGTAGCGATCCTAGATGGTAAAGGTGCAATGACACACTGCTGCACAAGAAAAGATGATTTTTCACCCCAAAAGACGGCACCACAAGGGTTTTCAAAAACAAATCCAGGAAAGACAGTACCAGTGGTTTGGGGAGGGGGTCAGTGGGTATAGATTTGTTTTAAGTTCCAAGGCAAGTTTTGTTTTTGTGCTTTTGTTTTTTCCTCCTTGTATTTAAAAGCCCGTAGTGCTTGCATTTTTTTCACCTACAGGCCCAAATGGGGTCTTATTGCACTTTGCAATGACAGACTTAATTTTCTCATAAAATTTGCAGCAAAATCGAAAGAAAATTATTTGCACAGTAAAACTGAAGAAGCAGTTTTTTTTTTCATTTCAGGAGCATTCTGTCTTTATGATGTTCACCCTGTGGTAAAACTGACATATTATCTATGTTCCTTACATCAGTATGATTACAACAATAGGCAATGTATATAACTTAATTTTACTTTACTGCTTTTAAAAAATAAAAACTTTCTACACTACAATCAGAATTCTCTCCACTATCTATCTTTCTGTATATGGGTGGGTTCACACTACGGAATTCTTGCGGATAAACTCAGCGGAGTTCCGTCGGCTGTCCGCGCACACGGCCGTGCGCCTTTCCGCCGGCTCCATAGACACCATTCCATAGGGCGGCGTATTCCGCTATCCGCCCATAGAATGGTGTCTATGGAGCCGGTGGAAAGGCGCGCAGCCGTGTGCGCGAACAGCCGATGCAATTCCGCAAATATTATCCGCGAGAATTCCTCAGTATGAACCCACCCTAACCCTGCAATGCTGAAGAGTATGATTAGCCCAACGATAGCTCCCGGGCTACAGGAAAATAGGTTTCACTATGCTGATGAAGGTCTTACCATATCCCTTGGGGCAAATAATTTGGTCTATGGCAGCAAAGTCTTCAGCATGTGTGGGATACAAGGAATATCAGTACAAAATTTGTACCATATCCCAGACATCTTACATTGGCATTACCTGCAAACATTCCCTACATGCTGGAGATGTTCCAGAGCGCGGCCCCCCTCCCACATATTTTCTGGGTCTGCCCTGGCCTTAAGGGCTCTATTTCACGGGCCGAGCAACGATGTAAACGAGCGCAGATCTGCTAGATCGGCGCTCGTTTACTGGGCCTATTCCACGGCCCAGATGATCGTTTAGCGAGGGCTGCAGGGACCTCGTTACTGATGTCCTTGCAGTCCTTGCAGCATACATTACCTAGCAGGGCTTCTCCTGCACTCCGTCTTCCTCCCCGGGTCCCGCAGCGCAGCATCAGCTTCGGTGCGGCCTGACTGAGCTGTCAGACCGCTCAGTCAATCACTGGCCGCGGCGGTCTGGCCTTTGATTAGTTGAGCGGTCTGACAACTCAGTCAGGCCGCTCCGGAGTTGATGCTGTGCGTGGGACCCGGGGAGGAAGACAGAGCGCAGGAGAAGCCCTGCTAGGTATGGTATGCCGATTGGATCGTCGGTCGCCGCCGCGCACCGCTATTCCACCGTAGCGATGTGCGGGTGGCGAACAACGGTTTTAGGTTTGAACCTAAATGAACGATCAGCCGATGATCGTTCTCTCTGTTCCACCGAGCGATAATCGGCCGAATTGGGCCGATTCGGCCGATTATCGCTCCCGTGGAATAGGCCCCTAAGAATGAGGTACGCAATCCCATATCTGCGACTCTCCAGGTGGACATACCCTTAGATATATACAATTACATACTTAATGTACCACCTAAGCAACTCTGTAAACCTGCAACCAAACTTTTACTACACAGATTTACAGCGGCTAAGTGTTCAAACCCTAGAGACCCTTTTCAGGCTATGTTGATCTAAAAATTAGTGCTACAGCCACGCTGTCACTGGCTTTCCCCGCAGCTCCACCACCTCCTGCCCTTGCTTGGTGTGGTGTGCGCATCTCCTAGGGAGTGCGCCGGCTCTGCTTTCATTTAAAGGGCCAGTGTACCCCTAATTGGCTGCTGCACAGCAGCCTTGTATTATGAATTACTGTGGTTGCAAAACTGAAACTATGTCCATTGTTTAATGAAATTATACGTAGTGTAAACATAGCCTCAGACACTAAATCAGCATGTAAGAGCACCCATGAGTTGTATTGTTTGATGGTTATTTACTTAAAAAGACTATTGTAATTGTTTAAATGTTGCTACATATCAAAAACTTGCATGCAGTACCTAATATAGTAAAAAAAAAAACCATCAAATTATGCAATTTAATAGCAAAATGAGAATTCAGCCTTTTACATGATTGCCTTGTATTCACAACAGCTCTAATATGGGTTATAAAAAAAAAAAAAAATAGGCGCACAAAAGAAGTGAGACACTGCTTGATAATAAGGCTAGGGATTATCAGACTGAGATTTTATGTGAACTGAAGATACCGGTGTCCCAGTTGGCTATAAAATACAAGTACAGAGCTATTGGCACTTCTTCTACATAGGAAATTCACACTGGGAGTTGTCAGGATGTGACAGAATCTTCTTTCTACGTTGACACTTAACAGTCCTGTAAGGAGGGTTGGTGAGCATGAGAATACAACTGGAATGACAGCAATCAGAATTGTGAGTTCCTTCTAAAATGAGCTAGAAAACGGTTTAAAGATTTTAGTTCTAAGTTTGTCTAGCTCTTACATGTACAATTCTGGATATCCATTTGTCCACAATAATGATGATAAGGGTTTAACATAAAATCAGGAAAACAACATGAGTAAAGTAAATGGCGGATTGGTACATAGGATGTGAGGACTGCCTGCAAGGGCATATAAAATAATAATATTTTGGCTTTTATCATTATTTTTTGTAACTTTTTTAAGCATATGACCGTGAATTGCAACTGACAAATTCATTTTAATTATAAGATCTCCGACCTGACAAAAAAACAAAATTTTGAACCAAGTGCCCATACTGTGTCAGCCTGATGGCAGGATACTCTGGTCTGGGCTAGATGTACAAGGCCACACAGATTTCCGCAAAATAGTAACACCACTTTAAAAGGTATTCTAGGAAAATTTCACTGTGGATAGGGGAAAAGTAGGAGGTCGCTGGGGGTCTGACCTCTGTACAGAGTTTGGACCCCCTGTGTTCTCCTACTTTTCCTCTATCCTGTGGAATCCTTTTTTTATTCTACTTCTTCCAGTTTCTTATGATTTTCTGCAACAATAAAGCTCGAACCACTTTGCACACAGACTCTGTTCAAACTGCGGAGCCCTTCAGTGGTGACAGGTGCATAGAACGGCGCCGGGCACTGGAACCGGGCCGCGGTCCGAAAAATGGGCCGCGGCACCGGCTTCCCCGTGATGGCGCCGTTTGATCCATCGGTTCAGATTAAAGAGGATGTACCTGGTGGTACATCCTCTTTAAAAGGGCCAGTACAGCATTCGTTCCTAAAGGGCCGTTACTGAATTCGCTTTTAAAGCACCAGTACTGCATTTGCTCCTAAATAGGAATGCACCAAAGTCGCTCCTAAAAAGGCCTGTACAGAACACGCTCTCAAAGGACCAGTACCAAATTTCCTCTTCAAGTGTACCTGTCATCTTCAAAACTTTTGACACGTCTCTATGACATGTCAAAGTTTTTTTAACGGTTAGGTCTTAGTGTTAAGACCTGTACCAATTGTAAAAATGAGCCAGGAGAGGACCGAGCTAAGCTTTCCCAGCTCTGTGTCACTTGATGAGTCAGGCTCTTTATGTAAGTCTATGGAGCCCGACTGTTTTCACTGACACAGAGCAGGGAGTGGACCATTCTGCAGCGCAGTCCTTTCCCAGCTCATTCTCACAATGAGTGCAGGTCTGAACACTCAGACATGGACTGATCAAAACTTTTCACATGTTAAAAATTTTCTTTAATGAGAGGCATACTTTAAAGGGTCGGTACCACATTCACTCTTAAAGGGTTGGTACTGATTTCTCTCTTAAAGGGCTGGTATAGATTTTGTTCTTAAAAGGCCGGCACCAAAGTCGGTTAAAGGGTCGGTAATGAATTCACTCTTAAAAGCTCCAATACCGAATTAGCTATTAAAAGGCTGGTACTAAATTAGCAGGGCAGGTGGTACCGATTTTACTCTTAAGGGGCTGGCACCAAAGTTGCTGTCAAAGGGCCGGTAACAAACATTGTCCTTAAAGGGCCAGCACCAAAGATCTTAAAAGGCTAGTACCAAACAGCCCACTTAATACACCCCTAACAAACCCATAACAAAAACAAACATCATGGCTCATTAAAGGGTTAAAGTTGCTCTTAAGGGGGCATACTAGAAGTCACTGTTAAAGGGGTGCTCTTTTCAAGCACTATGTATTTTCCTTAGTGCAAAAATGAATGAGGTTATTAAACAGTGAGAAATATTCTGCCACACTGGGCATGCTGGCAGCTATCTTTGCAATTGTCAACCTAATCCAGAAACGCTGAAGGCCACGGTGGCACATTTAGGCCAGAGAGTCTGTACAGTGGCAGATGCAGCGTCAGGCCTGGCATTATCATGAACTTTGAGATGTGACTTCTCACATCCCAAAGGACACAGTTGAATTTTTGGATTTAACATTACAACAACGAGGTAATCACATCAATACAACATTGTATAGAAAGGCGACAGCAAGCGACAGTCTGTTATCATATGACAGTTTTCATCCCACCCACACTCGCAATGGAATCCCAGTTGGTTAATTCCAGAGAATCTGGAGGAACTGCACAGAATTCTGTAAACATGCACAAGAGCTCACACAAAGGTTTAAAGCCTGTAAATACCCACAAAGGATAATTTCAAAGGCATATAAAAAAAGACAGGAATGGGGACCGTGCAAGAATTTTGACACCACGACAACATGTACAAAATGAAGAACTACGTTTCATTACTCCCTACTATGGATGGTTCTAACCGAACGTTCGTACGAACCCGAACCCTCGGTAATGATTCACGCTGTCTGCCCACTCCGTGGAGAGGGCGGAAACAGCGGGAGGACCGCCTGGAAAACTGGGATACAGCCATAGCCATGGGCTGTATCCCAGTTTTCCAGGCAGGAATCTGATGGCGAGCGTTCGGGTTTATACGAACCCGAACCTCGGCAGGTTCAGACCATCCCTACTCCCTACAATAACCAATGGAAGGAGATGGAAAGATAAAAAAAAGTAGCACCACATATCCCCCCAAAACCGCTGATTACAGCCAAAAGAGCACCAAATTTGAAAGACCTTCTTACCCGAAGCCATTTCACGAATCCAACAAAGACCACAGGAAGGGGATATAAACTTACGGGTACATATGGTTGTGGACAATGTAATATCTGCCAATATATCAAGAAAGCACAAAATGGACAAGTATATCCGCTTAAACACTATATCAATTGCCGTACAAGACAGGTTATTTATGCCATCTTATGTCCTTGTCAGAAGATATATATTGGACAGACGAGTCAAGAACTGAGAAAACGTCTCAGTGTAAGACTCAGGGCCTCAAAGTGGTGGGTTTGGAAAAGGTGATAGTGGGCCCTAGGGTGGTGATTGTACTACCTCTTTATTGCAAAAGGAATCAAGATTAATATATGATTTAAATATCATTAATCCCTTTGGTATAAACGAAGAGTTATTATTTACAGGTTTTCTAGGATGAACAACAAACATACCTGGTATGGTTTATTGTCGTCCTTTCTCCTTCTTATTACATAGGTTGTGCTTGTCTTTTTCTGATTTGGTCCAGAGCTTCTCCCCTTTTCTCTTGGGCAAACAGCACCCTTACAGGAGAAAGACATGAGCTACAGTCGACACATTATGGTATGTACGCAAGGACATTTTCATCATTCATAGTCACAGTTTTTCTTTGCTTTACTTTTTTTTCTCTTTCTTCCCTTTTCACATTTTTACAACTTTCACATGCAGGCCTAACAGTTTACTTGGTTTTTTGTTCACTAGTTTTACGCACATTGCATAACACGCTAAACAACATGAACATTAATACACACATACCTCTCAGAACACATGCACACATCACATTTTCATTTAGAATCATTTGACACATAGACACAAGACACACATGTATAGGTACATGTCCCTGTGGGCATGGCAGAATATTGATATATCCAGCTCATGTTCTCTTCTATGGTTCTTTGTCAAATTGGTATAATGAGTCCATCTTGTTATTATTACAGTAGATGGACCAGTTTTGCCTACTCTATTAATTTGATGCATCTTCAAACAATTATCTTCGTTATTGCCTCATCTTCTCCCCTTTTTTGGATTCGATTCTATATACAACATCAGAAGGGTATTGGCCTCAAACAATAATGACAAGATATCTCCTCCTTTATTATTTAGCGGTACCTATTGGCTCCCAGAGATACCGTTCTGCCGCCACCATGATATTCTGGATTGCTTTTTCCTTTTTCTTTTGCCCAAGGCTGGCTGACATGCTAGCCTATTATTCTGCTATTGGCCTCGTTATATTATGGTATGATTTATTTTTTAGGGATTTTTGATTTTTCGCCTTTTATTATTTTTTATTTTTTTTATTTTAATTTTTTATTGCATTTAATTCCTTATACTACATAACTGGCATCAGTTTATTGGGACCGGTCACAAGGATATCCTAAGGTGTATATTCTTTACCCCAAAGGATATCTAATTGGTGTATAAGTATGGATTGCACATATTATTAGCACTATACTCTTTAATATATATATGTAAAATATGTTGTTTTCTATTACAATGATCTAAGCATATGTACTTTATCATAGATTTAGCATATATATTTTATGACACTGTTTAGCATATATTTATTATTATTTTTTATGTGAAGGTATATTTATGGAATCATATGAGGCCTTTTTTATATGTAATATCAACAACAGTTCCGGCGGACACTTCCAACAATGTTATCAAAAAATATATAAGACAGTGCTTACTATATATAGTTGGTCCACCACACACATAACATAAGGCTCAGCGCCCCTGAGGAAGATACGAAACATGCGTTGGGGTCCCTTGCGTTTACATGATGGGTAAGGTGCAATAGGAGCATTTACATATGTGATTTTTTAATGACTAGGAGTGGGTGATTGGCAGGATCATGCATAAGAGATAGTGATACTGTATTACTTAGGATTACTTTGTTTCGATGTATGCATCTCCTAATAATATGTAACATATGTCCGCACATTATTTATTGGTTACTTAACTTTATTTACATTGATGGTATTTAATTAATATATGTACACCCGTCACGCAAGTTATACGATCAAGTGCTGGAGTGTTGTTTCCTTTTTTTTTTTATATATTTTAATAATGTTTTCTTCAATAAAATATGTGATTTTTTTTGGCTATGATCTAGTAGTTTTGCTGTAAACTTTTTTATATGTAGATTTTTATCATTGTTATCATATGATACATACTATCAAATATTGTTCACTACTAGATCTTTATGTTATAATATAGTAATCATGGTAGTATATGAGCTCATTTTGATGAATTTTCTTCACTAAATATAGTATTTATGATAGAATTTATCTTTTTTTCTAAGGCCCCCTTCACACGTCCGGAAAAACCACCAGATTTCCGGACCCATAGAGTTGCATTAGTCACGGACACCCTTCCGGATTTTTCCGGAAGGGTGTCCGTTCCGGAAAATAGATCCGGAAAAAATAGGACGTCCTATTTTTGTCCGGAATTCCGGCCCGGACGCCCCCATAGAGGTCTATGGGAGCGCCGGAATCACAGGCACTTTCCTCATGCACATCAGGAAAGTGCCCGTGATTCCGGATTGGTTGAGAGCCACCCGGACCTCAGGGCAGCCCGCCGCGAAAACCCCCAAGCCCACATACCCCACCCCCCTGCACGCCGCCCGCTCTCAAACGCCCCCCCCCCCCCCCCCCGCGCCCGTAACGCACCACAGGGCCGCCCACAGCCAGCTTCTGAGCGGCACCCGGACCTGACCCGATCGCCCACCTACCCCCGGGTGACCTCACTACAGGGCTGCAGACATCGCTCCGAAAAAAGACCCCCGCTCCCCCGGACCTCACTGCATCAGACTCCTGCTAGCCCCGCCCCCGGACCACTGCACTTTGAGCGGCACCTAGACCTGCCCCGATAGCCCACCTACCCCCAATCAACCTCACTACAGGGCTGCAGACACACACACACACACACACCCCGGACCTCACCGCATCAGACTCCTGCTATCCTCGCCCACGGACCGACGATCTCCAAATCAGGCCCGGATAAGTGAGATACAACCCCCCCCACCCCCCGAACTAAAACTCCCACCATGTCCCAGAGTTCATTATAGGAGTTGTACTTCTGCAGCCTGTGGCCATCCAGGTTGCAGAAGTACAACTCCCATCATGACCTGCAACCTGGGTGGCCACAGACTGCAGATGTACAACTCCCGTCATGGCCTGTCAGCCGGGCATGACAGGAGTTGTAGTTCTGCAGCCTGTGACCATCCAGTTTGCAGAACTACATCTCCCACAATGTCCTATTTTTTCTTCTCATCAGGAAATCCTGAAGGTTTTTCCTGATGGTTTCCTGAAAGTAAAAACGGATTACTGTCAGGAAATCCTGATACTTTCCTGATGACATTTGAGGCCTCCTGATCAGGATTTCCTGACAGTAAAAACTGACACTGACTTGTGAATAGGGCCTAACTGTGGGCAAAATGCAAAGTTAACTCTATTCCAAAATGGCCACCGATACATTATCTACTTTGTGCACATGCGAATAATAAGTAAAACAAATATGGCGCGGATTTAACTTAAAGCCTCCACAAACATGGCGACCGCAATAGTTCATGTGCATGCGCCATACCAATATATGCGCTACATTCTGATTAATAATATTATTAGTGCCAATACTACAATATTGATGTTAGTGCTGCCGTATGCAAGTCACATATTGAAATTATGGCAAATGTATTGCTCGTATTACGCGGTATTGAACCCATGGTGTTGCGCATGCACGTTACATCACATCTGGTCGGAGATCTCTTCCGGGATATGCGGACGCGAAGGCATATCGTTACACAGGCGGCCCTCACTGTAAGTGATTATAAGCATATAAATAGACTTCATAGAGCAGTTACATTGTCCCTGACGAAGTCGCTCTGCGCAACGCAATGCGTTGGGCTGGTTCTCCTCCCTGTCCACATTCTGAAGTCCCATGGTGCAGGTTGTATCATTTTTGCCATGTAGACACTTGTATTACCATGCATGGGATGTAAGTGCATATAAAGTGAGGTGGCAGTATTAATGCATTATTGATACCCATACTGTGTATTCATCTGCACCCATATATCTATCTGCACGAGTATATTAGTACATCATAATATTGATTGTGTTATATATGTTTGTATGCTTTGTGTTTTTAACAATTTTCTGTGCCTTAATAAAATTAATTTTTGTTCAAGATAAGAGATGTGCTTATATATGGTGCTTTCTTTTTTTCTTTTTCTGAGAACTTGTAATGAAGACTACAGTGAAGGGGCGTAGTTACTGTATATTACCCCACCGCACACCATCCTGGGAGTAGGACTGATGTGGAATTCCTTTGTGAAGGCGTCTTCATTGCCTTACCTATGTGGTCTCTAGACCAATCTCTGGCTATCACTGTGGGGTACATCTTGTTCTGCACTATGATAGCCTTTAGACAAAAAAGAAGAAGGAGACAGTGCTCCATGGAGAGGATCAACCAGATAAAACGAAGAAGAGGAAAAGACAAGGTAACCCTCACCTAACCAGGTAACCCTGGTAAGGTTGTGCTAGCTAGGAGGCACAACACTCAGAAGCACATGTGAGACAGACCGCAGCCACTCCTGATATCCTCCAGGGATCAATAGAGCAACGATTCCTCCAACCACAAACACACGGGTGTGAGGGCGCAGGTCCAACTAAAAAATAATAAAACTAAAAAAAATGTATAAAATATATGTATAAAATTTATTAAAAGACTCAACGCGTTTCGGAACCATTCCAATTCCTTTCTCAAGAGTCATGGAGATTGAACTAACAAACAATCAATTTATACAAAAAATAGTCCATGATGTCAGAGGGGGTTGGACGAAGAAGGAGATTTAACCCTTAAGACATAAGAATTACATCAAAATATTCTAGGCATATAACTAAACCAATATCACAACATATATGTATCAATGACACTAAAGTTATTATAAAAATCGGGGGGGAAAAATAAAAAATATAAAAAAATATAAAAAATATATATATAAAAATAATAATAGAAATAAATCAAATAAAAAATGAATAATAAAAGGTACATGAAATTAAATATATATACCACATGAACATGACAAATAAGCAAATAAGACACAGTTCAGACTCTGGTGTTTTCTAGCATCTCATTAAGTCCCCCTGGAAAGAGAGTACCCATTCTAAATATCCAATAGGACTCTCTATTGATAAGCTGTCTGTATCTATCGGATGTATGTTCTACAATCTGTTCCAAAATAGTCAATCTCAAACTACCTGGATCTGCATCATGTTTCAAGTAGTGTCTAGAGATGCTGTGTAATAGAAAAGCATTCTTGATACTGGCTCTGTGTTTGTTTATACGGGACCGCACTGTCTGAACAGTGCGGCCCACGTATTGTAATCCACAAGGGCACTCAAGAAGGTATATCACATACTGTGATGAACAACTGTACACCCCCCGAGTCTGGAATATTTCATTAGTGGCAGTGGACATAAAAGTGACTGATGGTGAATCCGCTATCCAGTTACAACATAAACACCTTGCCACATTGCACCGTGAGGTACCAAGGGGGCCATGATTGTGCATACTAAAATCTGTATCAGAAGTTAATTTGCGAAGTCTGCTTGGCGCTAATTGACTACGTAGGGTTCTTGTTCTGTGAAAAATAACGGAAGGTTGTTTGGGGAGAATACATTTTAAAACAGGATCGCCTAAAATAATCTTCCAATAATAAAAAAGAAAAAAAAATGAAAAAGAAAAATAATAAATATGGGGTATCATCTATCACTGAATATAACTGTGACACACAAGAAATAAAAAAGTGCTAATGAAACATTGGAAGATTATTTTAGGTGATCCTGTTTTAAAATCTATTCTCCCCAAACAACCTTCTGTTATTTTTCGCAGAACAAGAACCCTACGTAGTCAATTAGCGCCAAGCAGACTTCGCAAATTAACTTCTGATACAGATTTTAGTATGCACAATCATGGCCCCATTGGCACCTCACGGTGCTCATGTTGTAACTGGATAGCGGATTCACCATCAGCCACTTTTATGTCCACTGCTACTAATGTTCCAGACAGACTCGGGGGGTGTACAGTTGTTCATCACAGTATGTGATATACCTTCTTGAGTGCCCTTGTGGATTACAATATGTGGGCCGCACTGTTCAGACAGTGCGGTCCCGTATGAACAAACACAGAGCCAATATCAAGAATGCTTTTCTATTACACAGCGTCTCTAGACACTACTTTTTGAAACATGATGCGGATCCAGGTTGTTTGAGATTGACTATTTTGGAACAGATTGTAGAACATACATCTGATAGATACAGACAGCTTATCAATAGAGAGTCCTATTGGATATTTAGAATGGGTACTCTCTTTCCAGGGGGACTTAATGAGATGCTAGAAAACACCAGAGTCTGAACTGCGTCTTATTTGCTGAAAGGTCATGTTCATGTGGTATATATATTTGATTTCATGTACCTTTATTATTCATTTTTTATTTGATTTATTTTTCTATATATATATATATATATATATATATATATATATATATATATATACACACACTTTTCTTTTTTATATTTTTTTAATTATTATTATTTTTTTAATTTTTATTATTTTTTTATTTTTTATTTATTTTTTATATTTTTTTCTTTTTCTTTTTTTTCCATTTTTATAATAAGTTATAACTTTAGTGTCATTGATACATATATGTTGTGATATTGGTTTATTTATATGCCTAGAATATTTTGATGTAATTCTTATGTCTTAAGGGTTAATTCTCCTTCTTCGTCCAACCCCCTCTGACATCATGGACTATTTTTTGTATAAATTGATTGTTTGTTAGTTCAATCTCCATGACTCTTGAGAAAGGAACCGGAGCGGTTCCGAAACGCTTTGAGTCTTTTAATAAATTTTATACATATATTTTATACATATTTTTTAGTTTTATTATTTTTTAGTTGGACCTGGGCCCTCACACCCTTGTGTTTGTGGTTGGAGGAATCGTTACTCTATGATAGCCTTTTTACAGTGATGGGGTGAGATCAATGAACACCTGTAGATGGACGTCTAGTTCGAAGGCTATGATTCTGTCTTTCTTAATTTGTGACAAATAGCAAGAACTAGCATGTCAATATAAAGGAGGTATTGCATAATCCTGACTTGATCTAATTTCTTTGCCTTGGATCTGATTTATCTGATCAAAGCCCCTCCCACATGCCACAGATTAGAGCTAAGTGCCACAGTTTAGAGCTTAGAAATATGCAGATCTTAGTGACATCTGCTACTTCCCTAAGGGCTCTATTCCACTGGACGATTATCGTTCAGATTATCATTAAATCGTTCGAATCTAAACAATAATCGTTTGGTTGTAATGTAGTTAATGATAAACGACCGAACGAGAAATCGTTGATCGCTTTATAAGACCTGGACCTATTTTTAATCGTTGCTCGTTCGCAAAACATTCGCATTGAATAAGACAACGTACGGTCATTAGCAGTAGATACGAACGCAATAGCGAAGAAATAGCGAAGAAAAAACTATCGCAAATATGATCATAAATAACGATTATCGTTCCATGGAAATGAGTGAAAGTTTTCAGGTCTTTCGCAATTGCGGTCGTTTGAGATCATTAATCGTTAACGATTATGCGAGCGATAATCGTACCGTGGAATAGGGCCCTAAGTGGTGGATACTGATGGGTGATAGGTCCCATTTAAGCTTTTCTGACATGATGATTAACAAAAGTCTGCATAGATTATGACTGGAGTCCCTAACCATTTCCTAAATTATTTAGTATTAACCCCTTAACAACCGTGGGTGTACATTTACGCCCTCCGGGCCTGGGCCTTAATGCAGGGCATACCGGGGGTAACGCTAAGAAGCAAGCTCAGGAGCTGAGTTTGGTTCATAGCGGGTGAGGACGTTAAAGAGGACAGGCTCCGGACCCCCCTATACTCACTTGATCCCGCCGGGTCCCGCTTCTGAAGATGGTCGGGTCACGGAGATATCGGCGCCCGAAGCCCGGCACGCGCGCTCCTCAAATGAGTCCAACACTCATAGAGAATGACAGGAGAGTCCAGTGATCCGTCATTCTCTATGAGCGTTGGACTCATCTGAGGAGCGCGCGTGCCGGGCTGCAGCGGCTGATATCTCCGTGACCCGACCATCTCCAGAAGCGGGACCCGGTGGGATCACGTGAGTGTAGGGGGCTTTAACGGGGGGTCGGGAGCCTGTCACCCCGGCACGGGGGGTGAAAGGTTCCCTTTAATGACGGGCCGCCACGTTCGTGCAGCAGCCCGTCATTAACCCATTAAACACTGCAATCATGCAGCTCCTGTCACTTACTGATCTGGACCCCCACAGCATGTCTGCGGAGGTTCTGATCGCACGGCCTGACTGCTGGGGGTCTCTTACCTTTCTCCGTGCAGTCAGGTCTTCACTCTTCTAAAAATTTCGCTGATAACACTGATCCCTGCTATGCTATTGCATAGCAGAGATCAGTGTTAGCAATCTACTGTTTCAACATAAAAGTCCCCTAAGGGGACTTAAAAAGTGTAAAATAAAAAAAAATTAATAAATGTTTTTAAAAAAGCCCCAAAGCCCCTCCCCCAATAAAAGCCTTAATCACCCCCCCTTCCCATTTTATAAATAAAACACATAAAAATAATAAATATTATATGTCGTAAAATGTGTTATCGTCCGATATATTAAAATAAAACAATATTGTTCCTCCGCGGTGAATGGCATGAACAAAAAGCGGTAAAAACCACCAGGATTCCTGTTTTTGTATTACATTTTTTGTATTACACCCCATACAGCCCCGTAGGCGAAATAATAAAAGTGCTATAGGAGTTACACTAGGGCCATTATAATCATACTTTAAAAAAGCTATGTAAACATGCATATCCCTGTATTCAGACTGACCTATAGAATAAAGAAATCTTGTCAATTTTACCGTAAGGTGCATTACGTAAACACGGAACCCCCCAAAATTTGCGGAATTACATTCCCCCCCCCCCCCTCAATTTAACCTCAAAAATTATATTTTGGGGGTTCTGTCATTATATTTATGGTAGATTGAAAGGCACCATTACAAAGTACACCTGTTCCTGAAAAAAACAAGACCTCATATGGCCCTGTTGACGAAAAAATAAGTTATAGCTCTTATATGGCAAGGAGGAAAAAATGAAAATGCAAAAATAAAAATTGGCATGATCCATAAGGCCATTTTGGGCTCTGTCCTAAGGGGTTAAAGGACAACTCATCTGAGCAAACTCTTTATCATGATAATGTTTCCTATCAAATCAGTAAGGCTGAACAAAGGCTAAAAAATCTAATACAATTCATCAGCATATTGATCAAGTCACAAGCCTCCAAACCCATGCCTTATAAAACATAAATTACAGTGATATGCCAAATATAATTTGTGATCATTTATAGAATTCATTATATAGAAATACAAGATCAAAAATATAGCTGCGTTTTACAGGATTTGGACTGGTAACCATGGCAGCGCTAATTACTTCATGTTTTAACTGATTACATGCATATATTCTTCCAAAGTGAAACTGAAAAATACCAGTGTCGGCACCAATTTACACTTGGTTAAAATGACAAACACTGTAAATGAAGCAGAGTGATTAACATAAGAATGAATAATACATGCTTACTATAAATGCATCATTTTGTTCGATAGGGAATTATTTATTGCTTACATATATATCATACTGTTAAGTCATTTTCCATTATATTCGTTTTTACTACATGATCTATGGTAGCCGGATGGGAAGAGAAGGGAGCTGTGTATTGTCCTGGAACTTGTATGGTTTGTGTCACTGCCTGATCCTACATGGTCAACACCAAAAAACAAAATAACAGCCCAAAATTGCTGGTTTTTGTTGTTGTTTTTTGCAGTTTTCATACGGCTCTGTCATTAGAAAAATAAAAACATTATGGTCTTAGCAGCTGAGGAAGAAAGTAACAAGCCAAAAATAAAAATGTGTGAGGTCAAGAACTTTGTAAAAGGGCTTATCCAGGATTAGAAAAACAAAGCTGCTTTCTTGCATAAATAGCACCTCCCATGTCCTAAGGTTGTGTGTAGTATTACAATTAAAGGGGTAGTGTGGCGTTTAACATTTATTCACTAAATAACACACATTACAAAGTTATACAACTTTGTAATGTGTGTTATTCAAGTGAATGGCCCCCTTCCCCATGTTCCCCCCACCTCGGAAGTGTGGTGCAGTATACCACTACCCCTTTAAGCGCCATTTACTTGAATGGAGCTGAGCTGCAAAATCACACCCAAACTGAGGACGGGAGAGTTGCTATTTCTAGAAGAAAGTAAACAGTCTGGACAACCCCTTTAACAAAATTCTGCTACAGCAAAACAAATGAAATCATTCAAAAACTGAAGAGTAAGTTAAAAAAAATAAAAATGTTATCCTAAAATGCAAAAATAGTCTGAATTTCTGACTTTCTGGTTTGAAATTGGATGCAAATTATTTCTACAGGCAGGGGCATAGCTGGGGGGCACGTGTGTCGGGCACAAGGATGGGGGTGACTAACCCAACAAAGTGGGAAGACGCCTTAAAAACATTAAAATCCATAAAGTCACCGGGCCCAGAAGGTATCCATCCTAGAGTTTTGCAAGAATTAAATACTGTGTTAGACAGACCGATATTTCTAATACTTAAAGATTCTATTGCAGCAGGGATTGTTCCACAGGACTGGCGCATAGCTTATGTATAGCAATTTTCAAAAAGGGGTCAAAGAGTGATCCTGGAAACTACAGGCCCATAAGTCTTACATCTATAGTAGGTAAAGTATTTGAGGGGTTTGTAAGAGATGCTATACTGGTGTATCTTAATGAAAATAATCTTATAACGCAGCACCAGTATGGATTTATGAGGGATCGATCCTGTCAGACTTATCTGATCGGCTTCTATGAAGAGGTAAGTTATAGACTAGAGCGGGGGGAGGCTGTGGATGTTGTGTATCTGAACTTTTCAAAGGCATTTGATACTGTGCCGCATGAAAGGTTGGTCTACAAAATGAAGATGCTGGGACTTGGGGAAAACGTTTGCAAATGGGTAAGTAACTGGTTGTGTGATAGAAAAAAGAGGGTGGTCATTGATGGAACATATTCAGATTGGGTTTTAGTTACTAGTGGGGTACCACAGGGGTCAGTGTTGGGTCCACTTCTTTTAATATTTTTATTAATGATCTTGTAGAGGGGCTACAGAGTAGAATCTCCATTTTTGCAGATGATACTAAACTGGGTAGAGTAATCAGCACAGAGGAGGATAATATCATATTACAGAGGGATTTGGAAAAGCTAGAGGCTTGGGCAGTGAAATGGCAAATTAAGTTTAATGTGGATAAATGTAAGGTTATGAACTTGGGCCGTAGAAATAATAAGTACAGTTATGTGCTAAATAATAAAACACTGGGTAAAACTACTTCTGAAAAGGACCTGGGGGTATTGGTGGACAGCAACAGCAACACTCAACTTTAGTGATCAGTGCCAGGCAGCAGCTGCCAAGGCTAATAAAATAATGGGATGCATCAAAAGAGGTATAGATGCTAAAGATGAGAACATAGTTTTGCCTCTTTATAAATCACTGGTCAGACCACACATGGAATACTGTGTACAGTTTTGGACACCAGTATATAAGAAGGACACAGCTAAACTGGAGCGGGTGCAGAGGAGGGCCACAAAGGTCATTAAGGGAATGGGTGGGTTACAGTACCAAGACAGGTTATCAAGCTTGGGGTTATTTACGCTAGAAAAAAGACGTCTTAGGGGGGATCTGATCACAATGTACAAAAATATGAATGGACAGTACAGAGATCTTTGTAGTGGTCTTTTTACGCCTAGGTCTGTGACCATGACAAGGGGGCATCCTCTACGTCTAGAGGAAAGAAGATTTCATCATCAGCATCGACGCAGGTTCTTTACTGTACGAGCGGTAAAACTGTGGAACTCTCTGCCACATGATGTTGTCATGGTCGATTCATTAAATAAGTTTAAGGGAGGCCTTGACACTTTTCTTGAACAATATAATATTACAAGTTATGGGCATTAGATTTCCGGTGATACGTTGATCCAGGGATTATTCTGGTTTCCCTAGGTTGAACCTGATGGACTCTTGTCTTCTTTCAACCTTTTTTTACTATGTTACTATGTAACTTGGAAACAGGGCAGCAGTGTTGCTATTTTAAAGCGTAACTGCCATTTAAGACTCCCGGCATCTGTATGTTCCGCTTAGCCAATCAGTGGCTGCAGCAGGGTGGCGCACTGATTGGCTGAGCAGGACATACAGCCGGGAACACCTGAAACAACCTGGGTCGTGGAGCAGGTACAGTATGCTCCGGCCAGCGGGGGGTTAAGGGGGCTGTCACTTAAATATTTGCAGAAGGGTGTCAATCCCGCTGCAAGTATGTAATCTGATTGAAATTGACAAGCAAGGAATCCGCAGCGGATTTCGGTGCCAATTCACAGCGTGAAATCCACTGCGGATGCGGTGTGTGTGAGTCTACCCTTAATATCATTTTTCAGAATTCAAGAAATATCAATTGTACAAGCGATCTGTATTAGGTTTTATTAAACAAGAGTTTCCCTCTGTACTCAAAAAGCTGTTTTCCTACCTCCCCTCTAATTCAGAGGAAGCAGGAGTTCTTTGTCCATTATGAGAGAGGGGAGGGATCAAGAGGGGTGAGTGAGCATGGAGAGGAGAAAACAGGGCTTTACAAAACCCTACATCCTGCAATCTTCTCTCATCAAGCTCCAAGATAAGCAGTGACCTTTCTGACCTGTTAATCCAGCATTTTATGCACCCAGACAGTCTACAAACGGCTGGGGTGTTTGTCTGCTCTTCCTGCTCCCCCTCGGCAAACCTGTCTTCATTTTGCTCCTCTGTAATGAAGATGGCTTTGCCTGATAATGTTAAAAAAAAATTAAATGGAGGGGTCTGGGAACAGAAAGGGGCTTTTTGTCTAATAAAACCTATTACAGGGTTTCTTAAAATCGCTTGGACTATTGATTTCTGCAAAGAAATATTAAATGACAGTTACACTTTAAAAGCTTGTTGTTACAAATGCCTGCGTCCCACGCACAAAGGTATACATTCTGCTGGATGATGTATATCTATATGGGAAAAGATTCAGTAATTTATTGACTCAAATCTCATGTTTCCATGCTAAAGAGTCCAGTCCAGTGACACTGCTCAGCTCTTCTTTCTCTTTACATGATGGCGATAGAATAGATGGCATTTTCTTGGTGACAGGTTCCCTTTAAAGCCCATTGCTTATTTGGAATGAACTGGCTAGAAGGGCATTGGTGGGCAATTCTGTAACAACATTGGGAAGAAATGTATCAACAATATATGAAAGCAACTGTTGAAAGAATGTCCCAATTGCATAAAGCTGCTATATCAGCAAGAGGAGTGAAAAATCTAGATTCAATGTGATAAAGTAAAGGTAATCCCTTATATTTTATAATCCTAACTTGATTATTTCGTCTTTGCTTTATTTCAAACTACTTTGAGATATTAAACTCTAAATATCAATAAAAACAGCAAAATTGAGGTGTTCTAAAACATTTGATCAGTAGTGGAGGTGAAACTCTTCTTGCATGGGACGTGGCTCCCTCACAGCCCCCTAGAAACTACCGTGAGCGATGCTGAAAAAAAAAAAAAAGAAACCTTTCAAATAAACAAAGCACTACTACTATGTTTTGTCATTTCTAACATAACTGCAAACCATTGACTGATACAACAATGACTGATACAACAGCCAGAAATCAAAATACTGCCATCTTCTGTCTGTAGTTAGAATTACAGTATA
This sequence comes from Dendropsophus ebraccatus, assembly GCF_027789765.1. Lineage (NCBI taxonomy): Eukaryota > Metazoa > Chordata > Amphibia > Anura > Hylidae > Dendropsophus > Dendropsophus ebraccatus. The sequence goes on from NC_091455.1 coordinate 159,989,747, forward strand.
GGGATTTTGTTGAGTGTAGATAATGAGAATACTGTTTAGTACATGATTATTTCCCTTTATAACAATATATGCAAAGTCAGCAGGTAAAACATGACATTAATATTCATAATAATCAGGACACAAATGCGGCTCACAACCAGCTTGACATATAAAACAATAAAATGCTTCGGTGATGCCACTGTTTGTAAAAAGAAAAGAGTGCATTACCATCTAATAAACAGATTGTGATTGAAAGAAAAAAGTACTCTCATTATATGAGTGATACGCAGAGATATCATGGCTTTCCTGGAGCAGAAAAGTCCTGTAGTGATAATACATATTAAGGCTGGTTTCACACGCTGTAACTGTGCGGCTGTATTTTTTATGCGGCTGTAAATGTGCGGGTGAAACTACGGCCGTGGGAAAAAATAGACATGCGGCTCAAAACATACGGTCATTTACTTGGAAATCTGGTTCAACTAAAAATAACAAATAAAATGTTAAGAAAGTGATGCAAACACCTCTGGATGCATCTGGGAAAGCAGGGAACACAGTTTACATGAATTGCTATTACCGGGGTTTGCGATCCTCTGCACTATAGCCGATGTCTCTCATGGTTAATCTATTAAAATAATAAAACACATTTTCTTTCTAATAAAGTCCCTTTTATTGTTTAATAATTAAATGTAAACGATTCCATCATTTTGCAATTAAATATACTGTTAAAATAAATATATATATAAATAAATGTATATTTATATATATATAAATTTTTTGACAGTATATTTAATTGCACAATGATGGATTCGTTAGAATTAAATTATTGAACAAAGAAACTGTATTTATTTAAACGAAAATGTGTTTTATTAATTAAATATTAATTAGTACAGGAAGCTGCATAAGCCGTTAATTCATATTCCCGGCAATAGAGCATTCTGTACTAATCATCACTTTACTTTAATTAAAACATCAAATGTTTCTTCTAATTATGTTATGACAATAGCATTATTAGAAGAAACATTTAGAATTATATGTGCCTCAGCTGATTGGCTGTTCGGCTGAGCGCACGTATAATGAGCCGGTCCGCAGTACAGTGACTTCATTGTGCTGCGGACCAGCAAAGAGACAACATCGGGACATCGGATGGTGAGTATAGAGCTCTCCCCACCCCCTCCCCAGCACTGCACCCCTCCCAGCAAGGAAGGGGGGTCACTTAACCCCTTCCTTGCTGGGATGGGTGCAGTCTGACATCAGTCTGGCCCCCAGGGGGTTAAGGGGGATGCAATACATCCTCCCTTAACCCCTTTGGGGTTAGACTGTAAGCAGCGATCTGTAAAGATGCTGCATACTGTAAGGAGCACAACACCGCTCACAATGATGGGTGTTGTGCTCCTGTTTGTGTGGTTTTTGTGTGTTTCTCCCTTTTTGTTTTTCAGATATCGGTATCCTGGGGATTACGTCGGATTCCATGGACTACGTCGATGACCAGCGGTTGTTGTTTTAATTTTTTTAATAAAATGGTCAATGAGGGTAGTGGGGGTGTTTTTATTTGAATAAAAAAAATTTTAAACTTGTGTCTTGTCTTTATTTCTTTACTTTATAGACTTAGTAGTGGAAGCCGTCTAATAGACGGAATCCATTACTAAGTTGGGGCCTAGTGTTAGCCGGTATAAAATGGCTAACACTAACCCCCCATTATTACCCCAGTACCCAATGCCACCAGGGGTACTGGGAAGAGCCGGGTGCCAGTGGTCCCGGAGCGTCAAAATTGGCACTCCTGGACTGGGGCGGCAGCAGGCTGGTAAGATTTAGGCTGGGGAGGGCCTAAACCAATGGCTCTTCCCACCCTGGTGTTACCAGGCTGCTGTCGTTTGGTTTTTAACCCGGCTGGTTATAAAAATAGGGGGGACCCTATGCGTTTTTTTTAAATTATTTATTTATTTAAAAAAAAAAACGCATAGGGTCCCCCCTATTTTTATAACCAGCCGGGTTAAAAACCAAACGACAGCAGCCTGGTAACACCAGGGTGGGAAGAGCCCTGGGGGCCAGACTGATGTCAGACTGCACCCATCCCAGCAAGGAAGGGGTTAAGTGACCCCCCTTCCTTGCTGGGAGGGGTGCAGTGCAGGGGAGGGGGTGGGGAGAGCTCTATACTCACCCCGATGTGTCCTCTTCGCTGGTCCGCAGCACAATGAAGTCACTGTACTGCGGACCGGCTCATTATATGTGCGCTCAGCCGAACAGCCAATCAGCTGAGCGCACATATAGTTCTAAATGTTTCTTCTAATAATGCTATTGTCATAACATAATTAGAAGAAACATTTGATGTTTTCATTAAAGTAAAGTGATGATTAGTACAGAATGCTCTATTGCCGGGAATATGAATTAACGGCTTACTGGAGCTTCCTGTACTAATTAATATTTAATTAATAAAACACATTTTCGTGGAAATAAATTCAGTTTCGGTGTTCAATAATTTAATTCTAACGAATCCATCATTGTGCAATTAAATATACTGTCAAAAAATAAATATATAGATAAATATACATTTATTTATATATCTATTTATTTTAACAGTATATTTAATTGCAAAATGATGGATTCGTTAGAAATAAATTATTGAACAACGAAAGTGTCTTGATTACAAAGAAAATGTGTTTTAATAATTTAATATATTAACTATTAGAGGCATCGGCATTCGGCATCATTGGCGGCTATTTTTGAAGTACTCCGTACGGACCGCCTGTCAATCCTCGGCCGCATGTCCAGCCGCAAACAATGGTCTTGTTCATTTTTTACGGGTCCGTTTACGATAGGGCCGTAGATTCAGACATAGTGTGCACTGTGCAGCCGCATATCCTATACTTCCAAGCATACACACGAACCACCAAAAATACCGCCGCACAATTACAGCCGCAAATACAGCCGCACAGTTACAACGTCTGAACCGAGCCCCCGGCTGCATTCACACTACGTATATTTCAGTCAGTATATGTATATTTCAGTCAGTATTGCAACCAAAACCAGGAGTGGATTAAAAACACAGAAAGGATCTGTTCCCACAATGTTGAAATTGAGTGGATGGCCGCCATTTAATGTCAAATATTTGCTGTTATTTTAGAACAACGGCTGTTATATTGAAATAATGGCCGTTATTTACTGTTATACGGAGGCCATCCACTCAATTTCAACATTGTGTGAACAGATCCTTTCTGTGTTTTTAATCCATTGCTGGTTTTGGTTGCAATACTGACTGAAATATACATATACTGACTGAAATATACGTAGTGTGAACCCAGCCTTAGGCTATGTTCCCACTGCGTATGAGTCCGGCCGCATTTCCTACGCCGCCGTACATGTGCGGCTGAAACTACGGGCGTGGGAAAAATCGACATGCGGGCGGATTGCGAACATACGGGCGAACCGCAAACATACGCCCGTAGTGGAGTTATGCTTCCCTAGCTTGTTTCGAATCGATCTGAAACTGATCATTTACTTGGAAATCTTCGCCCAGCCCAATAAATTATACAGAACTAGGGATGGTCCAAACCGAGTTCGTACGAACCCGAACCCTCGGTAATGATTCCCGCTGTCTGCCCACTCCGTGGAGCGGGCGGATACAGCGGGAGGACTGCCTGGAAAACTGGGATACAGCCATAGCCATAGGCTGTATCCCAGTTTTCCAGGCGTTTCTCCCGCTGTATCCGCCCGCTCCACGGAGCGTCCAGACAGCGGGAATCTGCTGCCGAGCGTTCGGGTTCATACGACCATGTTCGGACCAGGTTCGGACCATCCCTACACAGAACCTTTTGGATCTAAAAATCAAGTTCAATTTGCCTGAAATAAGTACGGGACCGCATGGAAATCCACGGCCGTGAGTTGGAACATTTCCGTCCTCAAACAATTGTCTTGTTCATTTTTCATGGCGCCGTATACGATCCGGCCGTAAGCTCATACGTAGTGTGCATTGTGCGGACGTATATCGTATACTTTCAAGCAAACGCATTAACCTCAAAACTACGTGCGTATATTCGTGGTTCGCACTATGGACGGAAAGATACGCAGTGTGAACATAATTTAATAGTAAGTGGAGTTTCATATTCCAAGGAAACCACATCCCATAATAAGACGTACAGACTTGCTCATAGTATGTTTTAAGCTCTTCATTAGGGATGGTACGAACCCAAACTCTCGGTAATGATTCCCGCTGTCTGCCCGCTCCGTGGAGAGGGTGGATACAGCAGGAAGACCGCCTGGAAAACTGGGATACAGCCATAGCCTCCCGCTGTATCCACCCGCTCCACGAAGCAGGCAGACAGCGGGAATCTGATGCCGAGCGTTCGGGTTCATACGAACCCGAACCTCGCCAGTTTCAGACCATCCCTACTCTTCATGTCAGACATACAACTTTATATGTTCCAATTGCCAATGCCCTGTGCAGTATGAGGCTATGTTCACACTACGTATATGTCTGGCCGCATATTTTTCGCGGCCGGACATATACGTATGAAACTCCGGCCGGGACTTTACGCAAGTTGCGGCCGGATACGTACAGACCGCGAACTTACGCCCATAGTGTACTTACGCTTCCCGAGCGCTCTTCGTAGCCATCTGACAGCGGTCTTTTACTTGGAAATCTTCGCCTAGCCCCGGACACCCCACAGAACCTTTTGGATCGGAACAAAAAGCTGGCAAAATGAAGAAATCACCACTACGTACAGGACCGCATGTTACGCTACGGGCGTAAGTTACGGCATTTCCGTCCGGAAACAATGGTCTGGTTCATTTTTTACGGCGCCGCATACGATCCGGGTGTAAGTTCGTACGTTATTCACGGAACGCGCTACGGCCGGAATCTTACGTAGTGTGAACGTAGCCTGAAAATGTATAAACATTGCTGCCATGAAGGGGTTTTAATGTGTGTGGGGCTGCTTCAGTGTGCTAGGAGCCGGTCATAATAACAGTCATTAACGCATAGTAACCTGTCAATAACCCCTAAACTACGCCATCTATAGCAATCACAGCATTTAAAGTGTCACTGTCGTTATAACTTTCAAACTTTAAATCAACAGTAGATGTGATATAAAGCGAGTTGGAATTTACATTCATTATTTATTTTTTTAGTTATCATGGAAAACACGGCACTTCTTGTTTTCTGACTCTTTTTTCCTCAAAGAACAGGAAATAGTCAGAAAACAGGAAGTCCTGTGTATCCCAGGCCATCTGAGCACTCACAGAGAGAAGGCAGTCACGTAACTGTTGGACACATTGCCGGCCTTACAAATGTCCCTGCTGCTCCGAAGCTCAGGGGATTTATGTAGAGGCGATCGCACGGAGCCAATCTGTGCGAAAATTTTGAAACCTACACCAGCTCAGAGCTGGCGCACCCCCTGTAACGCGGCCTCTCTGCCCCACTGGCGAAGGTGGCACAGATGGGGAAAATGCGGAAAAAATATTCGCAAAAATACCATTTTCAAATATTTTTATCGATCTGCCCCATCTGCGCCTAAAAAAGGCATTTACGCCTTTTCATACATGTCCCCCATAGAGCTGTGCTTCTCTGTACTGGCCAGAATTCCTGTGTTTTGTTTGTTCTTTACAGCCAGAACAAGTCTAAAAATCTGCCTTCTGGAGACTGGACCTGGATTTCTGGTAAGTTCAGCTTTGTTTTACAGCATTATAAAAGCAACAAAAAAACTAGATTTGCATTTCCAGGGAAATACATAGTGCTTGAAAAGAGCGCCCCTTTACCAGTGACTTCCAGAGCGCCCCTTTACCAGTGACTTCCTTTTAAGAGAAACTTTAATCCTGGGTGCCGTCCCTTTAACAGCGACTTGGGTCCCATCCCTTTAAGAGCAACAACAGGTCGCTCTTAAAGGGACTCAGGTCGCTCTTAAAGAGACCCATTCCGGACCCAGGTCGCTCTTAAAGGGACCCAGGTCGCTCTTAAAGGGACCCAGGTCGCTCTTAAAGGGACCCAGGTTGCTCTTAAAGGGACATATTTCGCTCTTAGAGGGACCCATTTCGCTCTTAAAGGGACCCAAGTCACTCTTAAAGGGACCTAGGTCGCTCTTAAAAGGACCCATTTTGCTCTTAAAGGGACATATTTAGCTCTTAAAGGGACCCATTTTGCTCTTAAAGGGACCCATTTTGCTCTTAAAAGGGACATATTTCGCTCTTAAAGGGACCCAGGTTGCTCTTAAAGGGACCCAGGTCGCTCTTAAAGGGACCCATTTTGCTCTTAAAGGGACCCAGGTCGCTCTTAAAGGGACCAAGGTCACTCTTAAAGGGACCCATTTAGAGCGATTTGGGTCCCTTTAAGAGCGACTTGGGTACTGTCCCTTAAAGAGCGACTTGGGTACTGTCCCTTTAAGAGCGGCTTGGTTACCATCCCTTTAAGAGCGGCTTGGGTACCGTCCCTTTAAGAGCAGCTTGGGTACCGTCCCTGCTACATGGCTGCCTCAGCTCTGCTATTTTACTGACTGACCTCTGCTACTTATAATGGTGAAGATCATTCCTCGGTTACCATGACAATCTTACTGATGTCAGTGAGACAAAATCGTTAAGGACCTTCCATATATTACACCTTCTATTGGCCAATAGTGGACATGTGTGTCACGGCCGCGGCGGCGGCCCATGCTCCGGGCCGCCGCCGCGACTCCCCACTGCCCCATGCAGCAGCCGGTGTCCGTAGGCAGGGACCCGGCGCTGCTGTCACTTCGGCCCCGGGGGGCGCCTTACCTCTCCACGCTCCTGTCCGTTGCTGTGCCGGCCGGCGCGCGCGTCCCCGCCTCCTAGGGCGCGCGCGCCGGCTGTCTCTGATTTAAAGGGGCAGTGCTCTCCTAATTGGTCCATGTGCACAATCACTCCCTATAAATTCCAGCCCTGCCCCACTACAGGTGTTGGAGCCTCTACATGCTTCCCATAGCGTTTGGCCCAGCTCCCTGTTGTTCCTGATTCCTGCCCGCTACCTGGTCCCTAGTCCTTGTTCCTGATTCCTGTCCACTACCTGGTCCCTAGTCCTTGTTCCTGGTTCCTGCTTCCCCGTTACTCTATTGTTCCTGTCTTCAGCCTGTCTCCTGCGGTCACGACTACAGACCTCTGCCACTACCATCTCCTGCCTACTGCTCCTGCCACGCCTCGCCTGCCATCACCAGCAACCAAGCAAGGGGTAGCGACCTGGGGGTCGCCTGCCGCAGCAAGTCCATCCCGCCGGGCTCTGGTGAAAACCAGCGGCCCCTTAGACTCCGCTCCCTGGTGAGGTTAGTGCCATCGCTGGTGACGGTCCAGTGGATCCACTACTCCAGGCGTTACAGTAGGCTCCAACCATGGATCCCGGCGAGGTGCCTGATCTCCGTGACGTCGCCAGAGTGGTCGCGCAACAGGCTCAACAAATCCAGCAACAGTCGCAGCAAATCCAGCAATTGACTGCCGCCCTACAGCAGCATGCTACAGCCCAGCGCTCACCACCACCAGCAGCCACCTCGAGACTTCGACTGGCCCTCCCGACTAAATATGGAGGCGATCCCAAGTTGTGCAGGGGATTCCTGGCTCAGTGCACCATGCACATTGAACTTTTAAGTAGTCAGTTTCCCACCGAGCGCTCTAAAGTGGCTTTCATCATCAGCCTATTGGAGGGTAGAGCTCTGGCCTGGGCCACGCCGCTGTGGGACCGAGATGACCCTGTTGCTGCCAATCTCCGAACCTTCCTGGCCGAGTTTCGCTCCGTCTTTGAGGAACCTGCCCGTGCTACTTCAGCTGAGACAGCTCTCCTCAACCTCTCTCAAGGGAGCTCCTCTGTTGGTGACTATGCCATCCAGTTCCGCACCCTGGCAGCTGAATTGGACTGGAACGAGGCCGCCCTATTAGCCACCTTCAAGAAGGGCCTTTCCACTCGAGTGAAAGATGTGCTCGCTGCCCAAAACCTTCCTACCTCCTTGAACGAACTCATTCTACTGGCTATCAGAGTCGACACCAGGTTTTCCGAGAGAGAGGAGGAGGTCCGACAAGAACGGCGTCTGAGTCTGCCCCGTCGCCATCCTCGGTTGGCACCGGTATTCCAAAATCCCGTTGCTCCTATGCCCCAGTCGTCTCCAGAAGTTCCTGTGCAGGTGGATCGAGCTCGCTTGACGACTGAAGAAAGGGCCCGTCGACTAGAGCTGAATCTCTGCCTATACTGCGGTGGCGCTGATCACTTTCGGCAGAGATGTCCCCAACGTCCTCAGCGTCCGGGAAACGCTCACACCTAGGTCCAGTGGGAGAGGTCTCCCTAGGTGTGAATGCCACCTCTCCAAGATTGACTATGCCAGTCTCCATCCAGACACCCTCAGGGCAAGTTCTCCAGACTACTGCCCTCATCGACTCTGGCGCTGCTGGCAGTTTCATTTCTGCTTCGTTGGTCCAAAGATGGCGGCTACCCGTGATACAGCTAGCCCAACCCCGGTCTATCTCTTCGATCACGGGCGAGATTCTTACCGAAGCTGTGCACTGCCAGACTGAACCCCTAGTCCTCCAGGTGGGCGCCTTACATCAGGAGAGGATCTCCTTCTACGTCTTGCGCCATTCCTCTTCCGCCATCTTGCTGGGTCTTCCTTGGCTGCAATTACATACCCCTAAGCTGGACTGGAGAACTGGGGAGGTTCTCAGCTGGGGCCAGGACTGTCCAAATAGGTGTCTGAGACTTCCTCAACCCAAGTGCTCTACGAGGTCACCTGCTAATGCCAAGCCTTTGTCTGGTCTACCGCACGAATACCAAGACTTTATTGATGTCTTCTCGGCCAAGGAGGCAGACTCTCTACCACCTCATCGGTCCTATGATTGCCCTATAGACCTTCTTCCTGGAACTTCTCCCCCACGTGGTCGAGTATACCCTCTCTCTGTGCCCGAGACGGAAGCCATGTCCTCCTACATCCGGGAGAACTTACAGAAGGGCTTCATCCGTAAATCCACGTCTCCCGCTGGCGCTGGATTTTTCTTTGTGCAGAAGAAGGACGGTTCCCTCCGCCCATGCATAGACTACCGGGGCTTAAATAAGGTGACTGTCAAGAACCGCTATCCTCTTCCGCTAATCCCAGAACTGTTCGACCGTCTCCGTGGAGCTAGGATCTTCTCCAAGTTGGATCTCAGGGGAGCGTATAACCTGATCCGTATTCGTGAAGGAGACGAATGGAAGACCGCTTTCAACACCAGAGATGGGCACTACGAATATCTGGTCATGCCATTCGGCCTATGCAACGCCCCAGCGGTCTTCCAGGAATTCGTGAATGATTTATTCCGCGATCTCCTCTATGTCTGCGTCATTGTCTATCTTGACGACATCCTGGTCTTCTCCCACGACCAGCAGACCCACGTGTCCCATGTACGACAGGTTCTACGGAGACTACGGGCCAACCGTTTGTATGCCAAGCTGGAGAAGTGCGTTTTCCATCAGCGCAGCCTGCCGTTTCTTGGATACATTGTCTCCGACCAGGGCCTACAGATGGATCCTGCCAAGCTCTCAGCTGTTCTCCAGTGGCCTCGTCCTGAGGGACTTAGAGCTATCCAACGATTCCTTGGATTTGCCAACTACTATCGGCAATTCATCCCTCACTTCTCTACCCTGGTTGCACCCATAGTAGCTCTCACAAAGAAGAAGGCGGATCCTAGACGCTGGCCTCCCGAGGCCGAACATGCCTTCAATAGCCTAAAGTCTGCCTTTGCCTCCGCTCCTGCTCTAGTTCGCCCGAATATCTCCAAGCCGTTTTCTCTTGAAGTTGATGCCTCCTCTGTGGGCGCCGGAGCAGTCCTCTCGCAAAGGGACACATCAGGCAAGACCAGAACCTGCGGGTTCTTTTCTAAGACTTTTTCCCCTGCCGAGAGGAACTATACTATAGGAGATCGGGAACTCCTGGCTATTAAGCTGGCACTGGAGGAGTGGCGTCATCTCCTAGAGGGGGCTAAACATCCCGTTAACATCTACACGGACCACAAGAACCTCCTCTACCTCCAATCGGCTCAACGCCTCAATCCCCGGCAGGCCAGGTGGTCCCTCTTCTTCTCTCGGTTCAACTTCACCATTCATTTCCGTCCAGCCGAGAAGAATATCAAGGCCGATGCGTTATCCCGAGCATCCGATGTTATGGGGCAAGAGGAATCTCCTCGACACATAATACCTCCCGATCGCCTAGTACCAGTTGCCACTTCTACTCTGCAACAGTTGCCTCCCGGTAAGACTTATGTGCGCCCCGCACTCCGTAAACGCATCTTGAAATGGGGTCATTCCTCTATGGTGGCCGGGCATCCGGGAGTTCTAAAGACCGGGCAACTGATCTCCCGCCACTACTGGTGGCCTAGCCTACTCCAGGATGTCAAAGACTTTGTGGCGTCCTGTACCATCTGTGCCAGAAACAAGTCCTCTCATCAAAGACCTGCCGGCCTACTTCAGCCCTTGCCAGTTCCAGACCGCCCCTGGTGTCATATAGGCATGGACTTTGTCACAGACTTACCTCCATCTGCGGGTAACACAGTCATCTGGGTTGTCACGGACCGCTTCTCCAAGATGTCCCACTTCGTGGCTCTTCCTGGATTACCATCAGCCCCTCGCCTGGCCCAGCTGTTCTTTCAGCATATCTTTCGCCTCCATGGTCTTCCTCTTCATATAGTCTCTGACAGAGGCTCACAATTTGTCTCCAGATTCTGGCGTGCTCTCTGCTCTCAACTCCAAGTGAAGCTGGACTTCTCTTCGGCCTATCATCCCCAGACCAATGGGCAAGTGGAGAGGGTCAATCAGGTCCTTGGCAATTATCTTCGACATTTCGTCTCCGCTCGCCAGGACAACTGGTCCAGTCTGCTTCCTTGGGCAGAGTTTTCCTACAATCATCTGGACTCGAGCTCCACAGGCAAGTCACCCTTCTATGTGGTCTATGGACGTCACCCTCGTCCTCCTCTGCCTCTCTCTCCATCCTCTGAGGTCCCAGCCGTGGAGGAGTTGTTATCTGACTTGCAGTCAATCTGGGAACAGACTCGACAATCTCTGCTCAAGGCATCTGTCCGCATGAAGAACCAGGCGGATAAGAGAAGAAGACCCGCCATGAATTTTCTCCCTGGTGACAAAGTCTGGCTCTCGGCCAAATATGTCCGACTCAAGATTCCCAGCTACAAGTTGGGTCCTCGATTCCTCGGTCCTTTCTCGGTGCTAAAACGCCTCAACCCTGTCACCTACAAACTCCGCCTACCCCCTACGATGCGGATTCCAAACGCCTTCCATGTCTCCCTCTTAAAGCCAGTGGTCCTCATCCGGTTCTCCGATAAGGCTTCGCGCTCTGCTCCACAAGCCGTCTCTGATGACGTTTACATTGTCAAAGACATTCTGGCTATGAAAACTGTCAGAGGGAGACGATCCTTCCTAGTGGACTGGAAAGGATTTGGTCCTGAGGAGAGGTCCTGGGAACCCGAGGCTAACATCCTGGACCAAGACCTCATCAAGAGGTTCCTACAGGCCAGAAAGAGGGGGAGGCCAAAGGGGGGGGTACTGTCACGGCCGCGGCGGCGTCCCGTGCTCCGGGCCGCCGCCGCGACTCCCCACTGCCCCATGCAGCAGCCGGTGTCCGTAGGCAGGGACCCGGCGCTGCTGTCACTTCGGCCCCGGGGGGCGCCTTACCTCTCCACGCTCCTGTCCGTCGCTGTGCCGGCCGGCGCGCGCGTCCCCGCCGCCGAGGGCGCGCGCGCCGGCTGTCTCTGATTTAAAGGGGCAGTGCTCTCCTAATTGGTCCATGTGCACAATCACTCCCTATAAATTCCAGCCCTGCCCCACTACAGGTGTTGGAGCCTCTACATGCTTCCCATAGCTCCCTGTTGTTCCTGATTCCTGCCCGCTACCTGGTCCCTAGTCCTTGTTCCTGATTCCTGTCCACTACCTGGTCCCTAGTCCTTGTTCCTGGTTCCTGCTTCCCCGTTACTCTATTGTTCCTGTCTTCAGCCTGTCTCCTGCGGTCACGACTACAGACCTCTGCCACTACCATCTCCTGCCTACTGCTCCTGCCACGCCTCGCCTGCCATCACCAGCAACCAAGCCAGGGGTAGCGACCTGGGGGTTGCCTGCCGCAGCAAGTCCATCCCGCCTTGCGGCGGGCTCTGGTGAAAACCAGCGGCCCCTTAGACTCCGCTCCCTGGTGAGGTTAGTGCCATCGCTGGTGACGGTCCAGTGGATCCACTACTCCAGGCGTTACAATGTGACTGTGGATGTTGTGATACATTGCCTGACAAGACCTTAGAGTTCCTATTGGCTGCTATATTTCAGCTATTTGCATATGTGCTGTGATTGGCTGTTAACGGTTAGAGTGTGGCCATTATTTTCAATGGGCCATTATTTTTTATGGGAAATTTGGGGTCTTTAACGACATCGGGCGTAAGTATACGCCCCCGCAGGGTGGGCTTTAACGCAAACGGGCGTATACTTACACCAGATGTTTCCCCGATCGCTGTGTGTTCACACACAGCGGTCGGGGAAGATGGCCTGCTATAATGTATACAGTGGCGGTCTTTGGCACCAAGCACCCCAAGCGATCGCTTGGGGCCCCCAACATCCAGGGGGGCCCCCACTCCCCACTCTTGTGCTCAAGACCGCTGGACAGGGCCGCTGCCCCGCTCGCTGCTGCTATCTGAACTGTAACTATGAGCACTCGTAATGAGCGCTCATAGTTACATGCAGCAGCACTGACAGGGCGGGAGACATTGGCTCCCTTCCTGTCAGTCACTCTTGTGGCCGCAGGAAGGATTTTCCCTGCGGTCACAAGTGGCAGCTTTGTCCTTGTGGTGCTGGCGCTCCAGTGACATCACTGGAGCATCGGCGCCAGGACAAGGGGAGTGCGGCCTCTTGTGATCGCAGGGTAAACCCTTCCTGCGACCACAAGAGTGAAGAGAAGAGGAGACGCCCGGACCCAGGTGAGTATAAGTGTTTGTTTTATTGTGTTATGTACTATATGGGAGGGGGAGCACACAGGGGTCTGTTTAACTGGGGGAGCGCACATCAGGGGTCTTTATAAATGGGGGGAGCACACAGGGGGGCTATAGACTACTGGGGCTTCACAGAGGAGTCTATATACTACTGGGGGCAGCACACAGGGGGTCTATATACTACTTGAGGCAGCAGAATGGGGTCTATATACAACTTGGAGAGCACACAGGAGGTCTATATCCAAGTGGGGGAGCACACAGGAGGGCTAAATACTACTGGTGGAGCACACAGGGGTCTATATACTACTGGTGGGGCACACAGGGGGGCTATATACTACTTGGGGAACATACAGGGGGTCTATATACTACTTGTGAGGCACACAGGTGGTCTATATATAACGGGGGGAGCACACAGGGGTCTGTATACTACTGGGGCAGCACACAAGGGGTCTATATCAAAGCGGGGGAGCACACAGGGGACCTATATACTAGTGGAGGAGCACACAGGGGGTATATACAACTGGGGGCAGCACACAGGGGGTCTATATACAACTCGGGCAGCACACAGGAGGTCTATCTACTTCTGGGGGAGCACACGGGGGGCTATATATATAACTGGGGGAACACACAGGGGTCTATATACTACTGGGGGAAGCAAACAAAGGGTAAATACCACTGGGGGCAGGACACAAGGGGTACATACTATTGGGGGCAGCACACAAGGAGTATATATTACTGGCGGTAGCACACAAGGGGTATATACTACTGGGGGCAACACACAGCGGTCTATTGTTTTGGAGCACGTGTCGAGGGGGGGGCCCCAGACATAACTTCGCTTGGGGCCCCAGAAATGCCAAGGCGGCCCCTGAATGTATGGCAGGCCATCTCTGCTCGTCGGCACGGGGGGGGGGGGGGTGATTAACCCCTCCCGTGCCGACGATCGCTGCTATATGCTGATCAATACAGATCAGCATATAGCAGCTAAATTCAGCTTTCCGGTTCATCGGTGACCCGGAAAGCAATAGCGATTGGTGCTGTCCGAGATAGCACCAATCGCCATTAGTGTCCTGGGGAAAGATGGCGCCGATGCCACCCCCACGATCGCCGTGATAGGCCGGCCAGTACCGGCCGGCCCATCATGGCGATCAAACTGTAAAAAAACTGTTTTGCCGGATTCTGCACCCCTCAGCTAGGTAGCATACTCACCTGATCTGGGCGTCCGGAGCGACGATCTGCGGTCCGCGCCATCCTCGCATCTTCTTCAGGTCACTTACGGGTTCGGTCGTCCAGCGTCGGAAATCTTCGGAAACGCTCGGGTCCTCAGGTTCGGCGGGCCACGGCAATCTCCGGCAGCGTCGCTCTACTACCCCCTAGCGGCTGATCAGTGAATATCATTCACTGATCAGTTGCTTTGGGTTAAAAAGATTTTTTTTTTTTTCTCCAAATTTTTATTTTTTATTTTTTTGCGCCCTAACGCCGCTGAGTGCTGATCAGCATCGCACATAAGTGCGCCGCTGATCAGCAACTCCTCCTTTTTGGCGTAGGGGCGTTTTTTCCCCCCTATATCCTACCGCCACTGTCTGCTGATAAGTGCTGCACATAAGTGCGGCATTTATCAGCAGCTCCTTTCTTGGCGTAGGGATATTTTTTTCTTACTGTCAAAAAAACACGTAAAAAACACTACACTACACCACACTACATGGAATAAAGTTTTACATTACACTACATTACACATTTACATACCCCATATACCAATCCCCGTATAAAGATGGCCCCCAAGGTGTTTTCGGCGTCAGAGGGATACGTTATTATTGCCTCTGACACCGAAACAGCCAGTGAGGATGAATGGGGGGATCCTTCATTCCTCCATTCATCCTCATCGTCCTCATCATCCAGTGACGTGTCTGGGGGGTAGCGTAGCGTACGCTGCCCCCCCAGACACGTCTTTTCCGCCAGAACCGTCCCAATAAGAGATCACGGTATGGTGTGAAATTCTACAAACTCTGTGAGTGTACCTCAGGGTACACTTACAGATATAGGGTACGTGCACACTGCGGAATGTCGAAGGATAACCCTTTGTGCATTCCGCAGCTGGCACCCACCGGCGGACTGATGGAGGCGCGCGTCTCCGCCCGTGTCATAGATTCCATTCTATGCACTGGCGGATTCCGTTGTCCTTCCAAAGAATGAACACGTTTATTCTTTGGACAGAGGGCATAGAATGGAGTGTGACACGAGAGGAGACGCAAGCCTCCATCAGTCCGCCGGTGGGTGCCAGCTGCGGAATGCACAAAGGGTTATCCTTCGACATTCCGCAGTGTGCACGTACCCTTAGAGTGTATGAAGGAAGGGACACCCGAATCCAGCCCCCAGATGTCCCCTCACCCCCCCCCATCCTCGGAGTTAGTGGGGAGATCATTTGGGAACTGATCTTTCCACTGCTGGATAAAGGTTACCACCTGTACGGGGATAACTTTTATACCAGCACCCCCTCTTCCGGTCCCTTGCTGCCTGAGCTACTGTAGCTTGCGGCACGACCTGAAAATATCAGTAGCAGTAATAGAGCCCTAATATTTAGCAGCCATGGAGCGGACCCAGCGCTTCTGGATATGAAGGACCCCGTATCGCACCAGGACAACATTTTCCAAGTGACGTCCCCCAAACTGGAAAACAGGAGACCCCAGAAGAAGTGCAGAGTGTGGCGTAACAGGGGGATCAGGAAGGACACCATTTTCCAGTGTGACACCTGTCCTGATCACCTCTGCATACAGTATCGCTTCAAGGCGCACCACACGTCATCGGAGTTCTACATTTTCTAAATTCTGTCCCTTATTCCTATTTCAGGGGTCACGTTGATCCAGGGATTATTCTGATCGCCAATATGGAGTCAGGAAGGAATTTTTCCCCTGTGATGAGGCTACTGTCATCTGCCTCACGAGGGTTTTTTGCCTTCCTCTGGATCAACACAGGATTAATTTGATGGACACCTGTCATTTTCAACCTTATAAACTAATAATTGGCCTAATACCCCCAAATAAATTAGAATTGTCCCTTTTCCCCAGCTAAATAGATATGGCCGCCATTCCCATTAGAGGATACCATGATGCAATTACAAAGCCTCTGTGCGACCAGGACAGTAGAAACCCCCCACAAGTGACCCCATTCTGGAAACTACACCCCTTAAGGAATCTAACGAGGGGGGCAGCGGGGATATGGACCCCTGGTGACGGGCACATTTGTGGCGTGAAAATGAAAAAATTTTATTTTTTATTTTCACGGCACATGTTCCACATATGTGCCCGTCACCAGTGGGGTCCATATGCTCACTGTACCCCTTGTTGGATTCCTTATGGGGTGTAGTTTCCAGAATGGGGTCACTTGTGGGGGGTTTGTACTGTCCTGGCAGCACAGGAGCTTTTTAATTGCGACATGGCCTCCATCCTCCATTCCAGCCTCTAAATGGCGCTCTGTCCCTTTGGTGGCTTGCCCTCTGCCCATATGGCACATTATGTCCACATGTGGGATATTTTCGTACTCAGGGGAAATTACCCTACACGTTTTGTGTTCACTTTCTTTTTTAACCCCTTGTGGAAAAGGAAAAAATCAAGGCTAGACTAACATATAGTGTAAAAAATGTTTAATTTTTACACTAAATTATTGATCTTGTCTTGATTTTGGCTGGAATGGATTTCGAGGGGCCATGTTGCATTTAAAAGGCCCCTGTGTTGCCAAGACAGTTGAAGCCCCCACAAGTGACCCCATTATGGAAACTACACCCCTCAGGGAATGTAACAAGGGGTGTAGTGAGCATATGGACCCCACTGGTGACGGGCACAAATGTGGAACAATATGGCGTGAAAATGAAATATTATATTTTTTACACTATAATGTTGGTTTAGCCTTAAATTTTTCATTTTCACAAGAGGTTAAAAGAGAAAAAAACACACAAAATGTGGAAAGCAATTTCCCCCGAGTCCGTAAATACCCCACATGTGGACATAAAGCGCCATGTGGGCGCAGGGCAAGCCTCCGAAGGGAAGGAGCGCCATTTGGATTTTGAAGGTTGGATTTGGCCAGAATGGATGATGAATGTCATGTCGCATTTACAGAGCCCTCGTGCTGCCAAAACACTGAAAACCCCCCACAAGTGACCCCATTCTGGAAACTACACCCCTCAAGGAATCTAACAAGGGGTGCAGTGAGGATATGGACCCCTTGATGACGGGCACATTTGTGCCATGAAAATGAAACAATGAAAATTTTCACTTTCACGTTACATTGTTCCACATTTGTGCCTGTCACCAGTGGGGTCCATATCCTCATTGCACCCCTTGTTAGATTCCTTGAGGGGTGTAGTTTCAAGAATGGGGTCACTTGTGGGGGGTTTCCAGTGTTTTGGCAGCACAAAGGAAATCCATTCCAGTAAAATCCAGCTTGCAAAGGACAATTGGCGCTCCTTCCCTTTGGACGCTCGTCCTGCGCCTGCTTGGCACTTTATGTCCACATGTGGGGTATTTCTGTACTCGGGAGAAACTGCGCTACACGTTTGGTGTTTTTTTTTTCTTTTATCCCCTTGTAAAAATGAAAAATGAAGGCTAGAACATTTTCGTGTAAAAAATAGAATTTTTCCTTTTTTACACCACATTGTTCTGAAAATCTGTGAAGCACCTGTGGGGTCCAGATGCTCACCGCAACCCTTGTTACATTCCTTGAGGGGTGTAGTTTTCTAAATGGTGTCCCTTTAGGGGTGTTTTTTAGGTTTTGGCACCCCAGAGCCTCTGCCTAGCTGAAGTGGTACAGTCAAAAATGACCAAATATAACGGAGGCGTTGAAATTCACTAGGCGCTCTCTTATATCTGAGGCTTGTGGTTGCGTCAAATAGCGCAATAGGGCCACATATGGGGTATTTCTATAAACTGCAGGAACGCGGCAATCAATATTGGGGTGCATTTCTCTGCTAATAGGTTTATCATTATGAAAGATATTGGATTACAATAAAATCTCTGCACAGAAAATAAAAAATTTTAAATTTCTTACACACTTAGCTTTTATTTCTGTGACTCCCCTAAAGGGTTAAAAACTTTCTGTATGTGCTTTTGCAGAGTATGGGGGGTGCAGTTTCTGAAATGGGGTGCTTTGTGGGGCTTTCTAACATACAGTCCCCTCAAATACACTTGATATCGATCTGGGTTCACACTATGTATATTTGAGGCTGTATTTGGTCCTCATGTCAGGTCCTCATAGCAACCAAAACCAGGAGTGGATTAAAAACACAGAAAGGCTCTGTTCACATAATGTTGTAATTGAGTGGATGGCCGCCATGTAACGGTAAATAACTTCCATTATTTCAATACAACAGCCGTTGTTTTAAAATAACATCACATATTTGCCATTAAATGACGGCCATCCATTCAATTACAACATTATGTGAACAGAGCCTTTCTGTGTTTTCAATCCACTCCTTGTTTTGGTTGCTATACAGCCTCAAACATACAGCCTCAAATATACGTAGTGTGAACATAAAGTAGACATGTTGCTAATGCTATTTAATATATAATTTATGTGGCATAACCATTTTCTGTATAAGCAGAAAGGTTTCAAAGTTGGAAAAATGCATTTTTTCACAATTTTTCACGTTATTTTGGTGTTTTTCATAAAGATTCGTTATGAGTATCAACTCCATTTTACCAGAAATGTAAAGTACCATATGTCACGAGAAAACATTCTCAGAATCGGCTGGATAGGTAAAAGCATCCCGAAGTTATTAATGAATAAAGTGACACTGGTCATATTCATAAAATTTGTCTCTGTCCTTAAGGCCATTTCAGGCTCTGTCCTTAAGGGGTCAAACGTAAATTTCTTAAAAAAACGTCAAATCCGATCGAAACGAAAAATAGATAGGACACCTCACAACGCCGAGGGCTTCATAACGCAGTTTGAACGGAGTCTGTGCGCAAAGTGGTTCGGGCTGTATTACGCGCAGAAAAATAGCTGGAAGAAGAAGAAGAAGAAGAAGAATACGGATTACAATATAGTGCTTTTCAAGCACTATAATAATGAATGTATATTGCAAACCTGCTTTATTTCACATCTTCTGTTGATTTAGATTTTGAAAGTTAAAACGACAGGTACACTTTAAAGAAGCATTCCATTTTTTTGAACGTATACTTACCATTGATTATCCAAGTCCCGTGGCACGGCTTCATTCTCACCTTACAGTGCTGTTCAAATCCCACAGGCAGTAATATTTTGATTCTTTGGACCCTTTCTACAGTGCTTTTAAAGGCCATAAGTCAGGGTCTCCAATTCATCTCTATGAGAATGTGGCCCAATCCACGAAAAGGTCACGTGAGTGCCAGTAAGATTTAAATGGCATTGCAGGAGACTGATTATCAATGGTAAGATTATGTAATTGTAATATATGAAAAACACCTAAACAGTTGTACAGTCCATTACAGGCGTTCCCCGTCCGTGTTCCGTGCAAAATCAAAAAGCTAATTGGTAAAAGGCTTTTCAGGTATTTTTTGTTGGTTTATATACCGTATTTTTGCGCTTTATAAGACGCACTTTTTAGCAAGAAAATATCTTGCTAAAAAGTGCCTGCATCTTATATTCAGGAGAAAGGGCAGCCCGACCCTGTCAGACCACTCTGACACCCAGGGCCGATTCTAGCTTTTCTGCCGCCTGAGGCGAGAATTGACAAAGCGCCCCCCCACAACCACTAAAGATCATAAGTAAGTGGACTGGATCCTCTGCAGAAGATGCTCAGGGAAGATAAGAGCCTCCTGTGTCCTTTTGCTTAACCCCTTATTTACTGCAGTGTGTAAGTGACCCAGTGTTCCCTAACATGCTGCAAAACAAAAAAAGGGTTAATACAGAAAACAATTAGCTCTCTGCCTGACTATTTTGATAACCTCTGACCTCTGTTCTCTGAGTTCCTGCAGAGGTCAGGGGTTATCAGTGCAGGAGTAGCAGAGCTAATTGTTTTCTGTATTAACCCTTTTTTGTGTTGCAGCATGTAAGAGAATACTGGGTCACTTACACACTGCAGTAAATAAAGGGTTAAGCAAAAGGTATTCTGCTCCTGCACCTATGTATATAACCATAGGATTCTGCCTCTGGCCACAAGAGAATTTTTTATTTTGGCCACATCACCGAGTATATATGTGTGTGTGTGTGTGTGTGTGTGTGTATATATATATATATATATATATATATATATATATATATATATATATGTATGTGGGTGTGTAGGGAAGGGGGGGCCCCATACAGTTTTTTGCTATGGGGCCCCATGAATCCTACAGTAGCTACACCCCTGGAGACACTGACTGTGCTGGGTGTCCCTGCAGCCTCTATAATTCATGATAGAGGCTGCAGGACACTTTCGGCACAGGCTGTGTCTCCGTCTCCCGCTGCCCGCACCGGAGGATGATGGGAGTGCGCGCTCTGCCGGGAGAGGAGCTGCTGGGAACAGGGACAGGTGAATTGCTGTTTTTAATTTTCTTTTTCTGCTGGGGGAAGTGCGGGGGATGGGGAGATGGGCGGGTGTCACTGGTGGGGGCATTGGATGCTATATGGGGACCTACCGGGGGGATTTAATGCTATATGTGACACTACTGGGGTACTATATAGGGCACTACTTGGGGCATTGGATACTATATGGGGCACTATTGGGGGGGGTGCATACTATATAGGCGGATTGCATACTATATTGGCGGATTGCATACTATATAGGCACTATTGGGGGGATTGGATACTATATGGGGCCCTATTGGAGGGGATTGGATACTATCTGGGGTCCTATTGGGGGGATTGGATACTGTATGGGGCACTATTGGGGGGGCCTTACAACTATATGGGGCACTATTGGGGGAGTAAATACTATATGGGGCAGTACAGGAATGAGTTAGCTACCATATTGGGCACTAATGAGAGGATTAAAAACTATAGTAATAGTATATAGGGCACTATTGGGGGGGCTAACTACAATATACAATATAATCTTTTCCCTCCCTACCCCACCCTGGAACGGTGTCTCAGAGGAGCAGCTTGCATTCTCTATCCATGACCTGCTGCCTGTTGTGCTTAGATAACCTGCTGGGAAGACCTGTGATAGAGACAGGGTAGGCGGTTTATAAGAGCCTCCTATATGCTGTGCTTCGTGTTGTGCGTTGGGGAGGGGGGGGCCCTTACAGTTTTTTTTACAGTTACCCTTGAATCCTAGCTACCCCCTGTCTGCAACTGCTGACCTCTGACCTCAGGAGCCGGAGAAGAGCCACAAAATGGGCTGCTCTGTTAACTCTTTCAGTACTGCAGAATGTAGAATATTACTGTGCATCACTTACATTCTGCAATACAGAAAGAGTTAACAGCAGAGCAGAATGTTACTTTTATGCCTCTTCTCCTGCTCTTGCACTGTGCTGAGGTCAGCTCGGAGTTCAGCAGTGCAGATAAGACATATAGCGTCCCCGCTGCTGTTAACTTTTTCTCTTCTACAGTGTGTAAGTGATGCAGAGTATATTAAAAGTCTAAATCACCCCCCTTTTCCCATTTTAGAAATATAAATAAACAAACAAACATATTTGGTATTGCAGCGTGCGTAATTGCCCGAACTATTAAAGTATCACATTCCTGATCTCACATGGTAAACGGCGTCAGCGCAAAAAAAATTCCAAAGTGCAAAATTGCGCATTTTTGGCCGCATCAAATCCATAAAAAAATCTAATAAAAAGCAATCAAAAAGTCGTATATGCGCAATCAAGGTACCGATAGAAAGTACATGTCATGGCGCAAAAAATGACACCTCACACAACCCCATAGACCAAAGGATAAAAGCGTTATAAGTATGGGAATAGAGCGATTTTAAGGAACATATATTTGTTGACAATGGTTTGAATTTTTTAAAAGCCATCAAATAAAATAAAAGTTATGCATGTTACATATCGTTGTAATCGTAACAACTTGAGGAATATGCATAACAAGTCAGTTTTACCCCAGAGCGAACGGCGTAAACACGAAACTCCCTGAAATGAAAACATCTCCAATCATCAGGAACATCTCCTGTTAGCAGGGATTGGTTATACAGATCTGTCAGGGGGGCAGCAATCACAGATCCCAAATTCTTTAAGAACTATGGGGTGGACACCATCTGGACCCATCGCCTTATTTAACTTTAAATGGACAAGTTCCTCTGCAACTTCAGTCTCTGAAAATACTGGAGCTGAACCCATGTAACTGGAGCCAATGCTGTGTCCAACCAGCCTGTGATTGTAAAGGCCTCCTTCTGAAAACAATGAGAAGTAGCTCTTCAAATAGTCAGCGACCACCTTATCTCTGTCAATAAATGTATTCTCCCCATTACTTATTTTAGTAATGCTGTAGCTATTCTTCTTCTTCTTCCCATCACTTATATATCTGAAGAAGGTTTTATTCCCCTCCTTAACAGATTTTACTATGTGTTCTTCTTTTGAGGCTTCAGCAGCATTTATAATCTGCTTTGCCTTCTTCTGTATAATTTTATACGTCTCTCTGTCAGCTACATTTCCAGTCTTTTTTATACTTCATGTAGGCTGCCTTTTTCCCCTTTACAATTACCTTAAAGGGGTTGGCCACTTTATATTAAAATTGCTCAGTGTACAGTATTAGTAACTGTACTCACTGTATATACTAACAGCAGCTTCCTGTGTACCTCATATAGCTAATATCAGACATTCCTCCTTCAGGCTGTGCTGCCCTGCTCTGTGGTGTTTTGGTCCATAAGATTGCTTACATGGAGGATCATGTGACCATGCCCCGCCCCCCAGTGTCCACCACTGAGCCTGTATATGTCTATGGAGAACACAGTGGACAGGGCCTGGTCACATGCTCCTCCATGTCAGCCATTTTGTGGACTGAAACAAAACAGAGCAGGGCAGCCCAGCCTGGTGTAGGGGAGTCTGATTTTAGCTCTATGAGGTACACAGGGAGCTGCTGTCAGTATATACATTGAGCACACTTACTAATACTTTGTTCTGACCTATTTTACTATTAAGTGGCCAACCCCTTTAACCTCTCTAGTAAACCATAATGGATTCTTGCCTTTAATATGGCATTTTTTAATACTCCCCACTGTGTGCTCGCTCCTGATGTTTTATCCCACCTTTATAATTCTTGATCTAAATCTTTCCCCATTTTCTTAAAATCTGTCTTCCTAAAATCCAATACACTTGTTGTGGTATGGGATTGCACACAGTGAGTTTGTAGGTCAAACCATAAACACTGGTGGTCACTGGAACCTTAATTTTCTTTCACTCTAACTTCAGACACCCAATTCCCATTAGTAAATACTAAATCTAGAATGTTCTCTCCTCTGGTTGGTGCCCTCACAAGCTGTTTTAGAGATGCCCCTGTAAGGGCCTATATATGGGGTAGTAAGTATGACATATACAGTTCTACAAGACAAGCAGGGATGTGTATACATCACTACAAAGATGGCGGCATAGCGATAGCTGAGAATAATGGCTGCACACATGTAGGGGTAGCGGCAGGTAAGCTCTGGCATTTCAGAGCACACAGGCCCACTTACCATGCTGTGAAAGGTTATAAGACGATGTTGTCTTATAACTTTCTTATAAAATTCTTAACATGGCCTAAGATAACTAAAACTAAATGGACAACATATTTTATAATTACGCTTTAGGCTAGGTTCACACTCTGTATCTGTGCGGCTGTATTGCGGGCGGTAAATCATCGGCCGGATTTTTCCGGTTCATGCGTACGCTGGAAAGTATACTATATACGGCTGCACAGTGCACACTATGTATGAATCTACGGCCCGATCGTAAACGGACCCGTAAAAAATGAACAAGACCATTGTTTGCGGCTGGAAATGCGGCCGTGGATTGACAGGCGGTCCGTACGGAGTACTTCAAAAATAGCCGGCAATGATGCCGAATGCCGATGCCTCTAATAGTTAATATATTAAATTAATAAAACACATTTTCTTTGTAATAAAGTCCCTTTCGTTGTTCAATAATTTAATTCTAACGAATCCATCATTGTGGAATTAAATATACTGTTAAAATAAATATATATATATAAATAAATGTATATTTATATATATATTTATATTTTTTGACAGTATATTTAATTGCACAATGATGGATTCGTTTAAATTAAATTATTGAACAACGAAACTGATTTTATTTCAACGAAAATGTGTTTTATTAATTAAATATTATTAGTACAGGAAGCTCCAGTAAGCCGTTAATTCATATTAATAATAAAAATAGGGGGGACCCTATGCGGGGTTTTTTTTTAAATAAATAAAAAATTTAAAAAAAACCCCTATTTTTATAACCAGCCGTGTTAAAAACCAAATGACAGCAGCCTGGTAACACCAGGGTGGGAAGAGCCATTGGTTTAGGCCCTCCCCAGCCTAAATCTTACCAGCCTGCTGCCGCCCGGTCCAGGAGCGCCAATTTTGACGCTCCGGGACCACTGGCACCCGGCTCTTCCCAGTACCCCTGGTGGCATTGGGTACTGGGGTAATAATAGGGGGTTAGTGTTAGCCATTTTATACCGGCTAACACTAGGCCCCAACTTAGTAATGGATTCCGTCTATTAGACGGCTTCCACTATTAAGTCTATAAAGTAAAGAAATAAAGACAAAACACAAGTTAACAAATTTTTTTATTCAAATAAAAACACCCCCACACCCCTCATTGACCATTTTATAAAAAAAAAAAAACATTAAAAAAACGCTGGTCATCGACGTAGTCCACGGAATCCGACGTAATCCACAGAATACCGATATCTGAAAAACAAAAAGGGAGAAACACACAAAAAACACACAAACAGGAGCACAACACCCATCATTGTGAGCGGTGTTGTGCTCCTTACAGTATGCAGCATCTTTACAGATCGCTGCTTACAGTCTGGCCCCCAAGGGGTTAAGGGAGGTTGTATTGCATCCCCCTTAACCCCTTGGGGGCCAGACTGATGTCAGACTGCACCCATCCCAGCAAGGAAGGGGTTAACTGACCCCCCCTTCCTTGCTGGGAGGGGTGCAGTGCTGGGGAGGGGGTGGGGAGAGCTCTATACTCACCCCGATGTGTCCTCTTCGCTGGTCCGCAGCACAATGAAGTCACTGTGCTGCGGACCGGCTCATTATATGTGCGCTGAGCCGATCAGCCAATCAGCTGAGCGCACATATAATTCTAAATGTTTCCTCTAATAATGCTATTGTGATAACATAATTAGAAGAAACATTTGATGTTTTCATTAAAGTAAAGTGATGATTAGTACAGAAAGCTCTATTGCCGGCATATGAATTAACGGCTTATGGAGCTTCCTGTACTAATTAATATTTAATTAATAAAACACATTTTCGTTGAAATAAATTCAGTTTCGTTGGTCAATAATTTAATTCTAACGAATTCATCATTGTGCAATTAAATATACTGTCAAAAAATAAATATATAAATATACATTTATTTATATATCTATTTATTTTAACAGTATATTTAATTGCAAAATGATGGATTCGTTAGAATTAAATTATTGACCAACAAATTACAAAGAAAATGTGTTTTATTAATTTAATATATTAACTATTAGAGGCATCGGCATTCGGCATCATTGCCGGCTATTTTTGAAGTACTCTGTACGGACCGCCTGTCAATCCTCGGCCGCATGTCTAGCCGCAAACAATGGTCTTGTTCATTTTTTACGGGTCCGTTTACGATCGGGCCGTAGATTCATACATAGTGTGCACTGTGCAGCCGTATATCCTATACTTTCCAGCGTACGCATGAACCACCAAAACTGTAACTGTCATTTCAAAACAACTTTGCAGAAATAAATAAAATAATACATGAGGTTTTAAGAAACTCTGTAAAAGGTTTTATTAGGCAAAATAGCTTATTTCTATACTTAAAGGGGTTATCCAGAGCTACAAAAACATGGGCACTTTCTTCTTAGGTAGGGCCCGGATGCTGACAGATTCCCTTAAAAGGCATATTTCACCCAAGAAGTAAAAAAAATGAAATGCTCCCAAACCTAGCTGGCATTACTCACGATGTCCCCTTGAGTATTTTGAGCCTTCTCCTGTCTTTCTACCTGCTGCGGTTCCTGAAATACAATTTTTTCTAAAAGGCGGTCCATATCCAAGTTGGCTCAAATCGGGAAACTACATTTGACATCATTCAGTGTTTTTGCCTAATTAGTCCATGATGTAACACAGCTGACACTCACAAGATATAGCAGAGTTGAGGTAGTGAGGTAGCAGAGTTAGGCTAGCAGAGTTGAGGTAGTGAGGAAGCAGAGTTGATGTAGCAGAGGTGATGCCAGTGGCTGAGGTCTGGGGGAGGAGGATGATTGTTGCGGCGACAGCCTGTGGCTGAGATCCAAAGCGGAGACAAAGGGGTGATGCGACCTAGGGGTGGGGCTGCGAGATAAAGGGAAAAAAATGGGGAGGGGGAATATGAACAATGTCCGAGGAGATTAAGAAGATGGAGGGGGAGGACTTGGAGAGGGATGCGAGCTAAGAGATGTGGATGCCTGTTCATCATGTTTCTCATGTCTCAGCTGTAAGCCAGGTGACATTACAACCTGGAACACTGCAGAGACAGAGGAAAGTCAGCAGCACTTATCGACTGGGACATAAGAGAGTTCCAGTTGATGTATACGCCGTGTGCAACATACAATCCACTCTGTACATCCCACACACAGCCAGGATGATATTGCACAATATCCACTAATAAAAACTTTCTCTTCACTCTATCCACCAGCTTACCTAATGGTCCTGGGCAGGGTGGTAGCTCCAGGACTCAAGGACTGGTGCACTCTGCTTAGCGTTCATAAGTTGAAGAAGGCAGAGGGAGCACACTGAGGCTATGTTCACATGTAAGAATAAATAAACAAAGTGGAGGGACTGTGGTGAAAATGCTATAATACGTCTTATAGCATGTATTTATTAATATGTACATTAAACACAAACATGAAAGACAGGTTTTATAATTAGATGATTATAGGTAAAGATATAGGGGGTACAGGGTAAAGGTACGAGATAGGTTACCCCTAGTTTAACCCTGCCTATTGCTGAAGTGGGACCCCCTGGTTTAGGCGTCCCCAAACAACAGGAGGGACTGACCCTGTGCTAGGGTTGTGTAGGTCTTTCCCGTCACAGATGTCAGTTGTCACTGTGTCTGGTAATATACAAAGTGTGTAGCATATGAAAGGCAGGTATAAATGTTTTTTAGTCGTGGTTCTGATATCCCTTCTTCCGTTTATCCAACGCGTTTCCCTTGTTCTATGGCGACAAGTTCCTCAGGGAGTAGGAAGAGTGTTGGAGTATCAATGGGATATGCCTTGATACATGTCTCAGTCTGATCCAGGAAAAGTTGAATTTACAGATGAATGTTGTGGGTGTTCCCAAGTCTGTTGTAGGGGATCACCGTTGTATGTATAGAGATACGTCCGGTGGACAAGTTGTGGTCACTTTATCCAGATTTGTGTCTGGTCTTGTGTGTTAGTTGTTTTCTGCCTTTACAGTATGTTCAACTGTGTAGTATTAATACGAGCTGTAGTAGATAGGTAACCAGCAATCTCAGTTCCCAGATGGTGCTAGTAGACAGATGTAGTTAGTTTAATCCAGATAGTTTTTCTCCTGCAGAGTGATGAGCTGTGGAGCATGCACTGGGTCTGCTGTGAGGTCTCAGAGATGCTGAGTCATCTACTGTCTGTGCGAGGTGCCTGGTGGGGGCGCGTCCTCGTGTGCTGGCTACTGCTGGAGCAGTCCCTCCTGTTGTTTGGGGACGCCTAAACCAGGGGGTCCCACTTCAGCAATAGGCAGGGTTAAACTAGGGGTAACCTATCTCGTACCTTTACCCTGTACCCCCTATATCTTTACCTATAATCATCTAATTATAAAACCTGTCTTTCATGTTTGTGTTTAATGTACATATTAATAAATACATGCTATAAGACGTATTATAGCATTTTCACCACAGTCCCTCCACTTTGTTTATTTATTCTTAAAAAGCCTAGGACTGTGGGAACTCTCTACCTAAGTTTAATCATTAGGTTCCCCGACCCAACTGCTAAGTATGTTCACATGTAGTATGAGACCGGCCGTCCTGTGACCTGGCCAGGTCACGGAACGGCCGGTCTCAGAAAAGATCACCCTGGCCGATACTGCAGATGATTGTTAGCGCTGCAGAGTTTCCCACAGCACACAATGGAGCGAGCAGCCTGAGCACTGACAGGGTTTTCTGCAGCCACTATTTACTGAATAGCGGACGCAGAAAACTGACATGTCAGTTTTCTACGGTGCCGCTAGGGATCCCAGCCGGAGTGTATACTATGGGGGAGATTTATCAAAGGGTGTAAACTTTAGACTGGTGCAAACTGCCCACAGTAACCAATCACAGCTCAGATTTCAGCTCTGTTGAAAGGAAAGAGGAGCTGTGATTGGTTGCTGTGGACAGTTTTTACCAGTCTAAATTTGTGTATGTGTATACACTCCGGCCGGGATTCCCTCAGCCTGCAGCACTACGTAAGTACCACAGGAATAACGGTCGTTGTAACAATGACTGTGATTTCT
This sequence comes from Dendropsophus ebraccatus, assembly GCF_027789765.1. Classification (NCBI taxonomy): domain Eukaryota; kingdom Metazoa; phylum Chordata; class Amphibia; order Anura; family Hylidae; genus Dendropsophus; species Dendropsophus ebraccatus. Next base: position 160,018,245 of record NC_091455.1, read on the forward strand.
GTGGAACTTACGTAGTGTGAACATACTGATACTGAAGGTATGGCCCAATAAAGCTGATGTAAGTTGGTAATGTGTCCTCACTTCCTTCAATGCACAGGGTTATAATTGCTAACCCAGCTCATTGAAGAGTAGAAGGACGCGTGATCCCAACTTCGAAGGTGGTGGCCAGGAGGAAGGAGTGTGTTGGAGTGGACTCAGTTTAGCTCTATTTTTGTGTCCAGATGGGGCAAGTCAGAGGAAACAGCCAGGAATCAGTTCAAAACATATAATTACTTGCTTTGAGCAATATGTTGACCTATGGGTGGGCTATTTAAAAACAGAAAAAAGTTTTTGGATGGAATACCCCTTTAATTGCAAACCACACCTGAACTGGAGACAAAAATGGTGCTGTATTTGAAAGAAAGTGGGCAAGTTTTTTAGGGATAACCCCTTTGAGGCCAGTTTTACACCTGCCGCATAGCAGTGAATTTCATTCTGCAATGTTCTGTAGCAGGGGTGCCAAATATACAGTGGGCCAAAATTAAAAAATTGGACAAAGTAGCAGGCCAACCTTGATAATTATTGAAGCGTGAATGCTGCTGTGCTGGCACTATCAGAGCAGTGTGCGTTGCTCCTGGCACTGTCAGTCATGTGCATCTCCCAGCCCCGTGTACTATGATAAATGACATGAAATGATAAATTGCTATGACATGATTAAACCCCAACCAATATAATAGCCAATTCCCCCAAAATTGCCCCACATATTAGCGAACCCTTGCAATAGTGCCCAAATAGTAGACAGACCCCCAAGTTTACCATATAGTAGCCAGCCCTCCCCAATAGTCTCATATAGTAGCCAGCCCTCCCCAATAGTCTCATATAGTAGCCAACCCTCCCCAATAGTCTCATATAGTAGCCAGCCCCCAAAGTGTCCCATATAGTAGCCAGCCCCCCCCAATAGTCTCATACAGTAGCCAGCCCTCCCCAATAGTCTCATATAGTAGCCAGCCCTTCCCAATAGTCTCTTTTATAGTAGCCAGCCCTCCCCAACAGGGGCGTAGCTAATGTCTCTTGGGCCCTGGTGCAAGAGGTCAACTTGGGCCCCCCCCTTACCACATACTGACTAACACCACCGCTGCTATTGACTAATACCACCACATACTGACTACCACCACCGCTGCTACTGAATAACACTACCACATACTGACTAACACCACCGCTGCTACTGAATAAAATCCTCTGTACATAGACCAATATCACTTCATACAGTCATATAGAGGTGGATGCACTGTACACGGGCTCTTTACACCATATACATTACAGTGCAGTTATATCAAGTGACTCACAGGGGACGTCTTCTCTGATCGGAGTTCTTCCCTTTTCATCTTCTCCATCTGTCCTGGGCCATTATGAGAACTTCTCCAAACCACAAGTCCACAGAATCTGCCAGACAGACATATTAGGCTCCTCACTCTGGCATCATCCTCATCTCTCTACAAACTGCACATCTGTATTGGCCCCTTTACACCCTCATTTAGTAGGTAGGCCTGACACTATGTGATCCCCCTTATAGTACATATCCCTTTATTGTATGCACCCCCCGTGTAGTCCACCTTATAGATGGCCCCCCAATGTTTCCTTCTTATAGATGGCCCCCTGTGTTGTCCCTTTTATAGATGCCCCCCATGTTATCCCCCTTACCGATGCCCCATGTTGTCCCCTCCTCTTGCCCCTCCATCACCATACTATTACCCCTCTCATCCTCCTGCCCCTCCATCATCATACTACAACCACCTCCATCATAATACTACTACCACTACACCCCTCATCATCCTCTTGTTCCTTCATCATCATACCACTACACCACCCTTCATCATCCTCTTGTTCCTTCATCATCATTCCATTACACCCCTCATCATCTTCTTGTTCCTTCATCATCATACCACTACACTCCTTATCATCCTCTTGTTCCTTCATCATTATACTACTACACCCCCATCATCCTCTTGTTCCTTCATCATCATACTACTACACCCCCATCATCCTCTTGTTCCTTCATCATCATACCATTACACCCCTCATCATCCTCTTGTTCCTTCATCATCATACCACTACACCACCCCCATCATCCTCTTGTTCCATCATACCACTACACCCCTCAATATCATCATGTTCCTTCATTATCATACCACACCACCCCTCATCATCCTCTTGTTCCATCATCATCATCATACCATTACACCCCTCATCATCTTCTTGTTCCTTCATAATCATACCACTACACCCCTCATCATCCTCTTGTTCCTTCATCATCATACTACTACACCACCAACATCCTCTTGTTCCTTCATCATCATACCATTACACTCTTCATCATCCTCTTGTTTCTTCATCATCATACCACTACACCACCCCTTATCATCCTCTTGTGCCATCATCATACCACTACACCCCTCAATATCATCTTGTTCCTTCATCATCATACCACTACACCACCCCTCATCATCCTCTTGTTCCATCATCATCATACCACTACACCCCTCATCATCCCCTTTAAAAAAAAAATCTATACTCACCTGAATGATTTCTCTAGTCCCCTAGTCACACACGCTGGCGGGGCTTCCCGTGGCGGGGCGGAGCTTCCCGGGACTTGGTTTTTTTCGACGCGATGCTCCTGCGCCGGAAGTACTTACCCGGCGCACACAGAGCTCCCTGGGGAGTCGCAAGACAGCCGGGGGCCCATCCCAGCCTGCCTCTTGTGATCGCAAGCAAAACATTGCAGTGCATGGCAGTGCAGTGGCAAGGGGGCGCCTCCCTAATAGTCTCTCATATAGTAGCCAGCCCTCTGCCATAGTTTTTTCATATAGTAGCCAGCCCTCGCCCATAGTCTCTCATATAGTAGCCAGTCCTCCCCAACAATCTCATATAGTAGCCAGTCCTCCACATAGTCTTATGTGGTATCCAGCCCTCCCCCATAGTCTCTTATATTGTAGCCACGGTGGGCCAGATGTAATTAAAACCCTGAATTGCCTGGCGGGCCAAAAATAATGGCACCACGGGCCAGAGTTTGACATGACTGTTCTGTAGCGTCATTTCCTATGAATCTACATTCTTGCAGCGGATTTTCATTCTGCTGCGAGAATGTAGCCCCCATAACCCTTAATCCCCTTAAATTTTCATTCCGCTATGAGAATGTAGCCCCTACCCACTTAACCCAACACTTATGGGCTGATACATTAGCTGTCAGAGCTCCCATATGATTGGCTGAGCAGGACGTTAGGGAGACAGAAAAGCAGGAGGGAGCATGGACAGGTAACGTACTAGCCCGAAAGTGGCTGGTTAAGTGGGTAGGGGCTACAGTCTCATAGTGGAAAGAAAATTTCGCTTAAATCTGTTGCATTGCGGTATATGTGAAACTGGCCTAATTATTTTATCCAGCGCCCCACCCTCACTTCTTATCTGTAGCAAAAAACAAAGTAAAGACAAGTTTGCTGTGTCCGTAACGGTCTATGGAGAGGCCAAGAGGAATGATTGATGAGGGAGAGGCCAGTGAGAACCAGCCAGTGCAGGAGCCACTTACCGTGACTGGAAGTCTTGAACTCTATAGAAAAAAGCTTTTGTCTCATCTTGCTGGCTAGGATCAGGCACTATCTTGGGTCAGTGACGTGTCTGCTTGGTGGCCCTGGTCCTTGCGTTGGGGCATGTAAGAGAATAGGAGGCCGCCTTTTCCCCACCCCACTTCTCGTCTTTTGCAAGACTTGGTAACTGAGCAGATAGTGACGGCCCCTGCCTCTGTATCTGATGTTACTAAGTCTTGCAAGAGATGGGAAGTGGGGGAGGAAAAAGGCGGCCTCTTACATGCACCAAAGCTAGGACCAGGGCCACCAAGCAGACACGTCACTGACCCAAGATGGTGCCCGATCCTATCCAGCAAGATGTGACAAAAGCATTTTTCTATAGAGTTCAAAACTGTGGATAATGAGTGCAGATAATATAGCACTATGCGGCCAGAAGCAGTATAGGCAGTATATTTAGATGTTATATAACTTTGTGGGGCAATACAATCGTTAAATATCAATATGGTAGGAGTACCCCTTTAACTTTTGCAATATGTATGAAGTTTAGACTGGTCAGGGTCTAAACCCCCTCCAATCCTTAGCTATAGCCAACTAAAATGCACAGTAGCATGGTTCACTCCCCAGCTCAGTGCACAGTAGCATGGTTCCCTCCCCAGCTCAGTGCACAGTAGCATGGGTCACTCCCCAGCTCAGTGCACAGTAGCATGGTTCCCTCCCCAGCTCAGTGCACAGTAGCATGGGTCACTCCCCAGCTCAGTGCACAGTAGCATGGTTCCCTCCCCAGCTCAGGGCACAGTAGCATCGTTCACTCCCCAGCTCAGTGCACAGTAGCATGGGTCACTCCCCAGCTCAGTGCACAGTAGCATGGTTCCCTTCCCAGCTCAGTGCACAGTAGCATGGTTCCCTTCCCAGCTCAGTGCACAGTAGCATGGGTCACTCCCCAGCTTAGGGCACAGTAGCATGGTTCACTCCCCAGCTCAGGCCACAGTAGCATGGTTCACTCCCCAGCTCAGTACACAGTAGCATGGTTCACTCCCCAGCTCAGTACACAGTAGCATGGTTCACTCCCCAGCTCAGTACACAGTAGCATGGTTCACTCCCCAGCTCAGTGCACAGTAGCATGGGTCACTCCCCAGCTCAGTGCACAGTAGCATGGTTCCCTCCCCAGCTCAGGGCACAGTAGCATCGTTCACTCCCCAGCTCAGTGCACAGTAGCATGGGTCACTCCCCAGCTCAGTGCACAGTAGCATGGTTCCCTTCCCAGCTCAGTGCACAGTAGCATGGTTCCCTTCCCAGCTCAGTGCACAGTAGCATGGGACACTCCCCAGCTTAGGGCACAGTAGCATGGTTCCCTCCCCAGCTCAGTGCACAGTAGCATGATTCACTCCCCAGCTCAGTACACAGTAGCATGGTTCACTCCCCAGCTCAGTACACAGTAGCATGGGTCACTCCCCAGCTCAGTACACAGTAGCATGGTTCACTCCCCAGCTCAGTGCACAGTAGCATGGGTCACTCCCCAGCTCAGTGCACAGTAGCATGGTTCCCTCCCCAGCTCAGGGCACAGTAGCATGGTTCACTCCCCAGCACAGTGCACAGTAGCATGGGTCACTCCCCAGCTCAGTGCACAGTAGCATGGTTCCCTTCCCAGCTCAGTGCACAGTAGCATGGGTCACTCCCCAGCTTAGGGCACAGTAGCATGGTTTCCTCCCCAGCTCAGTGCACAGTAGCATGATTCACTCCCCAGCTCAGTACACAGTAGCATGGTTCACTCCCCAGCTCAGGCCACAGTAGCAGGGTTCACTCCCCAGCTCAGGCCACAGTAGCATGGGTCACTCCCTAGCTCAGTGCACAGTAGCAGGGGTCACTCCCCAGCTCAGTGCACAGTAGCAGGGGTCACTCCCAGGCTCAGTGCACAGTAGCATGGGTCCCTCCCAGGCTCAGTGCACAGTAGCATGGTTCACTCCCCAGCTCAGGGCACAATAGCATGGTTCACTCCCCAGCTCAGTGCACAGTAGCATGGTTCACTCCCCAGCTGAGGGCACAGTCCAGCTGATCGCAGGAAATAATCTCCATAGACTGTAATGGAGCCCGTCTCCCATAATCAGTTGCACTGTAAAGCCACTATTACACAGGGTGACCGTGAGAAGCAAACCAGCACTGTCAGCGCTCGCTTGCTTCTCTTTTCCAGCTCGCAACCGCTATTACACAGGGGAGGCAGCGAGGAGGTGCAGGGGGGCTGCACGGGTGATCGGTGGATCATCTGGGCAGCCCATAGAGGATAGTGGCGGTCTGCTGCCGCTGCTCCTATTTCATGGAGCGACAGCAGATCGCTGCTATCATTGTCATTTTTATTTCAACATGTTGAAAAACAAACAGCAGCAACGATCAGCCGACATCGTTCATGTCGGCTGATCATTGCCTTCTATTACAGAGGACGATTATTGGCCTTAACAGACGATATCAGCCGAATATATATATATATCATTGGCGATGTCTAAGCAGCCCTTGCCCTAGTGTAAAATACTAAATCTTAGCACACCTGCCTACGCTTCCGGTATTCTCACTTCTGTCCACAGTCGCTACTGGAGCTTCTGAACTTATCTCTGAGGTAACAGGCCGCTGAGTCAAACATCGGCCGAGACGGAACCACTCTGGCCAGTGATTGGCTGAGCGGCTTGTCACCTCAGAGACCGTCTGAGAAGTCCCAGCGGCTGCTGGGAGGAGGCAGAAGATAGAACACTGTGGAACGTGGAGAGGTGTGCTTAAGGTTTATGTTTATTTTTTGCACATTCATCAGCTAGCTTTTCATTTATCCCAGCCTAAAAATCATCATTAGCAGGGCATGCATCACTACGTGTAACCTGACAGACGATAGTTTTATTTATTCTAGTTTAAAAATTATGAGCCGATGATCGTTTCATCAGCTGATCATTGGTGATAATCTGCCAAATCATCCTGATTTGGCAGATTATCGCTCCGTGTAATGGTGCGTTTACACAGAGATTTATCTGATAGATTTTGGAAGCCAAAGCCTGGAATGGATTTGAAAAGAGGAGAAATCTCAGTCTTTTCCTTTCAGTTCCCTGTTTATAGTCTGTTCCTGACTTTGGCTTCAAAAATCTGTCAGATAAGTTTGTCTGTGTTTAAACGCGCCCTTAGGCTAGGTTCACACTATGTAACTGTGCGGCTGTATTTTTTATGCGGCTGTAAATGTGCGGATGAAACTACGGCCGTGGGAAAAAATAGACATGCGGCTCAAAACATACGGTCATTTACTTGGAAATCTGGTTCAACTAAAAATAACAAATAAAATCTTAAGAAAGTGATGCAAACACCTCTGGATGCATCTGGGAAAGCAGGGAACACAGTTTACATGAATTGCTATTACCGGGGTTTGCGATCCTCTGCACTAATGCCGATGTCTCTCATGGTTAATCTATTAAAATAATAAAACACATTTTCGTTGTAATAAAGTGCCTTTCGTTGTTCAATAATTAAATTTAAACTAATCCATCATTTTGCAATTAAATATACTGTTAAAATAAATATATATATAAATAAATGTATATTTATATATATATATTTATTTTTTGACAGTATATTTAATTGCACAATGATGGATTCGTTAGAATTAAATTATTGAACAACGAAACTGAATTTATTTCATCAAAAAAGGGGTTTTATTAATTAAATATTAATTAGTACAGGAAGCTCCATAAGCCGTTAATTCATATTGCCGGCAATAAAGCATTCTGTACTAATCATCACTTTACTGTAATGAAAACATCAAATGTTTCTTCTAATTATGTTATCACAATAGCATTATTAGAAGAAACATTTAGAATTATATGTGCGCTCAGCTGATTGGCTGTTCGGCTCAGCGCACATATAATTAGCGGGTCCGCAGCACAGTGACTTCATTGTGCTGCGGACAGGCGAAAAGACAACATCGGGGTGAGTATAGAGCTCTCCCCACCCCCTCCCCAGCACTGCACCCCTCCCAGCAAGGAAGGGGGGGTCAGTTAACCCCTTCCTTGCTGGGATGGGTGCAGTCTGACATCAGTCTGGCCCCCAAAGGGTTAAGGGGGATGCAATACATCCTCCCTTAACCCCTTGGGGGCCAGACTGTAAGCAGCGATCTGTAAAGATGCTGCATACTGTAAAAAGCACAACACCGCTCACAATGATGGGTGTTGTGCTCCTGTTTGTGTGTTTTTTGTGTGTTTCTCCCTTTTTGTTTTTCAGATATCGGTATCCTTGGGATTACGTCGGATTCCGTGGACTACGTCGATGACCAGCGTTTTTTTGTTTTTGTTTTTTTTTTTTATAAAATGGTCAATGAGGGGTGTGGGAGTGTTTTTATTTGAATAAAAATTTTTTTTAACTTGTGTCTTGTCTTTATTTCTTTACTTTATAGACTTAGTAGTGGAAGCCGTCTAATAGACGGAATCCATTACTAAGTTGGGGCCTAGTGTTAGCCGGTATAAAATGGCTAACACTAACCCCCTATTATTACCCCAGTAACCAATGCCACCAGGGGTACTGGGAAGAGCCGGGTGCCAGTGGTCCTGGAGCGTCAAAATTGGCGCTCCTGGACTGGGGCGGCAGCAGGCTGGTAAGATTTAGGCTGGGGAGGGCCTAAACCAATGGCTCTTCCCACCCTGGTGTTACCAGGCTGCTGTCGTTCGGTTTTTAACCCGGCTGGTTATAAAAATAGGGGGGACCCTATGCGGTTTTTTTTTAAATTATTTATTTAAAAAAAAACACGCATAGGGTCCCCCCTATTTTTATAACCAGCCGGGTTAAAAACCAAACGACAGCAGCCTGGTAACACCAGGGTGGGAAGAGCCATTGGTTTAGGCCCTCCCCAGCCTAAATCTTACCAGCCTGCTGCCACCCCAGTCCAGGAGCGCCAATTTTGACGCTCCGGGACCACTGGCACCCGGCTTTTCCCAGTACCCCTGGTGGCATTGGGTACTGGGGTAATAATAGGGGGTTAGTGTTAGCCATTTTATACCGGCTAACACTAGGCCCCAACTTAGTAATGGATTCCGTCTATTAGACGGCTTCCACTACTAAGTCTATAAAGTAAAGAAATAAAGACAAGACACAAGTAAAAAAAATTTTTATTCAAATAAAAACACCCCCACACCCCTCATTTACCATTTTATTAAAAAAAAAAAAAAAAAAAACGCTGGTCATCGACGTAGTCCACGGAATCCGACGTAATCCCCAGGATACCGATATCTGAAAAACAAAAAGGGAGAAACACTCAAACACACAAACAGGAGCACAACACCCATCATTGTGAGCGGTGTTGTGCTCCTTACAGTATGCAGCATCTTTACAGATCGCTGCTTACAGTCTGGCCCCCAAGGGGTTAAGGGAGGATGTATTGCATCCCCCTTAACCCCTTGGGGGCCAGACTGATGTCAGACTGCACCCATCCCAGCAAGGAAGGGGTTAACTGACCCCCCCTTCCTTGCTGGGAGGGGTGCAGTGCTGGGGAGGGGGTGGGGAGAGCTCTATACTCACCCCGATGTTGTCTCTTCGCTGGTCCGCAGCACAATGAAGTCACTGTGCTGCGGACCCGCTAATTATATGTGCGCTCAGCCGATCAGCCAATCAGCTGAGCGCACATATAATTCTAAATGTTTCTTCTAATAATGCTATTGTGATAACATAATTAGAAGAAACATTTGATGTTTTCATTACAGTAAAGTGATGATTAGTACAGAATGCTCTATTGCCGGCAATATGAATTAACGGCTTATGGAGCTTCCTGTACTAATTAATATTTAATTAATAAAACACATTTTCGATGAAATAAATTCAGTTTCGTTGTTCAATAATTTAATTCTAACGAATCCATCATTGTGCAATTAAATATACTGTCAAAAAATAAATATATATATAAATATATATTTTTTTATATATCTATTTATTTTAACAGTATATTTAATAGCAAAATGATGGATTCGTTACAATTAAATTATTGACCAACGAAAGAGACTTTATTACAAAGAAAATGTGTTTTATTAATTTAATATATTAACTATTAGAGGCATCGGCATTCGGCATCATTGCCGGCTATTTTTGAAGTACTCCGTATGGACCGCCTGTCAATCCACGGCCGCGTTTCCAGCCGCAAACAATGGTCTTGTTAATTTTTTACGGGTCCGTTTACGATCGGGCCGTAGATTCATACATAGTGTGCACTGTGCAGCCGTATATCCTATACTTTCCAGCGTACGCATGAACCACCAAAAATACTGCCGCACAATTACAGCCGCAAATACAGCCGCACACTTACATAGTCTGAACCTGGCCTAAGGGTATGTTCCCACTGAGTAAATCAGGTAGAATTCAATCCCGCTTGCCTCAGTGTGCCATAGCCTGTCTATGGGAGAGCATGCACTCCTCTGCTGCTGCCGCCACTCTCCGCTCAGGCAGGTGACATGCGGAGGAGTGCACGTTCTCCCATAGACAGGCTATGGCACACTGAGGCAGGCGGGATTCTGTAGCGGAAAGTTCCGCCGCAGAATTCTGCCTGATTTACTCAGTGTGAACATACCCTAATAGGGCCCTAAGCTAAGCCAGGGGGTTTCAGCACTCTGACAGATCTTAATTCTTGACATGTTTGTTTAACATGTCAAAAATTTATTTAAGGGTATAAACCCACACACCGTATAAGCAGCGTATTTACTGCTGCGATACGCAGCAAATACGCAGCAAACACGCAGCAAATACGCAGCAAAAACGCAGCAGATTATATCTAAATAACTGAACACAGCATCAAATCTGTACCAACAAATCTGCTGCGTATTTGCTGCGTATTTGTTGCGTATCTGCTGTGTATACGGTGTGTGGGTTTGTACCCTAAATTACAGAAAAACTTTAACTCCAAAAACTGCTAGTGTTTTTTGATGTGCGACCCTGCTGATCTGTCACTGTAGCCGCCCAGCTCCTCAATCCTACAAATATAAGAACAGCGCTGAAATGAGGAGCGAAGCGGCTACACTGACAGATCAGCAGGGACATATGGACGAACCTGCTAAGTTTAATGTACAGAATCCTACATACAGGTTATATATATGTGTGTCCACAGACACACACACACGTGCACTTTCCATACTATATAACACACACACAGACATACAGTATACATTACATACAGTCACACTTTACACAGATATACACACTTATGCACATTACACACTTACATCCATGCTAACACACACACACACACACACAATAAACAGACATAGACACTACATGGACACAGACACACACCTGTGTGCAGAGAAGCTCCATGTGCTGCAGTCCTCACAGCGGTCCTCTTCTCCTCACAGCAGCTCTAGACCCCTCCCCCTCTTCTGTCCCGACATGAGGATAGGAGATGACAGCACTGAAGGTAGTGAGGTGGGGGCCCTGTCTGTGTTTACACCCTCCTGCCTGTGTATAGTAGACACGCAGACAGGCAGGAGGGAACTGTGTGCTGTACAGCTGTCAGGTCAGCCGGCCCCTCTGATCCTAGTCTCGGCCCGGGCCCCTGACAACTGTACCGCCAATACTGCCCTGATGGCGGCCCTGCTCATAAAGAACAGATAAGAAGTGAGGTGAGGGGGGAAGGCTTTAGAAACAGTCTTGAGTACAGAAAGAGGCTTCTGTGCCTAATAAAACCTTTTACAGAGCGTAACTGTACATCCTGAGTGTTTCTCCTGCTAGGAAGCGCGCTCCAGAGCGGAGCGCTCTTCATAGGAGGTGGGGGCCGGCTGCAGTGAGCAGCCTGGCCCTCACTGTTAATGACAGGCTGCAGCGTGTCATTAACCCCTTAAATGTCACGATCGCAGCATTTAAGTGTAAGTGACAGGGGGAGTCCCGTGGGACTGCGGGGGTCCCGATCGTTGTAACGGACCGCCGGAAGTCTCTCACCTGCCTCTATGAGGTCCGATCGGCGATCTGCTCACTGAGCCTGCACAATAAAAGTTTAAATCACCCCCCTTTCCCATTATATAAATAAAACATATAAAAATAAATAAATAAACATAAATATATTATACCGTAGCGTGCGTAATTGTCCGATCTATTAAAATATAACAATCGGCATTGCAAATGGCAAATGCCAAATATGGTAGAATGAAAGGTGCCGTTACAAAGTACACCTATTCCTGAAAGAAACAAAGCCCCCACATGGCCTCGTAGATAGAAAACTGAAAGCGCTAGAGCTCTTAGAAGGGGAGGAGGAAAAAACGAAAAAACAAAAATGAAAATTTTGGGCATGGTCCTCAAAGGGTTAAAATCGCTTGCACTTCTTCAAAGTTGTTTTACATGACAGCTACATGTTAAAGCATTTGTGTAATTTCGATGAACTTTTAACATCTTACAGAGACATGTCAAAAGTTTTGATTGGTTAAAGTCTGTTCAATCCCTCACTGATTGTTAGAATAAGCCGGGAGAAGTGTTCAGCTGGTTGAGTCTCTCCCTGGTTCAGTGCTATAACTGGCTTGCTGTACAAGACAGATTCTGTAGTAGGTCTATGAAGCTTTTTTCATGTAGCAAGATTGGAATAGAAGTACCCAAAGGTGCAGCACAATCTAAATATATAGAGGCAACAGTGGGCCTTCTTGGATTTTATCCTACAGTGCGGCTACCTTTATTCTTGAATTCAGGAACTTTATTTATTCCAATAAAACAGTAGGTTTTTACAGGACGATAGGCATAAACCATGATGATAGTTGCTGCTGCCATGGTTTTCCTAGCATCTTGTAAAGACCTGCTGTTTTACTGGAATAAATAAAGCAGTTGGATTTTATAATAGAGTCCATGGGTAAGTGCAGCCAACAAAGAAAAATCCAAAATGTCTTCTTTTGGTTAGTTTTAGTAATGCTTTTTCATGTTGCAAAAATGCAATAAAAGCCAGCAATAAATGATCTAAATTTACACCTTGGGTGTGGTAATACTTGTGCCTTAACATATGTACACAAGACTTTTATGTCCAAAACAAACAGATTAAATTTGACAAGAAATGTATTCAAAGTATTTCTTGATGTAGCTATTGTCTTCATTGGGCCACAAGTTCAATAGACAATATCATACTATTTCACTCCTTTTTGCTGCAAGAAAGTACTGAACTCTCTCAATCATTTTGGCCCATATGTAGCTATCTGTCTAAACCATAAACTAGTGCATTTTCACCATAACAACCTATCACAGCTCTGCTTTCATATCCTAACAAACTCTGTTGAGACATAACCTCACCTGTGATTGCTGTGGGCAAATAAGAGCAGCTTTTGTTTCACACTGATTGATAAACATGGGTCTTTGTGTTTATATTTACATATTGAAGTGACTGTACCACCAGGCCCAGGCTGAAGAACTGGAGGCGGACCGACCCACCCTTAGTGGGAGGAAACCCCAGCCCCTCCATGATAGGGTTCCATTGATTCTAATGGAGTCACATCATGGAGGGGCTGGGGTTTCTTCCCACTAAGGGTGCCTTCACTCGTACCGTATCGCTGCGTTTTTTACATGCGCGTTTTGATTTTCACATGATTCTTCATGTGAAAATCAAAACTCGCATGTAAAAATCACACCAAAAACGCAGCGATAAAAACGCAACGATAAAAACACTGCGTTAAAAACCCAGTGATACGACAGTTGTAAAGCTACCCTTAGGGTGGGTTGGCCCGCCTCCAGTGCTTCAGCCTGGGCCTGGTGGTACAGTCACTTTAAGGTATATATACAATCAAGATGTGTGTGTATGTATGTATATATATATATATATATATATATACACATACATACATATACCCACACATACACACATAACTATATAGTGGGACAGGTAAAGAAATGCTGGTAGGGAAGTCCTGTTTATGCGCCTGGATTTAATAAAATGAAAGGCAGGTTAGTAGTGGGGCCAGTGATCTCCTCCCAGGCCAGTCCATGTTTTAGGTTCAGCCTCAGACAACACAGGTGCTAGAGGCTGCTCACTACTGGACCAATTTAGGTGTGCACAATTTGAAAGAAAGGGACTCCCAGTGTGAAAGGAAAAGCACACCAAACATGTAGGAGCCAGGAGGAGATTGGAGTCAGGTTGAGAAACGTGTGCCATATGATACTGAACAGTAGGTTCCCAATGTTAGTTAGGGACACTGTCCTGCAATAGTTTACAAAAATATGAAGATCATGTCTTTTCATTACCCCACTCAAAAGAACCACTGTGTCTCTATTTTAGTCCTTAAAGGGAATCTGTCACTAGGTTTATTCTGCCTAAAATGAGGGCAGCATAATCTAGTGAAAGAAATGCTACAGAACAATGTATTACCGTATTTTGTGTAAGATGCAACCCTGAAAACAGGGAAAAAATATTTAATGCTCAATAAATTTCCCTGGTGTTCTACAGCAGTGAAAAGGGATAATGCAGTGAAGGGTCAAAGTTTATTGAAATGATAGGACCACTTTAACACTCTCCATGACATCTTATATCCACTCAGCTCTGCTACAATGTAGACACCTAGCTTCATCATACGCACTCAGCTCTGCTGCATCATACACTCTCAGCTCTGCTAAATAAACATACTCACAAGTGCACACACAGTGCTGTATCAATATACAGACACACACAGATTGCTTTTACTTACCTTATCTGTAGCTCACATGCGGAACAGTAACTGAAGGACGTTAGTTATTAGGTAGGAAGTCAGGGCAGTCTGACAGTGGGTGGGTGGAGGTTGCTGGTGCTCATGAATATCCAGGGCTACTAAGCATACACATACATAATGGAAAATGCTACTTATTGTCCATGTTATTCAGGAGGATATCTCTGAATCAGCTGCAGGGAGTTATCTCTCTTTATAAATCACTGGTCAGACCACACATTGAATATTGTATACAGTTTTTGGCACCAGTATATAAGAAGGACACAGCTGAACTGGAGCGGGTACAGAGGACGACGACCAAGGTCATTAAGGGAATGGGTGGGTTAAAGTACCCAGACAGGTTATCAAGCTGGGGGCTATTTAGTTTAGAAGAAAGACGTCTTAGGGGTGATCTGATCACAATGTACAAATATATGAATGGACAGTACAGAGATCTTTGTAGTGGTCTTTTTACTCCTAGGTCTCTAACCATGACAAGGGGGCATCCTCTGCGTCTAGAGGAAAGAAGGTTTCGCCACCAGCATAAAAATGAATTCTTTACTGTAAGAGCAGTGAGACTATGGAACTTTCTGCCACATGATGTTGTCATGGGTAATTCACTAAATAAAGTTCAACGGAGGCCTGGATGTTTTTTTTGAAAAATAATATTACAAGTTGTCGACATTAGATTTCATGTGATAGGACGCTGATCCAGGGATAATTCTGATCGCCATTGCAGTCGGGAGGGAATTGTTCTCCCTGTAATGGGGCAATTGTCAACTGCCTCATAGGGATTTTTGCCTTCCTCTGGGTCAATGCAGTAGGGTTTCCCTTGGTTTAACTTGATGGACTATTGTTGTTTTTCAACCTTATCAATTATGTTACTATGAACAATGCAAGTGATACATCATTCTTTTCAGCTTCTCTGTCACGAGTTTATGCTGACCATTATTTAAGGCAGCATAAACCTACTGACAGATTCCCTTTAAGGACCTAATTCATTTTGCAGCTGGTAATTTTGCTAGATTGTTTTGACCATATTGTCTATTCCTCATTTTCATTTAAAACCAGATTTTTTCCCCATGTGCATATTTTCATGTGTTTCCCCTTTTATACATGTGTAATTACAAGTATTCCCATCTCAGCTTGCAGATAGCTTACCACAAGTGGCATTCCTCATGGTCTGCTAAACAAACACATCAACATATTATTATTAGGGGTAAAGATTGTCAATCAAAATGGATATATTGACAGCTTAAAGTTATTAAGTATATATTCTGCAGTGCAAAAAAAAGTTCCTGTAAATTTAATACTAATTTACATCCAGCAATACCATATCAGGGGATTTTTAAAGATATGCTGCATAGGACATGCAGACTTCAGTCACTGAACATTTCCGATCAGTTGAGTACTTTCTAATCCCAAACTGCCTTATGCTGATAATTATCATCCCACTTGTGAACTCCATAAATAGAACTTGTCTGATAGAAGCAGCTTTAAAACTGGGTTATCCAGAAAATTCCAACAATAAAAAATAGGACTGCAGAAAATGAGAGAGAAAATAGAATTGTTTTAAATACCACTGCAAAGTAACCGAAACGTGGATGATTATATATATATATATATATATATATATATATATATATATATTACAAAATGTAATCTTTCTTTTTATTAAACCATAGCATTATACACATGTAGCAATATGTCCCATGTATAACGAGAACAACAAAGAGTGAGCCCTAACTGGAACCCAGTCCACTGTCTCTGCCTACTTTATGTGCTGCCCTAATGGTGCATTTACAGAGAGATATATCTGACAGATTTTTGAAGCCAAAGTCAGGAAAGGACCTAAAGGAGAAGTCCGGCCAAAATTTTTTATTAAAGTATTGTATTGCCCCTGAAAAGTTATACAAATGACCAATATACACTTATTACGAGAAATGCTTATAAAGTGCTTTTTTCCCTGCAATTACTACTGCATCAAGACTTCGCTTCCTGGATAAAATGGTGATGTCACGACCTGACTCCCAGAGCTGTACGGCTGTGGCTGCTGGAGAGGATGACGTCAGAGGGATGCTGTGTCCTCCTGTGCCCTGTGTCCCTCTGCCATCAACCTCTCCAGCAGCCACAGCCGTACAGCTCTGGGAGTCGGATCGTGACATCCTTTTATCCAGGAAGTGAAGTCTTGATGCCATAGCGGCTGCTATGGGGCCCGCCGCATCAGGGGGCCCCATGGCCTGCTCCTGCAATACACTGGGCCCCCTGAGCCGTCATCATTTGCAGCCCCGGGTGGCCCTGCTGGTCTCCTGGGGTTTTCAAATGTCCCTTTAACTGCAAGCACTCCTGACCAGAGCTAGCAGTTATGTAGTCATGACTTCACTTGACCGTTTAGTGGTCAGTCGGGGGGGGGGGGCCCAATCAAAAGTTTGCTATGGGGCCCAGCCATTTCTAGTTACGCCCCTGCTTGATGCTGTAGTAAGTACAGGGAAAAAAGCACTTTATAAGCATATTCCGAAATAAGTGTATATTGGTAATTTGTATAACTTTTGGAGGGCAATCCAATACTTTAACAAAGCTGCTTTAATCCAATACTTTAACAAAGTTCTTGCAGCCTATTCACTGGTGTCTAGTGGGGGGGATCACCCCCGCGCGCAACGTTGTCGTGGAGGAGCGATCCCTGTGTCCTCACCCGGCCGGGTCTGCGCCATAATGGCGCTGATCCCGGCTTGGCACTCGACTGTTTTCGTCTGCAGCAGCCAAAAGCAATCAACTGTCGATCTAATTGATCTATGTAGTATAACTGTACTGCATAGATCTTAATGAGAGATCAGTGCACTTATACTAGAAGTCCCCCATAGGGGCTTCTAGTGTAAGTGTAAAAAAAAAAAAGTGTTATTAATAAAAAAAAAACTCCCCTAATAAAAGTTTGAATCACCCCCCCCTTTTCCCATGTTATAAATAAATAAACATGTTTTGTATCGCCGCGTGCGTAATCACCCAAAATATTAATTTATCCCATTCCTGATCTCGCACGGTAAACGGTGTAAGCGCAAAAAATCCCAAAGTGCAAAATTGCGCATTTTTGATCGCATCAAATCCAGAAAAATTGTAATAAAAAGCGATCAAAAAGTCGAATATGCGCAATCGAGGTACCGATAGAAAGAACACATCATGGCACAAAAAATGACATCTCACACAGCCCCATAGACCAAAGGATAAAAGCGCTATAAGCCTGGGAATAGAGCGATTTTAAGTTACATATATTTGTTAACAATGGTTTGAATTTTTTAAAAGCCATCAGATAAAATAAAAGTTATACATGTTACATATCGTTGTAATCGTAACGACTTGAGGAACATATATAGAACATATATAACAAGTCAGTTTTCCCCCAGGGCGAACGGCGTAAAAACAAATACCCTCCAAATAAAAAAAAAATGCATTTTTTTTTTCAATTTCACCACATATTAAATCTTTTTCTGCTTTTGCAGTGTACTTTATGAAAAAATTCAGCCTGTCATTGCAAAGTACAATTAGTGGCTCTAAACATAAGGGCTCATCTGGTTTTCTAGATGAAAAAATGCAACTGCTATGTCCTTTAAGAACAAGGAGGAAAAAACGAAAACGCAAAAGTTTAAATTGGCCCGGTCCTCTAAGGGTTAAGGAGAAATCTCAATCTTTCCTTTATGGCCTTTTCTCCGTTTACAGTCTGTTTCTGGCTTTGGCTTCAATAATCTGACAGATAAATCTTTCTGTCTAAACACATCATTTGTGGATTAGTGGCAGACTCCAAATGGTCAAAAGTCCCTATGCTGCTAATTGCTGGGGCCACAGAGCGCAGCAGCAGGCGGGGGGGGGCCCTGCAGGGTGCGCCATGAATGGGTAACTTACCCATCCCGATGGCGCCCCCCTGGCAGGCTGGTGGCCGCAATGGTCGCACAGAGCAAAGGCCGGCCCTGCTCAGGGTGGGCCCCTTTAACCAGTGGGCCCGATGCACGTGCACCATGTGCCTTCTGGTTAAAGAGGCCCTGAGCCTAGGAGAGGATCTGGAGCAAAGTATTACCTGTTTGTGCAATCGTCAGCCGTGCATTGCTATTACATGTAGCGATGTGAGGTCGCTGCTGTTGATTTTTGGTCTGAGGCTAAAAAAAACATCAGCCGATGATTGTTTCATCGGCTGATTGTTGTCTCTATTATGAAGAGTGATAATTGGCCGAATCGCGTTGATTATCGCTCTGTGTAGTCAGGCTCTTACTAATCAGTCTTTTAAAATCAGACATTTGTAATTGTTCTTCTAATTATTTTTAGAGTTCAGTCTGTGTGTGTGATCTCGGCTGGAAGAATCAGCCGACGCCCGATTTCTCTCTGACCTGTTCACACTTCTTGCTCTGCTGCCAGGGAGCCGACACCCGGCTTCATGCTTCTTCTGACTCCTCTCTGGTGCTCGTGGGGTTAAGCCTTCAGGTGTTGCATTCTCCTGAGGCTTGCTCCTGTCTGAGTACAGGGGAGGGCTCCCTGGCTGCCATTGGTGTCTCATTCTGCTGTCAGACTCCTTGTTCCTATCAGGGGCTGGGGCGGGAGCTCTGGTAGCATTTAAGCTGGTGAATTACACCTTGTAGTTGCCAGTGTATGTTTGGTCTCCAGTGTATCTTATTGTTCTGCTAGATATTTTGACATTTGGTCCTCGCTTTTGCCTCATCCTCTGTACTGCGTTACCTCTCGTGTTTGACCTAGGACCGGACTCTGTTTACCCCTTGTTTGCTGATTCGGATTTTGATGTGACCTTCTGTTGCTGACTCTAGGGGTTAGCCTAGGGGGGCAAGCAAGTAGGGACAGGGGTTGCGGGTCTAGACAAGGGACTTCCATCTTCCCGGACCCCAGGACTCCCTGACAATTATGTCATTTATCTTCTTAGTTGTCCTTGCCAACTTGGATATATGGGACATACATTGCAGGCACTGTGGTGTCGTATGAACAAGCACCGGTCCAACATAAAGAATAGCTTGTCCCGACACTACATGATAGTGATCAGTGGCGTAACTACCATAGAGGCAGGGTAGGCAGTTGCTATGGGGCCATGGGAGAAGGTAAGAGTGTGTGTCCTTCTGCTTAACCCCTTATGTACTGCAGTGTGTAATGGACCCAATGTTTACTTACATGCTGCAACACGTAAAAAGTGTTAACAAGCAGAAAGAATTAACTTGTCAATTCTTTCGGCGGAATGCGGAATCCGCCCATGCATAGAATGGTGTCTATAGCTCCCCCACAGCTGTGTGTATACCCCCCGTGCACCGCCCAGTTGTATATATATCCCCTGTGCGCCCCAGTTGTGTATAGCCCCCTCTGCACTCCCCCAGTTATATATACCCCCCTGTGCGCTCCCCCAGTTATATATATATACCCCCTGTGCGCCCCCCAGTTATATATACCCCCCTGTGCACCCCCCAGTAGTATATAGCCCCCTCTGTGCACCCTGTTATATATACCCCCCTGTGCACTCCCCTAGTTATATATACCCCCCATGCGCTCGCCGTTATATATACCCCCCGTGCGCTCCCCGTTATATATATATATACCCCTGTGCGCTCCCCCAGTTATATATATACACCCTGTGCGCTCCCCCAGTTATATATATCCCCCTGTGCGCTCCCCCAGTTATATATATCCCCCTGTACACTCCCCCAGTTATATATACCCCACTGTGCACCCCCCAGTAGTATATAGCCCCCCCTGTGCACTCCCCAAGTTATATATACCCCCTATGCACCCCCAGTAGTATATAGCCCCCTGTGCCCTCCCCGAGTTATATATACCCCCCTGTGCGCTCCCCCTGTTATATATACCCCCCTGTGCGCTCCCCCCAGTTATATATACCCCCTGTGTGCCCCCCCAGTTATATATACCCCCTGTGTGCCCCCCCCAGTAGTATATAGGCCCCTCCTGTGGCACCACTAGTAGTATAGACCCCCTTTATGTGCTGCCCCCCGTTATGTAGCCCCCCTTTGTGCTCCCCCCTCCCATATAGCAAATAAAATTAAAAAAACACTTTATACTCACCTGGGTCCGTGCGTTCCTCTTCTCATCACTTCACCCTAGTGACCGCAGGCAGTGCTTTGCCTGCGGTCACAAGAGGCCGCTCTCCCCTCTCGCGGTGTCGGCGCCGAGTGATGTCACTCAGCGCCGATACCATTACGGAAGAGCGGCCTCTTGTGACCACAGGCAAAGCACTGCCTGCGGCCACAGGGATGACTGACAGGGAGGGAGCCAATGGCTCCCAAACTGTCAGTGCCGCTGCTGCTGCCTGTACCTATGAGCGCTCATTACAAGCGCTCATAGCTACAGTACAGAGCGCAGCAGCAGGCGGGGGGGGGCCCTGCAGGGTGCGCCATGAATGGGTAACTTACCCATCCCGATGGCGCCCCCCTGGCAGGCTGGTGGCCGCAATGGTCGCACAGAGCAAAGGCCGGCCCTGCTCAGGGTGGGCCCCTTTAACCAGTGGGCCCGATGCACGTGCACCATGTGCCTTCTGGTTAAAGAGGCCCTGAGCCTAGGAGAGGATCTGGAGCAAAGTATTACCTGTTTGTGCAATCGTCAGCCGTGCATTGCTATTACATGTAGCGATGTGAGGTCGCTGCTGTTGATTTTTGGTCTGAGGCTAAAAAAAACATCAGCCGATGATTGTTTCATCGGCTGATTGTTGTCTCTATTATGAAGAGTGATAATTGGCCGAATCGCGTTGATTATCGCTCTGTGTAGTCAGGCTCTTACTAATCAGTCTTTTAAAATCAGACATTTGTAATTGTTCTTCTAATTATTTTTAGAGTTCAGTCTGTGTGTGTGATCTCGGCTGGAAGAATCAGCCGACGCCCGATTTCTCTCTGACCTGTTCACACTTCTTGCTCTGCTGCCAGGGAGCCGACACCCGGCTTCATGCTTCTTCTGACTCCTCTCTGGTGCTCGTGGGGTTAAGCCTTCAGGTGTTGCATTCTCCTGAGGCTTGCTCCTGTCTGAGTACAGGGGAGGGCTCCCTGGCTGCCATTGGTGTCTCATTCTGCTGTCAGACTCCTTGTTCCTATCAGGGGCTGGGGCGGGAGCTCTGGTAGCATTTAAGCTGGTGAATTACACCTTGTAGTTGCCAGTGTATGTTTGGTCTCCAGTGTATCTTATTGTTCTGCTAGATATTTTGACATTTGGTCCTCGCTTTTGCCTCATCCTCTGTACTGCGTTACCTCTCGTGTTTGACCTAGGACCGGACTCTGTTTACCCCTTGTTTGCTGATTCGGATTTTGATGTGACCTTCTGTTGCTGACTCTAGGGGTTAGCCTAGGGGGGCAAGCAAGTAGGGACAGGGGTTGCGGGTCTAGACAAGGGACTTCCATCTTCCCGGACCCCAGGACTCCCTGACAATTATGTCATTTATCTTCTTAGTTGTCCTTGCCAACTTGGATATATGGGACATACATTGCAGGCACTGTGGTGTCGTATGAACAAGCACCGGTCCAACATAAAGAATAGCTTGTCCCGACACTACATGATAGTGATCAGTGGCGTAACTACCATAGAGGCAGGGTAGGCAGTTGCTATGGGGCCATGGGAGAAGGTAAGAGTGTGTGTCCTTCTGCTTAACCCCTTATGTACTGCAGTGTGTAATGGACCCAATGTTTACTTACATGCTGCAACACGTAAAAAGTGTTAACAAGCAGAAAGAATTAACTTGTCAATTCTTTCGGCGGAATGCGGAATCCGCCCATGCATAGAATGGTGTCTATAGCACGGGCGGAGAGGCGTGCGGCCGTGAACAGGCACGAGCTACGGTATCTGTCAGAAATTCTCAGCTTGGGTTCTGTAGTGTGAACCCACCCTTACTCTTACACCTCCCTCGCTGTTTGATTGACTCCTGGAAGCTGAGTCCCCAGCAGGGTCAGGTGTGTGTAGGGGGCAAGGAGGTGTTACAGCTTGCTGCACTTCAGGAGTATGGAAACGCCTATTTGACTCTTCATAGTATAGTATGAAAGCATTTTTCTGCATTCTGGAATAACAGCTGGATATTTGGAAAGTACCATGTGTCTCCTTGACCTAACAGCAATCTTATAGTGTCAGCAGTTTGGAACGTGAATTACAGCTGACAGATTCCCTGTCCTGGCTAAGGTTTGTTTTTGCACTTTTTTTCCGTTTTTTTTTTTACAAACCGGGCTGGGACTCGGCGACATCATGATGCTGATCCCAGCTCGGCGATTCTTTACTATGGGCTTTAGCATTTTCTTTGATTATTCCTTGCTGGAACAATAAACAATAGATAAGGAATGTGATTATGTATTAGTTCGGATGATTCCGCACTCTGCAATTTTTATGTGTAATCTGATTTTATTGACAACCAAAGGCAAAACAGCATATACAAAATCAATGCAATCTCAGTACATGGCGACCTGCAAGTCGCCTGGTGTCACATTTTAAACTATTTAAAGAGCAAGAAAAAGAGCAGTGCAATGTCAACATTTCCAAACATCAGCACTACCAACACGGCAGTGCACTACAATGCAAACCACAAGCATAATAAAAGTCCTGCAGGTTGCAGGGGAGAGAAGGAAAAGAAAAAAAAAAGGGGATGGGGAAGAAAAGGAGGCTGAGGAAGGAAACGGAAACTCAAGGAGAGGGGAGAGAAGGCGGGCAGGGGGCAGACCACTGAGCCAAGCGCCACAACAAGTACAGTGCTATAAGAGCATGAAGCACCCCTACCTAACAGGTGAGGGCAAGGAAAGCCTCTGAGTCCATGAACAAGCGCCAGGGGAACCACACCCTATCAAATTTAGTAGACTGCCCATGAGCCTCCGCAATCAGCTCTTCCATTCTACCCAGTTCCCTGAGTTCACTAAGCCACTCCATGGGTGTTTTCCAGTGTCGGGGGATAACCATGCGTGCCGCAGTCAATAAATGTTGCAACATCCCTTTCCTAATGGTAGCAAGGGAACCCGGGATCTGTGACAGAAGGGTCAGCTGCGGGGAGTTGACGATGGTCCTTCCAGAATATGCGGTATAGATGGTCAAGATCTTATCCCAAAACTCTCGAATGCTCGGACATGCCCACCAAATATGTAACATGTCACCAGCTTCCGTGAGGCATCTCCAGCAGCGGTCAGAGACCTCAGGGAACATTGCATGCAAGGAGACTGGGCAAAAATACCACCGCGAAAGGATCTTGTAATTTTTCTGCCTTTGCCTTAACGGCCATAGAAGCACCATGAGTGAATTCGCAAATTTTCTGGACACTCTGCAATTTTTAAACAAAATGTATGTATTTATTAAATTGAAAAAGGGGGTGATTTAAACTTGTTATGGGATAGTATTTTTTAAATCAAAAGAATCCTATCCCATGACCAGTTTAAATCACCCCCTATTTCAATTTTTTTTGCACCCCTAGGACTTCTGTGTATAATGCACTGATTGAATGGACACAGATTAAACATCAAAAGGGGCTTTCAGAAACATGGATTATACAGGCATTTTTCCGAAAAACATAACTGTGACTGTGTGTGTGTATGTATAGATATGTATATGTGTTCAGTACCATGCTGATGGTAGTTAATAATCCTACATGGTTTTTAATACAGAATTTTTATTATGGCTGTGCTAAAAACAATTAAATAAAGAAATAGATATAGTGGTGAGAGAAGGAGAAAAATAAAATTAAAGAAATGTATTTATTTTTTTCCACCTTTGGCAGGATTCAAACCCATGATGGACAACATCAGAGTCAGGATACTTACCATTGTTGTACTAGACCTCAGTCAAGCATGAGGAGAGTTAGATTCAGAAGTACTGTAGGTAAAAATTGGAGCTTCATGTCCGACCATAGCAATCTATTTTTATATGTAATTTTGTTGTTTTTATATATCTTTTTATTATGGTTGTTTGAATGATGATACAAGTAAACATATAGGAGGTATTTATTGGTGTTTTTTTTTTTTTTTTTTTTAGCAAAAACGAAGAATGAATACAAAAACCCAATGACAGCTGATCCCAGGAAATTTGAATCCAGAATTTCCTGTTTGGACTACTATGAATGTAGGGCATGTATGCATGTTTTTTAATGATCTGATGAAGAGGGTTGCACCTCGAAACGTATTACTGTTTTTTACGTCATTACAATAAAGAAGTGGGAGAATCTTGTACTATAACTCCTATCCTTCATCTTGAACTCCATGAACAAGCCGCTCTGCGCCAGGCGTCCGAGTACTCCACACATCCTGCCTCCGAATAGTGAATCTTCTCTTAAATGCACTGATTGCTCATAGGGATCAATGCACTACATATATCCAGCTGTTATTCCAGAATGCAGAGAAAAGCATTTTGAAAGGGCCAGGATTGAAAACGTTAAACACTGGGGAGAAGAAAGTTTGGCAAGTCAGCTAACACTGATAACTGATCAGTGTTAGGCTGTCAAACAAAACACCACCTACGGGACTTAAGGGGCTACGTATCATGGTGGTTTGGTGATCTCCCCACTGGGATTCACCCCCTTGGCAACAGGCTTTCCTCCCCTGGAGGGAAATCTGGCTATTCCTGTGTTTTGAGACTTGTAACAGACTCCACAGACCCCTATTTTGCATATTTAATTTATAGGGGGCAATGTATCAATGGAGACTCTTCAGTGAGTATGCCATTTGATTTTTTTATTTTTTTTGTCGCTGGTCTCCCTGAGTTCTGCGATTGCTGTGTTTTGTTGGTCTATTTTTAATTGCCCCTGTTAGCCAGAGTCCTACTCCACACTGACGAGGGGCAACTACCCTGAAACGATCGTCTGTGGATGGATGCCTGCCTTGGTAAACCCTGGTCATGTCGCAATACTCGCCACAGAGTTAGACTTTGATGTAAAAGGGGCCACCCTGGTATTTCCCTATTTATGTTCCAATACTCGCAACTGAGTGGGACTTAAGGGGCTACGTATAAGGGTGGTTTGGTGATCTCCCCACTGGGAGTCACCCCCTTGGCAATAGACTTTCCTCCCATGGAGGGATATCTGGCTATTCCTGTGTTTTGAGACTCTTAACTGAGACTCCACAGACCCCTCTTTGGCAGTGTTAGGTTGCGTTGACACGTGTATTTTCATTGCATTATTGTGTAATAACAGTAATGATTTAATTGCCATCCAGCCGTCCTTCATTGTGTTACTGCACTGAAACGCCAACATAGGCGAACATACCCTAATTCTATCATCCCACCGGGCAGACAGCGGGAATCTGATGCCGAGCGTTTGGGTTCATACGAACCCGAACCTCGGAGGGTTCGGACCATCCCTAGCAGTGAGCTCACAGAGAACCATTAAAAGTGAGTGAGGAAGAAAGTGAGCCTCCCCAAAATTAGGCCAAACACTGCATGGTATTAAGCACACAGAGAACTGCCGGGATCAACGGTAGCCAACATGGAGGCCAGGCAGGAGCAACAGTAACCAACATGGAGGCCAGGCAGGAGCAACAGTAGTTAACATGGAGGCCAGGCAGGATCAGCAGTAGCCAACATGGAGGTAAGGGCAGGCACACCAGTAGTCAGCAGTAGTCAACATGGATGGCAGTTAAGGCCCAGCAGTAGTCAACATGGATGGCAGTTAAGGCCCAGCAGTAGTCAACATGGATGCCAGTTAAGGCCCAGCAGTAGTCAACATGGATGCCAGTTAAGGCCCAGCAGTAGTCAACATGGATGCCAGTTAAGGCCCAGCAGTAGTCAACATGGATGCCAGTTAAGGCCCAGCAGTAGCCAACATGGATGCCAGTTAAGGCCTAGCAGTAGCCAACATGGAGGCAATGGCAGCATGGTGGCTCAGTGGTTAGCACTGTAGCCTTGCAGCGCTGGAGTCCTGGGTTCAAAGACGACCAAGGACAACATCTGCAAAAAGTTTATATGTTCTCTCCATGTTTGCGTGGGTTTCCTCTGGGTACTCCGGTTTCCTCCCACACCCAAAAACATACAGATACGTGAAGCGCTGTGGAATCTGTGTGCGCTATACAAATAATAAAAAAAAAAAAAAAAAAAAAAAAAAAGGGCAGGCAGAGCAGTAGTCAACATGGATGCCAGTTAAGGGCCAGCAAAAAGGAGGCAAGGGCAGGCCCAGCAGTAGTCAACATGGATGCCAGTAAAGGCCCAGCAGTAGTCAACATGGATGCCAGTTAAGGGCCAGCAAAAAGGAGGCAAGGGCAGGCACACCTAGTGAGGCTCCCCAAAACTAGGCCAGACACTGCAGGGCCTTGAACACACAGACAGCCATTTCAAGTGAGTGAGGAAGCTAGTGAGCCTCCCAAAAATTAGGCCAGACACTGCATGGCATTCAGCACACAGAGAGTGAGGAATCAAGTGAGCCCACCCAAAAATTGGAGTGAGTCCAGGGGCTGGGATATGTAGTGGACATGAACCCGGGTGCTGACAGCTAACTGGCTAGGCCTGCTCTCACTCACCACTCATCATCAAGAGTACACTTGATGCCTTTCGACACGGCCATGGCTAGACAAAATTTAAAAAAATTAAACAGCTGGGGGCGCGATCGGCGGGCCCCCGGCAACCAGTCCCGCTCCTCTGCAGACGTAATGTGACGTCAGGCAGTGAGGACAAATAGAACAATACAGTCTTCTTAAGAGGCCCTGGAATTTGAGAACACAGGGAACCATTAAAACAGTGGTAGGATATCATTAACCACCCAAAAATTCAGCTTGACACAACATGGCGGTGAGAACAGAGCAAGCAAGGTAGAAGCGGTAGCCAGTTAGCCTTCCAAAAATTATTCCAGACCTAGCATGGCATTGAGCACACAGAGAATCCTTAAAGGTGAGTGAGGAAGCACGTGAGCCTCCCAAAAATTAGGGCAGCAGCAGCATGGCATTGAGCACCCAGAGAACCATTACAAGTCAGTGAGGCAGCAAGTGAGCCTCCCAAAAATTAGGCCAGAAGCAGCATGGCATTGAGCACCCAAAGAACCATTACAAGTCAGTGAGGCAGCAAGTGAGCCTCCCAAAAATTAGGCCAGACACAGCAGGGCCTTGAACACACAGATAACCATTACAAGTCAGTGAGGAAGCAAGTGAGCCTCCCAAAAATTGCAGTGAGTCCAGGGGCTGGGATATGTAGTGGACATGAACCCAGGTGCTGACAGCTAACTGGCTAGGCCAGTTGTCAGTCAGCACTCACCATCAAGAGTACACTTGATGCCTTTCGACCGGAGGAGGTAAGGCCACGGCTACACAAACAAAATAAAGTAAAACAGCAGGCTGGTTGGCGGGGGCGCGATCGGCGGGCCCCCGTCAACCAGTCCCGCTCCTCCGCAGACGTAGTGTGACGTCAGAGCATGGCAGTGAGGACACAGAGAACCATTAGGAGTGAGGAAGCAATTGAGCCTCCCAATAATTAGGCCAGACCCTGCATGGCGGAAGACTTGGCAGTTGGCTGAGAATTGTAGGAAGAGGAGGAGAGGAGATACCAAGAATCTTCATGTTCAGCTGCTTTCCCCGGGTGGACAGCTGAATTCAGGTGAAATCCAGGCTTTGTTCATTTTTATAAACGTCAGCGCTGTCAGTGGACAGGCGGGTGCGCTTATCAGTGATGATGGCACCAGCTGCACTGAAGACCCGCTCTGACAACACGCTAGCGGCAGGGCAGGCCAGCAACTCCAAGACGTAAAGCACCAGTTGGGGCCACGTATCCAGCTTTGAAACCCAGTAGTTGGAGGTAGCAGAGTGATCGGGAAGGATGGTGGTATGGTGAGCAAGGTACTCCCTCATCATCTTTCTGAAGGCTTCCCCCCTACTCTGTCTAGACTGGGGACGGTTGACATAGTCTTGCTGGGGTGCCATGAAACTGTCAAAGGCCTTGGAGAGTGTTCCCCTGCCCCTTGACAAGCTGCGTGCTCCACCGCTCCTCTCCCCTACTTCATCCTCTGGTGCTAGTGGTGTCAGATGGGAAGTATATTTTCAGCTTCTGCACCAGGTCCTGTTGATATTTATTCACTCTCATACTGCGTTCCTCGGCAGGAATGAGAGTGGGAAAGTTCTGTTTGTACCGAGGGTCCAGGAGGGTGAACACCCAGTAATCTGTGTTGTCAAAAAAAAATTTAACCCGAGGGTCACGGGAAAGACAGCCTAACAAAGTCAGCCATGTGCGCCAGGGTCCCAACATGCAAGAACTCCCTCTCCTGACTAGCCTCAATTTCCTCCTCCTCCTCCACCAATTCACCCTCTTCAGGCCATACACGCTCAACAAGTAAGGATTGAGCATGGGTACCCTCTTCAGTGGCGGCACCAGTCTACTCCTCTTCATCCTCCTCATCCTCTACTTGGTGTTGAGAAACTGACATCAGGGGGGGGTCTGGCTATCTAGCAGCGGCTGTTCTTCACCCGTCTCCTGAGACGAAGGCAAAGTGTCAGACTTCAGGCTGAGCAGGGAGGTTTGAAGCAGACACAGCAGTGGGATGGTAAGGCTGAGGATGGCGTCATCTCCGCTGACCATCTGTGTTGACTCCTCAAAGGGACCCAGTACCTGACAGATAGCAGACATCCACGTCCACTCCTCATTGTAGATTTGAGGTAGCTGACTGACCTGACTACCGCTTCTCACAGAGGTTGACATATGGCAGTCCACAATGGCTCTGCCTTGCTGGTAAACCCTGGCTACCATCTGGAAGGTGGAATTCCACCTCGTGGGCACGTCGCACAGCAGTCTGTGAGCTGGCAGTTGCAAGCTCCTTTGCACTGCCCTAAGGGTGGCAGCATCCCTGGTAGACTTGCGGAAATGCGCACAGATGCGCCGCACCTTGGTGAGCAAGTCAGCCAAATTGGGGTAGGTCTTAAGAAACCGCTGCACCACTAGGTTGAACACGTGGGCCAGGCATGGTACATGTGTGATGCTGCCGAGTTGCAGAGCCGCCACCAGGTTCCGCCCGTTGTCGCACACAACCGTGCCTGGTTTGAGGCTCCGTGGAGCCAGCCAAAAATCTGACTGCACCGTGATGCCCTGCAACAGCTCCTGGGCTGTGCCTCTTGTCGTTTCAACACAGCCTGTTGGCGCTTACCCACCGCACTGCTGATGCTACGAGATGGAGGCGATAAGCTCGTGGAGAGTAATAGAGAGGAGGAGGAGGAGAAAGAGGTGTACAACTCAT
Source organism: Dendropsophus ebraccatus (assembly GCF_027789765.1). Classification (NCBI taxonomy): domain Eukaryota; kingdom Metazoa; phylum Chordata; class Amphibia; order Anura; family Hylidae; genus Dendropsophus; species Dendropsophus ebraccatus. Next base: position 160,047,587 of record NC_091455.1, read on the forward strand.
GAGAGACCTCAACCGAGGTAGGCCCCACAATTCTCGGGGTGGGCAGCACATGAGCGGAACCAGGGTCAGACTCTGTCCTAGCCTCCACCAAGTAGACCCAATGTGCCATCAGGGAGATATAGTGACACAGGGGAAGGAGCAGGGGTGCGACTTACAGTCACTGAACGGCCTTGGTTCCACTGAGTGGGGTGTTTAGCACTCATATGCCTGCGCATGCTGGTAGTGGTTAGGCTGGTAGTGGTGGCTCCCCTGCTGATTCTGGCGTGGCACACGTTACACACTACAGTCCATCGGTCATCCGCAGTTTCTTTAAAAAACCTCGACTTCGGAACATCTAGCCCTGGCCACGGGAGTTTGACTCCGTGAAACAGTTGCTGATCTACTCGCTCTGCCCCTGCCTCTCCCTCTGCCCATCCCTCTTCCTCTTCCAACCGATCCTGCGGGTGAACTTGCCTCCCCCTCAGAAGCAAGGTCTTCACTAGGCTTATCCACCCAGCTCAGGTCAGTCACCTCGTCCTCATCCACCGGCTCCTCACTCTCCTCCTCACTTTGAGTTACATCCATGACAACAACCTCACCGTCTGACAACCAGGTCTCATTGTCATCAGACACCTCTTCCAACCCCGCTTGCAAGTCCCCACTCTCATCACCCACTGACTGCGTGAGCTGCATAGTTTGGGCATCAGGACAGATCGACTTCTCCGATGGCTCTGACTCAGGGAAGGGTCCAGAAAACAGTTCCTGGGAGCATGGTGGTGGATCTGAATCCCTTCTTTCCCTGGAGGGGCCAGGCTGTGGGGAAGGAGGCTGAGCTAATGGAGCAAGGGTTCCACTCCCTTGGGTAGCGTGGGCGGACTGCGTTGAAGGCTGGGTGGTGGATAAGTTACTGGACACATTATCCGCTATCCACGTGATCACCTGTTCACACTGCTGCGGTTTCAATAACGGTCTACCATGAGACCCTGTAAGTTGGTCAAAGAAGCTAGGGAGTGGACGTCTGCGGTGTGCCACTGCTACCTCCTCAACAGGTGCTGCTGTGTCACCCTGCCCTGAAACCCACCCTCCAGCAACCACATCACTTGGAACCCCGCGCCCTCGACCCTTACCCCTGGGGTTCACCATTTTATGGACACTGCACAGTATGGAACTGAGATAGGCCTTGCGTATGAAATACAGATATCTTGAAAAATAGTTGTAGTAACCAATGGTTTGGTGGGGCTGGACGGTGCTATCTGGTATGGGCACCAACTGTACACACTTTGTCACCCCAATACAATGAGCAGTGAAGTAAGTTCTATGCAGGATACACTACAAATCTCAGCTATACAGTGCAGTACACCAGGAACACCAGCCCCCAAATCAAAAAGGAGTACACTGAGCACTTCTTAGGGGTGTGTATGCAACATCTAATGCCCCCTTTCTGCCAGCAGCCGGTCACCACAGTGTGCTGGTTAAATCGCGGTCCCAGCCAGCAGTCTGTAGTAATTGTATTAATAAAGGGCTGTTTGTTTATATTGCTAGTATATACCCTGCCTACTGGAACGCTAAATCCTACACTGACACTCTCCCTGACCAGCAGCAGCTCTGTCCCTGATCTCTCACAGCATGCGTCTGAAGCAAGCACTGCCGGCACCGAGTTTTATATGGCAGGGTCATCTGATCTGGCCAACCAATCGCTGCTATTGACATGTATGGGTCCCACGTCATCGCAGGATGTACCAAAGAGTCTCCTGCATGTTTATTGGCTGCGAAAAAGCGTGCAAACTTACAGGAAACGGATGATGAGATTTCCTCGAGTATCGCAAGATGCTTGTTCGAGTAACGAGTACCATCGAGTACACTAATACTCGATCGAGTACCAAGCTCGGACGAGCACGTTCGCTCATCTCTAGTCAGGATGCATTTCCACCACCTATTTGGGGAAGACAATGTCCTCAAATGTTTTTAACCCCTAGACGACCCTGGACGTAGGGTTACGTCATGGAAGTCTGTCCCCAGACGACCCATGACGTAACCTTACGTCATGGGTGTTATTCCCGCTATGAAGCGCGCTCCGGAGCGGAGCGCGCTTCATAGGAGGTGGGGGCCGGCTGCAGTGAGCAGCCGGGACCCAGGGGCGCCGCAATCATGAGGCGACCTGAATCGTCTGCCTCAGGCGGCGCCACTAGCTGTCACCATGGGGGCGGCATTCAGTGGCAGATTATAATATAAGCGGTTCGGCGGCCGCCCACATTATAATCCGCCACTGACTGTACCATGTACTGGAGCCCCCCCGCCCCCGGGCAGTATCTGTAATGAGATGCTGGCAGCGGGGGAGACTGTATTCATAAGCGCCGCGCTGTACTAAATCAGCCGCGCCGTGCTGATACTACAGTGCGGCGCTTATAAATACAGTCCCCCCCGCTCCCAGCATCTCATTACAGATACTGCCCGGGGGCGGGGGGGCTCCAGTACATGCATTCCACGTCCGTGATCCGTCAGGATCACGGAACGTGGGAATGCAGCCTTTAGTCCCCCGGGTGATGCGCGGCTGCCGGAGGTGTCCCATCCTGTCCCCGGCAGCGCGCGCATCAGAGAGCTCCCCGTGCGCCGGAAGTCACAGCCGCAGGCGCATGGGGAGATCTGTGATGCGCGCGCTGCCGGGGACAGGACGGGACACCTCCGGCAGCCGCACATCAGCCGGGACCAGACCAGAGAGGCTCGACGGGAGAACGGAGGGCAGGTGAGTTGTGTGCTGTTTTTTGTTTTATCTGCTGTGCAGGGGGGGGGGGGAGAGGGGGACCATCTATAAGGGAGGGGGGAAAGAGGGGGACGATCTATAAGGGAGGGGGGAAAGAGGGGGACGATCTATAAGGGAGGGGGGAAAGAGGGGGACGATCTATAAGGGGAAACCATCTATAAGGGAGGGGGAGAGGGAAGAGGGGGACTATCTATAGGGGGGAGAAGGGGACATCTATAAGGGAGGGGGGAAAGAGGGGGACCATCTATAAGGGGGGGGACGATCTATAAGGGAGGGGGAGAGGGAAGAGGGGGACTATCTATAGGGGGGGGGAAGGGGACCATCTATAAGGGAGGGGGGAAAGAGGGGGACCATCTATAAGGGAGGGGGACGATCTATAAGGGGGGGGGGACCATCTATAAGGGAGAGGGAAGAGGGGGACCATCTATAGGGGGGGGGAAGGGGACCATCTATAAGGGAGGGGGGAAAGAGGGGGACCATCTATAAGGGGGGGGCCATCTATAAGGGAGGGGGGAAAGAGGGGGACCATCTATAAGGGGGGGCCATCTATAAGGGGGACCATCTATAAGGGAGGGGGACGATCTATAAGGGGGGGGGACCATCTATAAGGGAGGGGGAGAGGGAAGAGGGGGACCATCTATAGGGGGGGGGGGAAGGGGACCATCTATAAGGGAGGGGGGAAAGAGGGGGACCATCTATAAGGGGGGGCATCTATAAGGGAGGGGGGAAAGAGGGGGACCATCTATAAGGGGGGGACCATCTATAAGGGAGGGGGACCGTCTATAAGGGGGGGGAAGAGGGGGACCATGTATAAGGGGGGGAGGGTGACCATCTATAAGGGAGGGGGAGAGGGAAGGGGGGACCATCTATAAGGGAGGGGGGAGAGGGGGACCATGTATAAGGGGGGGAAGAGGGGGACCATCTATAAGGGGGGAAGAGGGGGACCATCTCCTAAAAGATCAGCACCCTCCTCTCCTGACATCCTCTGTGCTGCTGGGACTTCTCCTATAGGATTAGCACCCTCCTCTCCTGACATCCTCTGTGCTGCTGGGACCTCTCCTATAGGATTAGCACCCTCATCTCCTGACATCCTCTGTGCTGCTGGGACCTCTCCTATAGGATTAGCCCCCTCCTCTCCTGACATCCTCTGTGCTGCTGGGACCTCTCCTATAAAGTCAGCCCCCTCCTCTCCTGACATCCTCTGTGCAGCAAGGGACCAAACATTATGTTTATTGGGGACAGCAGTGGGGGGGGCAGTAGTGGATTATAATGTGGGCGGATTGACGGGGGGGGGGCGTCATTCTATAGTTCGCCTCGGGCAGCAGAGAGGCTAGAATCACCCCTGCCGGGACCTCACCGGTAATGACACGCTGCAGCGATTGCGCTGCCGCGTGTCATTAACCCCTTAAACGCCGCAGCGTTTAAGTGTAAGTGACAGGGGGAGTCCCCTGTCACTTACCGATCGGGACCCCCGCAGTGTGACTGCTGGGGTCCCGATCGTTGAAACGGACTGCTGGAGGTCTCTTACCTGCCTCCATGCGGTCCGATCGGCGATCTGCTACACTGAGCCTGCACAGGCAGGCTCAATGAGCAGATCGCCGATAACACTGATCAATGCTATGCCTATGGCATAGCAATGATCAGTGTAAAAATCAAAGTAATGTATGTACAAGTCCCCCAAAGGGACTTCAAAAGTGTAAAAAAAAAAAAGTTCAAAACACTAACACACTACCCCAAAACCCCTCCCCCAATAAAAGTCTAAATCACCCCCCCTTCCCATTATATAAATAAAACATATAAAAATGAATAAATAGATAAAAATATAATATACCATAGCGTGCGTAATTGTCCGATCTATTAAAATATAACAAGCGTCATTGCGACTGGTAAACGGCGTACACGAAAAGAGGGGAAAAAGTGCGCAGATTACCGATTTTATGTTACATTATATATTAAAAAAAATCAATAAAAAGTGATCAAAACGTCCGATCTTCACAAATATGGTATTAATAAAAACTAGAGATCATGGCGGAAAAAATGACACCCCATACAGCCCCATAGGTGAAAAAATAAAACCGTTATAAGCATCACAATAGGCCCATTTTATTAATATTTAATTGCCAAAAAAAAGGATTTCATAAAAAAATATATATATAACATTAGAGAATCTGTGTAACCTGCATATGGTTGTGTTCGGACTGACCTATAGAATAATAGTGTCATGTCGCTGTTACCATATAGTGCATTACGTAGACACAGGAACCCCCCAAACGTTACCATATTGCATTCTTTCTTATGATTTCACCTATTTATATCTTCATAAATAATATATTTGGAATTCCATCATACATGTTATGGTAAAATGAATGACGCCATTACAAAGTACAACTATTCCTGTAAAAAACAAGCACTTACATGGCTTGTAGATAGAAAACTGAGAGTGCTAGAGCTCTTAGAAGGGGAGGAGGGAAAAACGAAAGCACTAAGATCAAAATTTGCGCGGTCCACTGGGTCATTTTGGGCCTGGTCCTCAAAGGGTTAAGGAGCATTAAATGTTTTTTCAAACTGCTGACTTCTCAATACAATCAAGGATTCGTTGGAAAAAGCAGTGTGATCCATGGAATCCACCATGCAAGTTACAGGAGTCAAATGTATCTGCTGTTAACATCTTGGTGCCAGATATCAGAAAACACCCTCCAAAGCCTCGTTGGTTCCTTGATTTTAATGTTTACTGACTGGTGTAAGGTGTTTCAGGTGAGTCTTTACTTGAACTTTTATTTTTCCCAATACAGACTTGGAGAACCTGTATAATTTATGCATTCATTTCATTTCTATAATTCCTACTCTGTGCCTTCCACTGAAAATCTGACATATTACAATATATTCACAGAGAATAATTGTATGGATTCTGTTTTTGACAACAATGTATATTTCATGAAGATGCAAATAGGTCTTTTTAACATCATCTTGCAGTTCCTCCATAGTGATAACGTCAACGCTTACAGAATTTGACATTAACTGACAAAATAGATGAATAGCTTACGATGGTAAACATATTTGGCAAGATAAGGTTTTGGTTCTTTATATAAAATAGTACACTAACATTTGTTCATTTAAAAAGAATATATTTCAGTCCTGACTTTTCTTTCATAAAATTTTGCAAGCTATTAGAAATAAAACAACACCCTTTAACCCCTTCAATACAGAGCCCATAGGTGCCCGGATGTCTGGGTCAAATTAATACAATGTTCCTCCCCGCCTTCTAAGAGCCATAGCGCTTTTATTTTTCCACCTACAGGGCTGGTTGGGGTGTCATTTTTTGCGCCATCTCTAGTTTTTATTAATATCATACTGGTGTAAAATAAAAGTTTTAATCTTTTTATTATTTTTTTCCCTGATATATAATTAAAAAAAGCAGTCCTGGTGGGGGTTTTTTTTCCAGATTACGCCATTCACCATGTGGGAACAATAATGTTATATTTTAATAGAACGGACAATTCTGCACACTACGATATATAATATGTTAATTTATTTTTTATATTTTTATTTTTAGAATGGGCAAGGAGGTATTTTAAACTTTTATGGGGGGGGGTTATATGTTTTTTTTAATACTTAATTTTTTTATTTTTTTTAAACTCTTATTTTACAGTTTAACATGCAATCATTAGATTGCATATACTGATCTATGCTATGCCATGGCGTAGCATAGATCAGTGTTTTTGGAGATCTATGCATAGAGCCTCCCTATACAGACTCTATACATACAACGCCGATCCGACAGGACGGAGGTAAGTGGATTACCTCCGTCCGTCGGTACAATCAATCTGGACAGGGTCCTAATCACTCAGTTACAGGAGCTTGTCCTGTCAATGAGTACCTTAAACGCTGCGATCGCTGTGCATCGTAGCGTTTAAGGGGTTAATGAGAGGCAGCTGCGGGATCACAGCTGCCTCTTATTATCCTCAGCTCCCGGGATACTGAGGTGTGTGGGGCCGCTCTCACTGCAGCGGTCCCACGCACATCAAACCTCCTCACAGTCAGGATTGTATATATACATTAATACTGCACAGGGTATGTGCAGTAGGAACATATATATACAGATTACTGACGTGAAGGGGTTATTTATATAAATTAACTTCATATTTAATGTAGGATGGGAGGGGAAAACGGTGTACTAAACTGGAAATCTGCTGGTACATTCACTTTAAAGTTTGTCGCCAGTTAGCTGTATTTCTCATATACCCTTCTGACCGATCAGGTGCTTTTCAATGCTTCAGTTTTCAGGTGGAAGTGACTGAGTCTGAAAGGTTGGCATGTGTCTGAACGCATCTACAAGCTGGAGCTGCAGTGAGGGCTCTAACTTTCAAATTCAGCACGGTAAGTCAGATAACCAACCAATCAGTTGCTAGATATTATGTATTCTTCTTTCACATGATCCATAGGGCTGTCCATAGCAGCGGACCTGTAACTATGGCCAGCCCAATAAACAGTTGCATTCACACGTCCACAATCCACGGACTCAGTAGTTATCTATGCTGCAATTGAGGGTCCATACCAGGACCTGCTTGTTTTTTCTTGAAGCATGGATCACAGCCCTGTAACACGCACTGATGTGTGAAAAGGGCTATTCAAATGTATGGGTCTATAGTACTGTCTGCAATCGTGGACAGCTTACAGAATGTGTTAAAAAGAGCATATCCTCTTATGTTTCTTATCGGGTATTTTGAATTGCAAGGTGGCAGGGACAGCCCCTCTAGGCATAATTCTCAATGCAAGAGCCTGCTGCACGTCACAGAGGGGTCATCCCTGACCATCGATGCTCCCATAGAGGTGGGATTAAAGCCAACTTAAGCATGCCAGTGGTGACTAGTTCAGCGCTTGGGAACCCCCACATGACTAGCTGAGGGTAATTTGAATACGTGTGGGAAAAAGGTTTGTAAATGTACAAACTTAGTTTTTGGGGGTATGTCAAAAGCTCATAGGTGTCAGTTACACATTTAGAAACCCCATCAGCACTGGAGTGATGCAATCGCTGGGGTGAAGGTTAATTTCTATAGCAGCAGGGGGTCTTATCAAGGCCCCCAGGTAGAACATATATTTCTGTTTTCTCGGTTTGCCTTCAGCCCGGTTGGGTCACTTATAAATGTTATGTTGACAGGACAATACACCGCACTATACTAGTCGTAAAATGTATTATTCTGTATTAGTGATTTTTTAAAAAGTACATAGAGAACAGGCTGTATGACTACACTTAACCAGTGCAAAAAAAAAATTTTATTACACAAAAATTATTATGTGACAACAACCATTACAGACATATATAAAATATTTACACGTATAGTTTCAAGATATGACTGTTATGTCCCTGCCTATGCTACTGCAAGAACCCCCTGGTATGGGCGTCCCCAAACTTCAGGTGCAGGGGACCTGTCCCTGCACTCCAGCAATGTAATACATAAACATATATTGAGATACAACGTATATCTGTCTGATGAAGCTGATAAGTTGCATATGATATAGTTTATGATAACGTATTATATCCACGTAACAATATGTTCTGGCAGGAACAAAGAAATATGCACTGACTGGCACTTGTGGCTATTGTCCCTTCGCCACTCTGTGTAATAAAAAAATTTTTTTGCACTTTTTAAGTGTGGTCATACAGCCTGTTCTCTATATACTTTTTACAAAGTAGAAATAAGACTGTAGACATGTATTAACAGAATATCGGTCCTAGTTTGACCAATTGATAAGAATTCTCTGTATTAGTGATTAGAAGATTGCACCTCAAAGTCACTTTGTAGTCCCTTAGTAGAACTCATAAAAATACAACTACACAATTTCCCATTAAAAATTTTTTTTTATATAAAACATTAATAAAAACAAACACACACATAGTTGATATCACCATGTCCACAAGAGTCTGAACTATTATATTATCTCGCTATTTATCCCAAATGGTGAACACTATGAAAATAAAAAAGCTACACTAGACTTGCTGTATTTTGTTAATTTGCCTCTGAAAAAAAATAAGAAAAAAAGAAATGTGTGTGTCATGTCTACCTACAAATGGTGGCAAGAGAATGTTCAACTTGACCCACAAAAAAGCCCTCATAAAGGTATGTCACCTAAAGAATTAAACTAATATGGCACTTGGAAGGCGACAATGAAAAAACTATGAAAAAGAAAATTGCTTGGTCATTAAGGGGTTTAATTTGACTATTTTTGAGAACTCCGTTTCTTTTTGGTCTGTTTCAAACAGAGCAGATGGAAGTGAACAAGAGGACAGCTGATTTCTAGTCTGTTAATGACATCTGCAACACTTATTTCCAATAGAATAAATGACATTACTCTACTTACATTACTTTTTAGGTGTTTAATAGTTAAAGGATGACCTGATCTGTGTTCATCCACTCTATGTAACCTGTTTGGTGAATAAAGAAAGTTTTGTATTCTGCTTGGCGCGGCAGCTGCTTGTGAGGCTCCCGTTGGTCCTGCTCAACGAATCGGTGCAAGGCCCCGCCGCAGTCACTGATTGGCTGAGCGGAACTGACGGGAGCCTCACATGCAGCAGCGGTGTAGAGCAGGTAATGTATGCTGTGGGGGTTAAAGAGGTACACTCAGGTACACTCTTTAAAATTACACATGAATCAAACGGCACCGGCACAGGGAAGTCTGTGTTGTAGTCCTTTTTTTGAGCCGCCGCCCGATTCCCGGGTGTGGCGGCGTTCTATTCATGGTTACCGGGCCAGGTTGAAGCACAGGAAGCACAGAATCTATGGAGCCGCGTCATGGGGTTTACTCCCACTTTGGGCTGGCTAGCCCACCTCCAGTGCTTCAACCCGGCCCTGTAACCATAAACAAAATGGCGCTGTGGGCGGGAACCAGGCCACAGTTCTAAAAAAGGACCGCTGCACCGGCTTCCCCGTGCCAGCGCCGTTCGATTCATGTGTAATTTTAACCCCTTCACGTCAGCCATCTGTATATATACGTTCCTATTGCACATGCCCCGTGCAGTAGGAATGTACATATACGTTCCTGACTGACAGGGGCTTTGTGATGAGAACGGGATCGCTGCAGGGACAGCGATCCCGCTCTCATCTGAGTACAGCACCGGAGATAATGAGGATCAGCTGCGATTCCGCAGCTGACCCCCATTAACCCCTTAGTGACCGTCGAAACGGCGGTCACTAATGGGCCGGTGCCGCCGCTGTATTTCATCTCTTTCTGGATTCACGGTGGGGGGGAGATGAAATAAGTAAAAATCAGACCCCAGATCAGCCCCTAGTGCCCCAGTCACTAACCCCCCCTCCCGCGGCGGCCATCGGATCCAAGATGGCCGCCGCGATCACTGTGAACAGACTAATGTCTGTTCACAGTGATCAAAAAAGAAAAATGAATGAAAGCCCCATGCTCTCCGCCACCGGAGGTAGCGGAGAGCATGGGGCAGTCATCGGGACCCCCCCTGTGGGGTCCCGGTACAAGCGATCAGCGGTATATACTATATACCGCTGATCGCTTGTGCCATGTGCCGCCGGCACTTTTTATCCCCTGTCACCATGAATGATTGGTGACAGGGGATAAAAAGTGATGTCCCCCCCACCCCCCAAGTCGCCCCCCACCCCCCCTGTCACCCCCGTCCCCCAGTCACCACCCCCCCCCCCCTTCCCCATATACTCACCTGCTCTTGGAGCTCCTTCCTCTTCCGTGTCCTGGCTGGTTATGAAGTGCGCATGCGCTCCACAACCAGCCAAGCTCTGAAAATTTAAAGTGACAGAGACCAATTTGGTCTCTGTCACTGAACTATGATTACTGTGATAGAAAATATCACAGTAATCATAGTAATACAGTGAACATGAATGTATAAAGTACAAAAAGTGACAAACATACAAAAAAATAAAACACACACTTTTTATTATAGTAATAATTGCAGTTTACTCCCAAATTACCCCTAACCCCCCCCAGATTACCCGTAACCACCGCAGGTTGCCCGTAACCACCGCACGTTGCCCATAACCACCCCAGGTTGTCCGTAATCACGTCAGATTGCACGTAACCCCCCAGATTACCCGTAACCACCGCACGTTGCCCATAACCACCGCACATTGCCAGTAACCACCGCACGTTGCCAGTGACCCCCTAGAGATTGTCCGTAATCACCCCAGATTGCCTGTAACCACCCCAAATCACATGTAACCACCCCAGATTAGCTATAAGCACTTCACTCTATCCGTGACAATTGTAGATTGTCTGTAACCCCCTCAGGTTGCCCGTAACCACCCCAGGTTGCCCGTAATCATGCCAGATTACATGTAACCCCCCAGATTGCACGCAACCACCACAGGTTGCCTCTGACCACCGCACCTTGCCTCTGACCACCGCACGTCGCCTATGACCACCGCACGTCGCCTATGACCACAGCACGTCGCCTATGACCACCGCACGTCGCCTATGACCACCGCACGTCGCCTATGACCACCGCACCTTGCATCTGACCACCGCACCTTGCCTCTGAACACTGCACCTTGCCTCTAACCACCCCAAATTGCCAGTGACCCCCTCCAGATTGCCCGTAACCACGCCAGATTACAGGTACCCACCTCTGATTACCTATTAGCACTTCAGTTTATCCGTAACCACAGCAGGTTGCCCGTAACCACCCCAGATTGTCCGTAACCACCCCAGATTGTCCGCAACCACCCCAGATTGTCCGCAACCACCCCAGATTGTCCGCAACCACCCCAGATTGTCCGTAACCACAGCAGGTTGCCTGTAACCATACCAGATTGTCTGTAACCACAGCAGGTTGTCCGTATTCACCCCACGTTGCCCGTAACCACCCCAGGTTGCCTCTAACCACCCCAGGTTGCCTGTAACCACCCCAGGTTGTCGTAACCACAGCAGGTTGCCTGTGACCACCCCATGTTGACCGTATCCACCCCAGATTATCCATAACCACCCCAGATTACCCGTAACCACCTCAGACTGCCCGTAACCACCCCAGATTACCCGTAACCACCCCAGACTGCCCGTAACCACCCCAGACTGCCCGTAACCACCCCAGACTGCCCGTAACCACCCCAGACTGCCCGTAACCACCTCAGACTGCCCGTAACCACCTCAGACTGCCCGTAACCACCTCAGACTGCCCGTAACCACATCTAGATTACCCGGAACCACCCCACATTACCTGTAATCTAATTTTTTTTATTGTATTTTAGTAACTGCGCTATTCTAATAACTGTTACTAGCTGCGGTTTTGCTCCAGCAAATTGGCGCTCCTTCCCTTCTGAGCCCTGCTGTGTGCCCATACAGTGGTTTATGCCCACATATGGGGTACTGTTGTACTCAGGAGAACCTGCGTTACAGATTTTGGGGTACATTTTTTCTCCTGTTCCTTGTGAAATTTAGAAATTTCAAACTAAACCAACATATTTTTGGAAAAATTCCAAGTTTTTCATTTTTACTGGCCAATTTTGAATACTTTCCTCTAATACCTGTGGGGCTAAAATGCTCATCCTACCCCAAGATGAATTCTTTGAGCGGTGTACTTTCCAAAATGGGGTGACTTTTGGGGGCATTCTATTCTGTAGACATTACAGGGGCTCTGCAAACGAACCTGGTGCTCAGAAACTTCTTCAGAAAAATCTGCAGAGAAAATGCTAATTGACGCTCCTTCCCTTCTGAGCCCCGCTGTGTGCCCATACAGTGGTTTATGCCCACATATGGGGTACCGTTCTACTCAGGAGAACCTGCGTTACAGATTTTGGGGTGAATTTTCTCTCCTGTTCCTTGTGAAATTGAGAAATTTCAAACTAAAGGAACATATTATTGGAAAAATTCGAGTTTTTCATTTTTACTGTCTACTTTTGAATACTTTCCTCTAATACCTGTGGGGTCAAAATGCTCACCACACACCAAGATGAATTCTTTGAGGGGTGCACTTTCCAAAATGGGGTGACTTATTGCGAGATTTTACTCCGCTGGCACTACAGGGGCACTGCAAACCCACCTGGCGCTCAGAAACTTCTTCAGCAAAATCTGCATTGAAAAAGCTAATTGGCGCTCCTTCCCTTCTGAGCCCTGATGTGTGCCCATACAGTGGTTTATACCGACATATGAGGTACCTTTTTACTCAGGAGAACCTGCGTTACAAATTTTGGGGTACTTTTTTTCTCTTGTTCCTCGTGAAATTGAGAAATTTCAAACTAAAGGAACATATTATTGGAAAAATTCGAGTTTTTCATTTTTACTGTCTACTTTTGAATACTTTCCTCTAATACCTGTGGGGTCAAAATGCTCACCACACCCCAAAATGAATTCTTTGAGGGGTGCACTTTCCAAAATGGGGTGACTTATGGCGAGATTTTACTCCGCTGGCACTACAGGGGCTCTGCAAACACACCTGGCGCTCAGAAACTTCTTCAGCAAAATCTGCATTGAAAAAGCTAATTGGCGCTCCTTTCCTTCTGAGACCCGCTGTGTGCCCATGCAGTGGTTTATGCCCACATATGAGGTACCTTTTTACTCAGGAGAACCTGCGTTACAAATTTTGGGGTACTTTTTTTCTCTTTTTCCTTGTGAAATTGAAAAATTTCAAACTAAACGAACATATTATTGGAAAAAATTTGAGTTTTTCATTTTTACTGTCTAATTTTGAATACTTTCCTCTAACACCTGTGGGGTCATATTGCTCATCCTACCCGAAGATGAATTCTTTGAGGGGTCTACTTTCCAAAATGGGGTGACTTATGGGGTTTTTTCTCTCTGCTGACACTACAGGGGCTCTGCAAATGCACCTGGCGCTCTGAAACTTCTTCAGCAAAATCTGCAATGGAAAAGCTAATTGGCGCTCCTTCCCTTCTGAGCCCCGCTGTGTGCCCATGCAGTGGTTTACGCCCACATATGGGGTACCGTAGTACTCAAGAGAACCCGTGTTACAAATTTTGGGGTGTTTTTTCTCTGATGTTCCTTTTGAAAATGAGAAACTTTAATCTAAATGTATATATTATTGGAAAATTTAAATTTTTCATTTTTTTACTGCCTAATGGTGAATACTTTCCTCCAGCCCCTGTAGGGTTAAAATGCTCATTATACCCCTAGATTAATTCTTTAAGGTGTCTAGTTTCCAAAATGGGGTCACTTATGGGGGTTTCCAGTATACAAATCTCCTAAATCAACTTAAAATAAGAACTGGTCCCTAAAAAAAATCAGTTTTGGAAACTTTCACGAAAATGTGGTAATTTGCTGATAAATTTCTAAGCCCCGTAACACCCTAAAAAAGTAAAATATAGGCCCATCTGACTGGGGGAAAATCTACCATTTCTGCCACAAGTCATCGATCTCCGTCAGATACCAGGAAATTAATTACAAATATTATCCAGGTGGTATAGAGTGCCGACGTTCTTGCACGCATTATACCCCAATGTTCCTGATACCTGCTGGAGATGCGAATCGGCACAGGGGTCTATGCTCCATATCTGGTGGGAGTGCGCTAGACTCCAACCATTCTGGGCACAGGTGACTGACTTGATAAAAGTGATCACCTCTGTCCAGCTGCCTTTGGATCCTTTGGTCCTATTGCTGTTGAGGTTGCCGGGGACTTTAAAGGTCCAGAAGAAATCGCTGGTCAGGTTTCTTCTGACAGCGGCACATGCAGTCATTCCACGACACTGGAGGGACACTGTAGTACCTACGGTGCTGGAATGGTTGACGGAGGTGATGGTGATTCACCGGATGGAGGAATTAAGAACAGAGCCGCTAGCTAGCTCTAGGGATACCACAGTGCTGTGGATGCCTTGGTCGACCTTTGTTGACTCTCCTGAGTACTGTAGGTATGGGGGCTCATCCCGGCTGTGATGTGGTTTTCTTGGGAGTTTTGGGTTCTCTAGGGGGCTTGGACGGACCGCACTGGCAATCTCCTCTCTTCTGTTTCTGTTTGTTTTGTTCTCTCTCTTTGCTGCGTATAAGCTATTTCCTATGTTTTTCCTTCTTTTTTTGTTGTTGTTTCAGTTCGCACTGATGTGATAATATACTGTTTAGCAGGTTCTGTCTGGCGGCGCCTGTCCGCAATGCCTCTTTTTGGACCTTATTATCGGGTTATTTTGTTCTACTACTTTTATTATTGTCTAGATAATTGATAGCTAGCTCCAACTGCTGTACAATAGCGTTCAGGTTACGTTTGTACTTTCCTGCTTGTTATGTGGATTATGTCTTATGTGTAAATCCCCATTTGTGTGCACTCCTTTTCTCAATAAAAACCGTTGAATAAGAAAAAAAAAAAAAAAGTAAAATATGTTTATGAAATGAAGCCAGAATAAAGAGGACATATTGGTAATGTGACTTAGTAACTAATTTATGTAATACAACTTTCTTTTTTTTGAAGCAGAGAATTTCAAAGTTCATAAAATGCTAATTTTTTCAATTTTTCATGATATTTTGAATGTTTTTCACAAAAAAAACACACAAAGTAGTGACCATATTTTGCCACTAATATAAAGTGCCATATGTGACGAAAAAACAATCTCAGAATCGCTAGCATACGTTAAAGCATCACTGAGCTATAAGCGCATAAAGTGAGATAGGTCAGATTTTGAAAAATGAGCCTGGTCTTTTAGGTGCAAATAGGCTTGGTCTTGAAGGGGTTAAAGAGCTTGTACCTGATGGTACATCCTCTTTAAAGGGGCTGGGTTACATACTCGCAGCGGAATTAAAATGAAAAGGCCATTAAATTAAAAACGCTGAAAAAAGAAAAACCGTGTGTAAACAAAAAATAACGGCCAATGTTTTCAATAGACGTCTGAAAAAAATCGACATGATTATTTTTCCGTCAGCGCAGACAACGTCCATTATTTTATACATTGTGTACATCGGACGTCTATCATCCCATTGATGCACTGATTGGCTAATAGCAATCTTCTTCTTCAATCTTCTTGCAATCTGCTAAATTATTTGCTCTATGTGGGTAGGTTTCACATATGTAATTTTATTAGTGAGTGGTTATTTTTAAATGTATTTTTATGAAATAGTATTTTTTAATCATGTTGTGCAATGTATCATGGTAAATAAAAATTTTTTTTGATTATTCAGACTCTTCGCCCATAGTTGTTGTTTTGTATCCATGATTGGCTAATAGAGAGCGAGGGGAGTCGGGAGCCTCACAAACAGTTGCGGTGCCGAGCAGGTACACAAAGGCTCCCAAACCTGAGACACAGCTATTTCACTTTAGGAACCAATTACAAATGTAAGCAAATCTGGTCCCTTGTGTGACTCCCTACACAGGTGTACAGAAGACCTCTTTCCCACCCCCTACTTCTTCATGTTGAACTCTCACCTCCGCATTGGAATCTTACTGACCCACATTTATTAAAGTGTGTAAAATTGGTGTACATATTCCAAATCACAGCTCAGCTTTCAAATTTGGAAAAGTGAATTCTAAGCTGTAATTGGTTACTATGAGCAGTTCACACCATTTTTCTATTTCATATTTTTTGAGAAATCTTCTCTTTTACGCCAACTTTACATCTAGCTGCACTGGTGGATCTGTGCTCCTTTTCACACTTTTTAACCTCTTTTCTGATAATGACTGCTACTGCCCTGTTCGGATGGGTGTTATATTTACTATAACATGTTTTGTTATATTTTAAATTATTTAACATATTTCAGGGTGAATATTTAAGGTGGAGACTTATGATCATGGTATATTTTCTGCCAGATTCTGCAGAGGCAAGTTGTGGTTCAAAGACGTCCTAATGGCATTCTGAGGTGACCTAGGGCACCAGACAGCATAAACCAGAGACCGGCTCCCATCCAGCCTCCAGACCCACCTAGCTTGACTGATGGTTCTCTCTATATGTATGCATAGGGAGAAATCTATCAATCAAGCCTGGCGTTGCGAAACCAGCTGGTACTTCTTATGATTTAAAGTCCTTTTAGGGATGTGTGTGTTTCTTGTTGGGCAACACAAAACTGATGATATATTCCCTTTAGGCTATGTTCCCGCAGCGTTGTTTTGCGGCCGTATTTTGGGACTGCCTTCATTTGGATACCAAAATAAGGCTAGGTTCACACACAGTATTTTTGCTCAGTATTTTGCAACCAAAACCAGGAGTGGATTATAAACACAGAAAGGCTTCGTTCACACAGTGTGAAATTGAGTGGATGGCCGCCATTTAATGGCAAATAATTGCTGTTATTTTAAAACAACCATTATTTCCCATTAAATGACGTCCATCCAGTCAATTTCAACAGTGTGTGAACAGAGCCTTTCTGTGTTTTCAATCCACTCCTGGTTTTGGTTGCAAAATACTGAGCAAAAATACTGTGTGTGACTCTAGCCTAAAGCTATATTTTGGCTTCAAAATGACAGCCGCCCAAAAATACGGCTGCAAAACGACAAAGTCTTAGGCTATGTTCACACAGGGTACAAACTATGGGCATTCTTTGGCACTCAAACACAACGGCCATTGCAGTGTCGAATTGCATTGAGTGAAAATTGCATTGAAATCAATGCACAACAGCTGGAAATTGAAATGTCAATTATTTCCACGGCTGTAGCAAACATGTTGTTGAACCATTGTTCAATACACTGTGTTAACAATGGCTGCTGTTTGCATTGACTTCAATGCAACCCATTTCACTGTAAAAAGAATGGACGTTGTTTTAATTGAAAAAAGGGTAGTAAGTTCTTGGTAGAATCCTATTGCAACCTTATACCAGTTTTCTAAGTTCCTCCTCGGCCGCTGAATGGCTGAGCTGCCTTGAGACGTCACGTCTCATGTGGCGGCTCACACCAAGAAGCGTCCGAGGGACGGGTGTACCCGCGGCGCGATCCGAGACCCGGCGCTGGAACCGGGGAGGTAAGTGACCCATAGCTTAAAAATACCCCCAGGCCAAAGTACCCCTTTAACCTATTAAAAAGAACCTGTCAGCTGTGGCAGCCCCCCCTGAACCCACTCCACCCCCCAGACAGGGCTAAGCATACAGTGCATACCAGCTCCTGCTCTTCTCACTGGAGCAGTGATTTCCTATGGCCATCGGACTCATCTTGGCTCATCTGCATATTGACCGCGCAGATGAGCCGACGGCCATATCCGGCTGCCCCGGCTGAAAGGTTTCCTTTAAGGCATATAATACCCCTGCCAAGTGTCATATTTTATATCAAACTCAACATATTGCTTTTTATATTTTGGGCTTTTTTACAACACAGCGCCAATGCTACATCGTAGCTATATCTTCCCAAAACCTAAATTAGGAAGGAAATATTTCCAAGGATATGTGTAATTTTCTCTGAATTTCCAATAAGCCAGCTGCAAAGCATATCGTCTAGATGTGAGAAGACGGTACTCTTTCAGTCTAACTTTATTTGCAATTAGTTTAAGAGAATATAGTGTGCCACTGCACAATCTAAAATGCCAATTTCCAGTTTAGTGGTATTACATATTGGAGTTGCCTGTCTCCATGGAAACACAGATGAAGCATGCAGTAGTGTTTTGCAATCTCGCTTTTCTCATTAACAATTGACATGGTACAGTAAATGGAAAAAAATCTAAAAGAGAAAAAGTTTTGGATAAAATAATGAAAAATGGTATGTGCGCACAAAATGTCAGCATGATTAACATTCTCCTTTTACAATATACTAAAGGGAACGCGATGACTGAAAGGGGCGCCATGGCTTAGCAAGGAACATAGCTATTTTTATGGCGCACATTTGATTCTATTGTGTTAAATATAGTTTCTTGCTTTCTGTTAAATATGTGGTGATCTGAAATGTTAACATGACAGCTATGTAGTATTAATAGTCTAACAGTGCATGGTTTTCATAATTTAATAATATTATATGACTTTCATAAATTATTCATCAGCAATTGTACACCTTTATTCAGTGTAAGTATTCCAAGTTATTTGATGAGTTAAAATATTACACAGGATTTTCTATATATATGGACAATTAGCCTGTCTCTTTGTAAAATGGGATTTTTTTCTATGGATTTTAGTTATATATACACAGATTTAAAAAATAAATTTAAACAAAAATTCTAGCGCATGTCTTATACATCTTAGCTTGGTAAGGCTAAGTTCACACCACGTTTTTGCAATCTGTTTTTTTTTTCATTCGTTTTCGCAAAACATATGCATTTGTGTGCATCCATTTTGATCCATTTTTCCATTGACTTCCATTTAAAAAAAAAAAAAAAAAAAGGGTGAAAATGGATCAGTTTTTTTAACGTACACAAAAAACGCAGTCAACCTCATTTTTGTGTCTGTTAAAAAAAAAAAACGGATCCGTTTTACTCCATTTTTTTTTTTAAATAAAGGATGGCAGTGGAATAATGGATGAAAACGGATACACACAAATGCTTTTTTTAAACCAGGGGTGTCAAACTCAAATAGACAGTGGGCCAAAATTAAAAACTTGGAAAAACTCGCGGTCCAACCCTGATATTCATTAAAGTACACAAGCAGCATATGTGGAACTTTCAGAAGTGTGTGCAGCGTTCTTGGCACTGTCAGAGCAGTGTGCGTCACCAAGCACTTTGCGTTACGATAAATGATATGATAAATGCCCACAATGGTGCCCCATATAGAACTCAGCCCCCCAAACGGTTTTTTATACATATAGTGTCTCACATAGTAATAGTGTCCCATATTAGTAGCCATCCCCCCATAATAATGTTCCATATAGTAGCCATCACCCCACAATAGTGTTCCATATAGTAGCCAGCCCCCACAACAGTGCCCAATATAGTAGCCAGGCCCCACAATAGTGCATGATATAGTATCCAACCTCCCACAGTAGTGCCCCATACAGTAGTCAGCCCCCCACAATAGTGCCCCTTATAGTAGCCAGTCTTTCCGATATTGACCCATATAGTAGCCAGCCTCCCATAATAGTGTCTCATATAGTATCCAGACTCCCACAATAGTGCCCCATGTAGTAGCCAGCCTCCCACAATAGTGCCCCATGTAGTATCCAGCCACCCACAATAGTGCCTCATGTAGTAGCCAGCATCCCACAATAGAGCCCCATGTAGTATCCAGCCTCCCACAATAGTGCCCTATGTAGTAGCCACCCTCCCACAATAGTGCCTCATGTAGTAGCCAGCTCTCTCACAATAGTGCCCCATGTAGTAGCCAGCCCTCCCACAATAGTACACAATGTAGTAGCTAGCCCTCCCACAATAGTGTCCCATGTAGTAGCCAGCTCTAACACAATAGTCCCCATGCAGCCTGTGCCCTGAATGCCGCTGATACCTCTAGAGACAGGGGCACTGTTGGTCCTCTTGCTGCTGGAGAATGGGCATGTCTCACATGCTGCTGCTCGCACCTTATCTCCTGCACGGGGCTTTGGCTTACATGCCAGGAGGAGAGTAAGGGGAGAAGCCGGATCTGCGTGCGCCCTGAACCTGTCACCCCTGGACGGCTCCCGAACTCACCCTACCCCTGGATATGGCCCCTATACTTACGCCATCCTGCCGGTACCGCTCCTGATGCCGACCCTGCTGTGGAGATACTTTCCCCCCTTCATATGCGCGGATGGTCGTTTCTCCGCGGCGGGATCAACATCAGGAGCGGAAATGGCAGGATGGCGTAAGTATAAGGGCCATATCCAGGGGTAGGGAGAGTTCGGAAGCAGTCCAGGGGTAAGAGATTCAGACCACCCATATTATAATCTGATGCAGTGTCCTATCAGCGGGCCAGCTCTAGGAAATCAACTGATTGCGGGCCAGATTGGTCCAAAGTGTGTGTGTGTGGGGGGGGGGGTGGTGTAGTAGCTGGACTCAAAAAGTGCCTTTTTGCCGATTTTGGGGAGCTGCCAAACAAGAACCATAGGGGCTACAATAATTTTTTGGGGTCTATGAAGAGAATGGGGGGAGGTCTATAATATAAGGACACGTAGTTTGGGGTTCCTAACTGAAAAAAAAAAAAACGCCGTTGGTCCAAAGTGTGTGTGTGTGGGGGGGGGGGGGGGGGGGGGGGGGGGGGGTCTAAAGCTGGACTTATTGTTTTTTTTTTTGCATTTTTTTCAAAAAGTGCTTTGCCGATTTTGGGAAGCTGCCAAATGAGAACCATAGGGGCTACAATTAATTGTTTGGGCTCTGTGAAGAGAATGGGGGGAGTTCTATAAGCACACCTAGTTTGGGGTTCCTAACTGAAAAAACGGCCGCTGGGGGGGGGGGGGTGGTAAAGCTGGACTTAAAGGTTTCTGCCACCAATTGACTTTTTTATACTTAACAGGAGAACAGGTATCTAAACATGTTTGCAATGTACACTTCATTAAAATAATCCCCCCCTGTAAAGATAATTACCTTCTATTACATGAATGGTGCCCCCTGCTGTTTCTAATGAAGCTCCTCTGTCCGTCCATGTAACAGTTTTTCTGGTCGAGCATGTGTACATCTGCTTCCCCTCTCTGCTTGTACTGAGTAAAAATCCCTCTGCCTGCCAGATCTACAATCCCCGGAGGGGAGGGGGGAGCACACTAGAAGCTCCCTGCAGCGTCTCAGAGTCAGCCTCCACAGCTAATTACCACTAGCAGAGGCAGATACAGAGGCCGCAGGGGCTGTGCTGCTGCTGTTTGAGCTCCGTGTGTGCTTCCCTCCCCCTCCCTCCAGCTCCTATGTGCACAATGCACATGCCAGACCTCCGTCTTCTTCTTCCTGCTGTGACAGGTTAGAGCAGTCGGGAAGAAGCAGGTTGCTCAGTCGGGACACAGCAGTAGGGGAGAGGGGCCCCTGCAGCAGCCATGGCAGGCTGCCTGTAACATAAAGCTTCCTGCTGTGTGAGGGGGAGGGGGGGGGACGGAGCGGCCGGGAGAAGGATGGGCAGGCAGGCTGGTTCCCTCCCCCCATGCAGCGCCGGCACTGTGTGTGGCGGAAGCTCAACACCTGCCCCGGACCCCGGCGCTGCATGGGGGGAGGGAAGCAGCCTGCCTGCCCATCCTTCTCCCGGCCGCCCGCCCCGTCACCCCCAGCCTCTCCCCTCTGCCCGCCCCCGGCCCCCCTGCATCCTCAGCTGCTCCCCTGCTGGGGGGCAGCCTCTCCCCCTGCCCCCCCCCCAGCCTCTCCCCTGCCCCCCCCCAGCCTCTACCCTGCCCCCCCCCAGCCTCTCCCCTGCCCCCCCCAGCGTCTCCCCTGCCCCCCCAGCGTCTCCCCTGACCCCTCAGCCTCTCCACCTAACCCTCAGCCTCTCCCCCTGCCCCCCAGCCTCTCCCCCCTGCATTCCCAGCCTCTCCCCCTAACCCCCAGCCTCTCCCCTGCCCCCCCAGCCTCTCCCCCTAACCCCCAGCCTCTCCCCCTAAACCCCAGCCTCTCCCCTGCCCCCCCAGCCTCTCCCCCTAACCCTCAGCCTCTCCCCTGACCCCTCAGCCTCTCCCCCCTGCATTCTCAGCCTCTCCCCTGACCCCCCAGCCTCTCCCCTGACCCCCAGCCTCTCCCCTAACCCTCAGCCTCTCCCCTGCCCCCCCCCAGCCTCTCCCCTGCCCCCCCCAGCCTCTCCCCCTAACCCTCAGCCTCTCCCCTGCCCCCCAGCGTCTCCCCTGACCCCTCAGCCTCTCCCCCCTGCATTCTCAGCCTCTCCCCTGACCCCCCAGCCTCTCCCCTAACCCTCAGCCTCTCCCCTGCCCCCCCCCAGCCTCTCCCCTGCCCCCCCAGCCTCTCCCCCTAACCCTCAGCCTCTCCCCTGCCCCACAGCCTCTCCACCTAACCCTCAGCCTCTCCCCTGCCCCACAGCCTCTCCACCTAACCCTCAGCCTCTCCCCTGCCCCCAGCCTCTCCACCTAACCCTCAGCCTCTCCCCTGCCCCCCAGCATCTCCCCTGACCCCAGACTCTCCCCCTGTCCCCCAGACTCTCCCCCTGCCCCCCAGACTCTCCCCTGCCCCCCAGACTCTCCCCTGATCCCTCAGCCTCTCCACCTAACCCTCAGCCTCTCCCCCTGCCCCCCAGCCTCTACACCTACCCCTCAGCCTCTCCCCCTGCCCCCCAGCCTCTCCTCCCTGCATTCTCAGCCTCTCCCCTGCTCCCCCCCAGCCTCTACCCCTAACCCTCAGCCTCTCCCCTGCCCCCCAGCGTCTCCCCTGACCTCAGCCTCTCCCCTGCCCCCCAGCCTCTCCCCCCTGCATTCTCAGCCTCTCACCTGCCCCCCCAGCCTCTCCCCTGCCCCCCCCCAGCCTCTCCCTTGCCCCCCAGCCTCTCCCTTGCCCCCCAGCCTCTCCCTGCCCCCCCAGCCTCTCCCCCTAACCCCCAGCCTCTCCCCCTAACCCCCAGCCTCTCCCCCTAACCCACAGCCTCTCCCCTGCCCCCCCAGCCTCTCCCACTAACCCTCAGCCTGTCCCCCTAACCCTCAGCCTCTCCCCTGCCCCACAGCCTCTCCACCTAACCCTCAGCCTCTCCCCTGCCCCCCAGCATCTCCCCTGACCCCAGACTCTCCCCCTGCCCCCCAGACTCTCCCCCTGCCCCCCAGCCTCTCCCCGGCCCCCCAGCAACTCCCCTGACCCCAGCGTCTCCCCTGCCCCCCCAACCTCTCCACCTAACCCTCAGCCTCCCCTCTTCCCCCCAGCGTCTCCCCTGACCCCAGCCTCTCCCCCGACACCCCAGCCTCTCCCCCGACACCCCAGCCTCTCCCCCGACCCCCAGCCTCTCCCCTGACCCCCCAACCTCTCCACCTAACCTTTAGCCTCTCCCCTGCCCCCCAGCGTCTCCCCTGCCCCCCAGCCTCTCCCCTGACCCCAGCCTCTCCCCCGACCCCCCAGCCTCCCCCCTGACCCCCCAGCCTCTCCCCTGACCCCCAGCCTCTCCCCTGACCCCCCAGCCTCTTCCCCTAACCCTCAGCCTCTCCCCCTAACCCCCAGCCTCTCCCCCTGCCCCCCAGCCTCTCCCCCCGCCCCCCAGCCTCTCCCCCCTGCATTCCCAGCCTCTCCCCCCTGCCCCCCCAGCCTCTCCCCCCTGCATTCTCAGCTGCTCCCCTGCCTCCCAGACCCTCCCCCTGACCCCTAGCTTCTCCCTCTGACCCCCAGCCTCTCCCCCTGCCCCCAGCCTCTCCCCCTGAATCCCAGCTTCTCCACTGCCTCCCTACCGCTCCCCCTGAACCCCAACCTCTCCCCCTGAACCCCAGCTTCTCCACTGCCTCCCTACCGCTCCCCCTGAACCCCAACCTCTCCCCCTGAACCCCAGCTTCTCCCCTGCCACCCTAGCTGCCCCTCCCTGCTGCTCCCCTGCCCCCCCAGCTGCTCTCCCTTTCCCCCAGCTGCTCTCCCTGGCTCCCCCAGCTGCTCCTCCTGTCACCCCCAGCTGCCTCCCTTCCCCAGTCACCCCCAGCTGCCTCCCTTCCTCAGCCCCCCCCAGTTGCCTCCCTTCCTCAGTCCCCCCCCAGCTGCCTCCCTTCCTCAGTCCCCCCCCCAGCTGCCTCCCTTCCTCAGTCCCCCCCCCAGCTGCCTCCCTTCCTCAGTCCCCCCCAGCTGCCTCCCTTCCTCAGTCCCCCCCCAGCTGCCTCCCTTCCTCAGTCCCCCCCAGCTGCCTCCCTTTCTCAGTCCCCCCCCCAGCTGCCTCCCTTCCCCAGTCACCCCCAGCTGCCTCCCTTCCTCAGTCTCCCCCAGCTGCCTCCCTTCCCCAGCTGCCTCCCTTCCCCAGTCACCCCCAGCTGCCTCCCTTCCCCAGTCACCCCCAGCTGCCCTCCTGCCCCAGTCACCCCCAGCTGCCCGCCTGCAGACGAGTTATGGTCAGAGAAGTCTTCATGATGCTGCGCCAGATGGAGAAGAAAGCAAAAAGTTAGCGACAGCAATTCGAGAAGACGTCACCTGTGAGTCATTAGTAACTGCACTGTAATCACTTCTATAGTGTGCAGAGCCTGTGTACCATTGGGGTCTCAATGGGTCAGTGTATTGTTTGCGGTAGTGTACTGACACAGCCCTGCGGTCACTACAGTACACTAACCCAAACTTTTAAACTAGGACCCAACTACAAGAGCTGCAGGCACTACAACTCCCAGCATATCCTGAGGGCTGTAGACTGTCAGTAAATGCTGGGAGTTGTAGTGCCTGCAGCTGTTGTAGTTGGGTCCTAGGTGCATTATACACTGGAGGCTTTGTGGGAGATCAGAATACAGAGATCTGTGGGGGCTCAGTGTGTGGAAGTAACCCCAGAACATCACTAATAGGGGATAGAACAAAAACATCTCCCCCTATCCCTATAAGTGCTGTTCTGGGGTCACGTCCCTGCACTGAGCCCCCACAGATCTATGTATTCTGATTTCCCACAACGCCTCCAGGACCCAACTACAACAGCTGTAGGCACTACAACTCCCAGAACAGTCTGCAGCCCTCAGGATATTCTGGTAGTGCCTGCAGCTGCTGTAGTTGGGTCCTAGGTGCATCATACACTGGATGCTTTGTGGCATATCAGAATACATAGATCTGTGGGGGCTCAGTGCAGGGAAGTGACCCCAGAACATCACTAATAAGATATAGGGGGAGATGTTTTTGTTCTATCCCCTATTAGTGCTGTTCTGGGGTCACTTCCCTGCACTGAGCCCCCACAGATCTATGTATTCTTATGTGCCACAAAGCATCCAGTGTATGATGCACCTAGGATCCAACTACAACAGCTGCAGGCACTACAACTCCCAGCATGTACTGACAGTCTGCAGCCCTCAGGATATGCTGGGAGTTGTAGTACAGTGTAGACAGATGAATTGCTGGACCTTCAGGGCTGATGGTTGTCACCCACAGATTGCAGCCACCAGGAGACTCTGCACACAGTGATTTATTAAAGGGTTGTCCTCTCAGAGACTACAACTCCCAGCATACCCTGAGAGCTTTATAAATGGAGGGTGTTCTGAGATTTGTCACAGATACAGATGAATTCAGGAAAGAAGCGGGTCAGCATGTCGTGTCTCACTGGTTGTATATTGGTGAGCCCCAGGTACCCCAGTCCAACACTGGACAGAACCAGTCCCCAAACTAAGACGTCCCCGGCCTCCTTCCTTCCTCCATCACGTCTGTTTGATGAGAACAGCGGGCATCAAGCAGAGCGGCACCCAAGTGCCAGGGTATATACCATGCATGTACAGCAACGTGGGGGGGGGCCTCTGCGTGCAAAGTGCCTAGGGCAGCATGAACTCTAAATACAGGCCTGTGCACAGGCAGCAGCTCCTGTGTGAGAAGTCTCCTCCCCCGACCCGGCCTGCACACAGCTGAAGAGAACGTCTCAGTAAGTGCTGCTGTCTGGAGGGGGAGAGGGGGGTCACTGTGGGGGATCAGCAGTGTAGTGTTGGGGTTGTTTGTGATTGTGGGGTGGAGGGTGATGGAAAGCTTCATACCCCACAGTCTGTACTTTAACTTCCCATCATCATTTCACCTTAGCTCACAAGGCTCTGCAGCTTCAGGGTTAATAGCATAGGGCCTTTGCCTAATGATTTAACCCTTCCTGAACCCAGCTTGGTATGTATAGTGTGCTGCTATGCTCTATGTATGTGTGATGTCCTATGGTATGTATAGCAGGGGCGTTGCTAGGGTCCCAAAACATCCGGGGCACGGGCTCCCTGAGTTGACTTCTGCAGTGACGTTACACACACACACACACACTTTTTTTTTTAAACAGATGGTCATATAGGCTAGTATTTGATATAGTGACTTGTGACTCACAGTTGACGTCTTCTCTGATCAGAGTCACCCACTTTTCTCTTTCTTTTCCATTCGGCCCAAGCCATAACTCTTCTCTTCAGAATCTGCCAGGAAAAACATTTTAGGCTCCTTGCTCCAGCACACACAGAAATTTTCCTATATGCCCTGTGCTCACATAGTATAGGCCTTCTCTCTACCCCCACATAGTTGTAGCTCCCCCTTCCCTCTTTGTCTGCATTATATGCCTCAACTGTGCCTCCAAATAGTATAGGTCCCCATGCAGCAGTCCTCATGTAGTGTGCAACACACACTATAAAGTATATGCCCCCTCATGCATCAACCTCCACATAGTATATGCTTCCCTCTGCTGTGCAGCATCCCCATATAGAATACCCTCTGCTGTGCATTATTCCCGTATAGAATATCCCTTGCTGTGCAAATATAGTAATAATGCTCCCTGCTGTGCTATCCCACATTGTTAAATGCCCCCATAAAGTAATAATGCTCCCTGCTGTGCTATCCCACATTGTTAAATGCCCCCATATAGTAATAATGCTCCCTGCTGTGCTACCCCACATTGTTAAATGCCCCCATATAGTAATAATGCTCCCTGCTGTGCTATCCCACATTGTTAAATGCCCCCATATAGTAATAATGCTCCCTGCTGTGCTATCCCACATTGTTAAATGTCCCCATATAGTAATAATGCTCCCTGTGCCCTCCATATAGTAATAATGTCTCCTGCTGTGCCCCATATAGTAATATCCCCTGCTGTGCCCTCCATATAGTAATAATGTCTCCTGCTGTGCCTCCATATAGTAATAATGTCCCCTGCTGTGCCCCCATACAGTAATAATGCCCCCTACTTTGCCTCCATACAGTAATAATGCCCCCTACTATGTCCTCACCTGCTATGTCCCCATAGTAAATGCCCCCTGCCCTGCTGTGCCCCCATAATACTGCCCCCTAAGCCCCATAGCAAAGCCCACCATTCCACTTCCCCCACTCAAACACACAAAAAAGTCATACTCACCTAATCGGTGCATGGAGCGGGTCGTCCTCCCTTCTCTAGCCTCTGAGCCACAGGAAAAATCACGTCCAAGCACGGTGCTGCAGATTGAGGTCAGAGGGGGGCAGAGAAGGAAAGAGGGGGAGAGAGGAGGTGAAGAGGGAGTAGGAAAGAGGAGGTAATGGGGGGTAAGGAGGAGAGGGGGTAAGGGGGAGAGGAAGAGAGAGAAGGTAAAGGGGAGGAGGGGGGAGAGCAGGGAAAGAGGAAGTGATGGGGAGAGGACAAGAGAGAGGGTGAGGGGGAAGAGAGGTGGTAAAGGGGGGTTAGGGGAGAGAGGAGGTGATGGCAGAGAGGAGGTGATGGCAGAAAGGAGCTGATAGGAGAGAGGAGGTGATGGCAGAGAGGAGGTGGAGGGGGCAGAGAGGAGGTGATGGCAGAGAGGAGGTGGAGGGGGCAGAGAGGAGGTGGGGGCAGAGAGGAGCTGATAGGAGAGAGGAGGTGGAGGGGGCAGAGAGGAGGTGATGGCAGAGAGGAGCTGATAGGAGAGAGGAGGTGGAGGGGGCAGAGAGGAGCTGATAGGAGAGAGGAGGTGGAGGGGGCAGAGAGGAGGTGATGGCAGAAAGGAGCTGATAGGAGAGAGGAGGTGGAGGGGGCAGAGAGGAGGTGATGGCAGAGAGGAGGTGGAGGGGGCAGAGAGGAGGTGATGGCAGAGAGGAGGTGGAGGGGGCAGAGAGTAGGTGGAGGGGGCAGAGAGGAGCTGATAGGAGAGAGGAGCTGATAGGAGAGAGGAGGTGGAGGGGGCAGAGAGGAGGTGGAGGGGACAGAGAGGAGGTGATGGCAGAGAGGAGGTGGAGGGGGCAGAGAGTAGGTGATGGCAGAGAGGAGGTGGAGGGGGCAGAGAGGAGCTGATGGCGGAGTGTAGGTGGAGGGGGCAGAGAGGAGCTGATAGGAGAGAGGAGCTGATAGGAGAGAGGAGGTGGAGGGGGCAGAGAGGGAGTGGAGGTGGGAGAGAGCAGGCGATGGGGGTGGATTTGGTGTGGGGGAGAAGTGTGCTATTCGGGGAGGGGAGTGTGTCAGGGGTCTGGCCAGCTCCCGGTCAGGGAACCACATCAGGGAGGGGGTTGTGGTGCGCGGCGCTAACCCGCCTCCTGCAGCAGTGGACTGTGGACCGGGAGATTGGGCCCCCACGTCCACCAGCTACCGCCACCTCTTCTGTGGGATGCAGGGAGGTGTGGCACACAACAGCAGCAGCCTCCGGTGCAGGCTCTTCCCCAGCGTGACCCGCGCAGGCAGAGAGGAGAAGCAGCGACGGCAGCTGGTGGACACGGGGGGTGCCCATCTATCGGTCCACAATCCACTGCTTCTGGAGCCCCGGGCGACCCCTCGACGCTGACTGTCGGCCTCCTGAGGTGACATCAGCTGGCCGCCGCATCTCCTCTGTCTGCGTGGCTCACGCGGGGGAAGAGCGTGCACGGAAGGCTGTTGCTACTGCTTTGTGTCCTGTGACTCCTTCCTTCCCCCAGCAGCCTCACCCAGCCTGTTCCCCCACAGAACGCTCTTGAGCAGCTGCTGGGAGAAGGAAGGAGAGAGCTGCCGCGGGGATTGGTCCAGGCACCAAAGGAAAAAGTTTAATCCCCCTCGGTTGAGAAACGCTGCGCTAGAGGACGCAGGGTAACGTCCCTGTAGCGCAGCAGAGGAGGCGGGGCCGGAGAGTGCTGTGGTAGCGTCCACTGCGGCCCTCGGTCCAACGAAGAGCGGGGTGACGTCACTAGCGGCCAGTGTCGGACTGGAGTGCCTTGGCCCACCAGGGGAAATCATTCTTGGGGCCCACCCTTCTGCCACCGCACTTATCTATGGTAACATGACCCGGGTATTGCAGATTACGGGTAGGGAATAATACCTTGACCACACCTCCCTTCCTCCCCCTTCTAGCCCCTTTAAATAAAACACCAAACACCATGTTGAATTGGAATAATGGCCACAGCAGCCTATTTATTAAATAACAGGGATATCAAATATATATATACCAACTCTGTAATAAACATATTACCTATAAACTTCAATAACAACCCATTATCATAACCATAACACTGATATCCCGAGGAGGTCACGGATGGCCCATAAATGGCAGTACAGTTAGAATAATGATCCCCAGTCGCTACGCACCGACTCAGGGTTGACAAATCTGTCACGTACTGCCCATCACCATATCATCCCACCCAAGTAGTAACCACATTCCGTACTCCCACTAGCTGCCAGCTAGCCACGGGGATTCCCCATTCCTCCACAGGGCCTCCTGATAACCCCCTCAGTCCGAGCCATCGATGACCCCCCCTCCGCCACAGCGAGCAGGGATGACACCTTGTGCCTGCGAGTCCCTCCACACCCCTATGGCCTTTTCAATCCCGTCTTGCAAATCTGAACACCAAAGGTCCGTCCCCACTTCATTCAAGTGAACCCCGTCAGCATCCATAAAACCCCAAGCTGGCACCTCCAACTCCCTATGGCGAACAACTATGCCACCATTACGTGCCACAAAGCGGGAAACTTCCCTGTTAATGCGCCCCCGAGCCCTGTTAAGCTTGTCCACCGACCGGGCCTGGCGCCACACAAATCTAGCCACCACCTCTGACCACACTATTACCACCCCTGGGAACATGGACCACAGCCTCAATATGTCGAATTTAATGTCCCGTATCAATTCCCGGGAAGCACGCACCCCGATGTCATTGCCCCCGACGTGCAAGACTAATATGTCTGGGGGCCTATCCAGCCTGGCGTGGAAATGAAACTCTGGCAACACCCCGCTCCACAACAAGCCCCCGACACCGATCCACCGGATGCGGACTTCACTCCTCTGAAAACCCAGCTGTCTACCGCTGGGTCTTACGTCTGCCCGTGCCGCCCCCCGGCGAACGTACGAGTGCCCCAGGATCCATGTCAGGCACCCACCATCTAAGGAGAGAAAAAACAACCAAAGAAAACAAAGGAAAACAAGAAGAAAAAACACAAAGGGAAAAAAGAACACCAACAGAACAAACCGCCTCCTTCCCCTCAAATCATGTCCATCCGCACATACGACCGGAAGCGAGCAGATTCCCACCTCCCAATCTGACGAACCACACTCTCAGACAAACCACATCTAACCGCCTCCGTGGCCGCGCCAATCCGGAAGGAGTGAGAGGCAAACTCCATTACCGGCAAACCCAAGCATACCAGACCCTTGCGGAAAACCGCCACAAATTGAAAACGAGAGAGGGCTCTACCATCCCTATGTAGCAGGAGGGGTCCCTCCCTACCTCCCGAGCGAACCTTCAAGTACTCTGATACGCATTTGACCGGACATGCCGCGCAATCCCCTATCGCATAGAGCCTTATATGCTTCCCCTCCCTGCCTGATCGGTCTTCGACTTACGAAGCCAGCAGGACTCACTCCCCTCTCCCACTTCTACATCCCTTACCTGCAATCCATCTCCTGACGCACAGGAACGACTGACCAACTCGCCAATCCTAAAGGCCCCAAAAAATGCCAACGAAAAAGCAGCCCTAAACAACACCCATTCATACCCATCCGTACACAAGGTCTCCAACACTCTCACCAGATCCCCCAGGATACTAAAGGACACCGGCCGCCTGGAATCCCTTGCTACCCTCGCTTTCCTGTACCCTGCCATTGCCTGGCGGACCAAAAAATCTTTCGTCACGTCCTGAACTCCAATCATTCTAAACCAGAACGAAAGGCCGGAGAGCTTCTTGGCGATACCGGCCGCCGAAGCCCCCGCTCCAAACGCATCCCCAACAAACATCAGCAACAGCGGGACCAATTCACCACTCGCCCCATCCGACCCCACTCTCCTACAAAAATGCTGCCACTCACGCCACACCTCCTCACGCCCCCGCCATGTAGGCTGGCTAACCGCCCCTGCCATCAGACCGAACGCAGTCCGCAAACCAGGCTCCATAGATGATCGGGGCAAGAAAGCCCATGCTGCTCCGCCTCTGGCGCCAGTTCCCGAAAACGGTCCCACTGGAAACGAGAAAGCGAATCAGCAATGGAGTTCCTGCACCCCGGAAGATGACATGCAGACAACCATGCATTCAGTTCCAACCCCCTCAAAACAAGCCGGCGCAATAAAGTCACCACAGGCGGCGAGGATGCCGACAAGCTATTGATGGCCTGAACGACTGCCAGATTGTCACAGCAAAAACGCACCTTTTTGCCGCGGAATCGAGGCCCCCAGACTTCCACTGCCGCCACTATGGGAAACAACTCTAGCAACGCAAGGTTGCGCACCAAACCATTCTCACGCCACTCGTCAGGCCAGACACCTGCAAACCATTCTCCCCCAAAGTATGCACCAAAGCCAATTGAACCAGACGCGTCCGTAAACAACTCCATGTCCGCATTCTCAACCCAGTCATCCAGCCAAACCGAACGCCCATTGTATTGTGCCAAAAACTCATTCCACACACACAAATCTGCTCTATGGTCCCCTGTAAGCCGAATGAAATGCAGGGGGGAACGGATTCCCGCAGTGGCAGTGGCTAGGCGCCGGCAAAAAATCCTCCCCATGGGCATAATGCGACACGCGAAGTTAAGCTTGCCTAAAAGGGACTGAAGCTGGCGCAACCGCACTTTTCGCAAACCCAGGAACTCCCGTACCAACGCCCGTAACTCGCACAACTTGTCAGGTGGCAGCCGGCATTCCATTGACACCGAATCAATCTCGATGCCCAAAAAAACAAATGACAGTGGCGGGTCCCTCTGTCTTGTCCGGGGCCAATGGAATGCCGAACCAGCGCGCCACCTGCTCCAACGTATGCAGCAGGACAGAACAAATGGGCGACCGTGCCGGGCCGACGCACAAGAAATCGTCAAGATAATGCAAAACTGACTGCAACCCCGACTCCTTGCGCACCACCCATTCCACAAACATGCTGAAAGCCTCGAAGTAAAAACAGGAAATGGAACACCCCATCGGCAAACAGCAGTCCACATAGTACTGTCCTTCCCACATACAACCCAACAAATGGAAGCTATCAGGGTGCACCGGCAGGAGCCGAAATGCGGCCTCAATGTCCGTTTTTGCCATGAGCGCTCCCGGCCCGCACCGCCGCACCCACTCCACCGCCCGATCAAATGAGACATATGACACCGAACATGCTTCCGGGTCTATTCCATCATTTACCGAAGCACTTTCTGGATATGACAAATGATGGATTAGACGAAATTTGTTAGGCTCCCTTTTTGGCACCAGACCCAAAGGAGAGACCCGCAAGTACGGCCACGGCGGGTCTGCAAACGGACCCGCCATGCGTCCAAGAGTCACCTCCTTGCCCAACTTTTCGCTCACAACGGACGGATGCGCTCTGGCGGACTTCAAATTCTGTGGGCGAAGAATTGGTGCGTCTGGAGCAAAAGGAATACGAAAGCCCCACATAAACCCATCCCTCAACAATTGCGCCGCCCTCTGGTCAGGGTACTCATTTAGCAGTGGCAGCATCGCCTCTATGCTCACCGGCGTCTGTCCCTTTTTGGCCAGCATCGGCGGGACGACCCTTGGATTTCCGGAAGCATCTGGACTGAGGGTGGTTCCCCCCACAGGTTCCACACTCGTGCTTGAACCTGCAGCTGAACCCATACCGGCAGTTACCCTCATTGTATTGCCAGCAGCAACCCGGGCGCTGGGAGGCCGAGGCTCCGGCCGACCCAGCTGACCCAGACGAACCCCCGGCCCCCGCCCGAAACGACTGAGAAGGCGCGCGTGACGCCACCATCAGCCGCATCCACAATGCTATGTCCTTGTGATCCCAACGCAGCGCCGGCCTTACCGCTTTACGCTGGCGGAACTGCTCGTCATACCGCAGCCAAGCCGTTCCGCCATAAACACGATAAGCTTTCCCTATAGCATCCATATAGCCGAATAAAGCAGAACAGTTCTGAGGAGCCTTCTCTCCGATTACACTCGCCAAAATGGCGAATGCTTGAAGCCAATTCGTAAAAGTGCGAGGTATCAGTCGATACCGCCGCTTCTCCTCCTCTTCCTTCTTACTCTCATCTGCTTTACCCTTCTCTATGTTAAATTTTTCCAGAGGAAGGAGGGAGAATATTTCCACGTATTCATCCTTCCAGATCCTCTCACGCACTTCCTGTTTCAAATGCGCCCCGAGCGGGCCATCAAAACATACATACACCTCCCCACGTGCCGAGTCATCCAAGCGGACAGAGGCATCGCTGACCGCGGGCCCCACAGTAGGTGCCGCTTGAAAAGCTGCAGGCGCCTGCGCTACCGGAGTCCCCTGTCCCACCGCCCCAGCACCGTTACCCACCCACGCTGCCGCTGGCGGCACCACTGTCGCATGCGAGCCCGCGCTTTGTACCATCAACCCCCGCATGCTACTTAAAAACTGCACCACTGCCTCCCCAATACCTGCAAACTGTCCCCCGCCCCCCGACCTCTGATCCCCTACACGCACATTCACACCTCCAGCCACACCAGAAGACACAGGGGACAAAACAGGGGACAGCACAGACATAGAAAAAGACTCACCAGGCTGACTCTCAGCGGACGCCGGAACAGCCGCTATCCGAGATCGCACCCCTGCCTTCGCTGCACCACGAACCTCTCCGTCCTCCAGGCTGTCAGATTCGTCGTCCAAGGAAGATGGCCCGGCTCCCAGATCCTCTCCAGCAACGTCCAGCGTGGGCGGAGCCACCTGAACTCGCTGTCCAGATGAGCCGCCGGCGACAGGAGGGCTGGCCGCCACGGATGACGTGCTGGGGACTACTACTCCGTCGGCCACCCTCCGCCCTGCACCTTGAGACGTGGAGGGGAACGCCTCCCCCCCCAGATCAGCTGCTGCCCGGGATCGCCCTCTCCTCACCTCCCTGGGCTGCAATTTCTCCCCCTGGGACCGAGTCCCGACTCTGCTTCGCCGCTGGGCTGCCCCCTGCTTCCTGCTGTGGGAGGGGCCAGCCGCCACAGGTCCTGTTGCTGATGCCGTAACGGAGGGGGAGGAAGGAGCCACGTGACCCTCCCCCTGCCGCTCGGAACCCCGCCGCGCTGCAGGATTCCTCCCAGCCCGGCTCCTGTGCAGGGGAGAGCTGTGCCTGCCAGGAGGGGCCGGAGGGTCCCGTGAAGGGCTCCTTACGCGGCGGGAGCGGCTGGGGACTCCAGGGCTGAGCCGCTCCGGCGGGCGCCGGCGGCGTGCGGACGGGCGGGCCCCCCGGGACTGCAGCCCCCCGTCCGCTTCCCTAATCACCTGGGCAAGCTGAGCCTGGACCCATGCGGCCCCATGCTGAGCCGCTGCACCCCTCAGGGACGCCATGAATGCTGACATGTCTGCTGCAGGCTGAGTATCCATGCTCCGTCTCAGGTCCTGTAGCTTCAGAAGACTGGTAAGTTTCTTTCTCCTCACTTCCTACTCCTAGCTAGCCCCCTCCTTCCCCACGCTATTCTCATCACCCCCATTGGCTCTCACCTAGCAACCCCCTTTCACCACTATACCCTGAACTCCAGGTAACCTCTCTCCTGCTCTCCCCCCCACCCTTGGCACTGTTAACCCCTTACTGCCCACCCAGTCATGTACGGGCTGCCACTATGCTACGCTGTTTCGCCCTCCCTTTAATAAGGGTCCATTAACACGGCGTGATATGGGGCAGCATAGGGCTGCAAATGATTGCTAATCAGCAGGGCAGGTGATGTGCAGCCGACAGCAATGATCTTAGCCGCACAAAAGATCAAATCAGTCGACTATGGGATATTTGCTTGCATGTCAGCAGATCTCTGGCACTTTTACATGGGCCGATCATCGGCTGAATAGACTTCCTAGGAGCACTTGTTACCGATTATTGGCCGGTGTAATTAGGCTATAAGACAATTTTTTTGTATGATAACGCTGTATACTTAGATACAAGTCATACAGCTACCAATAACACCAGTATACAAAGAGCAAATATCCCCACACATATTACCGCTATATAGTAACTGACCAAATCCTGTCTATCAAGACCGATATTACCAATAAACCAGTATACAGGAGGGAAATAGTATCACCATACATATTACCGCTATACTGTTACTGACCAAATCCTGTATACTGAGA
Source organism: Dendropsophus ebraccatus (assembly GCF_027789765.1). Lineage (NCBI taxonomy): Eukaryota > Metazoa > Chordata > Amphibia > Anura > Hylidae > Dendropsophus > Dendropsophus ebraccatus. The sequence continues at coordinate 160,083,060 of NC_091455.1, forward strand.
CCAATATTACCAGTATACAAAGGGGAAATATTACCGCAACACCACAACCATTGCTACCATATTGTTACTGACCAAATCTGGTATACTAAGACCAATGAACACCACACCAGATTACAAGTAACAAATAATACCCAACATACTGACTAACACCACCACATACTGACTAACACCACCAAATACTGACTAACACCACCGCTGCTACTGAATAAAATCCTCTGAACAAAAGATCAATATCCCCTCATACAGTCATATAGAGGTAGCCCCAGCTCTACACTATATACGTTACAGTGCACATAGATTTAGTGACTCACAGGGGGCGTCTTCTCTGATCGGAGTTCTTCCCTTTTCATCTTCTTCTCCATCTGCCCTGGGCCCTTATGAGAACTTCTCCGAGCCACGAATCCACAGAATCTGCCAGAGAAATATATTAGGCTCCTCACTCTGTCACCATCCTCATCTCTCTACACACTGCACATCTGTAGCGTGTGTGTGTGTGTATATATATATATATATATATATATATAGTGTACACACCTTGTAGATGGCCCCTTGTTCAGTTCTCCATATAGATGGCCCTGTGTGCCTCTACTATAGTAGAGATCCCCCTCTGTGTAATCCCCTTACAGTAGATGACAACCTCTGTGCATTCCCTATATCAGGGGTAGGGAACTTCTCCAGCTGTTGCAAAACTACAACTCCCATCATGCCTGGACTGCCACAGCTAAAGCTGTAGTTTTGCAACAGCTGGAGAGCCAAGGTTCCCTATTCCTGCCCTATAGTATATGGCCCCCACTGTGTAGTCCCCTTATAGATGACCCCTCTGTGTAGTCCACTAAAGTAGATGCCCCTCTCTGTGCATGCCCTATTGTATACACACCGCACCCAGTATATTTACCCTTATACATTGTTGTCCCCCTCTGTGTAGTGCCCTTTATAGATGCCTCCTCAGTGTTGTCCTCCTTATAAATTGCCCCCAACCAGTGTCCCTTATAGATGGCTCCCTGTGTTATCCCCCTTATAACTGGCCCGCTTGTGTTATCCATCCCCCCATATAGATAGCCCCCTTATGTTGGCCATCCCTACCCCCCATATAGCTCCTTATGTTGTCTATTCCCCCGTATAGCCCCCTTAGGTTGTCCTTGCCCCATATAGCCCCTTATGTTTTCCTTCCCCTGTATATAGCCCCTTATGTTGTCCTTCCCCTGTATATAGCCCCCCTTATGTTGTCCTTTCCTGTATACAGCCCCCCTTATATTGTCCTTTCCTGTATATAGCCCCTTATGTTTTCCTTCCCCTGTATATAGCCCCCTTATGTTGTCCTTCCCCTGTATATACCCCCCTTATGTTGTCCTTCCCCTGTATACAGCCCCCCTTATGTTGTCCTCCCCCTGTATATAGCCCCCCTTCTGTTGTCCTCCCCCTGTATACAGACCCCCTTCTGTTGTCCTCCCCCTGTATACAGACCCCCTTATATTGTCCTCCCCCTGTATACAGCCCCCCCTTATGTTGTCCTCCCCCTGTATATAGCCCCCCTTCTGTTGTCCTCCCCCTGTATACAGACCCCCTTCTGTTGTCCTCCCCCTGTATATAGCCCCCCTTATGTTGTCCTCCCCCTGTATACAGCCCCCCCTAATGTTGTCCTCCCCCTGTATATAGCCCCCCTTATGTTGTCCTCCCCTGTATACAGCCCCCTTATGTTGTCCTCCCCCTGTATATAGCCCCCCTAATGTTGTCCTCCCCCCTGTATACAGCCCCCCTTATGTTGTCCTCCCCCTGTATACAGCCCCCCTTATGTTTTCCTTCCCTGTATATACCCCCTTATGTTGTCCTCCCCTGTATACAGCCCCCCTTATGTTGTCCTCCCCCTGTATATAGCCCCCCTATGTTGTCCTCCCCCTGTATACAGCCCCCCTTATGTTGTCCTCCCCCTGTATACAGCCCCCCTTATGTTGTCCTCCCCTGTATATAGCCCCCCTTATGTTGTCCCCCCCTGTATAAAGCCCCCCTTATGTTGTCCTCCCCTGTATATAGCCCCCCTTCTGTTGTCCTCCCCCTGTATACAGCCCCCCTTATGTTGTCCTCCCCTGTATATAGCCCCCCTTCTGTTGTCCTCCCCTGTATATAGCCCCCCTTCTGTTGTCCTCCCCCTGTATATAGCCCCTTATGTTGTCCTCCCCCCTGTATATAGCCCCTTATGTTGTCCCCCCTGTATACAGCCCCCCTAATGTTGTCCGCCAGCGCCATCACTAACCTCAGTGTGCGCCGCGGTGGCTGGGACTTCCGGTATTCGCTCCATGAACCGGAAGTCCTAGCCGCCGCGGCGCACACTGAGGTCAGTGATGGCGCTGGCGGCACTTCGCAACGGAGCTTGCGACACTCTTGTGATCGCAAGCAAATCTCTGCTTGCGGTCACAAGAGTGATTGACAGGGTGGGAAGCCTACGGCTTCCCGCTTTGTCAATCAGAACACTTCCTTACATTTAACTGGAAGCGATTGTTGCGATCGCTTCCAGTTAAAAAGGGAGGCGCGGCCCACGGCCCCCCTAGGAGCGGGGGGGCCCACTCCAGCTCGGGGCCCACCGGGGGTTTCCCCGGCCCCCCGGTGGCCCAGTCCGAGCCTGCTAGCGGCGTACGGACGTACTTCGGGCAAGTCGTGCCGGCTGATCCAACTCTTGCGGCTGAAGTAACAGCAGCCGGGGCCTCTGATAATGATCTATCAGAGGCCCCGGCTGCTGTTATTTCGGCGCTGGCAGGATCAAAAAAGCTTTCGGGGCTAGGCTAAAATCATTCGGGGCTTTGGCCCCGAATGATTATGCCTAGCGACGCCACTGGTGTATAGTGTGCTGCTATGCTCTATGTGTGATGTCCTATGGTATGTACAGTATAGTGTGCTGCTATGCTCTATGTATGTGTGATGTCCTATGGTATGTACAGTAGAGTGTGCTGCTATGCTCTATGTGTGTGTGATGTCCTATGTTATATATAGTATGCTGTTTGTGTTCTATGTATGTGTGATGCCCATACTGCCCACAGAATACATTACCTTGGTCTGTCCCGCTCAGCCAATCAGTGCACGGCCCCGCTGCAGTCATTGATTGGCTGAGCAGGACTGACGGGAACCTCACATGTAGCCGCTGCACTGAGCAGGTAATGTATGCTGCGGGGGGGTTAAAGGGGCTGGGTTACATACTTGCAGCGGGGTGTAAATTCTGTTGCAGGTATGTAACCCAATTGAAAATCATACTACCAGGATTCGCCGCAAACTCACAGCGTGAAATCCACTGTGAATGCGGTAAGTGTGAAGCTACAGTTACAGTAAGTTCCAGAACCAGACCCAGATGGTTCAGCTGTTGATAACGCAGCCTGGTAAAAAAAAAAGATACAGCTACAAGTTACTACATCCGGCTCTGGTTCAAACTTACCATGGGTTTATAAGGGTACGTACACACACACCACATGTGCAGTAGATTTCACACTGCGAGTTTCACAGTGAAATCTGCTGCGATACTGATTTCTAGAGATGAGCGAACCAGGTTCGGGTTCGAGTCCATCCGAACCCGAATGTTTGGCATTTGATTAGCGGTGGCTGCTGAACTTGGATAAAGCTCTAAGGTTGTCTGGAAAACATGGATACAGCCAATGACTATATCCATGATTTCCACATAGCCTTAGGGCTTTATCCAACTTCAGCAGCCACCGCTGATCAAATGCCGAAAGTTCGGGTTCGGATGGACTCAAGGTTCGCTCATCTCTACTGATTTCTATTACAGTGTATGGCGCTCCATTTTCATTCTGCTGGAAGAATGTATAGTGCCAAAGACTAGGGAGGGCGAGAACGGCGCAGCCTAGTGGCAGCCCGTACATGACTGGGTGGGCAGTGAGGGGTTAACAGTTGCAAGGGGGGGGGGGGGAAGAGCAGGAGAGAGGGTTATGGGGAGTTCAAGGCATAGTGGCTTATGGGGGTTGCTAGGAGAGAACCAATGGGTGAGTTTAGAATAGCTTGGGGGGGAGGGGGCTACGCAGGGGAAGGAAGTGAGGAAAGGAAACTTACCCATTCTTCACAGAAGACCTGAGACGGACAGAGCATGGATCCTCAACTAGACCTGTCAGCTTTCCTGGCATCCCTGAGGGGTGCAGCGGCTCAGCATCGGGCCGCCTGGGTGCAGGCACAGCTTGCACAGGTGATTGGGGAAGCGGATGGGGGACTGCAGCCACGGGGGGTCCGCCCGTCCGCACGCCGCCGGCGCCCACCGGAGTGGCTCAGCCCGGAAGTCTCCCGCCACGTAGGGAGCCCTTCACAGGACCCTCCAGCCCCTCTTAGCAGGCACAGCTCACCCCTGCACAGGAGCCGGGCTGGGAGGAATCCTGCAGCGCGGCGGGGTTCCGGGCGGCAGGGGGGGGGGGTTACGTGGCTCCTTCCTCCCCCTCCGTTCCCGCATCGGACGCAGGACCTGATGCGGCTGGCCCCTCCCACAGCAAGAAGCAGGGGGTAGCCCAGCGCCAGAGCAGAGCCAGGACTCGGTCCCACAGGGAGAAGTGTCAGCCCAGAGAGGTGAGGAGAGTCGATCCCGGAAAAGCAGCTGATCAGGGGGAGGAGGCGTCCCCCTCCACGTCACATGGAGTAGGTCGGAGGGTGGCCAGCAACGCGGTAGTCCCCAGCAGTGCACCCACTGTGGCCAGCTCTCCTGTCGCCAGCGGCTCATCTGGGCGGGGGGTTCAGGTGGCCCCGCCCACACTGGACGCTGCCGAGGATGATCTGGGAGCCGGGCCGTCATCCGTGGAAGATGGATCTGACAGTCTGGAAGAGGGAGAAGTTCGTGGTGCAGCGACAGCGGGTGTGCGATCCCGGATAGCGGCTGTTCCGGCGTCTGCTGAGAGTCAGCCTGGTGAGTCTCTTTCTATGTCTGTGCTGTCCCCTGTTTTGTCCCCTGTGTCTTCAGGTGTGTCTGGAGGTGTGAATGTGGTTTTGGGGGGTCAGAGGACTGGGGATAGGGGACAGTTTGCAGGGATTGGGGAGGCGGTGGTGCATTTTCTAGTCAGCATGCGGGAGTTGGTGGTACAGGGCGCGGGCTCGCAAGCGGCTGCGGCGACACCAGCGGCGGCATGGGTGGGTAACGGTGCGGGGGCTATGGGGCCTGGCACACTAGTTGCGCAAGCACCCCCGGTTGTTCAAGCGGCGCCGGCTGGGGGGCCCGTGGCCAGTGACACCTCTGTCCGCTTGGATGACTCGGCACGTGGGGAGGTGTATGTGGGTTTCGATGGCCCGCTAGGGGCACATTTGAAACAGGAAGTGCGGGAGAGGATTTGGAAGGATGAATATGTGGAAATATTCTCCCTCCTTCCTCTGGAGAAATTCAACATAGAGAAGGGTAAAGCAGACGAGAGTAAGAAGAAGGAGGAGGAGGAAAAGCGGCGTTATCGGCTGATACCTCGCACATTTACAAATTGGCTCCAGGCCTTCGCCATTTTGGCGAGTGTGATTGGAGAGAAGGCTCCTCAGAATTGTTCTGCTTTATTCGGCTATATGGATGCGATAGGGGAGGCTTATCGTGTTTATGGCGGAACTGCTTGGCTACGGTATGACGAGCAGTTCCGTCAGCGTAAAGCGGTAAGGCCGGCGCTGCGCTGGGATCATAAAGATATAGCGCTGTGGATGCGGCTGATGGTGGCTACTCGTGCGCCAACTCAGTCGTTTCGGGCAGGGGCCGGGGGTTCGACTGGGTCAGCCGGAACCTCGGCCTCCCAGCGCCCAGGTTGCTGCTGGCAATACAATGAGGTTAATTGCCGGTATGGGTCCAGCTGCAGGTTTAAGCACGAGTGTGGGACCTGTGGGGGGAATCACCCTCAGTGTAGATGCTTTCGGAAGCCCAAAGGTCGTCCCGTCGATGCTGGCCAGAAAGGGACGGACGCCGGTGAGCATAGAGGCGATGCTTCCGCTGCTAAATGAGTACCCTGACCAGAGGGCGGCGCAATTGTTGAGGGATGGGTTTATGTTTGGTTTCCGAATTCCTTTTGCTCCGGACGCTCCAATTTTTCGCCCGCAAAACTTGAAATCCGCCAGAGCGCACCCGGCCATGGTGGGCGAAAAATTGGGCAAGGAGGTGACTCTGGGGCACATGGCGGGTCCGTTTGCAGACCCACCGTGGCCTCACTTGTGGGTCTCTCCTTTGGGTTTGGTGCCTAAAAAGGAGCCCAACAAATTTTGCCTAATCCATCATTTGTCATACCCGGAAGGCGTATCGGTATATGATGGAATAGATCCGGAAGCATGTTCGGTGTCATATGTCTCATTCGACCGGGCGGTGGAGTGGGTGCGGCGGTGTGGGCCGGGAGCGCTCATGGCGAAAACTGACATTGAGGCTGCGTTTCGGCTACTACCGGTGCATCCGGATAGCTTCCATTTGTTAAGCTGTATGTGGGAGGGACAGTACTATGTGGACTGCTGTTTGCCTATGGGGTGTTCCATTTCCTGTTTCTACTTCGAGGCTTTCAGCACTTTTGTGGAATGGGTTGTGCGCAGGGAATCGGGGTTGCAGTCGGTCTTGCATTACCTCAACGACTTCTTGTGCGTCGGCCCGGCACGGTCTTCTATTTGTTCTGTCCTGTTACATACTGTGGAGCAGGTGGCGCGCTGGTTCGGCATTCCATTGGCCCCGGACAAGACAGAGGGACCCACTACTGTCATTTGTTTCCTGGGTATCGAGATTGATTCGGTGTCAATGGAATGTCGACTGCCACCGGATAAGTTGCGGGATCTGCGTGTGTTGGTGGGGGAGTTCTTGGGTTTGCGGAAAGTGCGGTTGCGCCAGCTACAGTCCCTGTTGGGCAAGCTTAATTTTGCCTGTCGCATTATGCCCATGGGGAGGATCTTTTGCCGACGCTTAGCAGCGGCGACGGCGGGAATTCGTTCCCCTCTGCACTTCATTAGGCTTACAAGGGGCCATAGAGAAGATTTGCGCGTGTGGGATAAGTTTTTAGCACAATACAATGGGCGCTCGGTTTGGTTGGACGACTGGGTTGAAAGTGTGGACATGGAATTGTTTACGGATGCGTCTGAAGCGATTGGTTTTGGCGCGTACTTTGGGGTTTGCAGGCACCTGGCCGGAAGAGTGGCATGAGAGTGGTTTGGTGCGTAACCTCGCTTTGCTGGAACTGTTTCCCATAGTGGCTGCGGTGGAGGTTTGGGGGCCTCGATTTCGTGGCAAAAAAGTACGTTTTTGCTGCGATAATCTGGCGGTAGTCCAGGCCATCAATAGCTTGTCGGCGTCCTCGCCGCCGGTGGTGACTTTATTGCGCCGGCATGTTTTGAAGGGGCTGGAACTGAATGCGTGGTTGTCTGCGTGTCATCTACCTGGGTGCAGGAACTCCATTGCTGACTCGCTTTCTCGTTTCCAGTGGGACCGTTTTCGGGAACTGGCACCAGAGGCGGAGCAGCATGGGCGCTCCTGCCCCGATCATCTATGGAGTCTGGTTTGCGGACCGCGTTCGGTTTGATGAAGAGTGCGGTCAGCCGGCCTACGTGGCGGGGTCGTGAGGAGGCGTGGCATGAGTGGCAGCAGTTTTGCAGGAGGGTAGGGTCAGATGGAGTGAGTGGGGAATTGGTCCCTCTGTTGCTGATGTTTGTTGGGGATGCGTTTGGAGCGGGAGTTTCAGCGGCCGGCATCGCCAAGAAGCTCTCCTGCCTTTCCTTTTGGTTCAGGATGATTGGAGTTCAGGATGTGACGAAGGAGTTTTTGGTCCGCCAGGCAGTGGCGGGGTACAGGAAGTCGAGGGTGGCAAGGGATTCAAGGCGGCCGGTGTCCTTTGGTATTCTGGTGGATCTGGTGGGAGTGTTGGAAAATTTATGCACGGATGGGTATGAATGTGTGTTGTTCAAAGCTGCTTTTTCGTTAGCGTTCTTTGGGGCCTTTAGAATAAGTGAGTTGGTTAGTCGTTCCTGTGTGTCGGGAGATGGGTTGCAGGTCAGGGACATAGTGGTGGGAGAAGGGAGCGTGTCCTGCTGGCTTCGTAGGTCGAATCAGGCGGGGAGGGGCAAGCAAATAAGGCTCTACGCGTTAGGCAATTGTACTGCGTGTCCGGTTAAATGTGTGTCTGAGTATTTGAGGGTTCGCTCTGGAGTCAGGGAAGGACCCCTTCTGGTACATGGTGATGGTAGGGCCCTCTTTCGTTTCCAGTTTGTGGCAGTGTTCCGAAAGGGGCTTGGACGTTTGGGTTTGCTGGCGAAGGAGTTTGCTTCCCACTCCTTCCGGATTGGCGCGGCTACGGAGGCTGTTAGATGTGGTTTGTCTGATAGTGTGGTTCGTCAGATTGGGCAGTGGGAATCTGCTAGGTTCCGATCTTATGTGCGGATGGATCTGATGTGAGTGGTGTGATGTGGTCTGTTTTGCCTGTGTTCTTTTTTCTTTTTGTTTTCTTTTCCCCCCCTTTTTAGATGGTGGTTGCCTGACGTGGATTCTGGGACACTCGTACGTTCGCCGGGGGGCAGTAAGAGCAGATGTGAGACCCCATGGCAGACAACTGGGCTTTCCAAGGAGTGAGGTCCTGGTCAGGTGGATCGGTGTTGGGGGCTTGTTGTGGGGCGGGGTGTTACCGGAATTTCATTTCTACGCCAGGCTGGATATGGCTCCAGACGTATTAGTTTTACACGTCGGGGGCAATGACCTCGGGGTACGGGCGTCCCGGGAGTTAATTCGGGACATAAAATTTGACTTGTTGAGATTGTGGTCCATGTTTCCGGGGGTTGTCGTAGTTTGGTCAGAGGTGGTGGCTAGATTTGTGTGGCGTCAGGCCCGTCCGGTTGACCGGCTTAACAGGGCCCGGGGGCGCATTAACAGGGAAGTTTCCCGTTTTGTGGCACGTAATGGCGGCGTGGTGGTTCGTCATAGAGAGTTAGAAGTGCCGGAGTGGGGTTTTATGGATAAAGACGGGGTTCACCTGAATGATGTGGGGACGGATCTATGGTGTTCGGACCTGCAAGAGGGTATTGAAAAGGCCATGAAGGTGTGGAGGGACTTGCAGGCACAAGGTGTCATCCCTGCTCGTGGTGGCGGAGGGGGGGTCATCGATGGCTCGGACTGAGGTGGTTATCAGGAGGCCCGGTGGAGGAATGGGGAACCCCCGTGTGTATCTGGCAACTAGTTGGGGTACGGAATGTGGTTACTTGTGGTACGTGACAGATTTGTCAGCCCGGTCGGTGCGCATCGACTGGGGGATCATTGTTTTTATCTGTACTGCTATGGATGGGCCATCCGTGACCTCCCCGGGATACGGGTTTATTACTGTTATGATAATGGGTTGGTTATAGAAGTTTATATGTAATATGTTTATTACAGAGTTGGTATATATATTTGATATCCCTGTTATTTAATAATAAAGAGGCTGCTGTGGCCATTATTCCAATTTCATATAGTGTCTGGCGTTTTATTACAGGGGGTGTATAGGGGGTGAAGGGAAGGGAGGTTAAGGAATTATTCCTATCCCCGTAATCTGCAATACCCGGGTCATGTAAAAGATAAAGCAAACCATTAACTTAGATTGTCCCGGTAGCGTTACTAGCGTAGCCCGGAAGATGCCAATACGCTCCCTTGCCTTGTGTTCTCTGTCTTCTGTAGAACATTTAGCTGCTGAAATGAAGTCTATTATTTTGGCGCATGAAGCAAGCAGAGAGCCGGAACTAGTCATCTGGGCTGTGACTAGTCACTGTTCTCTGCCTGTCAGCGAGCTCTGCAGGATGACTGACAGGAAAAGCGGTCACTTAGAAGCCTCTTTTCCTGTCAATCATCTCAGAACACATCCTTTTTTTTTTTACGTACACAGAAATTCAGTCTACCATGTTTTTGTGTACGTTAAAAAAGCAGAAAAATGAATCAAAATGAATGCACATAAGTGCATCTGTTTCTCCATAAATTTTTTATTTGGAAAAATAGATCGCAAAAACGTAGTGTGAACCCGACCTTGGTAAATTCAGTGGGACCTGCGTCTGCTCCGGAGGAGGTGTAGATTTCTGCCATGATTTACACCTGCTTGCAGGCATAAATCATGATAAACCAATGCACCTGGGACCCTCCTATTACAACAGCTGGAAACACTACAACTCCCAGCATGTACTGACAGTCCACAGCCCTCAGAATATATTGGGAGTTGAAGTACTAATGAACAAACACCTCAAGGTGTTGTCCCCTCACAAACTACAACTTCCAGCATACCCTGAGAGCTTCATAAGTGTAGGGCATTCTGGGAGTTGTAGTTGTTATTCAAGGAAGCCATGGTGTCTCTTCTCACTGGTTCCTTCTGTAAGGGGGGGGGGTTCTTTTTTCAGAGTCGCCCTGTTGCCAAAATGGCCTAGAAACTGCCCTGCTCCTAGAGACCTGCCCCAGCTCTTCATGAAGGGTGAGTGTGGTTATGTGTGTAAGTGTGCAAATATGTGTGTTAAGTGAACATTATGTAGGTATGACATGTGTATGTGTAAGGTGTTTGTGTGTATGGTATGTATATAATGGCATGTACACATGTGTGATGTGTGTGCAGGGGCGTAGCTAATGTCTCTTGGGCCCTGGTGCAAGAGGTCAACTTGGGGGCCCCCCCTTACCACATACTGACTAATAACACCACATACTGACTAACACCACCGCTGCTACTGATTAACACTACCACATACTGACTAACACCACCGCTGCTACTGAATAAAATCCTCTGTGCATAGACCAATATCACTTCATACAGTCATATAGAGGTGGACGCACTGTACACAGGCTCTATACACCATATACATTACAGTGCAGTTATATCAAGTGATTCACAGGGGACGTCTTCATCTTCTCCATCTGCCCTGGGCTGTTATGAGAACTTTTCCGAACCACGAATCCACAGAATCTGCCAGACAAACATATTAGGCTCCTTACACTGACACCATCCTCATCTCTCTACACACTACACATCTGTATTGGCCCCTTTACACCCTCATTTAGTGGGTAGCCCTGACACTATGTGACCCCCTTATAGTACATATCCCCCTATTGTATACACCCCCCGTGTAGTCCACCTTATAGATGGCCCCCCAATGTTTCCCCCTTATAGATGGCCCCCTGTGTTGTCCCTATTATAGATGCCCACCATGTTGTCCCCTCCTCCTGCCCCTCCATCATCATACTACTACCCCTTTCATCCTCCTGCCCCTCCATCATCATACTACAACCACCTCCATCATAATACTACTACCCCTTTCATCCTCCTGCCCTTTCATCATCATACCACTACACCCTTCATCATCCTCTTGTTCCTTCATCATCATACCACTACACCCCCCATCATCCTCTTGTTCCATCATCATACCACTACACCCCCATCATCCTTTTGTTCCATCATCATACCACTACACCCCCCATCATCCTCTTGTTTCTTCATCATCATACCACTACACCTCCCATCATCCTCTTGTTCCATCATCATACCACTACACCCCTCATCATCCTCTTGTTTCTTCATCATCATACCACTACACCCCTCATCATCCTCTTGTTCCTTCATCATCATACCACTACACCCCTCATCATCCTCTTGTTCCATCATCATACAACTACACCCCTCATTATCCTCTTGTTCCTTCATCATACCACTACACACCCCCATCATCCTCTTGTTCCTTCATCATCATACCACTACACACCCCTATCATCCTCTTGTTCCTTCATCATCATACCACTACACCCCCATCATCCTCTTGTTCCTTCATCATCATCATACCACTACACCCCCATCATCCTCTTGTTCCTTCATCATCATACCTCTACACTCCATCATCATACCACTACACCCCTCATCATACTCTTGTTCCTTCATCATCATACCACTACACCCCTCATCATACTCTTGTTCCTTCATCATCATACCACTGAGAGCGCATGCGCGCGGGGTCTATGGCGGACGTGTGCTGCTGAGCTCCGCACTCCCGCCCACCCACGGCAGCGATAATCAGCTGATACCTGCTCCGGTCCGGTCCCTTTCTTCCTCGCACGGCTCGGTGAAGGTCCCCAGAGTCGAATGGCGTCCAGAACGGGGAAAAAGGCAAAATCGGCAGCCCCGACCACGCAGTCTCCCGCAGCACCACAGCAGCGCCGGCCCTCTCCGCCTCAGAAGCAGGGAGGCGCCATCTTGACCAGACGCGCGGGTCCTCCTGAGGCTCCCAGACCTGAGGTAACTGCAGCAAAGGGTCCCACAACACCCCCAAACCCCAGATCAACCAGCCCTGCTGATCTTTTTGAGGAACAGTCCTCCCAAGCCTCCTCATTAGATAAAGTAATGGCAGACATTGCGCTCAGCCAGTCCAGCAGTGACTTGGCTCTCAGCCATCACAGCCCCAGTCAGCCAGAAGGAGACATGCTGAGCATGGATGCGGGAGATACTGCTCCTGCTCCAGCAGTGCAATATTCCGCAGATAAGGTGCTGCTATCCATATTCTCCCTACTCTTACAACAGGAACTGGATAAGGCATGTTCCAAAATCACTGCTGATTTGAAAGTGGATTTTCAAGAATTGGGGTCCAGGCTTGATGCGATGGAGAATAAGATTGATTCTACTGTGGCCACTGTGAACAAACACTCATCCTGTATTGGGGAACTTTATGATCAGCTAGATGATGCCTATGCTAAAATTGAGGACCTTGAAAACAGGTCAAGGAGAGAGAATTTTCGTATCCGTGGCCTGCCATAACCCGTGACTGACTTAGATGAGGCGGTCAAGGAACTGTTTCATGAACTTGTCCCGGATCTCCCGGACCGATATTATGATCTGGATAGGGTCCACAGGGCCCTCACTGCACCAAGATCTGATGGTTTGCAAGAGACATAGTGGTAAAGCCTCATTATTACACCACTAAGGAAAAACTACTAAGAGCTGCTCGGGATACTCCTGATCTACAATTGCGAGACTGTCCAATACAAATCTATGCGGATCTTGCTCCTAGCACCATTCAAAAGCGCCGTACCTTGAAACCACTTCTGCAGATATTACAAAAAAAGGAAATTCGCTACAGATGGGCTTTTCCTTTCCGTTTGGTTTTTACTTATAAGAATCGCCAACACAGCTTCACATCGCTTCGGGAGGGAGAGTCACTATTCCTTTCCTTGGGCTTTCTTACAAAGGAACCACGTGGATCGCCGTCGAGATCACCTCAACCAGAGCCACCGGATTGGCGGAGGAAACCCCCGCTGTCTCCTTTATGGAAGGATCGCGCCCACACATCCTCACAGCGCTGAACTTAGAGGGGACTGCCTGCATTTTTGATAGCCTTCCTGTCCTGATATTGTTTGTCTAGACCTTTGTTGTGCCTTTTAACTGTGCCTTCTTTTCACAGGTTGTTTGAATAAGTTATGTTGGCCGGGACTTAGACTACCTAGTGCTGCTCTGGGTGGGTGGGTTTATGCCTTTGTGCTCTCACTGATCTCCGGAGCTCACCTGTCTGAATATGGGCTGGCGGTCTCTTGAGGTCCTGATGAAGGGGCTTTGGCCCCTCCAGGGTTATTCTCATTTCTTTCTTCTCCCTTCTTCTTTGATTCTTTGTTTTCACTTGTCCTGTCTCCTCTCCCCGCCCTTTTTCTTTTCCCTCCCCCTCTCCCTCCTCACGGTACTGTCTAGCGGTTCCTTAACCGGGGAAAATGTCATCCCTTAGATCCCACATCAAAATTGTCTCACATAATGTTCAGGGTCTGAATAGTCCTACTAAGCGGAAAAAAGCATTTCAATTGTACCATTCTATGAAAGCTGACGTGGTCTTTTTACAAGAGCTCCATTTTTCTGTTAATTCTGCTCCTAAGTTTATGCATAAACATTTTCCTGTGTTTCATTTAGCTCTTGCAGGTGAAAAGAAGAAAGGAGTGGGCATCTTTTTTTCCAAATCGGTTGATTTCACACTGACATCCACGCACGGTGATCCAGATGGTCGTTATCTCTTGCTAACGGGCACGTTACAAGGTTCCCCTATCTCCTTTCTCTCATATTATGCCCCTAATTCTGGGCAGGTATCATTCTTTCAATCTATGTTTCATTCCTTAGCGCCTCATTTTGTGGGTCGTTTGATTTGTGGTGGAGACTCGAATCTGGCTTTGGACACCTCTTTAGATAAACAACCGGGAGGGGTCCCCAAACCCAGATCTCCTTCTAAACAAGGCCTTCTGTTGGCTAAATTGTGGTGTTCTCAGGATTTGATTGATGCTTGGCGGACAGCAAATCCTACAACCAAGGATTACTCCTACTTTTCTGTAGCCCATTCCTCCTATTCCCATATTGATCATATTCTCTTATCCTCGCAACTCTCGTTCAATTTGACCAGGGCATCTATTACTCCTGTTCCGTGGTCTGATCACGACCCCGTTTCAGTGATGTTAGATTCCTTCTGGATTGCTCCGAATTTTTTACCCTGGAGATTGAATGAGACTTTGTTGACCAACCCAATCTCACAGGCCGAGATTCTCTCAAGTCTGCAAGACTATTTTAAACATAACTCGCCCCTGGATACCTCTCCTGCTGTTAACTGGGAAGCTCACAAGGCCACCATTAGGAGTACCCTTATGAAATTAGCTTCCAAAATTAAGAAGGAACGGGAATCCACATTGAAACTAAAATCGGTAGAATATGAGAAATTGGTAGCTTTGCATAAACGCAACCCAGATCAGGGTCTCTTAGCTAAAGTAGAGTTAGCCAGGACAGAACTGAATTTATGTCTGACCGCTGTAGCAGAAAGGAGTCTGAGGTGGACCCAATATAAATTCTTTAGTCAAGGGGACAAACCTGGGTCCTTATTAGCAAGACGCTTAACCCCTAAATTCCGCCATGTGACAATCCCGAAACTAAAGCTCTCCGACGGTACTACATCTCAACATCCTCGGAAAGTTTTAGATGCTTTCTATGATTATTATGCCAAGCTGTATAAGCGAGATAGGGTTTTCCAGGAAAGGGAGGCGGAGTCCTTGTTTAAGGCTGGGTTCACACACTGTATACTTCAGGCAGTATTTGGTCCTCAAGTCAGGTCCTCATAGCAACCAAAACCAGGAGTGGATTGAAAACACAGAAAGGCTCTGTTCACACAATGTTGAAATTAAGTGGATGGCCGTCATATAACGGTAAATAACTGCCATTATTTCAATATAACAGCCGTTGTTTTAAAATAACAGCAAAAATTTGCCATTAAATGACGGCCATCCACTCAATTACAACATTATGTGAACAGAGCCTTTCTGTGTTTTCAATCCACTCCTGGTTTTGGTTGCTATACAGCCTCACAAATACAGCCTCAAATATACATAGTGTGAACCCAGCCTTAAGATGTGACTTTGCCAACGCTCTCCACTGAACATAGGGACTTAATGGATGACCCGTTGTCCTTGGAAGAAGTGAAGATAGCTATTAAAACTCTTAAACGAGGTTCGGCACCCGGACCTGATGGGTTCTCCAGCTTCTATTAATTATAAATTAATAATAAATTATAAATTTATAGACATAGTGGCTCCCCATTTAGTGTCATTGTTTAATTATTTGAGAGATGGGTCGGCTATTTGCCCTGAATCGCTTAATGCCTTTATTTCAGTAATTCCCAAACCAGACAGGGACCATTTATTGTGTGACAATTATAGACCCATCTCGTTAATTAATGTGGATGTTAAAATTCTTACAAAAATAATGGCCACTCGCCTGAATTCCTTTATAGAGCATTATATTCACCCTGACCAGGTAGGGTTTGTCCCTAACCGACAGGCAGCGGATCAGACTCGGAGGGTGATGGATTTAATCTCCTTGGTTCAGTCGCAATGGGCCCAAACCTCCACTAAACAAGCCCTATGCTTATCTTTAGATCTGCATAAAGCTTTTGACTCCCTCAACTTGGACTTTTTATTTTATGTTTTGAGTAAGTGGGGTTTTGGCCCTAAATTTCTCACAGTCTTACGTAGTCTGTACTCGTGTCCTTCAGCTAAAGTGAATATAAGAGGTCACCTCTCCCCCACTATCGGGATCGAACGTGGGACAAGGCAGGGTTGCCCCTTATCTCCGGCCTTGTTTATATTAGCTATTGAGCCGTTGGCCCATCTGATCAGAGCTCATGGAAGCATTAAAGGTATTGAGGTTAATGGTCAACAGCATAAATGTGCACTTTATGCGGATGATATCCTATTTTCTTGTGCCTGTCATTGGGGGACACAGCACCAGTGGGGGACACAGCACCAGTGGGTATAGGCTACTGCCACTAGGAGGCGACACTAGACAGAAGAAGAAGTGACTCCGCCTGGCAGGCTATACCCCTCCTACAGGCACCAGGCTAACTCAGTTTTAGTCTAGTGTCCGTAGGAGGTAGACACAGGTGCCATGCACCTCCATTTTTTTATTTTAGTTTTATTTCTTTCTCTTTTCTTTTAGGTTATCAGGGGGACCGTCGGCGTGGGCTGCCACATCAGACGCAGTTCCCCCTGAGGGTGCATGGAAAGTTTCTTTTCCCTGCGCCGGTCACCCGTCCCCCAACGCCCGCTCCCTGCGGCAGGATACCGGTCCCCCACAAAGGTGCGAGGTGACCGAAGGGGTGACCCTGCGCGCACCTGAAGACGCCGGACAGGTGAGTATTCCTGTCCTTAGCCTTCCTTGGGAATCTGGGGGGGGGTCATCCTTCCAGGGCACCTAGTTGCCCCCCTTTTCCCTGCCTCTCTCCCCCCTGTCTCTCTCCCTCCCTGCCTCTCTCCCTCCCTGCCTCTCTCCCTCCCTGCCTCCCTCTCAGAGGCCCTGGGCAAGATGGTCTGTGCGGGCCTCTTTCTTCAGGGAGAGGGGGTGGAAGGAGTCTCTGGAGCTCCTGCACGCAGGCAGCAGCTCTATAGGGGCGACCGGGTAGTTTACCGGGCTCTTCTCCCTTCCTTTCTGCTGGCGGCCGCGTTCTTCAGCGCTCCGCGCCGCCGTCTCGCTGCCGCCGGCCTGCCCATAAATTTAGCCCCCGGCTTCTGCCGGAGCTAGGCCGCATCGGCGCACACGAGTGACGTCACGGGGGCGGAGCGCCCGCCCGTTTTCGGCCCTTCCCGCCGCTGGCTTGTCTCTTATTGGCTACTCCTGTAGCCCCCACCTGCTCCTTCCTGTGCCCCCTCCCTTCCTCCTCTCGTCTCTGCAGCGCAGCAGCTTGTGGCCACCTGCTGTTCTCTCTGCCTGCCAGTACAGCAGCCTCAGCTCCCTGTGCACAGCAGCAGCAGCTCAGAATCCACAGCATCCAGTGCAGCTCCTGCATCCAGTGCAGTTCCAGCATCCAGGCAGCTCCAGCATCCAGTGCGGCAGCAGCTCCAGGGTCGGGTAGGCTCACCCAGTGGGTGATATTCCCCTCCTCCACTCCCCAGGCTACCAGCCCTAGCTACCATGTCTGGTCCCCGGGACGACCCCCCTAGGCAGCTCGCTCCTGCGGCTGTGGCGACACACTTTGCGTGTGCTCGCTGCAATAAAAAGTTCCCCTGCGGTCAGCCTGGCCCCCTCTGTCTGCTATGCCTTAACCCTAGTGCCACCTCCCAGGAGACCTCCCCTGCAGGTTCAGATGCAGCCTCCCCTGAGTGGGCTAGGTCCCTGTCCCAGGCGATCGGTGACCTCTCTAAGCTGTCCCAGGTCATGATCCATGCCATTGAGCGGTTGCCTTCCCAAGCGCCTCCAGCGGCGGGACCCTCCAGGGTATCTCCTGACTCGCCTTCCAGAGGACGGTCTCATAAGAGATCTAGACTCTCTGTCTCACGGTCACCTTCTAGGAGATCTAGACTCTCTGTCTCACGGTCACCTTCTAGGTGTTCCTCAGACCCTTCTCCGGACAGATCCACTGCAGGCGGTTCCGCTTCCCAGCGACCCCTCTCCGCCACCTCGGGGGACCCCTCTGACTCTGCCTCAGAGTCCGACAGGGAGGATCAGCTGGCCTCTGCAGTGCAGGCCTTGATCCGTGCAGTGCGGGACACCTTACATATTGAAGAAGAGTCCCCTTCTACTTCCAGGAGTGAAGTCTCTTTCAGTCGCCATAAGCGACAGCCTTTGGTTTTTCCCAACCATAAGGATTTTGAAGATCTTCTAGCCAAGGAGTGGAATCACCCTGACCGGCGGATTCCATCCTCTAAGCGTGCCGAGGCCTTGTTTCCCTTCTCCCCTGACTTGGTCACTACATGGACAGTGCCCCCCTCTGTGGACCCTCCGGTTTCTCGACTTTCCAAGTCAACTACTCTGCCTCTGGCAGATGGTGCTTCACTCACTGACCCAGTCGACAAGAAAATCGACGCTTTTTCGAAGTCTGTCTTTATTGCGGCTGGTTCGGCCCTACGTCCTACCTTTGCTGCATCCTGGGTCAGCAAGGCTTGTTCCTCTTGGGCCAGGCAGTTAGTCCATGACCTCTCCCTGGACACCCCGCGTGAGGATCTCCTGCCTCTGGCCTCGCAGATTCTGCATGCGTCCAAATACCTGTGCGACGCTTCTCAGGAAGCTGCTCGTTTGTCTGCGCGGTCCCTGGCTAACTCTGTAGCCATCCGACGATCTGTTTGGTTAAAATGCTGGTCAGCTGATGCCGCCTCCAAGAAGGCTCTGACTTCTCTTCCCTTTGCAGGGAACAGACTTTTCGGGGAGCGGCTTGATAAAATAATCTCGGACGCTACAGGGGGGAAGAGTTCCTTGCTCCCTCAAAACCGGTCCCGGCGCCCTCAGCCTCACAGGCGTTCCAGCCGTTTCCGCTCCTTTGAGCCTCCGGCGCGTCGTCGCCCGGCTAAGGATGCGCCTCCAGCACCTTCTAGGAAGCCCTCTTTCAAACCCCGCCCCTCCTGGCAGCCCCGTTCTCGCCCTTCTAAGGGTCCTGCCCCCAAGTCTTCTTCCTGATGGTCCTTTCCCTGTCGGGTCTCTCCCTCAAGTAGGGGGTCGTCTGCTCTCCTTCAAGGAGATTTGGCTCGCCCATGTGCCCGATGTGTGGGTACAGGAGGTGGTGTCTTCAGGATACAAAATCGAGTTCGCGTCCATGCCGCCTCCTCGCTTTTTTCCGTCAAATCTCCCACGCTCTTCGGTGCGGCTTTCCGAGCTTTTTCAGGCGGTTCAGAATCTCATAGCTCAAAGAGTTGTGGTCCCAGTTCCTCCCTCCGAGCATTTCCAGGGATTCTATTCCAATCTGTTCACAGTCCCCAAAAAGGACGGCTCGGTCCGTCCTATCCTGGATTTGAAACGGCTGAACAGGTTCGTTCGCCTTCGGCGGTTCCGCATGGAATCCTTGCGGTCGGTGGTCGCGTCTCTAGAGCAGGACGAATTTCTTGCATCTGTAGACATCCGCGACGCCTATCTGCATGTTCCCATCGCAGCCAGTCATCAACGTTTCCTACGTTTCGCCATCGGTTCTGGACATTTCCAGTTCGTTGCCCTGCCCTTCGGGCTCGCCACGGCCCCTCGGGTCTTTACCAAGATCCTTGCACCTTTGATGGCTCTGCTTCGGTCAAAGGGGGTGGCTGTCCTGCCATACCTGGACGACCTCTTGGTGAAGGGCCGCTCCAAACAGGACACTTTGTCCAGCCTCCAGATCACACTCGATCTCTTGACCAATTTCGGTTGGGGTGATCAATTACCGAAAATCTTCCCTACTTCCCTCCCGCTCTATGGAGTTTCTCGGGATGCTATTCAACACCGAGACGGCCCGCGTCCTCCTTCCTCCCAACAAGGTTGCCTCCCTGCGCTCGGCAGTCTCTCTGCTCCGTTCGGGCGCCCCCTGTTCGATTCGCCTTTGCATGCGAGTCCTGGGCAAGATGGTCTCCTCCTTCGAGGCGATCCCCTTCGCTCAGTTTCATTCGCGCCCTCTGCAGGGGGCGATTCTGTCTCAATGGGACAGGTCCCCTCTGTCTCTCCACAAGAAGATCCTCCTGTCCCCTGCTGTTCGCAGGGAGCTTCTTTGGTGGTTGACGTCTCCGGTGGTCCTCCTTGGCCGCTCGTTCCTCCCCCTCAATTGGCTGGTCGTCTCTACGGATGCCAGCCTGTCCGGGTGGGGGGCTGTCTTCGGGAGCCACACAGCTCAGGGCTCTTGGTCGCCGGGGGAGGCTCGGCTTCACATCAATATCCTGGAGCTCCGGGCCATCTTTCTCGCCCTGTCTCAGTGGACCGATCTCCTGAGGGGTTACCCGGTCCGTGTTCAGACCGACAACGTCACCGCCGTTGCTTATCTGAACCGTCAAGGCGGCACCAGGAGCCGCTCTGTCATGACCGAGGCCGCTCGCATTCTCCATTGGGCGGAGCGTTTTGTTCCAGCCCTCTCGGCAGTCCACATTCCCGGGGTGGACAATTGGGCGGCGGACTACCTCAGCCGCGAAAGACTGGATCAGGGCGAATGGGCTCTACATCCCGAGGTGTTTCTTCAAATCTGCCGGCGGTGGGGATTCCCAGACGTAGATCTCTTCGCCTCCAGGCTGAACCACAAACTCCCCATCTATGTGACTCGAGCCCGGGATCCTTGCGCGTTCGCGGTCGACGCCTTGGTGACCCCATGGGAGCAGTTCTCCCTGGTTTACGCCTTTCCTCCTCTGCCCATTCTCCCTCGAGTCCTGAAGCGCTTCAAGGCACTCGGCGTTTCCGCCATTCTTGTCGCTCCAGACTGGCCGCGCCGGTCCTGGTACGCCGACGTAGTGCACCTCCTGGCCGACGCCCCCTGGCTTCCCCTGCGGGCCGACCTCCTTTCACAAGGGCCAATATTCCACCCCAATTTACCTCAGCTGAGTTTAACGGCGTGGCTGTTGAAGCCGCGGTATTGAGGTTTCGTGGGTTCTCGGAACCAGTCATCCAAACCATGCTTAAGGCCCGTAAGCCTCAGTCAGCTCGGATCTACCATCGCGTGTGGAAGGCCTTCTTTTCTTGGTGCGAACAGAATAATTTTCACCCCTTGGTGTGTTCCACGCCCAAGATTCTTTCCTTTTTACAATCCGGGCTGGATAAAGGCCTCAGTCATTCCACCTTGCGTTCACAGATTTCCGCCCTGTCTGTTCTTTTTCAGCGGGCTCTGGCTTTCCGCCCTCAGGTGAAGACCTTTCTTCAGGGGGTGGTCCATTTGGCCCCTCCTTTTCGACAGCCTTTAGAGCCCTGGGATCTTAATTTAGTCCTCGAGGTTCTACAAGGTCCTCCCTTTGAGCCTCTTCGTGAGGTGTCTCTTTGTTTCCTTTCTTGGAAAGTCGCCTTCCTGGTGGCGATTACCTCCATCCGTAGGGTGTCTGAACTGGCAGCGCTCTCTTGTCGCTCCCCTTATCTGGTCCTTCACGAGGACAAGGTGGTGCTTCGTCCTCTTCCTTCCTTCCTGCCGAAGGTCGTGTCTGCATTCCACCTTAATGAGGACATCATTCTCCCCTCTTTTTGCCCTGCGCCCTCCCATCCTAGGGAACGGTCCCTGCATTGTTTGGACCTTGTCCGGGCCATACGGATCTACTTGTCCGTCACTGCTTCCTTTCGCCGCTCGGATTCCTTGTTCGTGGTCCCGTCGGGTCCGCGCAAGGGACTGGCGGCTTCCAAGACCACCATTGGGCGTTGGATCAGGGCAGCCATCGCAGAGGCCTACCGCGTTCGTGGCAGGGCTCCTCCCTTTCGGGTCACCGCTCATTCTACTCGGGCTGTGGGGGCCTCTTGGGCGGTCCGCCATCAGGCTTCAGTGTCCCAGGTCTGCAAGGCCGCCACCTGGTCTTCAGTACACACTTTTTCAAAGTTTTATCAGGTCCATATCCTGGCTTCCTCTGACGCCAGTCTGGGCCGCAAGGTTCTGCAGGCCGCTGTGCGTTAGGCAGGCCGCATGGGGATTGTAATCTTCTTTCCCCACCCTCTGGGACTGCTTTTGTACGTCCCACTGGTGCTGTGTCCCCCAATGACAGGCACAAGAAAAGAGGATTTTTTTGTACTCACCGTAAAATCCCTTTCTTGTGGCTTCATTGGGGGACACAGCTCCCACCCTGTTTGAGGTTGTGCTCCCGGGGCTTGTTCTGTTCTTGGGGTTTTCGTTCCCGGGACCAGTCTGTTTTTTGTTACTATTTTCTACTGCTTGTGACTAAACTGAGTTAGCCTGGTGCCTGTAGGAGGGGTATAGCCTGCCAGGCGGAGTCACTTCTTCTTCTGTCTAGTGTCGCCTCCTAGTGGCAGTAGCCTATACCCACTGGTGCTGTGTCCCCCACTGGTGCTGTGTCCCCCAATGAAGCCACAAGAAAGGGATTTTACGGTGAGTACAAAAAAATCCTCTTATTGCTTAGCTCTCCCTTGACCTCTCTCCCTAATGTTTATCATCTTCTAGATAAATTCTCCAGAGTCTCTGGCCTAGATATTAATCATAGTAAATCTGAGATTCTAAATATTAATATTCCCCAACCTGCTGCGAAATTGATTAAATTGAACTTTGATCTCCGCTGGAAGGATGATAGGCTTAGCTATCTGGGGATCTCCCTTACCCCCTCTCTATCATCCCTATTTTTGCATAACTTTAAGCCACTTAGGAGGAAGCTATTGACCGATTTACAACATTGGTCGACCCTGAACCTATCATGGCTTGGGCGCATTGCCGCGATAAAAATGACTTGGCTGCCCAAATGTCTTTATATTTTTCGTACAGTTCCTACAGATGTCCCGATCCCTTTCCTGCGGGGTCTACAAAAGGATATTCTTAGGTTTGTTTGGGGCCCTCGTCGCTGTAGGGTGGCCCAACGCACCCTTTATACTAACCGTAATAATGGAGGCCTTGGTTTACCTAATCTGGTTAAATATTACTATGCTGCCCGCCTATCACCAATCGTTTCTTTGCACCGGACCTTTGCTCGCCCAGGCTGGCTTGATATTGAGCAATATGCCTGCCCTTCTGTTTCTATAGACCTGCTGCCCTGGATCCCCATGCGAAAACGACCCACTATTTTGTGCCCACTCCTTCCTTCAAATTTGGCCCTTTGGGACCGTGTTAGCCGTTCTTTTGGATTGACCTCAGAGCATACTCCAGCTGCTCCTTTGCTTGCCAATCCCGACTTTGAGCCGGGGCGGCGTCCTGCGGCCTTTAAATGGTGGTCTGACAAAGGCCTATATAGAATCGGTCATTTTTTTTATAGACAGGGTATCCGCCCTAGAGAATTCTTTGTCTCCCTTCATAAAATGCCTAATTCTGAACACTTTAGATATAATCAGATTTTACACTTTCTCACCGCCCTGAAGGGCAGGTCAACGGATGTAACGACGTCAACTTTCTTTGAAAACATGTGTATTAACTCGCCTCTTGGGAAACACACACTCTCCTTATTGTATGCCCATTTCATTTTGCCTCCTTCCAAGTTAAGTTATATGACTCAATGGGAAAGGGATCTGGGGATCTCCCTTTCTATTAGGGAATGGCAAGATGTTGCTACCAATACAGCCAAAGTATCTATTAATGCGGCCTTGGTGGAAGCTAACTACAAAGTCCTATTGCGCTGGTATTTGGTGCCGGCTCGGATAGCCAAAATGGTCCCTGACTATTCTTCCCTATGTTTTCGCCACTGTGGCGAAGAAGGTTCTATGTACCATGTGTGGTGGGCATGCCCAAAGGTTAAACGCTTTTGGAGGAGGATATTTAATATGTTATACTCCCTGACGCAATGTAATGTACAAATGTCTCCATCTCATGCTCTTCTAAATGTGAAGCTTCCAGGGACGCTGAAAACCACCCAACAGTTTGCTTCCTTTCTTTTCTTAGCTGCAAAAATCGCAATTGCCACTTCTTGGAAGAAAGCGGTTAATCCGCTTGAATTAGTAAAGGTGAAACTTAATTGGATTATGGTCAATGACCGATTGCACGCCATCCTAAATGACAAGGAGGAGAAATTTCATAAGGTTTGGCGTCCCTGGATCTCATATTTATCTGATAACCCTTAGGGGTGATATTGGCGGTGTGAGATTGTATGTTGTGCGGGGCATTCTGTGAGGAGGAATGGGGGGTAAAGTGAGTCTCCCCTTCTCCACTCCCCTCCCTTCCCTCCCCCCTCTCTTCTCCCTCTCTCGGTTTTCCTTCTTCTTGGGCTGGCTCTCTCACTTCAGCCCTCCTTTCCTTTTCTCCCCCCTTTTTGATTTTCTCTCCTTTTTTCCTCTCCACCTTTTGTCTTTCCTCCCCTGGTTCCACGAAAGTGATGGTACCGGGAAGAGGTTTGTTTGGCCTAAGTTTGGGCGAGAATTCTAAATATAGTTATGATAGGCCTCTGTTGATGCCCCAGTTGGGCATTGCGGGGGGTTATATGTATTGTTCTGTCATGAAGACTGTCAGGCGCTTATTTATGTCAATTTATCTGACCACTGTTATACTGCTGCGCAGTTTACCTGGGCTATCGTTGTCTGCCCACCTTGTGTGCCTATTTGCTGTTCATTCTATTCCAAAAAACTTAATAAAATTTTATGGAAACCATCATCATACCACTACACCCCCATCATCCTCTTGTTCCTTTATCATCATACCACTACACCCCCCCATCATCCTCGTGGTCCATCATCATACCACTACACCCCCCATCATCCTCTTGTTCCATCATTATACCACTACACCCCCATCATCCTCTTGTTCCATCATCATACCACTACACCCCCATCATCCTCTTGTTCTATCATCATACCACTACACCCCCATCATCCTCTTGTTCCTTTATCATCATACCACTACACCCCCATCATCCTCTTGTTCCTTTATCATCATACCACTACATCCCCCATCATCCTCTTGTTCCATCATACCACTACACCCCCATCATCCTCTTGTTCCTTCATCATACCACTACACCCCCATCATCCTCTTGTTCCTTCATCATCATACCACTACACCCCCCATCATCCTCTTGTTCCATCATCATACCACTACACCCCCCATCATCCTCTTGTTCCTTCATCATCATACCACTACACCCCTCATCATCCCCTTTAAAACAAAAAAATCTATACTCACCTGAATGATTTCTCTAGTCCCCTAGTCACACGCACTGGGGGGCTTCCCGCGGCGGGGGCGGAGCTTCGCTGGACCTGGGTTTTTTTCAACGCAATGGAAGTACTAGTACTGGAAGTACTTCCCCTCGGCGCACACAGAGCTCCCTGGGGAGCCGCAAGACAGCCGGAGGCCCATCCCAGCCTGCCTCTTGTGATCGCAAGCAAAAACATTGCTTGCGGTCACAAGAGGGAGTAGGAGGGGAGCAGTACAGTGGCAAGTTGTGGCCTCGCGGGCCCCCCCTTGGTAGCGGCCCGGTCGCAGCGGCGACCGCTGCGACCGTGGTTGCTACGCCACTGTATGTGTGTGTGTGTGTGTATGTATGTATGTATGTGTATATATATATATATATATATATATATATATTGTGTGGGGGGGGGGGTGTATATATGATGTTTTTTGTGCTTTAGGGTGCTTTCACATCTACCGGATCCTCAGCGGATCTCACTCTGCGAGTTTGCAGCGAAATCCTGCATGGGACCCAGCCCCTTTAACCCCTACGCTGCTGCCAGCAGCTTACAGCCCCCTTAAGCATTCCCCCCCCCCGCACCGCCCGCACGCCCGATCGGCGCCCCGCCCACCCCCCCCCCCCCCGCACACCCAATCGCAGCCCCGAGCATACATCATCTGCTTGGGCCGTGGCTGTGTGATGCTCCCGGTTCCCCTGCACAGCAGCACTGATGCTGATGGACAGCGAGGGGAGCAGGGAGCATCACACAGCCAGGGCCTGAGCAGGTGATGTATGCTTAGGGCCGGGGATGCGGGGCAGCGATTGGGCATGCGGGGGGGTGGCGGTGCCGGGGCTGTAAACGGGCGTGCGGGTGGTGTGGGGGGGTTTCTAAGGGGACGGGGCTGTAAGCTGCGGGCGGCGGCGCAGGGGTTAAAGGGGCCGGGTCCTATGCAGGCAGCGGATCCGCTGTGTGTATGGGACCCATTGAGCTTCACACTACAGGATCCGCAGCTGATTTCGCTGCAAACTCGCAGCGTGAAATCCGCTGCGGATCTGGTAGGTGTGAGAGCACCCTTAGGTCCTATTCACATGAAAAATTTTTTCTAAAGCACAAGGATACTGTACAGTGATAACAAAGTACAGGACTGTGGTATACATGGGCGTTACAGTACAAGAGCCATGCCCACAATAATGGTATATTACCATATAAGGGGCCATGCTCACCATAATGTCACAGAAGTGAGATAAATCACCCAGTGATGTTAGTGATGCCCCCCCCCCCCCGAACTAAAAACTCCCACCATGTCCTACAGGTCATGATGGGAGTTGTGCTTCTACAGCCTGTGGCCATCCAGGTTGCAGAATTACAACTTCCATCATGCCCTGCTGACAGCTCATGATGGGAGTTTTACTTCTGCAGCCTGTGGCCATCCAGGTTGCAGAATTACAACTCCCATCATGACCTGCAACCTGGGTGGACACAGACTGAAGAACTACATCTGCCATCATGTCCAATTTTTTTCTTCTGATCAGGAAATCCTGAAGGCTTTTCCTGATGGTTTCCTGAAGGTAAAAACGGATTAGGCCCCATTCACACGTCCGTGTCAGTTTTTTCTGATCAGGAGGCCTCAAATGTCATCAGGAAAGTATCAGGATTTCCTGACAGTAAAAACTGACGTGTGAATGGGGCCTAATCCATTTTTACCATCAGGAAACCATCCGGAAAAGCCTTCAGGATGATGCAGAATTACAACAACCATCATGACCTGCAAACTGGATGGTCACAGCGTGCAAAACTTCAACTCCCACCATGGCCGGCTGACAGGTCATGATGATAGTTGTACTTCTGCAGCTCATGGCCACCCAGGTTGCAGGTCATGATGGTTGTTGTAATTCTGCAACCTGGATGGCCACAGGCTGTAGAAGTACAACTCCCATCATGACCTCTCAGCAAGGCATGGTGGGAGTTTTAGTTCTGGGGGGGGGGGGTGATCTCACCTGTCCTGGTTCCTGGTTTTCTGAGCTGGAATCGGTGGTGGGAATACAGGGTTGCCACGAGCGGGGGGTTTGTGCCGTGGGCGAGCGTATGGGGGGGCTGCTGCTGAAGTAGGAAGCCAAACTGAGGTCCAGGGGGGACACCGCCGGGTGAGGGGTCCGGGCGGGCGGGCTGATCTGAGGTCCGGGGGGGGGGGGGGGTTGTGCCGCTGGTGCTGATCTGAGTTTCGGGGGGGGGGGGGCGAGGTGCTGCCGGCTGAGGGGTCTGGGCGGGTGCCGCTGATCTAGGGTGGGGGCTGGGGTGCCGCTGATCTGAGGTTTGGGGGGGCTGCTGCTGGGTGAGGGGTCTGCTAAACTAAGTAACTGAGGTCCGGGGGTGCCAGGGCAGACGGGGACCGCATCAGCAGGACGCAGGTGCACACCGGGATGCGTGGCACCAGGAAGCAGGAGGCCGGGGGAGCCGGGTGCAGGCTGGTGAGTTGTAGAAGAGAGGGGTACAGGCAGTGGGGGGTGCGCACGCTCTCATAGACTTCTATGGGGGGCGTCCGGGCCGGAATTCCGGACAAAAATAGGACATGTCCTATAAATTCCGGATCTATTTTCCGGAACGGACATCGGTATCCGTAATTAAAGTTTATGGGTCTGGAAATCCGGATGGATTCCGGATGCTGCTGCACATGTATTAAGGGGGTATTCAGGAAAACAGAATTCTTAAATGTTGCTGGGGCCGCACTGATAATACTTTCCAGGCCTCCTTGGGGCTCCTCCTACAATGTCTTATGGTCCCTCACTAAACGCTCTGGCTGCTACCACCAAGCCAGACTGGTCTCTGCAGTTACAGCTGCTCAGCCAATTACTGACTGAGGAGTGACAGCTGGTGATTGGCTGTCCCTACCAATACGAGTCAGTCACCGAAGTAACAGCCAGAGCGGAGGTAAGTTTGGGGTATTTTTATTATCAGTGCATCCCCAGCAACATTACAAATTTTGTTATCTGAAACTATCAGGAAGTTTCTCCCATGTCCCATGAGGTGTGCAGCAGTGTCTCAGCGGGTGTGTGGCGCTATCCCAGCGGGTGTGCAGCAGTGTCCCTCCATGTCCACTGACAGATTGGGTAGAATAGAGAGCGGGTGCTGCATTACCCCATTTGTTGCCATTATAATTATGATCCACTTATATGTGAGAAATCCTAATGATTAACTGGTATAAGGCCACGCTTAGACGCAGCAGTAAGAGTCTATGGCTAGCATACACTGTGAAAATTGCAGCCAACATTTGGAGCAGCTTTAAAGGGGTACTCTGGAGGCATAAAAATAATTTTTGGAGGAATGTATAGTTTTTATTTACATAGCCCTTCTGTTGAGTGTAAGCAGTAAGGGGCGACACCGGCCTCTCTGCTGCCCTCAGTGTTTGTGCTGAACAGTGCTATACAGATCCTGCCCCCCCCCCCCTTGTACTGTATATTCTTATTTATAATACCTGGGGGGGGGAGGCTTTCTGCCGCTATAGTACAGCAGCCTCTCCACAGTGAGAGGTGTAGGGGGCTTGTGCTCTTGATATTTGGTAACTCTAGCATCGCTCTTGTCAGACCACTCTCTGTTTTAAATGTGACTATGTTGTTTTAAATGTGACTATGTTGTGGTACAATATCTGAGCACTTGGGGCCCCACTTTTAAGGTTTGCCCAGGGCCACACTTGGCCTAAAACCGTCAGGTTACTGCTAGTTAAGTTACTGTTTCATTTAAAGGGTTATTCTCATCTGCTAGCATGCAGCACGCAACAGTGAACTGTATTTCTGGAGAAGAGAAAACCCCTTCAAAAAAATATATATATACTAAACGTTCTATGCTGTTTGCATATGGTGCCACAAAACGATTGCATATGTGACTGGCAATGTGCGAGCATCGATGTTACATACACAGCTTTATGCAAAGTTGCTGATGTGAAAGGTTTGGCGCTGGTTATGTCTTTGTATGTAGGGTGGGCCCCTAGAATCAGTGTCCCTGCAGGGCCCAAGGTACCCATATATATATATATATATATATATATATATATATATATATATATATGAGATAGAAAATAGATAGATACATAGATAGATAGATAGATAGATAGAAGATAGATACATAGATCGATAGGAGATAGATAGATAGAAGATAGATACATAGATAGATAGATCGATAGGAGATAGATAGATAGATAGATAGATAGATAGATACAAAGATAGATAGATAGATCGTTGGGATCCGTGGGTTCAGATTAAAGAGGATGTACCTGGTGGTACATCCTCTTTAACTCTTTAAGACACAGTGGCACACAGAGAAGGGAGACAGCCTGCTACCAGAGACACACTACAGAGAGGGAGGAAAGCAAAAAAAAGAAAAAAATGCCAAACTCCTTGGAAACACCATCTCTATCTTCACAAAGTCATGGGACCAAAGTTTTAGGTGAAAGAAATAAAAAGCGTTTATTTAAGATAGCACAAATATAACGCGTTTCCAGAGCCTAAGCTCTCTTCATCGATACAGTGCCAGATGGCGGATTAATGTACAAGTAAAAGCTATAGTAGTATTTTATAACTTAATGGCTTATATCACTTTTATTTGCACAACGAATTATATTAAATATTATAATTTCCCTATTCAGCACACATTAGAGCCATAAAACCGAAGTGCAGATGATGCAATGGTTGGAACAGTTGAGCCATGATGCCATGATAGCCCCTCCAACCCCATATGATCTTGATGAATTTTGATGACTTTCTAGCGTGAGGTCCAAGTTAGTTATGGTATGGGCCAATCCATTATATTTTATGCATTTCCTCTAACAAACCTGGGTAAAATGTCTAGCTACAGAGAAGGCATGTCTATCGATGCCTACAATGGGCCGTGCCAGAATGGGAGGGTTTGCTAGAGAAACCCGGAAGTATTTATTATCTGTCAGGCAGCACAAAGGGAAAAGTCTGCTAGCAACATGGAAGACAAGGCTTACTACGTGAATAAACCCAAGGTAAATGCACTGGCTATTGATATTTCCAGACTGTTAAAGTTAAAAATCCTGTCTGCATTGCAGGATCACATGCAGTAGTGCTGCAGACAAGAACTACAAAGAACAACTATTGTCCTAGTGATCAGCTAAGGAACAAGCGATCGTTCATTGTCTGATCACTGGGATCATATAGCTTAAAAAATTACTATAATAATTTTATCCTTTTAAACTGGAACTGTCACAGACCTAACACAGAAGCCTTTAACCATTTCATAGCTCAGTTACTTAAAGCATTGTGATCTAATGCAGCGGTTTGAAAAAAACAATTTGACCTCATAATGGAAAGTTAGGGGCCCCAATGGACTGAATAGTCTTTTTTCTCTTTGGGAGATGTCAGTGTAATTACTATGGCAGAGCTGTATTCCCCACTTAGGACCAAGATCCAGAACATGCAATTCGACAGTCAGCGACCTGAACAGCTGTTTCTATATAGATCCTAGGTCCATTAAATTTTCACAAAAACCTTCACATAAAAAAAATCTGCAAAATTTCTCTTGATATTCCTCACTGCGGCTAATGGTGCATTTACACAGAGAGATTTATCTGACAGATTTTTGAAGCCAAAGCCAGGAACAGACTATAAACAGGATGCAGGTCATAAATGAAAGACTGAGATTCCCTGTCTTTTCAAGTCCATTCCTGACTTTGGCTTCCAAAATTGGTCAGATCTGCCTGTGTAAACGCACCATAAGTCCTTGATTGCAAGGAATTGGAAACAGCCTTGTCCCCCCTCTAAGGATCACCTTCTGTCTAGCATCAGGGAATTGAGGACCTTGGAACGTTTAAAGCAACTCTGTACCCACAATCTGTCCCCCCAAACCAATTGTACCTTTGGAAAGCTGTTTTTAATCCAAGATCTCTCCTGGGGTCTGCTCGGCAGGTAATGCAGTTGTTGTCCTAAAAAAAAAACAAGTTTTAAACTTGCAGCCCTGTGCCAAACTGCCATGGCCTAGAGTATCTGTGCCCTAACTTTACACTACTCCTCCATCCCTCCTCCCCACCCTCATCATTAAGAATGCCACTGGCAGGATTTTTCCTATTCCTCTGCAGTAAGAAACTGGACAGGTACCTTAACGATTCAGCCCATGTGCCGTGCTGACACAGGTGAGGAATGGGAGAAAATCTGCCTGGAGCATTCCTAATGATGAAAGAGGGCGGGGAGGAGGGACAGAGAGGTTGTTCCAGCCTAATGCATAGTCACTATAGGCTTTGCCAGTTTGGCACAGGGCTGCAAGTTTAAAAGTAGTTTTTTAGGACAATAACTGCATCACCTGCCGAACGGACCTCAGGACAGATCTTGGATTAAAAGCAGCTATCTGAAGGTTTGGGGGAGTCAGATTGTGGGTACAGAGTCATTTTAACAGCATCCCTTAATAACAAAATAGAATTGTTTGAATCTATATGGTCACCATGGGACTCTCTTTATGGTCAGAATACTGCTGTGGTCTAGAAGCCTAGGATTCTTACCTGGTGCCTATCCTCCCCCTTTCCCTCTCTCCACATCCTGTCTTGTTTGTTTTACCCTGTCTTTGTGTGGATGTTAGTGTGTTGCGTCTGGTCTAGTTCACATTTCATGTTTCTTTTAATTCTGATGGGTGCACAGTTTCTTTATTACATTGCTCAAAGCCTTGTGGTTTGTACTGTTATTATTATATTGATAAGCCATGTTTCGTATCTCTTGCCGTGGACTTCTATTTGAATATTATTTGCCTAAATTGTTCTATACATGTGTTTCTATGGATGACCATGACGTTTTATTTGTGTTACTATATGCAAAACTTAAATAAAAATTTACAATTAAAAAAAAAAAGAAAAAAAAAAAGGTCTTCCGTAACATTTACGTAATAGAGCCATAAGACTGCATTATAAGCGTGTGTGCACACTACAGATGTGGCGACGGAAAACCCGTTGCGCATTCTGCAGCTCGCACCCGCTCGCTTCCCTTTTGTGGCCTACATATGGCTTTAATCTTTCAGTTTTTGGCTACCAATTTCCCTAATGAACTCTTTTCCATCTGACAATATCCACAATAAAATTGTTGCTTCTTTGTTCTCCTTGCCCATGAGAGTCATCTTCTCAAACGTTAACACCACCAACCAGGGCCGATTCTTGCTTTTCTGCTGCCTGAGGCGAAAATCTAAATGGCGCCCCTCTCTGTTTTTCAGTTCACAGCAGCTTCTGTGCAGGCATTAATTGGTAGTTGCTTGCACTTTTTCCCATGCAAACAGGAATGTGTGGGTAACTATCATGAAGTTATCCAGAATTCAGCTGCTTTCTTGCAAAAACAGTGGCACCCCTGTCCCAAGATTGTGTGTGGTATTACAGTGCAGCTCCATTCATTTCAATAGGACTTACGGAAATGTAGAAGCACCACACACTATGCCCACTGAATATAATACCACACACTGCAACTCCTGGATATAATGCTGCCACACATGGTGTACCCCCTGAATACGCTGCTG
Organism: Dendropsophus ebraccatus; assembly: GCF_027789765.1. Lineage (NCBI taxonomy): Eukaryota > Metazoa > Chordata > Amphibia > Anura > Hylidae > Dendropsophus > Dendropsophus ebraccatus. The sequence goes on from NC_091455.1 coordinate 160,115,474, forward strand.
CCACATACCGTGCCCTCTGATTTAAATAGTGCCAGACACAATGTGCCCCCTGAAATGTAACACATAATGTAACACAAATTATAATGTTACATGGGAGCTAACAAATACTGGTCAAGTGCCCTCCTGAGACAGGGCAGTGTCTCACAATAAATGATGGCTCCTTTCACTAGTGCCTAACCACAATCTGAGTTTAAGATGGTGACACAGTATGAAGAGGGGAACACACATTAAATGAATGTCTTACGGGGCTGCAGGATGTACACTGTGTCCCAAGCAGCAGAGGAGGGAATCTGCACTTTCTGTTTCATGTGCCGTGACTGTGACCTCCCTGACCTCACTGACCCCATCATGATCACTTACCACACAGCGGCCTGCCGAGTCAGCACCCGCCCAGAGGAGGACGACAACAGCAGCAGCAGCTGAGGAGGACGACAACAGTTAGCAGGAGCAGTGTGGTCAGTAAGGGGGAGGGGGACACCAGCAGCCTGCTCTGCACTGTGAGGAACTTCCTGACATGTCAGGAGCCGGAGCAGAGCGCCCACCAAGCACAGCCCCCGCCTCCAACCACAAATCAGGTTCAGGACCTGTGTGTGACACTTACGCTGCACACACACAGGTCCTGAACTTTATTATTCTAAGCGCAGGGGTGGCTTGGGCAGTGAGGAAGAGAGCACATGCTAAATAGATAGGGAGGCTGCTGTCTGCTGCACACACCAGAGAACACTGAGTGAGTTGGTCTGACTGACTTAACTAAAATGTCGGGCCCAGTTGCCGCCCCTCAGACACCTGAAAATCTGCCGCCCCTCAGACACCTGAAAATCTGCCGCCTGAGGCCAAGTGCTCACATGGCCTCATGGCAGAAACGGCCCTGCCACCAACAAAGAGGGGGAGGTTCTGGATATCATTAAAGCTGGTGTATGGAGATATAAAAGCGATGCCTCATGGCAAAATGTATGTAAATTAGCTCTCTAGTGTCTCTTTAGTGACACCTACAGGTAGCTATCCTGTAAGTCAATGCCCAACCTAAAAAGGGGACTCATAATGACAGCCGAATCAAAGTCCTCTCCAAGAAAAAACAGACATAAGCTGCTTGTAAGCATCTCTATAGTCAACCAATAGCCTACTCTGTACTGATCAGAGGTAAAAACTAATATCCCTAGTAAAGGCTCTATTGTGGGTCAGACATTGTGGAGTCTTCATTATAGTATACGCTATTAGGGTTTGAAACATATACAGTAATGATCAGCTTATATTTGTGGTTGTTTTTTTTTGTGTTTCTTCTCTTTTCTTAGGTTGAGCTTCATGTTCACCTGGATGGAAGCTTCAGACCAGAGACAATCCTCCATTTTGCAAAGTAATTCTCTTACAATGATATGTACTGTCATTATTATGTAATTATTTTATATGAATTTATTTAAAATGACCCCCCCCCCCCCCCCCCCCCACACACACACACACACACACACACACACCGACATGTCTGTTTAGTACATACTAACATTCCCCATAGCTCTTCAGTTCTATTGTGTTCATCTGTTGTTCCTTCTGGAAATACAGTACATGAATTTCTGATGTAACTTTTTCTTCATCAAGGAAACGAGAGATCAAGGTCCCCGCAGACACGGTGGAGGAACTCCTTAACATCACATCATACGATGAACCTCTCAGCCTTACAGAATTTTTGGCGAAATTCTAATATTTCATGCCTGCTATAGCGTGAGTCACCCGCCCGCTCTGCCAATTTTTACTTTACCCTTGGAATCTCATGTGTAGTCATTTATAGCCCAGGTGGTCCAATGGTCACATATCCTCAGGTGATTCTGTTGTTCTGTGTATTATTGAGTTACTGATACAGAGGAAAATGTCTGGGCTGGGACAAGGTTTTGGTAGAGCGGGTTAATGCACATACAGCCCTTCATTCTGCAAACTTTAGGGATCCTGAGGTTCAAGTCCCTATGGGTCCTAAGGGTAGGCCATCAATGTTTATAGGAGAGCAGGCCCTGTGTCGTTTACATTTATACTAAAAAAGGCTAAAGTTCCTTAAAAACTTTTAGTCACGCTCTATATGAGAATTGATTGGTTTGTTTCTTCCTTTAGAGGTGACAGAGAAGCCATTAAGAGGGTCGCCTATGAATTTTTGAACATAAAAGCCAAAGAAGGGGTGGCATATGTAGAGGTCAGATACAGCCCTCACCTTCTGGCCAACTCCAAAGTGGACCCAATCCAATGGGGACAGAAAGAGTAAGTTTTTCTTTTATGTCTATGCGGACCCCTCCTGTAGTGTGTGGTCTTTTTTTGTGTTTCTTCTCTTTCTTTAGGTTGAGCTTCATGTTCACCTGGATGGTAGCTTCAGACCAGAGACAATCCTCCATTTCCTATAGTGTGTGGATTTGTGTTAAAACCATGTGCTAGATGACAGTATAACTCCACTATAGACATAGCACACATCCTCTTGTCCCATGCCCACTTAATAGCAGTATTTGTTGCAGTGATCAATACTTACATCCAAAGGGTGTTCTTGAGGGCCTTCCGAAAGAAACTGCCTGAGGGTTGAGACTAGTTACAACTTTGCCCATCGCCGCTCCAATTAAGACATTAGCACCACACAAAGTATGGCATCACAAATCTTTGTTCTAAAGGTGGCACCATCTTGCAAGATGTTCGCATTTTGTCCCTATATATGTATGCAATAAAGCCCTCCTTCAGAAGAAGAAAGTGGTCTCCATAGCGGCAGGTAACTTGATTGTAAGTGAATGTCCGACTAAACATGACTAAGGGTGGTATTACACGGAACGATTATCGTTAGAAAAATCGTTAAATCGTTCGGATTTGAACGATAATCATTGCATGTAATAGCAGGCAACGATTAAACGACCAACAAGAAATCGTTGATCGTTTAATAGGATCCGGACCTATTTTTATCGTTTGATCGTTCGCTCATCGTTCGCACATCGTTCGCATATCGTTCGGTGGAATAAGAATTCACAGCTGAAACGTATGCAATAGTGACGACTAAACGACCGCAAGAACGATCATAAATAACGATCATCATTTCGTGTACTTGGGCGAACGATTTCGGGTCGTTTGCTTTAGCGGTCGTTTAAGATCGTTTATCGTTAATCGTTAGTCGTCGGAAAATTGCTTGGTGTAATAGTACCCTAAGAGTTATACCCAGACCAGAAGTAAGAGAACCTAATCTATAGACAGCCATATAGGGTTCTGTCCCCCATCTACATAGAGCAGAGTGCTGGTTGTTTGAGTGAGTGACTCAAGTGATGCCCTTCTATTGTCATTGTCCCACTCTTGCCTCCACAGGGGGGACATCACTCCGGATGATGTGGTTGACCTTGTTAACCAAGGATTACGGGAAGGAGAAAAAGCCTTCAACATTAAAGCCAGGTCTATTCTGTGCTGCATGCGGCACATGCCAAGTAATGTATTCCAGCCCCCGCTGCTCTGTTTTATCTTCTATCCTGGTATAGATTGTATTGTAGATGTCAGCAGTGGCATAGCCATAGGGCAGGGGTGTGTATACTCAAACAGTGGGCCAAAATTAAAAAATTGGACAAAGTCGCGAGCCAACTTTGATAATTATTGAAGAGCGCATGCGATGGTCACAGCATTGTCAGAGCAGCCTGGGGTGTTCCTGGTACTGTCAGTGGTGTGCGTCTCCCAACGCTGTACACTATGAAAAATTACATGATAAATTGCAGCACACTTTTATAACCTCCCCTACCCACCTATATACGAGCCCCCCTCTGTAACCCACATGGTAGTTACCCATTATTTCCCCTAAGCAGTAGGTAATCCCATAATTGTGCCCCATATAATAGCCAACCCCACAATATTGCCCCATGTAGAAGCCAGCCCTCCCCTGTAGTATCATATAGTAGCCAGCCCCCCAAGTGTCCCATATAGTAGCCAGCCCTCCCCAATAGTCTCATACAGTAGCCAGTCCTCCCCTGTAGTCTCATATAGTAGCCAGCCCTCCCCAATAGTCTCATATAGTAGCCAGCCCTCCCCAGTAGTCTCATATAGTAGCCAGCCCTCCCCTGTAGTCTCATATAGAAGCCAGCCCCCCAAGTGTCTTATATAGTAGCCAGCCCTCCCCTGTAGTCTCATACAGTAGCCAGCACTCCCCAATAGTCTCATATAGTAGCCAGCCCTCCCCAGTAGTCTCATATAGTAGCCAGCCCTCCCCTGTAGTCTCATATAGAAGCCATCCCTCTGCAATAGTCCCATATAGTAGCCAGCCCTCCCCTGTAGTCTCATATAGTAGCCAGCCCCCCAAGTGTTCCATATAGTAGCCAGCCCTCCCCAATAGTCTCATATAGTAGCCAGCCCTCCCCAGTAGTCTCATATAGTAGCCAGCCCTCCCCTGTAGTCTCATATAGAAGCCAGCCCCCCAAGTGTCTTATATAGTAGCCAGCCCTCCCCTGTAGTCTCATACAGTAGCCAGCCCTCCCCAATAGTCTCATATAGTAGCCAGCCCTCCCCAGTAGTCTCATATAGTAGCCAGCCCTCCCCTGTAGTCTCATATAGAAGCCATCCCTCTGCAATAGTCCCATATAGTAGCCAGCCCTCCCCTGTAGTCTCATATAGTAGCCAGCCCCCCAAGTGTCCCATATAGTAGCCAGCCCTCCCCAATAGTCTCATACAGTAGCCAGCCCTCCCCTGTAGTCTCATATAGTAGCCAGCCCTCCCCTGTAGTCTCATATAGTAGCCAGCCCCCCCCCCCCATAGTCTTATATAGTAGCCAGCCCTCCTCATAGTCTCATATAGTAGCCAGCCCTCCCCAATAGTCTTATCTACTAGCCAGCCCCTAGAACCCACCCTCCCACTAGATACAGCCCCCTATACTTACCCTATCCTGGGGGTCCCGCTCCGATGCCAGTCCCGCTGTGGAGATATGGCCACCCACTCATTTTCTCATAGAAGTATGGGTGACCATATCCAGGGCTAGGGTGGGTTCGGGGAGGGCCTTCCAGGCAGGGGTGTAACTGGGATTCATGGGGCCCCATAGCAAAAAACTGTATGCCCCCCAAACAAAAAAAAAAACATACCCACCTGGCTCAGCGCATACCTCAAGTGCCAGGGAGCTGTGAGAACAAAGGAACGCTATGCTGAGCAAGATAAGTATGTGTATGGGGGCTCTTGTCGCTTCCAGCAACATGTTGTGCGCCCTACATGTACCCACATGGCCGCTAGTGTACTGTGCCACTGTCTCCACCTTGTGTACTGCGTTATCGTCTTATCTGTTGCAGAACTAAAACTTGTGATATTACCTCACACAATGACCTGCATCTTACCCAACACAACATGCTAGAGGATGTAGTCCTGCATATTACCCCACACAACATGCTGGGAGATGTAGTTCTCCAGCCTATCCTATACACCATGCTGGGGATGTATTCCTGTGTATTACCCCACACAAAATTCTGGGAGATGTAGTCCTGTATATTACCACACACCATGCAGGGAGATGTAGTCCTGTATATTACCACACACCACGCTGGGAGATGTAGCCCTGCATATTACCCCACACAACATGCTGGGGATGTAGTCCTGTATATTACCTCACACACCATGCAGGGAGATGTAGTCCTGTATATTACCACACACACCATGCAGGGAGATGTAGTCCTGTATATTACCACACACACCATGCAGGGAGATGTAGTCCTGTATATTACCACACACCATGCAGGGAGATGTAGTCCTGTATATTACCACACACACCATGCAGGGAGATGTAGCCCTGCATATTACCCCACACAACATGCTGGGGATGTAGTCCTGTATATTACCACACACACCATGCAGGGAGATGTAGCCCTGCATATTACCCCACACAACATGCTGGGGATGTAGTCCTGTATATTACCACACACCACGCTGGGAGATGTAGCCCTGCATATTACCCCACACAACATGCTGGGGATGTAGTCCTGTATATTACCTCACACACCATGCTGGGAGATGTAGTCCTGTATATTACCACACACACCATGCAGGGAGATGTAGTCCTGTATATTACCACACACACCATGCAGGGAGATGTAGTCCTGTATATTACCACACACCATGCAGGGAGATGTAGTCCTGTATATTACCACACACACCATGCAGGGAGATGTAGCCCTGCATATTACCCCACACAACATGCTGGGGATGTAGTCCTGTATATTACCACACACACCATGCAGGGAGATGTAGTCCTGTATATTACCACACACACCATGCAGGGAGATGTAGTCCTGTATATTACCACACACCATGCTGGGAGATGTAGTCCTGTATATTACCCCACAACATGCTGGGAGATGTAGTCCTGTATATTACCACACACCATGCAGGGAGATGTAGTTCTGTATATTACCACACACCATGCAGGGAGATGTAGTCCTGTATATTACCACACACACCATGCAGGGAGATGTAGTCCTGTATATTACCACACACCATGCAGGGAGATGTAGTCCTGTATATTACCACACACACCATGCAGGGAGATGTAGCCCTGCATATTACCCCACACAACATGATGGGGATGTAGTCCTGTATATTACCTCACACACCATGCTGGGAGATGTAGTCCTGTATATTACCACACACCATGCAGGGAGATGTAGTCCTGTATATTACCACACACACCATGCAGGGAGATGTAGCCCTGCATATTACCCCACACAACATGATGGGGATGTAGTCCTGTATATTACCTCACACACCATGCTGGGAGATGTAGTCCTGTATATTACGACACACCATGCAGGGAGATGTAGTCCTGTATATTACCACACACCATGCAGGGAGATGTAGCCCTGCATATTACCCCACACAACATGCTGGGAGATGTAGTTCTACAGCCTATCCTATACACCATGCTGGGGATGTAGTCCTGTATATTACCCCACACAACATTCTAGGAGATGTAGTCCTGTATATTACCCCACACACCATGCTGGGAGATGTAGTCCTGTATATTACCACACACCATGCTGGGAGATGTAGTCCTGTATATTACCCCACAACATGCTGGGAGATGTAGTCCTGTATATTACCACACACCATGCAGGGAGATGTAGTTCTGTATATTACCCCACACAACATGCTGGGGGATGTAGTCCTGCATATTACCCCACACAACATGCTGGGGATGTAGTCCTGCATATTACCCCACACAACATGCTGGGAGATGTAGTTCTACAGCCTATCCTATACACCATGCTTGGGATGTAGTCCTGTATATTACCCCACACAACATTCTGGGAGATGTAGTCCTGTATATTACCCCACACAACATTCTGGGAGATGTAGTCCTGTATATTACCACACACCATGCTGGGAGATGTAGTCCTGTATATTACCACACACACCATGCAGGGAGATGAAGTCCTGTATATTACCGCACACAACATTCTGGGAGATGTAGTCCTTTATATTACCACACACACACCATTCTGGGAGATGTAGTCTTATATATTACCACACACCATGCTGGGAGATGTAGTCCTGCCACTGCACTGCTCCCCTCCCACTTCCTCTTGTGACCGCAAGCAATGTTTTGCTTGCGATCACAAGAGGCAGGCTGGGAGGGGCCCCCGGCTGTCTTGCGGCTCCCCAGGGAGCACTGTGTGCGCCGGGGGGAAGTATTTCCGGCACAGGGAGCATCCTGGTGAAAAAAACCAGGTCCCGCAAAGCCCCACCCCCCGCCGTGGGAAGCCCGCCAGCGCGTGTGACTAGGGGGCTAGAGAAATCATTCAGGTGAGTATAGATTTTTTTTTTTTAAAGGGGATGATGAGGGGTGTAGTGGTATGATGAACGAACAAGAGGATGATGGGGATGTAGTGGTATGATGAAGGAACAAGAGGATGATGGGGGTGTAGTGGTATGATGATGAAGCAACAAGAGGATGATGGGGGTGTAGTGGTATGATGAAGGAACAAGAGGATGATGGGGGTGTAGTGGTATGATGAAGGAACAAGAGGATGATGAGGGGTGTAGTGGTATGATGATGGAACAAGAGGATGATGAGGGGTGTAGTGGTATGATGATGAAGGAACAAGAGGATGATGAGGGGTGTAATGATATGATGAAGGAACAAGAGGATGATGGTGGGTGTAGTGGTATGATGATGAAGGAACAAGAGGAAGATGAGGGGTGTAGTGTTATGATGCTGGAACAAGAGGATGATGAGGGGTGTAGTGTTATGATGATGAAAGAACAAGAGGATGATGAAGGAACAAGAGGATGATGAGGGGTGTAGTGTTATGATGATGAAGGAACAAGAGGAGGATGAGGGGTGTAGTGTTATGATGATGAAGGAACAAGAGGATGATGAAGGAACAAGAGGATGATGAGGGGTGTAGTGGTATGATGATAAAAGGGCAGGAGGATGAAGGGGTAGTAGTATTACGATGGAGGTGGTTGTAGAATGATTATGGAGGGGCAAGAGGGTGAAAGGGGTAGTAGTATGATGATGGAGGGGCAGGAGGATGAAAGGGGTAGTAGTATGATGATGGAGGGGCAGGAGGAGGGGACAACATGGGGGGCATCTGTAAGGGGGATAAAATGGGGGGCCATCTATATGGTTGATAACATGGGGGCCATCTATATGGGGGATAACACAGGGGGGCATCTATAATAGGGACAACACAGGGGGCCATCTATAAGAGGGAAACATTGGGGGGCCATCTATAAGGTGGACTACACGGGGGTGGGGGGTAGACAATAGGGGGATATGTACTATAAGGGTGATCACATAGTGTCAGGGCTACCTACTAAATGAGGGTGTACAGGGGCCAATACAGATGTGCAGTTTGTAGAAAGATGAGGATGGTGAGGAGCGAGGAGCCTAATATGTCTGTCTGGCAGATTCTGTGGATTCGTGGCTCCGAGAAGTTCTCATAATGGCCCAGGGCAGATGGAGAAGATGAAAAGGGAAGAACTCAGTTTAGAGAAGACGTCCCCTGTGAGTCACCTGATATAACTGCACTGTAATGTATATGGTGTATAGAGCCTGTGTACAGTGCATCCACCTCTATATGACTGTATGAAGTGATATTGGTCTATGTACAGAGGATTTTATTCAGTAGCAGCGGTGGTGTTAGTCAGTATGTGGTGGTATTAGTCAATAGCAGCGGTGGTGTTAGTCAGTATGTAGTGTTATTAGTCAGTATGTGCTAAGGGGGGGCCCAAGTTGACCTCTTGCACCAGGGCCCAAGAGACATTAGCTACGCCCCTGCCCCACAACATGCTGGGAGATGTAGTCCTGTATATTATCACACACCATGCTGGGAGATGTAGTCCTGTATATTACCCCACACCATGCTGGGAGATGTAGTCCTGTATTTTACCACACACCATGCTGGGAGATGTAGTCCTGCATATTACCACACACCGTGCTGGGAGAAGTAGTCCTGTATATTACCCCACACCATGCTGGGAGATGTAGTCCAGTAAATTACCCCAATATGCCTTGGTGTAAGAGTGATTTGGATTACAAATTATGCTCGTATTCCAAGGCACCACTGTACATTGTTTCCTTGTGATCACCTTACAGACTGGTCCTTAGAGGTGGTGGAGCTCTGTAAGAAGTATCGGAATGACACTGTAGTAGCCATTGATTTGGCCGGTGATGAATCTCTGAACCTTGAGGCGGCTCCTGGGCACAGGATGGCATTTGAGGTGAGCAGCATAAATGATACATACTTTTACTGCTGTCCCGGAAGCTAAAGTTCTTCTTCTTTATGAAACTTTTCACATTGTGTACTATAAGGGTGTGTTCACACCTACAGGATCTGCAGCAGATCCACAGCAGATTTGATGCTGTGTTCAGCTATCTAAATGAAATCTGCTGCAGATCCGCAGCAGAAAATACGCTGCGGATCCGGTAAGTGTGAACGTACCCTTAGCTAGTAAACAAGACACTAGAAAAGCCTAGATGTGATAGCAGTCCAAATGGAGCACAGATGGAAAACTCCTCCTTTATCACAAAGACAGATCTGCTTGGCTTATAGTATTCCCAAGCATTAGATCCCTGGCATTAATCGTTCTAGTGCGAAAATTCCCAGCTGCGGGGTGTCAGTCTCTCATGGTGGAGTTCAGAGACAGGAATTCTTCTGCTTGTCTTAGGCCCCGTTCCCACTGAGCAAAGGTAGCGGAATTCCGCAACGGAATTGTCCGCCGCGGAATGCCGTTAGCCTCCCGCTCATAATGGGAGTCTATGGGAGGCGCGCGCTCCTGCTCTGTACGCGATGAAGAATGAACATGTTCATTCTTCAGCGCGGACAGGGCAGGAGCGCGTGCCTCCCATAGACTCCCATTATGAGCGGGAGGCTAACGGCATTTCGCGGCGGACAATTCCGTCGCAGAATTCCGCTACCTTTGCTCAGTGGGAACGGGGCCTTACAGTGTAGACCAGAGGTAGGTCTGCTGTTTGTTCTTTGGTCCTAGTCTACAGCCATGGGGTGTTCATTTTACCCCCTGTCAGGGACACGTGGGCCAACCTGTGACAAGGGGGAGGGAAGACTTAACAACAGGTTTAAAGGACCAAAACAAAGACCAAAGGGGGAGAGACACAGGACAAGGGGATCTGAGGAGTTTGAGAGCTCTTGGTTCCCCTGGGTTGCGCTAGCCCTACAGGTCGATTCACCTGACGCAGTCATGCTTTTACACCCTGCTCCCGGGCCGTAACTCGAGTGTAAATCACCACCTGACGCTTTCCGCACACCCAGACAACGGACACCCACTTGGCCACGAACACTGCCTGCTCGCTGGCCAACATAAACATGACACTTCGCTGTATCTGGACCCACCAGTCGCTGTTATACACGTGACCCACCTACCACTGCCAGACACACATCCATGAAGTACGCACACAGAACTTTACTTTGTTGGGACCCACCGGCTGTTGTCATACACGTGACCCACCAGCCGCTGCCAAACACCCAAACACAACGTACATACACAACTTTGCTGCCACCCCCCTGTTACGTTACTGGGGAGATAAGGAACCCCAAGAGTGTTCCACTCACAAGCAGACACCCCTACAAGGTAGAGTAAGCCACCCGGTCATACAATATACTTTACGGTCACACACCGCACATGCACTCTTACTGGAGCTAACTAGGTTAGTTTAGGGTACAAGACAAACCATCAAACTTTTAGGTTTAATACATGAAAATGGACAGTACTTGGTTACAAAAAGAAAGATGCTGCAAACAACGAAAATAAAAAGGATAAAATAAGGAATTAGGAAGGAATAATAAGGAATAAGGAAGGGATGCGTTGTATAGGTTCTTCTTTCCCAGGGGATATGGGCTTAGAAAGTGGTGCACAAACCAATTCGATTGGATCCCCAACTTTGTGACACTTTCATGTTCCCTAGGTCTCACTTTTATGTAAGACCTGAAAGGGTTGGCCTGAGGGGCGTCACCTGACATCTCTGACTCTGCCCCTCTGGGCAGAACTTCAGCCACCCCCCTCAGCCCTCAAGGGAACACACCTGGGAATATCAACAAGATAGTATGAGGAGATGATGAGGAAGTAGTACCAGGGCATATGTGGCGGCAGCAGGGGGGAGGTGCGGAGTGGGGATGGCCCTGGTACTACTCCCACATCATCTGCTCATACTATAAGCAGATGATGGAGGAGTAGTACAGTGTTTATATGTGCATATTCACCTGTTCCATAGACAGCCATTGATTCTAATGGAGTGTCCAGCAGGGGGGCACTATATATAGAAGTCAATGGTACTCATTAAATTCTATATATAGTGCGCCCTCTGCTGGACACTCCTTTGGAATTGCACCCTGATTCATGACGTCACCAAATTTTTGAGAATTTGAAGTCTCCATGATCTACTAAATTAAGGGAAATAGCAGTAAATGTGCATTTCCCATAATAAATGTACATTACGAATTTATCTAACTTTCCATAACTAACAAACATATTAAAAAATGCTTTTGGCCGAACTTCTCCTTTAACATTATGTGCCAGAGTAAATCAGTGCAAAACATTAAAGGGCTAATTCACAAAAATGTTCATATGTTGCTGCCCCTGGTGAGAACATAACAAACAGCCTATTCTTATAATTCCTTCTACGTCATCTTTGGGTCACCGGCCTTCACTTCCAATACGGACTCATCTGGGGGTGAAAGCCCACTCAGCCAATCACTGGCTTTGGCAATAACCTGTCTCGGTTAGGCCCCCTTCACACATCCGGAAAAACCGGACCCATACACTTTAATTAGTCACGGACACCATTCCGGATTTTTCCAGAAGGGCGTCCGTTCCGGAAAATAGATCCGGAAAAAATAGGACATGTCCTATTTTTATCCGGAATTCAGGCCTGGATTCCGGATAAGTGAGAGCAGGCCGGCCGGCCCCCGCAACCGCTGGCACCCCTACCTCCCCACCGCACAGGCAGCGGCAGCACAGGCCTCCCTCCCGGCGCCACGACCCCCGCCCCCGGATGGCTTCCACCAACTCCGCCCCCTCCCCCCCCCCCCCGGACCGGACAGCTTCCAACCCCCGCACCCCCCCCCCCGGACCGGACAGCATGCACCTACCCCGCCCCCCCCCCCTCCTAACCGGAGAGCTTCCCCCCTCCCCCGGACAGCATACAACCACCTCCCCCACGGACCGCAGCCGCCGGATCACCCGGCCGCGTACGCACAACGCCAGCACCCCCCCCCCCCCCCCGGGAACTCACCACTCTTCGCTGCACCCCCGGACCGGACAGCAGCCGCCCGATCATCCAGCTCGCCACTCTTCTCTGCATCTCCGCCGGCCCTCCCGGGACTAACCAGCCGCCGCCGACAGGTGAGATACAACATCCCCCCCCCCGAACTAAAACTCCCATAATGCAGGCCATGATGGGAGTTGTACTTCTGCTGCCTCTGGCCATCCAGGTTGCAGAAGTACAACTCTCATCATGCCTCTGCTCACAGGCCATGATGGGAGTTGTACTTCTGCTACCTGTGGCCATCCAGGTTGCAGAAGTACAACTCTCATCATGCCTCTGCTGACAGGCCATGATGGGAGTTGTAATTCTGCTGCCTGTGGCCATCCAGGTTGCAGAAGTACAACTCCCATCATGCCTCTGCTGGCAGGCCATGATAGGAGTTGTACTTCTGCTACCTGTGGCCATCCAGGTTGCAGAAGTACAACTCTCATCATGCCTCTGCTGGCAGGCCATGATGGGAGTTGTAGTTCTGCAGCCTGTGGCCATCCAGGTTGCAGAAGTACAACTCCCATCATGCCTCTGCTGGCATGCCATGATGGGAGTTGTACTTCTGCAGCCTGTGGCCATCCAGGTTGCAGAAGTACAACTCTCATCATGCCTCTGCTGACAGGCCATGATGGGAGTTTTACTTCTGCTGCCTGTGGCCATCCAGGTTGCAGAAGTACAACTCCCATCATCCCTTATGTTGGCATACTAGACCATATTAAGAACTATTTTTTTTTTCTCATCAGAAAATCCTGAAGGTTTTTCCTGATGGTTTCCTGATGGTAAAAACGGATTACGGAAATCCTGATACTATCCTGATGACATTTGAGGTCTCCTGATCAGGATTTCCTGACAGTAAAAACTGACACGGACGTGTGAATGGGGCCTTAGTGATTGGCTGAGTGGACTGTCACTGCTAAGAAAGTCCATCTCAGTAGTGGAGGCGACATCACTCAGCTGGGACCCAAAGATGACGCAGGAGGATGCTGAGGGTGCATGAAAAGGAAAGAATAGGCTGTTTGTTATGTTCTCACCAATGGCAGCAACATATGAAAATTTTACTTCGGGCGGAATACCCCTTTCAGCAACACTTCTTCCTATTACTACCTTCTACGTCAAGCACTAGCAACACCTGCTCCTCTAGTAAAAAAAGTTATTAACTTGTATTGCACTGAGGAGTTTAAGTAAAAGTTATCTCCTGTTTAAGTGATGGACTCTGTTCCGCATCTGCACCCGCACATTGAGCTACCCTTTACAAAACCCAGTGCCAGTGTGTCCGGGAGTGGGTAACGCCACTCCTGGCTACTGTGACAAGTCCCCCAGTGAAACACCAGAAGCCCACCTGCTGTCTGCCATCCAGCACCCCAGGCCACGGCAATAGCAAATTTATTTAACCTTTTATGATATATTTTAAACATTTTTCCAACATTAGTAAATGTCTCTGTCTTCTCTTTGGCTGCAGGAAGCTGTAAAATGTGGAATTCACAGAACAGTCCATGCGGGAGAAGTTGGGCCCCCGAGTGTCATCAAGGAGTTAAAAAGACACAGAGGAGGTGATGTCACTGTGATGTATTGTATTCCAGGCTGTGGAGGTGCTAAAGGCAGAAAGGATTGGACACGGCTACCACACCATAGAGGACCCACACCTATACAAGGAGCTGCTGAATAATAAGATGCATTTTGAGGTGTGTAATGTAGTAATGATCACAAGCTGTAATACAGTATATATGCATATGAACATACAGGAGCGGCACCACATAGGAGCTCTCTATAACTTTCTGCAGGACCGGCTGTCACTGATTATTTTGTACCTGTGCCAATCAATGACTGCCGTACATGTGTTGCATCCCGTCTCTGTATGAGCTTTTTCAGCAGCAATGGCATACATGATAGAGTTCTATGCCCCAGCTGCTGCAGAACCTCAGACCTGTATGAAAAGGATGACATTGTAGAAATATACATTGCTGAAGAGTGTTTTTTTTAGATCAGTCAGTAGCTGGTACAAAGAACTGAAGAAATTAGTAATGCCCATGCTCCACCACTTATCTCTGTATAATTATCAGATGCTGACATCAGAATTTGGAGTTTATCCGGGTATTATGTACAGGCAAGTCAACAGGAAATTTACATTGTCAAGTGTTTATATAGTGATATTGTATTATATGATATAGGGATAGTGAACCACCCTGCATAGCATCAGCTTATTGTGCAGTTATCAGGCCTGGAAGACAATCTGGCAGAATGGGCAAATGGCCGTTGTGCCTCACGGATCTCCAGTCTGTGGGCCGCTCAGGCTGCATAAATAAATTTAGCATTATTAAAAACAAAGCATCGTGGTCACCAACAGTGGTGCTGCTTAATCAGCTGCTGAGGGACAGACGCTAAGTTCACATTGCATTGTACTGCGAGGGCCAGCTGGCTCTACTCAGTGTTGAATCATCCCTATTCTCTTTCCCCTCCCGGACCCCCTCAACTGGACTTCGGTTTCCCCATTCACCGGTGTGTACCTTCCTGCTGTCCTGGAACGCCCCCCATGTGTCCTGTTTCCCTGTACCAAGTGGCACTTTGACTGTGAGTGTTCCTGGCATGCAGCCTCGAGCGCAGGGCTGGCTTAGAGGGGGTCACGTACCACAGGGCTCCACCACATAGGGGCTCCCACCAGTTGCAGAACCACAGGGCAGGGAATAATTAGATCCCTGCTTTGCCGTTCAGTGCACTTTCTCCCCTCAGCGCTGTGGCGCATTTTGCAGCGAGTGTGTGTGTTCAGAGCGAGGAGGTGGACGGAATGCCGGGGAACTGCACGGGAGGCAGGTAAGTATGGCTGTATTTTTTTTTTTTTTTTTACTATTACCTAGAGGAAGATTTGCTTACAGGGGAAGGGGAGACTAAAAACAAGGGTAACACCAACCTGGACAGGTAAGTAACAGCTTTATTATTTTATACCAACAATCATCAGCTGTCGGACACACTACTTATTACAAATAGCGATGCGCGGTCAGTGGCCAATGATTTTTTATATCGGCCTTATTTTTGCCGATTAACGCTCTGTGTAATAGGGCCCAAACAGCCTTGGTGGTGAGATATGTATGGTGATAATATTCCTTCTTGTATACTGGTATTATTTGGTAACTATATGAGCTGTTTGTAGATATACGGTATTATCATGCATAGAAAATTACTTATTTATGTTAATGCTTTACATTTATGTGTGAGATAAAAGCAGCTATTACTGTAGCTAGTAAACATGCCATGTGCAAGTCATGTCTGCTAAAAAACAACCCCACACTGCTCGGCACCTGATGGAGAGTAGCAGTGCAGGAGGGTGCGTGGAGGGGCTGCAGGCTGCCACTTAGATGTTAGCTAAGTCCCACAATATAGAGGCACCTGTACTGTGTATGAGCCGCCCTGTAGAGTTCCTGCAGGTAATGCAGGTGCATGTATTACCTGCAGAACCCCTCCGCCTCACTCTGAGTGCTGAGTAACCTGCCCCGACTTTACTCAATCTTCACTGAATGAGGCCAGGATGTGATCTCTTCAGCAGGCGCAGTGATATGACGTCATCGTGCCTGCTAGAGCAGGGGAAGGGGACCTTGGCTCTCCAGCTGCTGGAAAACTACAAGTCCCATCATGCCTGCACAGCTAAAGCTTTGGCTGTCCAGGTATGATGGGAGTTGTTTTGCAACAGCTGGAGAGCCAAGGTTCCTTACCCCTGTGCTAGAGGATCTGTTCTGGGGCTCACAGACTGGAGAAGACTGCCAGAAGAGAGGAAGACCCGCTCCATGCCTGGATTAGGTGAGAATAATGGTTTAGGGGTTTTTTTTGTGTTGCGGCAATGCAGGGAATATTATTACTATGGGGGCACAACACAGGGAGCATTATTACTGTGGATGGGTGGGGGCTGTAAACAGAAGGAGGTATTATTAATGTGGGTGGGGCGCTGTACACAGCAGGGGGGATTATTACTGTGGATAGTGGGCTGTAAACTACAGGGGGCATTATTACTATGGGTTGGGGGTGTATAGCAGGGGCATTATTACAACGGGGCACAGCAGAGGACATGCCTGGCTCACAGATTGGAGAAGACAGCCAGAAAAGAGGAAGACCCGCTCCATGCCTGGATTAGGTGAGAATAATGGTTTGGTTTTTTTTTTGTGCTGCGGCAATGCAGGGAATATTATTACTATGGGGCACAGCACAGGGGACATTATTACTGTGGGTGGGTGGAGGCTGTAAACAGAAGGAGGTATTATTACTGAGGGTGGGGTGCTGTACACAGCAGGGAGCATTATTACTGTGGATAGGGGGCTGTACACTACAGGGGGCATTATTACTATGAGTTTGGGGTGTAAAGCAGGGGCATTATCACTATGGGGCACAGCAGAGGAAATTATTACTTTATGGGGTTACAGCATGGGCCTTTATTACTATATTGGGGAACAACAGGGGGTATTATTACTATATGGGGACACAGCAGGGGACATTACTACTATATGAGGGGGGAGAGTCACAGAAGATGATATTATTACTATATAGGGATCTTACATACAGGGGTAACCCTTATGCCTACCCACTTACATTTTTTGCACAGGGCCCCTATGCAGTCTGTGGCCACCTCTGGGCATAAGGTTTGTATTGTACGGGGGCATGTGGATTAACTGGATCTGTGTGCATTCTTTACATATGGACAAACACATACAGAAATTGGGGAGTACACTGTGTAGCAATATGTGCATCAAATCCAGCTAATCCATATGCTCCTATATTATACAGATCTATGCAATAGTATATATGACGTATATGGAGACTTCCATGTAATGCAATACACATACAACATAACAATGATGTGGTGGTGGTGTGGCTGTGTTGGGATGCACAGTGACTTTAATAACCCTGCAAACAACAACACAGCAAATTTTGTGGACTGGTGGGATTTGTGTGCCATGGCTGCTTTTTGCTCCCAGTTCGGCCCTGGCAGTAATTGCATTATAATAGTTTACTAGTATTATAACCTCATGCAGGGCCGTTTTAATACATTGGTGGGCCCAGTGCACAGCCCTCAAGAGTGGGCCCCCCCTTCCCTTTCGGCACATTGTATAATGTACTGAATTTGCCCCCACACTGTATCAAGAGCCCCAATACATACAGTAGTTACCTTATAACACTATTTCCACCATACAGTGATTACATATTACATAAAAACTGCACTAAACAAAACAGAAAGATATCACCAATGATACCATTACATAATACCGCCACATCATGACCCCTAACACTACAACCCTATAACAGAGTGCAGTTACATCCAGTGACTCACCGGGGGCGTCTTCTCCAATCAGAGTCTGTCACCTTTTCTTTTTCTCTCCATCCAGCCTGGGCCACCTTGAAGTCTTCTCCTGGCTGTGAATCTTCTCTCCAGAATCTGCCAGACAAATATTTAAGGCTCCAACACATACAGTAGTTAGGTCCCTTATACCCCTATACAGTAGTAACACCCCTCTGTACCCCTACATAGTTACACCCCTCTGTGCCTCCATAGTTTTAAGGTGTCCCTGTAGTATATAGACCCTCATGTGCTCCTCTAGTTATATACAGCCCTCCTGTGCGCTCCCCCATTAGTATATAGCCCCCCTGTGCACTCTCCCCAGTAGTATATAGCCCCCCTGTGCTCTCCCACAATAGTATATAGCCCCCCTGTGCTCTCCCACAATAGTATATAGCCCCCCTGTGCTCTCCCCCAATAGTATATAGCCCCCCTGTGCTCTCCAATAGTATATAGACCCCTATGCTCTCCCACAATAGTATATAGCCCCCCTGTGCTCTCCCCCAATAGTATATAGCCCCCCTGTGCTCCCCCCCCAATAGTATATAGCCCCCTGTGCTCTCCCCAATAGTATATAGCCCCCCTGTGCTCTCCATAATATATAGCCCCCCTGTGCTCTCCCCAATAGTATATAGCCCCCCTGTGCTCTCCCCAATAGTATATAGCCCCCCTGTGCTCTCCATAATATATAGCCCCCCTGTGCTCTCCCCCATAGTATATAGACCCCTGTGCTCCCCAATAGTATATAGCTCCCTGTGCTCCCCAATAGTATATAGCTCCCCTGTGCTCCCCAATAGTATATAGCCCCCTGTGCTCCCCAATAGTATATAGCTCCCCTGTGCTCCCCCATAGTATATAGCCCCTGTGCTCCCCCATAGTATATAGCTCCCCTGTGCTCCCCCATAGTATATCGCTCCCCTGTGCTCCCCCATAGTATATAGCTCCCCTGTGCTCCCCCATAGTATATAGCTCCCCTGTGCTCCCCAGTAGTATATAGCCCCCTGTGCTCCCCCATAGTATATAGCCCCCCTGTGCTCCCCATAATATATAGCTCCCCTGTGCTCCCCCATAGTATATAGCTCCCCCATAGTATATAGCTCCCCTGTGCTCCCCGATAGTATATAGCTCCCCTGTGCTCCCCCATAGTATATAGCTCCCCTGTGCTCCCCCATAGTATATAGCTCCCCTGTGCTCCCCCATAGTATATAGCTCCCCTGTGCTCCCCAGTAGTATATAGCTCCCCTGTGCCCCCCATAGTATATAGCCCCCTGTGCTCCCCAATAGTATATAGCTCCCCCTCCCATACAACATTGAAAAAAACAAACACTTTTACTCACCTGGATCCACGCGTTCCTCTTCTCTTCCCTCCTGAGGCCGCACTTCCTGCGGTCACAAGAGGCTGCACTCCCCTTACCCTCGCGCCGACGCTCCAGTGACGTCGGGCGCTAGAGGGAGAGTGCGGCCTCTTGTGACCGCAGGAAGTGCGGCCACAAGAGGGACTGACAGGGAGGGAGCCAATGGCTCTCTCTGTCAGTATCGCTGCTGCTGCAGCGCTGAAGCGCCGCAGCAGCAGCGGGCGGGGGCAGCGGCGGACGGGGGGGGGCCCTGCAGGGGGCGCCATGGAGGGGTAAGTAGATTACCCATCCATGGCGCTCCCCCCTGACAGGCTGGCTTAAAATGTAACCTCTGTTATACAGTTATAAAATTGTAGAAACTAAATGTGAACAAGGTGCAATGTAAATGTCACCATACAGACACTTACTTGTATAGCTGTCTCTTGTGCTCTGTATGCAGTGCATTATATTCACCCCTGCAACGTACAATTTATAGCGTGTCTAGAAGCCCAGCGGGGCTCATTATGATGGAGACTAAAACTTATACAAGAGTGGGGTAGGGGTTCCCCTGTATTCAGAATGCTGTTGAGTACTAGGCAATGCCCTGTTTGGGGTTATTGAATTTTGAGGGTCTGGGGGGGGGGGGGCTGTTTGATTTGTATATGTTCACCAATATCCCCTCCCCGGTATGCTTACTAACATAGAATGTTGATAAGGCTAATATAATGAGGCTGTTCCATGTTAGTGAGCATATACAAATCACCCCCCCCCCCCAGGCAGACTAGTTTAGCTCACCCAAGCCAGTGATAGCGAATACATGGCGGTGAGCAGGCCTGTATTTAGAGTTCATGCTGCCCTAGGCACTTTGCACGCAGAGGCGCCCCCCCCCCCCCCCCCCCACGTTGCTGTACATGCATGGTATATACCCTGGCACTTGGGTGCCGCTCTGCTTGATGCCCGCTGTTCTCATCAAACACGTGATGGAGGAAGGAAGGAGGCCGGGGTCGTCTTAGTTTGGGGACTGGTTCTGTCCAGTGTTGGACTGGGGTACCTGGAGAGGCTGGGGGGGCAGGGGGAGAGTCTGGGGGGCAGGGGGAGAGGCTGGGGGGGCAGGGGGAGAGTCTGGGGGGCAGGGGGAGAGTCTGGGGGGCAGGGGGAGAGTCTGGGGGACAGGGGGAGAGTCTGGGGTCAGGGGAGATGCTGGGGGGCAGGGGAGAGGCTGAGGGTTAGGTGGAGAGGCTGTGGGGTAGGGGAGAGGCTGAGGGTTAGGGGAGAGGCTGGGGGGGCAGGGGAGAGGCTGGGGGTTAGGGGGAGAGGCTGGGGGGGCAGGGGAGAGGCTGGGGGGGGCAGGGGAGAGGCTGGGGGGGGCAGGGGAGAGGCTGAGGGTTAGGGGAGAGGCTGGGGGGTTAGGGGAGAGGCTGGGGGGTTAGGGGAGAGGCTGGGGGGTCAGGGGAGAGGCTGGGGGGTCAGGGGAGAGGCTGAGAATGCAGGGGGGAGAGGCTGGGGTCAGGGGAGACGCTGGGGGTCAGGGGAGAGGCTGGGGGTCAGGGGAGAGGCTGGGGACCGGGGGAGAGGCTGAGGGGTCAGGGGAGACGCTGGGGGGCAGGGGAGAGGCTGAGGGTTAGGGGGAGAGGCTGAGAATGCAGGGGGGAGAGGCTGGGGACCAGGGGAGAGGCTGAGGGTTAGGTGGAGAGGCTGAGGGGTCAGGGGAGACGCTGGGGGGGGGGCAGGGGAGAGGCTTGGGGGGCAGGGGAGACGCTGGGGGGGCAGTGGAGAGGCTGGGGGGGCAGGGGAGACGCTGGGGGGGGGGCAGGGGGAGAGGCTGGGGGGGGCAGGGGGAGAGGCTGGGGGGGCAGAGGGAGAGGCTGGGGGGCAGGGGAGACGCTGGGGGGCAGGGGAGAGGCTGAGGGTTAGGGGGAGAGGCAGGGGAGAGGCTGGGGAGGCAGGGGAGAGGCTGGGGGGGGGCAGGGGTGAGGCTGGAGGGGGCAGGGGAGAGGCTGGGGGGGCAGGGGGAGAGGCTGGGGGGGCAGGGGAGACGCTGGGGGGGGGCAGGGGGAGAGGCTGGGGGGGCAGGGGAGAGGCTGGAGGGGGCAGGGGAGAGGTTGAGGGTTAGGTGGAGAGGCTGAGGGATCAGGGGAGACGCTGGGGGGGGGCAGGGGAGAGGCTGGCGGGGGCAGGGGAGCGGCTGAGGATGCAGGGGGGTCGGGGGCGGGCAGAGGGGAGAGGCTGGGGGTGACGGGGCGGGCGGCCGGGAGAAGGATAGGCAGGCAGGCTGGTTCCCTCCCCCCATGCAGCGCCGAGGTCCGGGGTCCGGGGTGCAGGGCTGGTGTTGAGCTTCCGGCACACACAGTGTGACAGAGGCCGGAAGCTCCCAGCTGCAGCCCCGCGTTCCCAGATCTTCTCTCCTGCTCGGCGATGACGTCACATCACGTGAGCGCCGCCGAGCAGGAGACAAGATCCGGGACCGCGGGGCTGCAGCTGGGAGCTTCCGGCCTCTGTCACACTGTGTGTGCCGGAAGCTCAACACCTGCCCCGGACGCCGGCGCTGCATGGGGGGAGGGAACCAGCCTGCCTGCCCATCCTTCTCCCGGCCGCTCCGTCACCCCCCCTCCCCCCCCCTCCCGGCGCGGACTAGGCACCCGTGGGCCGGTGCTCCCCCCCATCAAAAACAGGTGGCAAGGGGGGCCGTGCGGGCCCCCCTAGCGTAGCGGACGGGGGGCAGCGGCCGGCGGGCCCCCCCCCCCATGTCTCTTAGGGTCCGGGCCCCATACGGCAGTACCAGTTGTACTGCCTTATCGGCGGCCCTGCATACAGAGTGAACTTTTTCAAGCGTTTATTTCTGTAAAAGTTGATGATTATGGATTACAGCCAAGAAAAACCCAAAAGTCAGTATTTCATAAACTTAGAATAATTAACCCAAAACACCTGCAGTGGCTTCCTAAGTGTTATAAAAGGTCTCTTATGGTACTTTTACACGGTGCGATAATTCGCACGATTAACGATTTTGAATGAACAATGTTTTTTTTATAACGATCAGCGTTTAGACGGAATGATAAATCGTACGGAAAATTCGCTATGCGATCGTTTTGCGATCGTTTAAGCCTATCTCACACATAGGTGAAATCGTTGAAAGAATGTTTACACTGAACGATCTGCGAATTTTGTGCGAATGATCAACGATGATTTGAGAACATGTTGAAAGATCAAAATGAACGATTTCTCACTCGTCGTTTGATCGTTTGCAGCGTTTACACGTACAATTATTGTTCCCATAATCCATACGATTCCCGTAATCCATAATCATCAACTTTAACAGAAACAAACGCTTAAAAAAGTTCACTCTGTATGTAATGACTCTATAGAATATATGAGGTCACTTTTTGAATTGAATTACTGGGGAAAAATTTTTTGTTGATATTCTAATTTATTGCAAACCACTGTATATTGTATGTGCAGTGTCCCAATAACCGTGTCTCAGCTGCTGTAGTATAAAGTTGTTATGTGTCTGAGGAATCTCTCTCCAAATGTCTGGATGTTGTGAGCCTAGCATGTATAACTTTTTGCCTGTCACATTTACTTTCTGAACACTTTGTGGTATTTAGGATATTCAATGGATTATTCAGGATTAGAAAGACATGGTTTTCTTCCAGAAAGAGCACCTCTCTTGTCTTCAGTTTGTGTGCAGTATTTGCAGCTTTATTTCATTGAGGTGAATGGAGCTAAGCCGTTATAATACAGACAACCTGAAGACAGGTGTGGTGCTATTTTTGGTGGAAAGCAGTCATGTTTTTTTAAATCCTGGATAACCCCTTTATTACATTGCTGTTTACTGCCACCACTGTAAGCTACACTTGAAAAGGATGCATGGAGCTATGGACCCTTTTCTCAGACCAATTTATGCTGGAAGAGTGTTCTGAGAGACAAATCTCCCAGGTTAGAACCAATCATTGCAATCAAGCCCAACCCTTTATCCTAAAACAATGGATCTTCCTAGTTTGAGACCCCCTTCACACGTCAGTGTCAGTTTTTACTGTCATGAAATCCTCACCAGGAGGGTTCAAAAGGCTTCGGGAAACAATCAGGATTTTCTGACATTGATCAGTTTTTAACTTCAGGAATTGTCTTCAGGATTTCCTGATACATCCCAGCAATGACCACCACACACATGAAGGTAGAAAGAGGGGGCATAGGGCAAGGGCCACAAGGAAAGGTGACTGGGCAGGGACGCTAAGGGCGCTAAGGCAGGGACGCCAAGGCCTGTCATCTGCAGCTTCCGGACAATAATAGGACAGGATCTAATATATTCTGATCTATTTTCTGGAACAGACACATCTCCAGAAAAAAAAAAATCACTAATTGGATCTGAACAAGATTTTCCGGACGTGTGAAGGGGCCTAAGCTAGTTAGCCTGGCTCTGTTCTCTAGTTAGACTATGTCTTACAAGGCCATGTTTTTAAAGCTAAAGCCTGGTAAGAAGCAAGATAACCAAGCCCCTCGCTTTGCCAGGAAATCTACATCCAGTTCTAGTTGTTAAATTATAACCTTCTGACCCTAGGTTGGTTGTAATGATCATGGCACTATGTGGTTTTACCTAATACAACCCTCGGTTCATGCTAAGAGTGCCTAAATACTGCCATACTAAATAGTACAGCCTCTATTGAGTGTCAAAGAGCTGCAAATAAATAGCACCAATGAGTTTCTGACTGATGGCACTATCCGGCGCCAATATATAGTGCTGCCATAATACAGCCACTGAGTGCGAAAGCCAGACCATACAGTGCCTTAATAATGCTACATCGAAAGTGCTTCCACCTCTTTGTGAACTGATTTTCAATTCATGATCTATTATGTATAGTGGACATTTGTTTGAGAAGACCACCTCTACAAATTACCACTTTTGATGCAATTTTGAGTATGATCTCACTGTATTAATGTAAATTGCTAAATAGTACCGCTATATAGAGCATGAACAATGCCACCATAGACCAGACTGTACCAGAGTCGATGGTGGAGGCCTTATGGTATTTAGTAGAGATGTGTCTTGGAGGATTGTGTAGATTGTTGTACGATCTTTTGGCATGTATAAAACATTCTCTACCACTCAGGTCACCCATTGTCTCTTTCCCCAGATTTATGAAGGACAAAGCAAATTATTCCCTGAGCTCAGACAGCCCGCTGATTCTGAGATCCACTCTGAATACAGATTATTGCAGCTAAATATATGGGGCTTACCGAAGACGAGTTCAAGAGAGTGGTAAGTGTGGTTCTAGCTATAAACCATTCACAGGTAGCTATAAATCTGCTTCTGGGAATACTGGGTGACAACCATCATGGCTGACATTACATTCCTGGTTCCCCACAGTTGTCACAGACTCTCAAGAAAAGCTGGAGACGATAATAAAAGTGTCCCAGCCCTACAAATAGTCACCCGACAGCAGAGGGCGCTCATGATCTTAATAAGTCGAGGATTCCTTGTACTTATTGCAGGACGCCATTGTAAGGGTACTATTACACGGAACGATAATTGGCCGAATCGGCCCGATTCGGCCGATTATCGCTCCATGTAATAAATACAACGATCAGCCGATGACAACGATCATCGGCTGATCGTTGATATAGGTTTGGACCTCTATTTGTCGGGCGCCGACCACGCACGACTACGTATAATAGCAGTGCGCGGCCGGCATCTGACGATATACATTACATATCCACGTTCCAGGGCTGCTCCTGCGATCCGCTTCTCCCCGGGTCCCGCACGCTCTAGTTTTAGAGTGGCCTGTCAGCTGACAGGCCACCCGGCCAATCACCGAGCGTGGAGGTCTCGGCCTGTGATTGGCTGGGCGGCCTGTCAGCTGACTGGCCACTCTGAAGCTAGAGCGCACGGGACCCAGGGAGAAGTGGACCGCAGGAGCAGCCCTGGAACGTGGATAGGTAATGTATATCATTCAAGCAAGGGCTGCAAGGACAACGGTGCTCGTTTACAAGTATTATCGGGCCCCCATCGGCCTATGTAATACCACCCTAACTCTCACTCCTCTCTCTCTGATTTCAGAACATTAATGCAGCTCAGTCCAGCTTTCTACCCAAGAAGGAAAAGGAATAACTTATCTATAAGTTATTTGAAGCCTACGACATGGTGGGGACTAAAGGGCATTAAGCAAGAAGTACCACAGGACGCAACATATCAGAGAGAAACAAAGCGGGAATGTATTAAAGATTGGCATTTTATATAAAATAAATTAGAATACATAAGAAAGGTGCAGGCCTAGTCATTGATTGATTGCTAAGCCTTGCCCACTTTCTTTTTTTTTTTTTTTTTTTTTAAGGGTACTCCAGAGAAAAAGATTTTATTCAGAATCAACTGGTGTCCAAAAGTTATAGAGTTTTGTATAACTTCTATTTCAAAATCATCTGCTATATGTCCTACAGGAAGTGGTGTTTTCTTTACAGTCTGGCATAGAGCTCCCTGCTGCCACCTCTGTCTGTGAGGAGAGAGTTTTCTATAGGGAATTACTGCTGCTCTGGTTAGTTCCTGTCTCAGACAGAGGTGGCAGCAGAGAGCACTGTGTCAGACTGAAAAGAATACACCACTTCCTGCAGGACATACAGCAGCTGTATGTCACACTTACACACTTGTCTCTGCCAAGACCTTTAGGTGTCCAGCCAATGGCAGCCAGTCCCTGTGGCCTCTTTCATGGTGTTGTGAATGAGAAACCTGGACTACTACAGATACAGGTGCCAGTATAGAGGCCTCATGGTGGGCACATCAACCGTACATACAGCGACACACTGCCTCAACTGCTGGGGAGATTATCTGCCATATCCGGCCAGAGTTTGACATTTCTGTTTTAAACGGATGAAAAAAATTGAATTCCAAAACTAGTGTGAACTCGGGGCCGGGCTGCGGATGAGCGCGGGGCCGGGCTGCGAGCGGGGGGCCGGGCTGCGGGCGCGCGATCTCAAAATGATCGCAAAACAATTTTTCCGTACAATATATCGTACCGTCTAAATGCTGATCGTTATGAACAAAAAAATCGTTACTCCAACATCGTTAATCGTACGATCGGGCCAATTATCGTTTCGTGTAAACCCAGCATAAGGGTCCATTTACACAGAAGGATTATCTGACAGATTGTCTGCTTTCCTTTATGACCTGATCTCTCTTTATAGTCTGTTTTTGGCTTTGGCTTCAAATCCTTGGCAGATAATCTGTCAGATAATCTTTCTGTGTAAATGGACCCTAATGGTGCGTTTACACAGAAAGATTTATCTGACAGATCTTTGAAGCCAAAGCCAGTAACAGACTATAAACAGAAAACGGGTCATAAAGGAGAGATTGAGATTTCTCCTCTTTTCAAATCCATTCCTGGTTTTGGCTTCCAAAATCTGTCAGATAAATCTCTCTGTGTAAATGCACCATGAGTCCCAAACCCCACCCAATCTGGAGACAAGAGAGGGGAAAAAGTGGCCATGTTTTTGTAGCGCTGGATAAACCCTTTAAATAATTCAGTAACACAGACTGCAATGTGTGAACAGAGCATAGATGTGTTCAGAAACAGTTTTGGGAGGGGAGTAGGCAGAGTGGAGGACTGTAATGAACAGCTGAGGGAAAGCAATGCATTCTGGAACTTGTAGTACTGAGCAACTGCTCAACCAGGAAGTACAGCCACAAAATACAGAACTAATGCTGCGTTTACATGGAACGATTATCGTGCGAATTCGCACGATAACGATCGAATTCGAATGATAATCGTACGTGCGAACGATCAAACGACAAACGAGAAATCGTTCATTTTGATCTTAAAACATGTTCTAAAATCGTCGTTCGCAAAAAAATTGCAGATCGTTCCGTGGCCGATTCAACCAATGTGTGAGATAGGCTTAAGCGATCGCAAAATGATCGCAAAACGAATTTACGTACGATATATCGTACCGTCTAAACGCTGACCGTTATGAAAAAAAATCGTTACTCCGACATCGTTCGATCGGGCCACTCATCATTTCGTGTAAACGCAGCATAAGGCTACATTTACACGTTCCGTGTTCCTCACAGAACACTGACGTGGAATGCCTGTAATGGAGTCTCCCCCGCCCGGGCAGCATCTGTAATTAGATGCTGGGAACGGGGGAACTGTACAGATATGCGCCGCGCTGTAATGACAGCTTCACTACAGTGCGGAGCATATCTGTACAGTTCCCCCACTCCCAACATCTAATTACAGATGCTGCCCGGGAGGGGGAGACACCGTTACAGGCATTCCACGTCTGTGTTGTAGCCTATGACCCCCTAAACCCCCTGATGTAGCCTATGACCCCCTAAACAAATGGATGATTGTAGTTTCAGAAGTGGGTCAGACAGGTAAGCAATGCCACATGCTTCTGCAGCTGGTTTATTTTTTTTATTAAAGCTGCAGTGCCCCTTTAGGGTGCCTTCACACGTACCGTATCACAGCGGATTTCACGCTACAAGTTTATGGCAATGAAATCCACTGCGATAATGATTACTATGTAGCTCAATGGTAATGTATTTCCGCAGCAGCGTATTATGTGCATTTATTTGTACCATGCAGATTTTGTGCGGGAAATCCGCTGCAATACGGTACGGGGGAAGGCCCTCTTAAAGGAAATTTTTCAGCTGCGACTTGTGTTCAAAACTGTTGACAACATTAGATGGCTGTTAAAGGGATTATCCAGCCAAAATCTTTTTCTTTCAAATGAACTGGTTTCAGAAAGTTATATTGATTTGTAATCAATCCCAAGTCATCCCTTACTCATCAGCTGTTGTATGTCCTGCTGCATTGTCTGTCATAGGGTATGTGCACACTGAGTAAATAGGACGGAAAGTCCGTCGCGCAATCAGACGTTCGGCCTGTGCCATAGACTCCATTCTATGCATGGGCAGATTCCTTCCTCCGCCCCAAAGAATGATCGAGTTCATTCTTTGGGCAGAGGAAGGAATCCGCCTGTGCACAGAATGAAGTCTATGGCACAGGCCGAGACTCGCGCACCCGCCGCTGTCCGCGAGCGGGTGCGAGCGTCTGATTACGCGACGGACTTTCCGTCCTATTTACTCAGTGTGCACATACCCTGTGTTAGGAACTGTCCAGAGTAGAAGCAAATCCCCATAGAAAACCTCTGCTGCTCTGGACAGTTCCTGTCTGGGACAGAGATGTCAGCAGAGAGCACTGTGTCAGTCTGAAAAGAAAACATTTCCTGCAGGACATACAGTAGCTGATAAGTGCTGAAAGACTTGACATTTTTTAAATAGAAGTAAATTACAAATCTATATAACTTTCTGAAACCAGCTGATTTGAAAGAAAAAGATCTTCACTGGACAACCCCTTTAAAGGGTTGTCCAGGATTTTTCGATAAACTAGCATTGCATTGACCTCTGTGGGTGCTGTATGTTCTACACACTTTTTTTTTTTGTGTTCTCAAACTCAGTCACATGACCACTCTGTCTGTGTTTTCTTTCCTTCCTGTGATGTCACATTCTTTTTCTGTTTCCTGTTCCTGTTCCTAGCTATTCTGCTGCCTGAGGCGAGAAAAGACAAAGCGCCGCCCCCCCCGATCGCCGATAACACTGATAACACTGATCAATGCTATGCCTATGGCATAGCAATGGTCAGTGTAGAAATCACACTAGTGTATGTAAAAGTCCCCCAAAGGGACTTCAAATGTGTAAAAAAAAAAAAGAAGTTCAAAACACTATTACACTACCCCAAAACCCCATCCCCAATAAAAGTTGAAATAACCCCCCCTATCCCATTATATAAATAAAACATATAAAAATAAATAAATAGATATACCGTAGCGTGCGTAATTGTCCGATCTATTAAAATATAACAAGCGTCATTGTGATCGGTGAACGGCGTACACGAAAAGAGGGAAAAAAGTGCGCGGATTACAGATTTTATGTTACATTATATATTAAAAAAAAAATCAATAAAAAGTGATCAAAACGTCCGACCTTCACAAATATGGTATTAATAAAAACTAGAGATCATGGCGGAAAAAATGACACCCCATACAGCCCCGTAGGTGAAAAAATAAAACCGTTATAAGTGGCACAATAGGGCTATTTTATTAATATTTAATTGCCAAAAAAAGGATTTAATAAAAAAAAATATATATAACATTAGAGAATCTGTGTAACCTGCATATGGTTGTGTTCGGGTTGACCTATAGAATAATGGTATCATGTCGCTGTTACCATATAGTGTATTACGTAGAGACAGGAACCCCCCAAACGTTACCATATTGCATTCTTTTTTACGATTTCACCAATTTATATAAATAATATATTTGGGATTCCATCATACATGTTATGGTAAAATGAATGACGCCATTACACAGTACAACTATTCCTGTAACAAACAAGCACTTACATGGCCTTGTAGATAGAAAACTGAGAGTGCTAGAGCTCTTAGAAGGGGAGGAGGGAAAAACGAAAGTGCAAAGATCAAAATTTGCGCGGTCCACTGGGTCATTTTGGGCCTGGTCCTCAAAGGGTTAATTTTGAGACAATTCTCGATTTAAATCTCCATTTTCTATTTTTATGTTAAATAAGCAGAAAAATACACCAAGACACAGATGAAGCAGTACTAGCAGCTGTACTTGAATGAGCTGAAAAATTGCATTTCAGCATTATATCCCTGTTCCCCCACATTCCCCCTACAAGATTATCATGCCCCCTGCCCTTCTCACATTGCCTGTAATATCACCATGTGCATAGTGCCCCTCACATTCCCTGTAATATTACCATGCCCATAGTGCCCCTCACATTCCCTGTAATATCACCATGCCCATAGTGCCCCTCACATTCTCTGTAATATTACCATGTGCATAGTGACCCTCACATTGCCTGTAATATTACCATGCCCATAGTGCCCCTCACATTCCCTGTAATATCACCATGCCCATAGTGCCCCTCACATTCCCTGTAATATTACCATGCCCATAGTGCCCCTCACATTCCCTGTAATATTACCATGCCCATAGTGCCCCTCACATTCCCTGTAATATCACCATGCTCATAGTGCCCCTCACATTCCCTGTAATATTACCATGCCCATAGTGCCCCTCACATTCCCTGTAATATCACCATGCCCATAGTGCCCCTCACATTCCCTGTAATATCACCATGCCCATAGTGCCCCTCACATTCCCTGTAATATTACCATGCCCATAGTGCCCCTCACATTCCCTGTAATATTACCATGCCCATAGTGCCCCTCACATTCCCTGTAATATTACCATGTGCATAGTGACCCTCACATTGCCTGTAATATTACCATGCCCATAGTGCCCCTCACATTCCCTGTAATATTACCATGCCCATAGTGCCCCTCACATTCCCTGTAATATTACCATGCCCATAGTGCCCCTCACATTCCCTGTAATATCACCATGTGCATAGTGCCCCTCACATTCCCTGTAATATCACCATGCCCATAGTGCCCCTCACATTCCCTGTAATATTACCATGCCCCCTGCCCTCCTCACATTCCCTGTAATATTACCATGCCCATAGTGCCCCTCACATTCCCCATACAAGAACTCCAGCACTCCCAGGTCCCCCCATTCAACATGATAAATGCCTCAGCTGAGTATCCTATCCTGTGACCTGACAGCAGTCTAAACTGCAGGGACCTCAGAGCAATAGTCAGGGAGAGAAGATCCAGGACAGGCAGAGTGCAGCATCGCAGTGTGTATGGGACAGCACTATAGAAACAGTGCAGCATCGCAGTGTGTATGGGACAGCACTATAGATAACAGTGTGCTCTGTGCAGTGACCAGATTTTTTAACTGTACACTATGGGCCCCCTGAGAGCTTCAAAACGAACAACAATCTGCAACTGCTGACCTCTGACCTCAGGAGCCAGAGAAGAGCCATAAAACGGCTGCTCTGTTAACTCTTTCAATACTGCAGAATGTAGAGTATTACTGTGCATCACTTACATTCTGCAATACAGAAAGAGTTAACAGCTGAGCAGAACATTACCTTCATGCCTCTTCTGCTCTTGCACTGTGCTGAGGTCAGCTCGGAGTTCGGCAGTGCAGAGAAGACATAATATAGCGTCCCCGCTGCTGTTAACTTTTTCTTTTCCACAGTGTGTAAGTGATGCAGAGTATAATAACTCTGCATTATTGAAAGGCTTAAAGAGAACCAATCACGGGCAAAAATGAATTTTTTTTTATTCCCTAATTAGATGTAAATCTTAATTTTAACAATATTTGTAAATATAATTAATTAATTTTAAAGCTGCGTTTTTTAAATATTTCTGTTTTACTTTCCTGCCTCGCGCCGGCTCTTTTCAAAAGAGCCGGCGTGAGACAGGAAACTCCCGTCATGCAGAGCTGCAGCAAGGCCGGTGGGGGCCCGCCATCTTGATGACGTCACTTGCGTTCCACCGCTGGAACGCAAGTCACGTCTTCAAGATGGCGCCCCCCCCCCCCCGGCCTAGCTACACCAAACAAGCGGATTAGGTAAAGTATAAGACTGTAAAGGCAGTCTGTATCTTCATGAAGTCTATTTATGAAGATACAGACTGCCTTTGCAGTCTGTATCTTATGCCTTACCTACTACTCTGTGCCGGTGCAGCAGGGCCGGCGCCGCCATCTTGATTACGTCTTTGCGTTCCACCGCTGGAACGCAAGTTACGTCATCAAGATGGCGGCGCCGGCCTTGCTGCACAGAACGGAGGATTAGGTAAAGTAGAAGATACAGACTGTAAAGACAGTCTGTATCTTCATAAATAGACTTCATGAAGATACAGACTGCCTTTACAGTCTGTATCTTCTACTTTACTTACTCTGTTCTGTGCAGCAAGGCCGGCGCCGCCATCTTGATGACATAACTTGCGTTCCAGCGGTGGAACGCAAAGACGTAATCAAGATGGCGGCGCCGCCCCTGCTGCACCGGCACGAAGTAGTAGGTAAGGCATAAGATACAGACTGCAAAGGCAGTCTGTATCTTCATAAATAGACTTCATGAAGATACAGATTGCCTTTACAGTCTGTATCTTCTACTTTACCTAATCCTCTGTTTCTGTGCAAGCAAGGCCAGGCGTTGCCATCTTGATGACGCAACTTGCGTTCCAACGGTGGAACGCAAATGACGTCATCAAGATGGCGGCGCCCGGCCTTGCTTACACAGATACGAAAGAGTAGGTAAGGCATAAGATACAGACTGCAAAGGCAGTCTGTATCTTCATAGATAGACTTAGGGAAAGATATACTTTAATATTAGGGACAGTGAAATTTAGATGATAGGTTCTCTTTAACAGCAGGAGACACTATATCTATGTCTTATGTGATGTGAATACCTGTGAATACGAGGCTTCCAGTGCCTCCTCAGCGCTTTTCATGAGGCAACTGACAGGAAACACGGCTGGGCTGGGCACTGAGCCGTAACTAGTTGTAATGATAAGGACACAGGACGCTGATGCCGCCCCCCTCAAGGGCTGTGTTATCTGCCGCCTGAGGCAAAGACTTCACCTCGCCTCATGGCAGATACGGGCCTGCTGCTAGTGAGGGAACAGTGAGTCATCGTGTGGGCGGGGTTATGTACCCACATTTCTTTAGCTCCACCCCTGTAGGAGGAGCTCACAACTGGAGCCCAGTAAACTGCAGCAGTAAGGGCGGCATGACATGGAGGAGAGCAGGAGCTGATGACTATGATGTGGGTGGCACAGAGGTTAGCCATGTTGCTTTGTAGTGTTGTGGCCCTGGGATAACAGCTGCATGTATGTCCCCCAGTGTCTGCATGGATTTTATCACACTCTCCAAAACAATGTGAGCTCCATTGGGGACAGTGACCAAGATGAGCCACTACAAGCTCTGTACAGCGCTGCAGAATAGGTTGGAGCTATATAAATGAAGTAACTATGGGTAATTTATCAAAACTTGTGCTGAGGAAGAGGGATACAGTTGCCCATAGCAACCAATCAGATTCTAGGTTTCATTTTTAAAGTGACTGTACCACCAGGCCCAGGCAGAAGCACTGGAGGCGGGCCGACCCACCCTTAGTGGGAAGAAACCCCAGCCCCTTCATGACATGACTCCATTAGAATCAATGGAACCCTATCATAGAGGGGCTGGGGTTTCTTCCCACTAAGGCCCCGTTCCCACTGTCCGCGGTGGAATTCCGTTAGCCTCCCACTTATAATGGGAGTCTATGGGAGGTGCGCGCTCCTGCCCTGTCCGCGCTGAAGAATGAACATGTTCTTCAGCGCGGACAGGGCAGGAGGGCGCGCCTCCCATAGAATCCCATTATGAGCGGGAGGCTAACGGAATTCCGCTAGTTTTGCTCAGTGGGAACGGGGCCTAAGGGTGGGTCGGCCCGCCTCCAGTGCTTCAGCCTGGGCCTGGTGGTACCTTAAAGGCCTTTCTAAAAACGGGAAAAAAAAAAAAGCTATCTGATTAGTTACTATGGGCAACTACTCCACTGTTCCTCTGCACAGGCTTTGATAAATCTCCCCTATATTATTGTAATGTAAAGACAGGGGGAGGTTTATCAAACATGGTGTAAAGTGAAACTGGCTCAGTTGCCCAAGCAACCAATCAGATTCCACCTTTCATTTTCCAGAGTCTGTGAGGCATGAAAGGTGGAATCTGATTGGTTGCTAGGGGCAACTGATTCAGTTTCACTTTACACCATGTTTCATAAATCTCCCCCAGTGTTAGAGCAGTGCTGCTGCTGTGTGTAATGTGGATACTTCACCTCATGTCAGTCACCAGTCTATCAATTTATTTCTGAGGTAAACTTGCAGCAGCATCCTCATTGAAATCCCACCCACCTGTAAGATGGCTACTGTATTGTATATGTACTCCAGGACTACCACTCCTAACATGTACATGTGTACGGGGGGTTGTAGTCCTACAACAGATATAAGATTCAAAAACACTCCACCCAGGAGTGGGTGGAGCTACAGGCTTGCAGAGTCACTGCTGACTCTGTGACCTGGAAGTTCTTTAAGTACACAAATCCAAAAAGCAGAAATAGAGGAGAATGCCAGGGACACAGAGGAGATAAAAAAAGGTTAGAGAAATCAACTAAGGGAAAGGGATGGATTACAAATTATCCCCTTTTCCAAGTAAAAAATGTTGAATAACCTATTTAAGTCAAGGACATACATGGTACCTTTCATATATCCAGCTGTGCTTCCAGAGGGTAGCTTCACACGTACCGTATCGCTGAGTTTTTAACGGTGCGTTTTTGGTGTGATTTTTACATGTGAGTTTTGATTTTCACATGAAAATCATGTGAAAATCAAAACGCGCATGTAAAAAATGCAGCAAAAACGCAGCCTTAAAGACGCACCATTAAAAACGCACTGTTAAAAACGCAGCGATACGGTACGTGTGAAGCTACCCAGAAGGTGGAAAAATGATTTTTTTTCCCAATGCAAGGTGTCCAAGTGGCTTTATTATAGTCATGATCTGCTGCAAGGTGGAAAGCCTCCTCTCTCCTGCCCCCTGAATTCATTGACAGTCAACTTCAGCTGGAAGTCCCAATCAGGGTCAGGGATGGGAGGGGGAGTTAGGAGTTAGCTTGCAGCAGTTTAGGAGCTTAAAGTGGTGCTCCAGCGTGGGGGCACTTTTTTGGGGGGACCGGGAAGGAGGTGGCTGAAATAAAAGACGTCCACTTACCTCCCCGGTTCCAGCGGCGGGTCCCGCATCACGGTGCTCCGGTCCCCGGTTCCCGGACGCTTCCGGGTGTCTGACGCCGCTCAGCCATTTAGTGAAGGAGGCGGGATCCGAGCGGACTTCAAACGGATCCCGCCTCCTTCACTGAGTGGCTGAGCGGACCTGACACAGCAGATACGCAACAAATACGCACCAGATTTGTTGGTACAGATTTGATGCTGTGTTCAGTTATTTAGATCTAATCTGCTGCGTGTTTGCTGCGTATCGCAGCAGTAAATACGCTGCGTATACGGTATGTGGGTTTATACCCTTAGGGTACAAACACACACGGCATATACGCTGCGTATTTACTGCTGCGCTACGCAGCAGATACGCAGCAGATTAGATCTAAATAACTGAACACAGTATCGTATCTGCTGCGTGTGTTTGTACCCTAGGGGTACAAACCCACACACCGTATACACAGCAGATACGCAACAAATACGCAGCAGATTTGTTGGTACAGATTTGATGCTGTGTTCAGTTATTTAGATATAATCTGCTGCGTTTTTGCGGCGTATTTGCTGCGTATCGCAGCAGTAAATACGCTGCTTATACGGTATGTGGGTTTATACCCTTAGGGTACAAACACACACAGCAGATATGCAGCAGATTTGATGGTGCAGATTTGATGCTGTTTTCAGTTATTTAGATCTAATCTGCTGCGTATCTGCTGCGTATCGCAGCAGTAAATACGCAGCGTATATGCCGTGTGTGTTTGTACCCTAAGGGTACAAACCCACACACCGTATACACAGCAGATACGCAACAAATACGCAGCAAATACGCAGCTGATTTGTTGGTACAGATTTGATACTGTGTTCAGTTATTTAGATCTAATCTGCTGCGTATTTGCTGCGTATTTGCTGCGTATTTGCTGGGTATAAACCCACACACCGTATACACAGCGTATTTACTGCTGCGATACGCAGCGAATACGCAGCAAATTAGATCTAAATAACTGAACTCAGCATTAAATCTTCACCATCAAACTGCTGCGTATTTGTTGCGTATTTGTTGCGTATTTGCTGCGTATACGGTGTGTGGGTTTGTACCCTTAGGGTACAAACACACACACCGTATACGCAGCAGATACGCAGCAGATTTGGTGGTGCAGATTTGATGCTGTGTTCAGTTATTTAGATCTAATCTGCTGCGTATCTGCTGCGTATCGCAGCAGTAAATACGCTAGGTATACGGTGTGTGTGTTTGTACCCTTAGGGTATAAATCCACACACCGTATACACAGCGTATTTACTACTGCGATACGCAGCAAATACGCAGCAGAATAGATCTAAATAACTGAACAAAGCATCAAATCTAAACCATCAAATCTGCTGCATATTTGTTGCGTATCTGCTGCGTATACGGTGTGTGGGTTTCTACCCTTAGGGTACAAACACACACAGCGTATACGCAGCAGATACGCAGCAGATTTGATGCTGTGTTCAGTTATTTAGATCTAATCCGCTGCGTATCGCAGCAGTAAATACGGTGTACAAACCCACACACCGTATACGCAGCAGATACGCAACAAATATGCAGCAGATTTGATGGTTTAGATTTGATGCTGTGTTCAGTTATTTAGATCTAATCCGCTGCGTATTTGCTAAGTATCGCAGCAGTAAATACGCTGTGTATACGGTGTGTGGGTTTATACCCTAAGGGTACAAACACACACACCGGATACGCAGCGTATTTACTGCTGCGATACGCAGCAGATACGCTGCAGATTAGATCTAAATAACTGAACACAGCATCAAATCTGCACCATCAGATCTGCTGCGTATTTGCTGGGTATCTGCTGCGTATACGGTGTGTGTGTTTGTATCCTTAGGGTATAAACCCACACACCGTATACGCAGCGTATTTACTGCTGCGATACGCAGCAAACACGCAGCAAATACGCAGCAGATTAGATCTAAATAGCTGAACACAGCATCAAATCTGTACCAACAAATCTGCTGCGTATTTGTTGCGTATCTGCTGTGTATACGGTGTGTGGGTTTGTACCCTAAGGGTATAAACACACACACCGTATACGCAGCGTATTTACTGCTGCGATACGAAGCTAATATGCAACAAATACGCAGCAGATTAGATCTAAATAACTGAACACAGCCTCAAATCTGCTGCGTATACGGTGTGTGTGATTGTACCCTCTAGGGGTTATCCAGCGCTACAAAAACATGGCCACTTTTCCCCCTCTCGTCTCCAGTTCAGGTGTGGTTTGCATAAAGCTTCATTTACTTCAATGGAATTTAGGGCCCTTTACACAGAAAGATTATCTGACAGATTATCTGCCAAAGATTTGAAGCCAAAGCCATGAGTGGATTTGAAAAGACGAGAAATCTAAGGCTTTCCTTTATGACCTGATCTCTGTTTATAGTCTGTTCCTGGTTTTGGCTTCAAATCTTTGGCAGATAATCTTTCTGTGTAAAAGGGCCCTAAGTTTAAAACCCCACCCAATCTGGAGAAAAGAGACGGGGGGGAAGTAGCCATGTTTTTGTAGCGCTGGATAACCCCTTTAGGGTATATTCACACGAACGGTCTGGCATCGAGATTCTCGCTGCGAGACAGGCAGGTCCTGGCAGTTCCCACAAACTATATACTCGCTGCGGAGTATGTAATTCTGCCGCCCTTAACCCCTTCTGCTCCCCCGCTGTAAGCATACATTACCTGTCCTGCTCTCCCGTCAGGCCAATCAGTGGCTGCGGCTGGGCAACACACTGATTGGCCGGGCGGAAGAGCAGGACGCCGGACCCGTGCAGCGAGGACAGGTAATGTATGCTTACAGCGGGGGAGCCGGCCGGGAGCAGAAGGGGTTAAGGGCGGCAGAATTACATACCTGTTATATACCTGTATATAGTTTGTGGGAACTGCCAGGACCTGCCGGGCTCGCCGCGAGAATCTCGCTGCCAGTTCGTGTGAATATACCCTTAGGGCTCGTTCCCACTGAGCAAAAGCAGCTGAATTTCTGCGCTGAATCAGCGCTGAAATTTCAGCCGTTAAAATAGGTGCAGAGCTAATTTCCATTGTGTTGAATGGAAATTCTGCTCTGCAGTTCACACAGTGGAATTTCCTCACTGAACTAATCCGCTTTCCGCCAGAAGAATGAACATGTTCATTCTTCCGCTAGCGGAAGCCTATACAAATCAATGGGGCTCTGATTTTCTGTTTCAGTGCGGATTCAGCGCGGATTCAGCGCGGAATACAAGCGTAATACAAGCGGAAATTACTCGCTGAATCAGCGCGGAAATGGGGAAAAAGGGGGGGAGGAGGATTCTAGTATATGTTCTGGTATAGTCTAGTTTACTCACCAAATACTCGCTGAATTTCAGCGCTGAATGCATGCGGATTCAGCGCGGATTCCTCGAGTATTCCGCGCTGAATTTGTCAAGAGCTGATTACGAGCTGAACACTTTCCTAGCAGAATACGCAGGGATTCTGCTTGCATTCTGCTTATATTCTGCTCGGAATTCAGCGTCAGTTGATTTCAGGCGGAAATATTTCCTTGCGCAATCCGCTCCTTTTGCTCTGTGTGAACGTAGCCTTAATGGTGCGTTCACACCTACAGGATCTGCAGCTGATTTTCTGCAGCAGATTTCATTTAAATAACTGAACACAGCATCAAATCTGCTGCAGATCCTGTAGGTGTGAACGCACCCTAAAGGGGTTATCCAGTGCTACAAAAACATGGTCACTTTCTTTCAGAGACAAATGACTCTGGTCTCCAGTTCAGGTGCGGTTTGCAATTAAGCTCCATTCACTTCAATGGAACTGAGCAGCAAAACCCCGCCCAAGCTGGAGACAAGAGTGGGGCTGTCTCTGGAAGAAAGTGGCCATGTTTTTGTAGTGCTGGATAACCCTTTTAGGGCCAGTTTCACACATATAGTATCGTAAGGGATTTCTTGCTGCGATAATCTTTGCCATTTTCTATGACTTTACATACAGCTGATTTTTCATTCCGCTGCCTTCCCACTAAACTCACTGCTGCTGGGCTAATATGTTACCTGGCTGCGCTCCCACTTGCTTCCCAGGCTCCCTGATGTCCTGCTCAGCAAACCAATGGCTGCGCGTGGACGGCAGGTATCTGGGAACCTGAGAAGCAAGCGGAAGCGCGGGCAGGTAATGTATTAGCCCAGCAGTGGTGGGTTAAGTGGGAAGGGGCGTTACATTCTCACAGCGGAAAGAAAAATCAGCTGTATGTAAAGCCATAGAAAATGACCAAAAGAGAGTATCGCAGCTTTCACTGTTGGGTGCGTTCACATTCACAGGATCTGCAGCAGATTTGATAGCCAGATTTTATGTGTTGCCCTCTGACCGCTGGTGTGTTTTTTTCGGTTTCTCTCTTGTACTCTGATACGTGGCCCCAGCAATTCGCAGCATAGGGACTGTCGACCAGTTGGAGTCTGCTACTAAGGGTATAAACCCACACACCGTATATGCAGCGTATTTACTGCTGCGATACGCAGCAAATACGCAGCAAACACGCAGCAAATACGCAGCAGATTAGATCAAAATAACTGAACACAGCATCAAATCTGTACCAACAAATCTGCTGCGTATTTGCTGCGTATTTGTTGCGTATCTGCTGTGTATACGGTGTGTGGGTTTGTACCCTAATAATGTGTTTAGACAGAGATTTATCTGACAGATTATTGAAGCCAAAGCCAGGAACAGAGTATAAACAGAGAAAAGGCCATGAAGGAAAGACTGAGATTTCTCCTCTTCTCAAATCCATTTCTGGCTTTGGCTTCAAAAATCTGTCAGATAAATCTCTGTGTGTAAACGTACCATATGTCACAATCATATCTGCAGCTTCAAATCTGCTGCAGATTCTGTACATATGAATAGACTCCAAAGGGGTACTCCAACTAGAGGTAAAAAAAAAATAAACTTGCTGCAGAAGCATATAGCATTGCTTACCTGTCTGACCCAGTTCTGAAACTACCAAAAATCCATTTGTTTTGGGGGTCTTAGTTTTGTATTTTGTGGCTCTACCTCTGGGTTGAGCAGTTGCTCAGTACTACAAGTTCCAGAATGCATTGCTTTCCCTCAGCTGTTCATCACAGTCCTGCACCCTGCCTATAGCTGTTGCAGAACATCTAGGCTGTGTTCACACATTGCATTTTCATTGTAGTACTGAAGGATTCCATTGCAGTACTTTTTACACTTATTTTGAGCTGCTTTTTTCTTCTCATCTCCACGCACGTATTAGGATCAAGCATCTTATGTCTTTAAAGCTGAGGGTCAAAAATAAGGCCTTTATATGATATTATCTTAGACTGCATATACCTGGTCTTGTGCAGGTGGGATTGGCAGTGATGGCTCTGATTT
Source organism: Dendropsophus ebraccatus (assembly GCF_027789765.1). NCBI lineage: Eukaryota > Metazoa > Chordata > Amphibia > Anura > Hylidae > Dendropsophus > Dendropsophus ebraccatus. The sequence continues at coordinate 160,155,894 of NC_091455.1, forward strand.
TCTGTGCCTTTTAGCATCATTTAGTGTTACTGCATCAGTTCACTGACGTACTGCATCATTTTTGTGAAGACTCTGCAGTATTGCGACAGTAATGCAATGAAATGCCAACAAGTGTGTGAACGTAGCCCTAATTTCACAGCAGACTTTTTTTTATCAGTGAAATTGCAGCAGCTGGTTCTGTCACTCCTTGCCTGCTCAGGTGTTGGCTGGAAGGGCTTGTTAGAGATGGTGAGTTACTCAGGTGGGTGGCAGACAAGATCCAGCCAAGTTCTCTGTGACATCAGAGGATGATGCGTTGTCACCAGAGGGGTAAATACAAGTTTTGTAGTCTTATTTTCCATTTTGTACCAGTGGCGAAGCACAGAAAAGCCAGTGAAGTGAGCATTATTCGTAATAACATATTAGTTCGAGTCTGGAGAATGTTGCCAAACCCAAACAGTTTGACAGGTCTGCTCAATGCTACTCTTTGCGTCCGAAAATAAAAGGATGTTTCTACGCTCTGGAAGCACAGCTGGATATATAAAAGGTACCCTGTATCTCCCTGACCTAACAGCTATCTAACAGTGTCAGCAGTTTTGAATGTGAATTACCATGCTTAATTGCATGGTCTGCTGCGCTATTGCATCTGGCAACACGTGTGGTCCTTGCTGCGAGGTTGTGACAAGTCTGCATGGAAAGACACACTTGTGGAATCACCATAAGGATAGCTTCACACGTACCGTATCGCTGCGTTTTTTACATGCGAGTTTTGATTTTCACATGAAAATCATGTGAAAATCAAAATGTGCATTTTAAAAACGCAGCGTTAAAAACGCAGCGATACGGTACGTGTGAAGGCATCCTAAGGCCCCGTTCCCACTGAGCAAAACTAGTGGAATTCCGCGGCGGACAATGCCGTTAGCCTCCCACTCATAATGGGAGTCTATGGGAGGTGCGCACTCCTGCCCTGTCCGCACTGAAGAATGAACATGTTCATTCCACTAGTTTTGCTCAGTGGGAACGGGGCCTTAGGGTACAAACACACACGACATATACGCTGCGTATTTACTGCTGTGATACGCAGCAAATACGCATCAGATACGCAGCAGATTTGATGGTGCAGATTTGATGCTGTGTTCAGCTATTTACATCTAATCTGCTGCGTATTTGCTGCGTATCGCAGCAGTAAATACGCTGCGTATACGGTGTGTGTGTTTATACCCTCAGGGTACAAACACACACGGCATATACGCTGCGTATTTACTGCTGCGATACGCAGCAGATACGCAGCAGATTAGATCTAAATAACTGAACACAGCATCAAATCTGCTGCGTATCTGCTGCGTATACGCTGTGTGTGTTTGTACCCTTAGGGGAAGATTTATCAAACATGGTGTAAAGTGAAACTGGCTCAGTTGCCCCCAGCAACCAATCAGATTCCACCTTTCATTTCTCACAGACTCTTTGGAAAATGAAAGGTGGAATCTGATTGGTTGCTAGGGGCAACTGGGCCACTTTCACTTTACACCATGTTTGATAAATCTCCCCCATAGGGTACAAATACACACAGCAGATACGCAGCAGATTTGATGCTGTGTTCAGTTACTTAGATCTAATCTGCTGCGTCTAGCAGCAGTAAATACGCAGCGTATATGCCGTGTGTTTGTACCCTTAGGCTGCAGTCACACACAGCAGTTTTGTTAGAAAACCTACACTGCAGTTTTGAGCCAAAGCCAGACGTGGATCCAGCAAGAATCAGAGGTATAAGGCCATCATTTACATTTCCCATTTATTTTCAATCCACTTGTCTTTGACTTAAAAACAGCAGTGGTAGTTGTCCAATAAAACTGCTGTGTCTGACTGCGGCCTGATGGGTGTATTCAGTGCCAGTGGTTAGCGCAGCAGGACATGAAAAAGAGATTGTGTTAACACAGTGTGAACCCGGCCTCGTAGAGCCGATAACCTTGTGAAAAGAAAACTGTTGTGTACCCTGCTTTTTAAAGGGGTTATCCAGGATTACAAACAGCACCACCTCTGTCCCCAGGCTCTATGTGGTATTGCAATTCTGCCCTACTCACTCCAATAGAACTTAGGACATGAGAGGTGCTGTTTGTAGAGGAGAGTGCCCATGTCTTTCTAAGCCTAGATGACCACTTTGTTAGCTCCTCACCCCCTAGTAAGTGAGTCACTGAGTGTGGGGATGATCGGGCACTGGGGCTGCCAGCATTGTCATGGGGTATGGTCTTCATATGAGCGTATATACCCTAATATGCAAAACAATGACCTTATCAATGGATTCCTAAGCAGTAGAATCCACCTTGGTAGCGGGCGGCTGCCACTGTCACATATACGGTATACTAGCGTCACAGCTTCCGCCTCCATCTCCAGCCCACACACTTCCGGCTGCGGCCACACGTGGGCGCTCCTCCTGTGACCGGAAGTTACAGTGGCGGATCTGGCAGTCAGGCGGGAGAGTGGCGGCTGCAGCGCGGTGTCCATAGCCGCAGGGTGTCTGTAGTAGGCTAGGGCGGTAACGCAGCAAGGCTGCAGCACTCATTGGTTACAGCTGTTTTAGTTCCCGCTTCTGGTTGCAGCGGGTGAGGTTTTGGTTTGTTGGAAGTGTAAATATTTTGGCCTGATGGTGTGAATAGGGGTGCGGTACCGCGGTGAGGGGGTCACAATGTCGCCCTAGAGTCTTTTCTGCATGCTTTTCTTCTTGTGTTTTATCAAGACTTCTATAAATGATTGAGTTGCGCCCAAGAAAGTTGCCCAGGCTCCCATCCTCAGTAGGTGTCTCCCATAGACAGGAGGGTGACTGTGCAGGAGCCTCAGGGGGAGTAAGGGCTCACAATGGGCTGGGCAAGAAGAGGGGTAGGAAGCCAAAGGTCAGGACACCTGTGCAGTGCAAAGAGGTGAGTACTGAGGAGCATGGACTCCACCCCAGGGACTGCTCTCAGGGGAATGGCCTGCTGCTGGGCACACCACTAACCAAGAGGGGGAGGAAGGTGAAACTTGCTTGTTCTTGTTTACAGCCTTCAGCTGCCCATGAAAACTTGCCCCCAAAGAAAAGGGGGCGAAAGCCAAGAATTGCAAGTTGTGTAAAAGTCAAGCTGGAAAAAAGTAATGGAAAGATCCCATCTGTGAGTTTGGGAATGTGGACTGACATTGTGCAACAGGCTGGTACCGCTCAGAATAAAGTTGCATCTGGAGCGGTTAAAAAGAGGGGGAGGAAACCGAAGATCCAGACACATGCCACATATGAGGGTTCAGGTACGGGGAATACATCATGTGTAAATATCCGTCATCTTAATAGCTGGCCTAAGACACAAGAACAGGTGTCTGCTTGTAGTAAGGTTGGCAGTCAGGCAGTGAGGAAGAAGAGGGGGAGGAAACCAAAGATCCAGCCATGTTCCACCTATGAGGGTTCAGGGAATACATCATGTGTAAATTACATTGATCTTAATAGCTTGTCACTGAAACAAGAAATGGTGTCTTTGTGTAGTAAGGTTGGCAGTCAGGCTGTGAGGAAGAAGAGGGGGAGGAAACCAAAGATCCAGCCGTGTTCCACCTATGAGGGTTTAGGTACATGTGTAAGTGACTTTGGTCTGAATAGCTGGGCTAAGAAACAAGAACAGGTGTCTGCTTGTAGTGAGCTTGGCAGCCAGGCTGTGAGAAAGAAGAGAGGGAGAAAACCAAAGATCCAGACAATTGCCTCATATGGGGTTTCAAGTACATGTAAAAATGACCTAGGTCTGAATAGCTGGTCAAAGAAACAAGAACAGCTTCCTGTGTGTAGTAAGGTTAGCAGCCAGGATGTGAGGAAGAAGAGAGAGAGGAAACCAGGATCACTGCTGTTGAAGACATTGAAAGGGATCAAAGTTCAATCTTCTGACCAAGAAGAGAAAGGTCTTAGTTGTGTAGAAAAAAGTGAGAATAATACGGTTTATGGTAGAGTACAGTGCTGTTTAGTTGGCTCGATTTCTAATATAAGTGCAGAAAATAGAGAGAGTAATGTGAAAGAGCAGCATCCAGGAGCTCTGCATGGAGAAGACAGTAAATCATCTACGGAGCTGACCTGTGTAATATCAGTGCCTGAAAACTCTAGTAAGTGAATGTTATTGAGCAAGCGTCAGTTATGCAAACTATAACAATAGGAGTTGAAGGGGTTGTGTCACTTCAGGGAAACAGCAGGTTAGAAGTTTGTAACCTGTTATGTTCCCGTATGGCAAAGAACACAGGATGAAGATATTTTTCTCATCTTGATCCTCAGCCTTATTTTTAGAAAAACTTGACTTTCATATATATATATGCCCTCAGTGCCCCAATCCAGCCCTAATCGTTATCAGTTGTGAGTATTACTCCTAATGCTGCGTTTACATGGAACGATTATCGTGCGAATTCACGCGATAATGATGGAATTCGAACGATCGTACGTGTAAACGTAGTGAGCGATCAAACGACGTGAGAAATCGTTCATTTTGATCTTTCAAGTTCTCAAATCGTCGTTGATCGTTCGCAAAAAATTCGCAGATCATTCAGTGTGAAGTCGTTCGCTGATTTTAACCAATGTGAGAGGCTTTAAGCGATCGCAAAACAAATTACTGTACGATATATCGTACCGTCTAAACGCTGATCGTTATGAAGAAAAAATCGTTACTGACATCGTTAATCGTACAATCGGGCGAATTGTCGTTCCCGTGTAAACGTAACATAAAACAAGTTCATAAGTGTTGTATGTAATCTAGCGCAGTAGTCGTGGCTGGCCCAATATATCCTGTCTAATCAGGCCTCTCTGGGGGTGTCAGCACAGGATTTTTTGCTCCAGCCATGCCTAGATAAGTACAATGTACATACGGCACAAGACTTTTATACAGTTTATTTTTGGGCATAGAAGTAACACTCATAAAAATAAATAATAAATAAAATAATAAATAAATAATAATAAAAATTACATACATGTTGTGAAACTGTGTCACAGGCTTTATTGCGTTGTATAGCTTCAGACAGCATTTAGCGTTCATTGGGCCTACGCCTTCTGATGAATATCAGCAGAACGGGCTGGCCAGGGGTGGATTAGTGCACTGGGGCGGTAGAAGCCTAAAAGACTGTTAAAGGGTATAAACCCACACACCGTATATGCAGCAGATATGCAACAAATACGCAGCAGATTTGTTGGTACAGATTTGATGCTGTGTTCAGTTATTTAGATCTAATCTGCCGTGCGGGGTTATCCTCGGCTAAAAAAAAATGGCCACTTTCTTCCAGAGACAGCACCACTCTAGTCTCCAGTTTGGCTGGGGTTTTGCAACTCTGTTTCATTGAAGTCAATGGAGCTTAATTGCAAACCACACCTGAACTGGAGACGAGTGGTGCTGTCTCTGGAAGAAAGTGACCATGTTTTTGTAGCACTAGCGACTCAATCTGACCCCTCCAAACCACTTGTACCTTCAGATAGCTGCTTTTAATCCAAGATCTGTCCTGGGGTCCGTTCGGCAGGGGATGCAGTTATTGTCATAAAAATAACTTTTAATCCAGCAACGCTGTGTCTAACGGCCGGGGCTTACATTTGTATATGCATTAGGCTGGCACCACCTCTCCGTCCTTCCTCTCCACCCTCCTCAGCGTTAGGAATGATCCAGGCAGATTGCTCCCTATTCCCCACCTGTTTGTATAATGAAAATGGGCTGGATCGTTAATACACCTGTGCAAAGCTCAAACAGCAGTAAATATTGAAGAGGGGGGGGGAAAGGAAGGACAGAGAGGGTGTGCCAGCCTAATGCATATACAAATGTAAGCCCCGGCCGTTAGACACAGCGTTGCTGGATTAAAAGTTATTTTTATGACAATAACTGCATCCCCTGCTGAACGGACCCCAGGACAGATCTTGGATTAAAAGCAGCTATCCGAAAGGTACAAGTGGTTTGGGGGGGTCAGATTGTGGGTACAGAGTCGCTTAAATATCACAGAAAGGGCACCAAGGATGAAGATAAGAAACTTACCTTCATCCTCAGGGAGGCCTGTTAGTCGCAAGGCGGGCGTCTCATTATACATAAACAATAGATCTCCCTTATAAACCCTGACCCTATAAACTTTTGTTGATGCTTTTTAAGAAAATCATAGTACATTTAATGTTTAAAAGCACAACCCTCTTGCACTGATTCTGCAACAGGGAATAGCCTGTGAAGATACTAGTTCATGTCACTAGCACAATAACCGCAGAGATGCAATGAGGAGTTGCTATTAATACCAAACTGTTTTGTTGCACCAGCAATGACATTGTGAAGTATTGCTATCTCTGCTCATTCTGTTCTAAGTAGTCATTGGGGTGGTGCTGAACAGGGAAGACCAGCTTCCAGTTCCTGGGCCGCCTGCTGTTGTCCTCTTTACAACTTCTGCTGACGTACTATTGCAACAGCAAATGGCTGCTCAGCATAGTGCTGTGTGGACTGAGTGTCTACTTAGCTGTCAGTTCTTTTGTTTGCTACATGCTTTTTTTGTTTGTAGTACGTTGTACATGTTTTTTGCCTTATGTACTTAAAGTGTCACTGTCGTGATTTTTTTTTTTGCAGAAATCAATAGTCCAGGCGATTTTAAGAAACTTTGTAATTGGGTTTATTATCCGAAAAATGCATTTTTATCATGAAAAATCAGTTTGAAGCTCTCCCCCCTGTCTTCATTGTTCTCCTATGGAGAGAGCTAAAGAAAAGACCAAAACAGGACAACAAAGAGTTAATCTACAAATCCCTCACAGGATATCTCTACTGACCATCACCAGTGACCTGTCTGAGCTCAGATTACAGCTGTCACCCAGCTCCGTGCCTGTAATCCTCTGTTATCTGCTTTCTGCTGCCGGCTAACTCCCTCCTTCCTCCTCCCCTCTCCCTAGAACAGACAGGGGACGTCTCCTGCAACAAGTCACAATTTTCAGATTTTTCAGAGTGGATGAAAAAGAGGAAGGAGGGGGGACCTGGGAAAAGGCTTTTTACATGCAGATAATGGCAGATTTGGCTAATAAACCCAATTACAAAGTTTCTTAAAATCGCCTGGACTATTGATTTCTGCAAAAAAAAAAAAATACGACAGTGACTCTTTAAACCTTTAACCCTTTCCCGCACGAGGACGTAACTGTACATCCTCGTGCGGGTGCTGGCATTAAGAGCAGGGCCGCGATCCCGGGTGCCTCATGTAGCCCGGGATCGCGGCTATTAGCGGGCACGGTCCAATCGCCGTGCCCGCTAATTAGATAATCGGAGGCAGCTGTCAAAGATCACAGCTGCCTCCGATTACCGGATTCAGCCGGTCTAGTGTCTGCAGCAGCCGAAAGCAAACGAGTGCCGATCTCATTGATCTTTGCTGTATAACTATACAGCAAATATCTCAATGAGAGATTAAAGTGTATATACTAGAAGTCCCCCAGGGGGGCTTCTAGTATATGTGTAAAAAAAATAAAGTGTTATCAATAAAAAGCCCCCTCCCCTAATAAAAGTCTGAATCACCCCCCTTTTCCCAGGTTATAAATAAAAGTAAATAAACATGTTTGCTATCGCCACGTGCGTAATAGCCCAAACTATTAATTAATCACATTACTGATCTCGCACGTTAAACGGCATAAGCGCAAAAATATCCCAAAGTGCAAAATTGCGCATTTTTGGTCGCATCAAATCCTGAAAAATTGTAATAAAAAGCGATCAAAAAGTCGCATATGCGCAATCAAGGTACCGATAGAAAGAACACATCATGGCGCAAAAAATGACACCTCATACAGCCCCATAGACCAAAGGATAAAAGCGTTATAAGCATGGGAAGGGAGCGATTTTAAGGGACATATATTTGTTAACAATGGTTTGAATTTTTTACAGGCCATCAGATAAAAGAAGTTATACATGTTACATATCGTTTTAATCGTAACGACTTGGCCAACATATTAAACATGTCAGTTTTTCCATAGGACACACAGCGTAAAAACAGTCCCCCCAAAGAAAAAGAATTGTGTTTTTTTTTTTTTTTTTTCAATTTCACTGCGCATATAATTTTTTCCTGGTTTCGCAGCATATTTTATGCAAAAGTTCAGCCTGTCATTGCAAAGTACAATTAGTGACGCAAAAAATAAGGGCTCATGTGGGTCTGTAGGTGTAAAAATGCAAATGCTATGGCCTTTTAAGCACAAGGAGGAAAAAACGAAAACGCAAAAACGAAAATTAGCCTGGTCCCGAAGGGGTTAAAATTTTTATTAAAGTATTGTATTTCCCCCTAAATGTTATAAAAATCAACAATATACACTTATTACGGGAAATGCTTATAAAGGGCTTTTTTCCTTCACGTACTACTGCATCAAGGCTTCACTTCCTGGATAACATGGTGATGTCATGACCCGACTCGTATAATTTTTGGGGGGCAATACAAAAATTGCCGGACTTCTTTAAATTTTAGGGAATAAATAGTGGATATTTCTGTATTTTACTAACTTAATATAATTTTGTTTTAAAGGGAGGACTAGATGTTCCTACATGGGAAAAAGAAAAATCCCAGTTGCTGGAGAGCAGAATGGAACCTCCCTTATGATAGTGTCCTCTGTGTTAAAGGACGAAGTAAAGTCTAAAATGTCAGAAGACAGCATGTCAGTATGTTCAACAAATACCTGTCACGTTCATTCTCCAGAATTGCCAAACCCTGTGGTAAAGTTATATAAATGCAAAAGTCTACATTTACACTGTTCTGACGAAAGACTTGGGAATGTGTTGACCACCCAGAATAACCAAAACCCCTCCTCCCTTACTGATTATACAGCATCAGACAATGTTGGCATTTCTGAAAAAGGAAACAAAAGTCACAATAAACATGAAGATGAATCTGCTCCAGTGGCAAATAGTCAAAAGCACCTAAAGACGCTTCTTAAAGTAAAGTTAAATTTTAGAAAGAAAGAGCAGAACAGAAATAATTACTCTGAGGAAGGCAACGTCGAGCATAAGACTGTTGACTCTTTTGCTATAGACTTGAAAAATGAAGGCCAAAAACAAGGGCAACACTGCATATCTAAGCCAACATTTTCATCAAACTTACAAAATGTGACTTTAATGGACAATTTAAATAATAACACTATGGTGTCAGCATTGCTGATCTCCACTAAAGAACAGAATAAAGTTGGCACTCCGTGGCACGGCTGGCGTAGTCAAATTTCTTTTGCATCTGATGAGGAAATTAGTGACCAGGGCTCTGATAAGTCTTCTACTATAACCGTTTGCTCTTCTAATGGTTCTCTAGCAAAAAACAATGTAACCTGTCAACGTGTAATTCCATTCACTGGGAAACATATTTGGAGGTGTTCATGTGCTAGAACGTATGTATCGGCCTTGCCTAGAAAAAGACCTGCTGATGTCAAAAACACAGTCATCTTGGGTATTGAGGCTGAGCGGTCACTGGAAATTTACTCAGATGATATGCTTTTGCTGTGTGATGTCATCCAGGAAAGGGAAAGAGAGGATAACTGTGAAGCAATCTGTAAAAAGAGAAAAATGCATTTACATGATGAAAGCACATCACCTCATAATGTCACCTTTGAATCCACATTGGATGAGTCACTTTCAAATGACAGTAAATGTGTGGGTGATACACTATTAGGTATTAGTGAAACAACCAATGCAACTCTTATTTTGCCTTTAGCATCAGGGCCCGCAAGGAAAGATGCTGGCTTAGATTGTAGCAATGATTCAGAAACTGGTAAGGCCCTAGTTGACACGGCCAAGTTTCATCAGTTACAAAGAGAAGATAAAACACAACTACACAACAACCTACCACCCTCCAAATCTTTAACAGACCAAAAAATAGTAGCTGAACCAGTCCTTTTCAAGATTCCCAATGACGAGACCACTACTTTACTAAATCAATATGTTCCTGTCGTCTGCAAAATGAACAAAGACTTAAACAGTGAGCTCTGTCCACAGTCCATGGAGAATGGTGACACTAGTGCCCTGACCGATAACGTACAAAGCAGTGAAGGACATTCTGGTGGCGCATCAAGCTGTTATCCTTCAGAATGCTTTGATAAAGGAGGCTCAATAGATGATAAAAATGCATGTGATACTTCAATCACACTTGCATCAGCATCTACTAAAATGTCTGCTAGCGGCAATACTCTAGATCTGTTGAAAGCGTATGAAGAAGACATGCTGGTTTTAGATGTCATTCCCGATGATCCAGAGTTGTTTGGCTTTTCCACTAGGGAAGACAGAAGTCCTCCTTCAAAAAAGTGTTGTAATACAAGCAATAGTGGTAATAGCTCCCAACCAAAGAGCATTCCGTCAATATCTAAAGTTCATAAGAAACCAGTGATTCCAGGCTATGAAAGGTAACTTTATTACTGGAAGTACACACGCGTAAACAGAGTGACTGGCACTATCGTAATGTGAATACAGTCCTATCTTTTTACCCCGTAATTGTTTTGCCAACAGTCATTCAACTGGGGTGCTCCTCTCCGTAGTGAAGCTTCAAGTCATGATACGAACATGTAATAAGGTAATGGGAGGGCACTCACCATAAAACATGACTTATTTTCAATTCATTAAAACCGTTCCATTTTCCTTCGGGGACTGATTTGAAAATAATGAATTGAAAATAAGTCGTGTTTTATGGTGAGTGCCCTCCCATTACCTTATTACATGTTTTTATTACTGGAAGGACAATATAATAATTTTTTTATTGATATAGTGGCAACTGTGTTCGAAAGCACTGTACAGAGCTGCAGTGACTGTCAGGTTTCAAGCGTTCCCACTATGAGTTGCAAATGAGCCCCTGCTAAAGTTGTGGTTTATCAATTGAAAACTGGAGCATGGCTGTGAGGTTGGCAAAGGTTTTTCAGGGGGTACATGATGGCCTGTTTTATCTGAGACGACGTATAGGATAGGGGGACCGAATTTCTGGTGACCCAGACTGTGCCACTATCGTTATAACTTTAAAAATATAAATCAACAGTAGATGTGTTATAAAGAAAGTTTGTAACTTACATTAATTATTTATTAATTATTTATTTATTTTTTAGTTATGCTTTAAAACAAAGCTATGCTATACTTGTATCCAGGTCTAGTCTGCTGAAGGCAGCTTGTGCTGGTTGAAAAAAGAGACCAAAAGCAGGATGTCCCGGCCAGTACAGAGTAGGGATGTCACAATACCAGAATTTTGAGTTCGATACCCATACTCTATTTTTTTATTTCGATATACAATACCCAAGTATGAGAAAAAGCTACACCCTCAACTGTTTTTATGCTGTTAAGGTCTTCAGGTCTGCACTAATACGGTGTTATGGAGTTTTTATTTTATATTACTACTTTACAAATAGTTTAACATTTTATAAATAAAAGAGCTTAACCCCTTAACGACACATGACAGGTATACCTGTCATGCGGGCGTTAAGGGGGATTCAGAGAGGGCTCCCGACTTGAGCCCTTTCTGCAGCCCGCGGTCCCCGGTTGCGTTGTGTAGCTAGGGACCGCGGGTATTAGCTGCCGCGGACGGCTAGTTAACCGACAGCTGCATTTGAATAGTGTATGTGGCCCCTCTCCCTGGTGTCTAGTGGGGAAGATCTGTTCTAATGAGCCGGCCGGGGCTCAGTATCGGAATGACGCTGATCCCGGTTCAGCAATCTATGTAGATGGTCTGCAGCAGACCATTATAATAGATCACCAATCTGATGGATCATTACTCTATTATATACACAGTATTGATCTCAATGGGAGATTAGTGCTGTGTATATAGAAGTCCCCCAGGAGAATATGTTTTTATTAATAAAAAAAAAAAAAACCTCCCCTAATAAAAGTTTGAATCACCGTCCTTTTCCCGTTTTATAAATAAAAAATAAATAAAAAAACATGTTTGGTATCATCAGAAATATCAAATTATTTAATTAATGATCCCTTACAGCAAACAGCGTAAGCGCAAAACAATTCCAGAGTGCAAAATTGTGCATTTTTGGTCGCATCAAATCCAGAAAAATTGTAATAAAAAGCGATCAAAAAGTTGCATATGCGCAATCAAGGTACCGATAGAACAGATTATGGCGCAAAAAAATGACACCTCACAGAGCCCCATAGACCAAAGGATAAAAGTGCTATAAGCCTGGGAATGGAGCGAATTTTAAGGAAAATATATTTTCTGTAAAAGGTTTATTTTTTTACGAGCAATCAATTAATCAAAAAGTTATGCAAGTTTTAATCGTATCAACTTGAGGAACATATCTAACAAGTCAGTTTTTCCGTAGGACACACGGTGTAAAAAAGAAGCCCCCCCCCCAAAAGAAAAAGAATTGCGTATTTTTTTTTTTTGTTTAAATTTCACCGCGCATATAATTTTCCTGGTTTCGCAGCATATTTTATGAAAAAATTCAGCCTGTTGTTGCAAAGTACAATTAGTGATGCAAAAAATAAGGGCTCATGTGGGTCCGTAGGTGTAAAAATGCAACTGCTATGGCCTTTTAAGCACAAGGAGGAGAAAACGCAAAAACGAAAATTAGCCCGGTCCAGAAGGGGTTAAAGTTGTCCTACTCTGACTCTTCTAACCTCTGACTCCTGTAACCTTTCATGTTTTGCCCTGTATTTTTTGCACTGTGATCTACAGTTTTATTCGGTATCACGTTTGTATATATATGTGACCTTTTGATCACATAATGAATTTTTTTGGAGGTCATGATGTGACCAAAAATCATAGTAAAAATACAGTATTTTTTAAGTAGCTATCCCTCACGTAGGTAGCCCACAGAGTAGTCATCTCCCTGTAGTAAGCACCCCCTCTATAGTCAATTCCCCCGTAGTGTAAACTCTCCCCTGTAGGAAATTTCCCCTCCATAGTCAATTCCCCTGTAGGTAAACCCTATCTTTTGCAGGTAATCCCCCTGTACATAATCACCACTTTTTAGGTAATGCCCACTCTTCAGGCAATCCCTCTGCAAGTAAACCGGTGCACTGTGCATTCCTAGCACAGAGTACCAGAGTCCCAACCAGTACAGCTCTCCCCCCCCCCAAACCAGCACAAGGCTTAAAGGGGTATTCCCCCCAAAAAAATTTTTGCATTAATACGTTGCCCACCCGTAGCTTTCCATCTTTCCAATATAAAGTTATTACGCATTCTCCACAGTTTTGCTGTTATCTAGAGGCACTCACCCCCACCGTTTGCATTGAATCATCAGCTCTTAGTCCACTCCGACACGCTCCCTGCTCCTGGCCCCGACCCTCCGAGACGGCTTAACGTGTCCTCCCTCTCTTCAATGGGCCGGCTTCTAACCCTGCCTATTGAAGTGAGGGAGGACACTGACAGCTGCTGCTGCTGTCTCCCGACTGCCTCCCCCCAGGTCACCTGTGTGCCCCCTCGCCCCTGAACACACCTGTGCCCCCCCCCCCCCGGCGGCTCACCTCGGCACCCCCCGCCCCCCCTCCGGGACTCACCGGCACCACAACCCCCGTTCTCACCCGCAGCACCTCGGCCCAAGACCCCCGTCTCACCCGCGGCACGACCACCCCCGTTCCCACCTGCAGCACCTCGGCCCACGAACTCACCCCCCCCCCCCCCCCGTCTCAGCCGTGGCACAGCTGGCAGCGGTGGTACCAACACCCCTGGACCGCACACAGCTCAGTACAGCACCCCCCGCCGCCGGCTACTTTGCTTGGTTGCCGGGATGCGGGGGGGTGCTATGGGGCGCTCACTAATCGTCCGATTTTCCCCCCCCCCCGCCTCCTCCTATACCAAGTACATCCCCCCCCCTTCCGATACCGAATACATCACTCCCTCATCGGATCTGCAGCATCGGGCCGTCTCTCAGGTTCCATCACAGCAGCTGCAGCAGCTCACCGTGCTTTGTCCCGCACAGAACGCTGTGAGCTCCTGCTGTGATGGAAGCTGAGACGGCCCGGCGCTGCAGATCCGATGAGGGGGTGATGTATTCGGTATCGGAAGGGGGGGGGATGTACTTGGTATAGGAGGAGGGGGGGGATCGGACGATTAGTGAGCGCCCCATAGCACCCCCCGCATCCCGGCAACCAAGCAAAGTAGCCGGCGGCGGGGGGTGCTGTACTGAGCTGTGTGCGGTCCGGGGGTGTTGGTACCACCGCTGCCAGCTGTGCCACGGGTGAGACGAAGTAAGTATTGCTTTGTTTTAAAACATAATAAAAAAATTATGTTAATCGCCCTGTTGATTTGAATTTTATAATGACAGTGACACTTGAAGGTTTATGTGTCAGATTGCTCTGATGACGTGAAAAACTAGTGAATTCACTTACAGAAGCACCTGATGCAACAAGCAAATATATGGCATGTAATGGGTTAAAACTACTCAGAGCGAGAATTCTAGTTACAGTGGGAGCCCAGCTGTCAAACTGACAGCCAATCTCCCACAATGCCAGTGCGAGAGTGCGGTATTTACTTATTCCAACCACAACGTAAAAAGGTGTATTGGTCGGAATAAGGCCCATTAGTGACTGCAATATAATAGGGTATTAGTGGTCACTAAGGGGTTAAGATTGTGTGAATGTGTAAACAGTTGCTGTATAATGTAATCGTTTCTTTTTTTTATTGTACTAATATGTGTATTTGTTTTTTTTCCCCAGTAAAACATGCATAACAAGAATAGAATATGTTCCTGAAAAAAGAACAGATTTTGTACATGATTGCATTAATGGTAAGAACAGTGTTATGTATATAACTAGAAAAATTATCTGTCTGCCAAAGTATAAACTTTTGTCTTTGTGTTTATTGGGTTTGTTCCAAGTTGGATTGTGTTAGTTGGATTTGTTCCAACTTCACATACAGTAAGGGCAGCTGACTGTAAGCCACTTCTAGTACACCGCGCCCTGCCGGTAAACCCAACCCCACCGCTGGTACAAGCCTCTCCCATCTGCAGGTCAGACTGGGAGACTTTTTTTCAAATGAAGAGTCGAGATTTCGGCTCTTAGAACAGTGAATCAGAAATAATGCAAACAGCGCCCCGGGTGTCAAAAAAAAAAAGGCTAGGTTTAAAACACATTATGGACAAAATATTTACAAGATTGTTAGTAAGTCCAGGATCTGTTAAAAAAAAAAAAAAGACAGGTACTCTTTAAGGGGAAATCACTAGTAGCCCTGTATACTCTAGTACAGCGTTTCCCAACCGGGGTGCCGCGGCACACTGGGGTGGCGGGAGAACCCGCCAGGGGTGCCGCGGGATCCCGGTGGGAAATGTGCGCTCTCACTTTAAGCATCCCGAGACACTGCGGATGCACAGATTTGATGTTCCGCCCGCACAGTGAGCGGGCGGAACATTAAAGTGAGCATAATGTAGGAGCAGGAAGTGTCAGCATCCTGCTCCTACATTCACCCCATAGGCTGCCGGCACTTCATACCAGCAGCCTATGGGAGGCCGGGACGTGACCTCTCCGGCAGGCGTGATGATGGGACATCATCACGTCTCCCGAAAGTCCCGTCCCCGCGGCTCGCAAGATGGAGCCAGAAGAGGAGGAGGAGAGCTTCTGCCTGCAGCCACAGCGTGGATTAGGTGAGTAGGATGTTTTTTTTTTTTTAGGGGCAGAGCAGGGGGCATTATTAGTTTATGGGGGCACCTCTGGGGGCATTATTAGTTCATGGGGGGCACCTCTGAGGGCATTATTAGTTCATGGGGGGCACCTCTGGGGGCATTATTAGTTCATAGGGGAACCTCTGGGGGATTATTAGTTCATGGGGGCACCTCTGGGGGCATTATTAGTTCAAAAGGGGCACCTCTTGGGGCATTATTAGTTCATAGGGGGCACCTCTGGGGACATTATTAGTATATGGGGACACCTCTGGGGGCATTATTAGTGTATGGGGACACCTCTGGGGGCATTATTAGTGTATGGGGCACCTCTGGGGGCATTATTAGCTCATGGGGGAACCTCTGGGGGCATTATTAGTATATGGGGGCACCTCTGGGGGCATTATTAGTTCATGGGGGGCACCTCTGGGGGCATTATTAGCTAATAGGGGAACCTCTGGGGGCATTATTAGTATATGGGGATGCACCTCTGGGGGCATTATTAGTTCATGGGGGCACCTCTGGGGGCATTATTAGTTCATGGGGGCACCTCTGGGGGCATTATTAGTTCATGGGGGCACCTCTGGGGGCATTATTAGTTCATGGGGGCACCTCTGGGGGCATTATTAGTTCATGGGGGCACCTCTGGGGGCATTATTAGTTCATGGGGGCACCTCTGGGGGCATTATTAGTTCATGGGGGCACCTCTGGGGGCATTATTAGTTCATGGGGGCACCTCTGGGGGCATTATTAGTTCATGGGGGCACCTCTGGGGGCATTATTAGTTCATGGGGGCACCTCTGGGGGCATTATTAGTTCATGGGGGCACCTCTGGGGGCATTATTAGTTCATGGGGGCACCTCTGGGGGCATTATTAGTTCATGGGGGGCACCTCTGGGGGCATTATTAGTTCATGGAGCACCTCTGGGGGGGTATTAGTATATGGGGGCACCTCTGGGGGGGTATTAGTATATGGGGGCACCTCTGGGGGCATTTAGTTCATGGGGGGCACCTCTGGGGGCATTATTAGTTCATCACAGCAGGGGATCCTACATACAGGGGGCATCCCACATTCCTACTCTCTTTACTGCACGTAACACCAAACAGCGCAGTTACTTTGGGAGCCGACAGGAGGGAGAAAGGAAAGGAAGCTGCTAGAAATGTGCGGAGCCTAAATTGTTTGTCTCGCAGGTTCTGAAAAGATGAAACGTATCTGGAAGGAATCATCATGGAGGACTGGGCCGGATGGAGAGGAAAAGGGAAAGTGACGCCTCAGATCAAAGACGTCACCTGTGAGTCACTGTATGACCGTTTTCTTATTTTGTAGAACATTATTTAGTAGGGGTGCCACGAGGATTTTTTTTTCCCAAGGGGTGCCCCCAGGTGGAAAAGGTTGGGAAGCAGTGCTCTAGTAGTTACAAACAGCTCAATTCATTTTAAACCTCAAAAATACCTAACAGGTAAGAGATGGATTCATCAGATTTTTGGCAGAGCTGGTTTATAAGTAAGATTGATGGTTTTACTGCCAGGTGCAGAGACAATGGGGGAGATTTATCAAACATGGTGTAAAGTGAAACTGGCTCAGTTCCCACTAGCAACCAATCAGATTCCACCTTTCATTCCTCACAGACTCTTTGGAAAATGAAAGGTGGAATCTGATTGGTTGCTAGGGGCAACTTAGCCAGTTTCACTTTGCACCATGTTTCATAAATCTCCCCCAATGACTTTTACCTGATCCAACTCTGGAGCAGGGAATATACTATACAATCATCTAGGGCTGGGCTGTATACCGTAAAAATACTGATACTGTCAGATACTGCCAGGATGGTATCTGCATTATTTTTCCTCCCCTCACCCGGCAGCCGCATGCTCTGCTCTACTCAATTAATCTCCCTCACATCCCTGCTCCTACACTGCCTGGCCTGGGTAAAACTATTCTGCTGTCTGGGGGGCGGGGTTCTCCATGTGTGACGCTCGGTCCAGGACACTTAACAGTAGTTAGCATCGCCCTCTCATTTCTACCTGCTGCACCCACACTGAGCGCGGGGCACCAAGGATTCTGATGCAGGGAGAGAGAGAGAGGGGTGTCGGTTGGAGAGGTGGGGGCTGGAAAGCTGATCCTCCGATTTACCTCCCGATCTCAGCCAGGGTGCACATATACTGGTGCAGGGCAGAGGATGGAAGATCCTGCTGCGGGGGGCTGAAGAGGATTGCTGAAGAACTGACAGGCTGCATCCAGGCGGCAGCTCCCCATCGAGTGTGTGCTCAGTGCTGCTGCTGGGGGTCAGGTATGGGTCGGCACTTCCTCGCTCCACTGGGCACCGCACTCTGTCTTGCACAGGAATCCGCGGCGCCCTGTTATCTTTTGTCAGTGCTGTAAGCAGCCATGTGCAGGGCCGCTTTAACCAGAGGGCACATGGTGCACGTACATCGGGCCCACTGGTTAAAGGGGCCCCCCCGAGCAGGCCGGCCTTTGCTATGTGCGACCAATGCGGTCGCACAGGGCTCCGGCCACCAGCCTGTCAGGGGGGAGCGCCATGGATGGGTAATCTACTTACCCCTCCATGGCGCCCCCTGCAGGGCCTCCCCGCCCGCTGCTGCTGCGACGCTTCAGCGCTGCAGCAGCAGCGACACTGACAGAGAGCGAGCCATTGGCTCCCTCCCTGTCAGTCACTCTTGTGGCCGCACTTCCTGCGGTCACAAGAGGCCGCACTCTCCCTCTAGCGCCCGACGTCACTGGAGCGTCGGCGCAAGGGTAAGGGGAGTGCAGCCTCTTGTGACCACAGGAAGTGCGGCCACAAGAGGGAAGAAAGGAGGAACGCGTGGACCTAGGTGAGTAAGTGTTTTTTTCAATGTTGTATGGGAGGGGGAGCTATATACTATGGGGGAGCACATGGGAGCTATATACTATGGGGGAGCACAGGGGAGCTATATACTATGGGGGAGCACAGGGGAGCTATATACTATGGGGGAGCACAGGGGAGCTATATACTATGGGGGAGCACAGGGGAGCTATATTCTATGGGGGAGCACAGGGGAGCTATATTCTATGGGGGAGCACAGGGGAGCTATATACTATGGGGGAGCACAGGGGAGCTATATACTATGGGGGAGCACAGGGGAGCGATATACTATGGGGGAGCACAGGGGAGCGATATACTATGGGGGAGCACAGGGGAGCTATATACTATGGGGGAGCTATATACTATGGGGGAGAGCACAGGGGGGCTATATATTATGGAGAGCACAGGGGGCTATATACTATTGGGGAGAGCACAGGGGGGCTATATACTATTGGGGGGGGAGCACAGGGGGGCTATATACTATTGGGGGGGAGCACAGGGGGGCTATATACTATTTGGGGAGCACAGGGGGGCTATATACTATTGGGGGAGAGCACAGGGGGGCTATATACTATTGTGGGAGAGCATAGGGGTCTATATACTATTGGAGAGCACAGGGGGGCTATATACTATTGTGGGAGAGCACAGGGGGGGCTATATACTATTGGGGAGAGTGCACAGGGGGGCTATATACTAATGGGGGAGCGCACAGCAGGACTGTATATAACTAGAGGAGCACATGAGGGTCTATATACTACAGGGACACCTTAAAACTATGGAGGCACAGAGGGGTGTAACTATGTAGGGGTACAGAGGGGTGTTACTACTGTATAGGGGTATAAGGGACCTAACTACTGGATGTGTTGGAGCCTAAAATATTTGTCTGGCAGATTCTGGAAAGAAGATTCACAGCCAGGAGAAGACTTCAAGGTGGCCCAGGCTGGATGGAGAGAAAAAGAAAAGGTCGGACAGACTCTGATCGGAGAAGACGCCCCCGGTGAGTCACTGGATGTAACTGCACTCTGTTATAGGGTTGTAGTGTTAGGGGTCATGATGTGGCGGTATTATGTAATGGTATCATTGGTGATATCTTTCTGTTTTGTTTAGTGCAGTTTTTATGTAATATGTAGTCACTGTATGGTGGAAATAGTGTTATAAGGTAACTACTGTATGTATTGGGGCTCTTGATACAGTGTGGGGGCAAATTCAGTACATTGTACAATGTGCCGAAAGGGAAGGGGGGGCCCACTCTTGAGGGCTGTGCACTGGGCCCACCAATGTATTAAAACGGCCCTGGCCATGTGTGACACTCTGCTTGGGACACTGCCAGCAGATATATGTGCTACAACACTGAGTGACAGGGCGCTAAGGATTCCTGTGCGGGAGAGAGAGCAGTGCCCGGTGGAGCATGGAGGTGCCGACCCATTCCTGACCCCTGCAGCCACTGTATGTGTGGGAAAGGGGGGCCAGGGCAGAACAGCATGTGACAGAGTGACTGGGGGTAGATATTAGATAGAAAGAGATAGAAAGGACTCCTATTTATCTGTCTATGTATCTCCTATTATCTATATCTATCTCTTTCTCCTCTCTCTCTTATCTATCTTTCTCCTCTCTCTCTTATCTCTCTCTCTCTTATATCTCTCTCTTATCTCTCTCTTATCTCTCTCTCTCTTATCTCTCTCTCATCTCTCTCTCTCTCTTATCTCTCTCTCTCTCTTATCTCTCTCTCTCTCTCATCTCTCTCTCTCTCTTATCTCTCTCTCTCTCTTATCTCTCTCTCTCTCTTATCTCTCTCTCTCTCTTATCTCTCTCTCTCTCTTATCTCTCTCTCTCTTATCTCTCTCTCTCTCTTATCTCTCTCTCTCTTATCTCTCTCTCTCTCTCTCTCTTATCTCTCTCTCTCCTTAGGTATATAGCAAACAATATAGGAAGCGCACTAAGCGAGCTGTTGGTGCCAGCCGATGAATCGCAGACCTTGGATCAAGTCAGCTAGTAAAAAATACTCTGCAGCACATTAATGGTAATACAAACATGGATTTATTCCATATAACAATGTGCAGCAAGCTTCAAAAGTAATATACAACGTTTAGGCGTCTCCTTTGCCATTTCCAAGTGGAGACTTCAAAACGTTGTGTATTACTTGTGAAGTTTGCTGCACATTGTTGTCTGGAAAAAATCTACGTTTGTATTATCATCAGAAAATGGGGTTTTCAAAAGGGGTGTGGCTTTTAACCCCTTAAGGACCGGGCCTGAAATGGCCTTAAAGGGGTATTCCCCCCCAAAGCAAAAAAAAAATGTAATGCCCCCAAACCTAGCTATTCTTACTCACCAAGTCTCCCCGAGTATTTTGAGCCGTCTCCCATCTTTCTAGCTGCTGCCATTTCTGAGTTACAAGTTTTTCTAAAAGATGGTCTATAATGGTCAGGAAACTACATTTCCCATCATGCAATGCTTCTGTCTGATGATGAAGTAGCAGAGCTGAGATGATGATGGCGGCGTAGCAGAGCTGAGATGTTGATGGCGTAGCAGAACTGAGATGGTGCAGCAGAGCTGAGATGGTGATGGCGTAGCAGAGCTGAGATGGTGCAGCAGAGCTGAGATGGTGATGGCATAGCAGAGCTGAGATGGTGCAGCAGAGCTGAGATGGTGATGGCATAGCAGAGCTAAGATGGTGATGGCATAGCAGAGCTAAGATGGTGATGGCATAGCAGAGCTGAGATGGTGATGGCATAGCAGAGCTGAGATGGTGATGGCATAGCAGAGCTGAGATGGTGAGATGGTGCAGCAGAGCTGAGATGGTGATGGCATAGCAGAGCTGAGATGGTGATGGCATAGCAGAGCTGAGATGGTGATGGCATAGCAGAGCTGAGATGGTGATGGCATAGCAGAGCTGAGATGGTGATGGCATAGCAGAGCTAAGATGGTGATGGCATAGCAGAGCTGAGATGGTGATGGCATAGCAGAGCTGAGATGGTGATGGCATAGCAGAGCTGAGATGGTGATGGCGGCGTAGCAGAGCTGAGATGTTGATGGCGTAGCAGAACTGAGATGGTGCAGCAGAGCTGAGATGGTGATGGCGTAGCAGAGCTGAGATGGTGCAGCAGAGCTGAGATGGTGATGGCATAGCAGAGCTGAGATGGTGCAGCAGAGCTGAGATGGTGATGGCATAGCAGAGCTAAGATGGGGATGGCATAGCAGAGCTGAGATGGTGATGACATAGCAGAGCTGAGATGGTGAGATGGTGCAGCAGAGCTGAGATGGTGATGGCATAGCAGAGCTAAGATGGTGATGGCATAGCAGAGCTGAGATGGTGATGGCATAGCAGAGCTGAGATGGTGATGGCATAGCAGAGCTGAGATGGTGATGGCATAGCAGAGCTGAGATGGTGAGATGGTGCAGCAGAGCTGAGATGGTGATGGCATAGCAGAGCTGAGATGGTGATGGCATAGCAGAGCTGAGATGGTGATGGCATAGCAGAGCTGAGATGGTGATGGCATAGCAGAGCTGAGATGGGGATGGCATAGCAGAGCTGAGATGGGGATGGCATAGCAGAGCTGAGATGGTGATGGCATAGCAGAGCTGAGATGGTGATGGCATGGCAGAGCTGAGATGGTGATGGCATGGCAGAGCTGAGATGGTGATGGCATGGCAGAGCTGAGATGGTATTGGCATGGCAGAGCTGAGATGGTGATGGCATAGCAGAGCTGAGATGGTGATGGCATAGCAGAGCTGAGATGGTGATGGCATAGCAGAGCTGAGATGGTGATGGCATAGCAGAGCTGAGATGGTGATGGCATAGCAGAGCTGAGATGGTGATGGCATAGCAGAGCTGAGATGGTGATGGCATAGCAGAGCTGAGATGGTGATGGCATAGCAGAGCTGAGATGGTGATGGCATAGCAGAGCTGAGATGGTGATGGCATAGCAGAGCTGAGATGGTGATGGCATAGCAGAGCTGAGATGGTGATGGCATGGCAGAGCTGAGATGGTGATGGCATAGCAGAGCTGAGATGGTGATGGCATAGCAGAGCTGTGATGGTGAGTCGATACTTATAACAAATCTTTATGAAAAAACCCAAAATAGCGTGAAAAATTGTGAAAAAATGCATTTTTCCAACTTTAAAACTTTTCTGCTTATACAAAAAAATGGTTATACCACATAAATTATATATTAAATAGCATTAGCAACATGTCTACTTTATGTTGGCGGCATTTATTAAACTATCTTTAATTTTTTTTAGACAATAGAAAGCTTAAAACATTAGCAGCAAATTTCAAAATTGTCAGTAAACTTTTTAGGGACCTGTTCAGGTTTAAAGTGTATTTGAGGAGACTGTGTGTTAGAAAGCCCCACAAAGCACCCCATTTCAGAAACTGCACCCCCCAAACTCTGCAAAAGCACATCCAGAAACTTTTTTAACCCTTTAGGGGAGTCACAGAAATAAAAGCTAAGTGTGTAAGAAATTTGAAAATTTAAATTTTCTGTGCAGAGATTTTATTGTAATCCAATATTTTTCATAATTATGAACCTATTACCAGAGAAATGCACCCCAATATTTATTGCACCGTTTCTGCAGTTTATAGAAATACTCCATATGTGGCCCTATTGCGCTATTTGACGCAACCACAAGCCTCAGATATAAAGGAGCGCCTAGTGAATTTCAATGGCTCCGTTATATTTGGTAATTTCTGACTGTACCACTTCAGGTTGGCAGAGGCTCTGGGGTGCCAACACCTAAAAAACACCCCTAAAGGGACACCATTTAGAAAACTACACCCCTCAAGGAATGTAACAAGGGGTGCGGTGAGCATTTGGACCCCACAGGTGCTTCACAGATTTTCCGAACAATGTGGCGTGAAAAAAGACAAAGTATTTTTTACACTAAAACGTTGTTCTAGCCTTCAATTTTTCATTTTCACAAAGGGATAAAAGGCAAAAAAAAAAAAACACAAAACATGTAGCGCAGTTTCTCCCGAGTATGGAAATACCCCACATGTGGACATAAAGTGCCAAGCGGGCGCAGAATGAGCCTCCAAAGGGAAGGAGCGCCAATTGGCTTTTGGAAGCTGGATTTCACTGGAATGGTTTTTAAGGGCCACGTCGCATTTACAGAGCCCTCGTGCTGCCAAAACACTGGAAACCCCCCAAAAGGGACCCTATTCTGGAAACTACACCCCTCAAGGAATCTTAACAAGGGGTGCAGTGAGCATATGGACCCCACTGGTGACTGGCACAAATGTGGAACAATGTGACGTGAAAGTGAAAAATTTCATTTTTTCATTTTCACGGCACAAATGTGCCCGTCATCAAGGGGTCCATATCCTCATTGCACTCCTTGTTAGATTCCTTGAGGGGTGTAGTTTCCAGAATAGGGTCACTTGTGGGGGGTTTCCACGGTCTTGGTAGCACAGGGGCTCTGTAAATGCGACATGGCGTTCATCATCCATTCTAGCCAAATCCAACCTCCAAAATCCAAATTGCGCTCCTTCCCTTCGGAGGCTTGCACTGCACCCACATGGCGCTTTATGTCCACATTTGGGGTATTTACGGACTCGGGGGAAATTGCTCTACACATTTTGTGTTGTTTTTTTTTTCTCTTTTAACCCCTTGTGAAAATGATAAATTCAAGGCTAGACCAACATTATAGTGTTAAAAATGTAATATTTCATTTTCACGCCACATTGTTCCACATTTGTGCCCGTCACCAGTGGGGTCCATATGCTCCCTCCACCCCTTGTTACATTCCTTGAGGGGTGTAGTTTCCATAATGGGGTTACTTGTGGGGGGTTTCAACTGTCTTGGCAACACAAGGGCCTTTTAAATGCAACATGGCCCCACGAAATCCATTCCATCCAAATCCAGCCTCAAAAAACCAAATGGCGCTTCTTCCCTTTGGAGGCTTACCCTGCACTCGCATGGCGCTTTATGTCCACATGTGGGGTATTTCTGTACTCAGGGAAAATTGCTCTACACATTGTGTTTTTTTTTTATCTTTTAGCCCCTTGTGAAAATGAAAAAATCATGACAAGATCAATGATTTAGAGTAAAAATTTAAAAAAAAATTACACTAAATGTTGGTCTAGCCTTGATTTTTTTTTTTCCATTTCCACAAGGGGTTAAAAAAGAAAATAAACGCAAAACGTGTAGGGTAATTTCCCCTGAGTACGAAAATACCCCACATGTGGACATAATGTGCCATATGGGCACAGGGCAAGCCACCAAAGGGACAGAGCGCCATTTAGAGGCTGGAATGGAGGATGGAGGCCATGTCGCAATTACAAAGCTCCTGTGCTGCCAGGACAGTAGAAACCCCCCACAAGTGACCCCATTCTGGAAATTACACCCCATAAGGAATCTAACGAGGGGTGTAGTGAGCATATGGACCCCACTGGTACATGTGTAGAACATGTGCCGTGAAAATAAAAAATACCATTTTTTTCATTTTCACGTCCCAAATGTGGCCGTCACCAGGGGGCCATATACCCGCTGCCCCCCTTGTTAGATTCCTTATGGGGTGTAGTTTCCAGAATGGGGTCACTTGTGGGGGGTTTCTACTGCCCTGGCAGCACAGAGGGTTTATAATTGCATCATGGCATCCTCCAATGGGAATGGCGACCATACCTTTTTAGCTGGGGAAAAGGGACAATTCTAATTTATTTGGGGGTATTAGGCCAATTATTACTTTTTAAGGTTGAAAATGACAGGTGTCCATCAAATTCAACCTGTGTTGATCCAGAGGAAGGCAAAAAAAACCTTGTGAGGCAGACGACAATAGCCTCATCACAGGGGAAAAATTCCTTCCTGACTCCATATTGGCAATCAGAATAATCCCCGGATCAACGTGACCCCTGAAATAGGAATAAGGGACAGAATTTAGATAATGTGGAACTCCAATGACGTGTGGTGCGCCTTGAAGCAATCCAGTATGCAGAGGTGATCAGGACAGGCGTCACACTGGAAAATGGCGTCCTTCCTGATCCCTCTGTTACGCCACACTCTGCACTTCTCCTGGGGTCTCCTGTTTTCCAGTGTGGGGGACGTCACCTGGAAAACGTTGTCCTGGTGCGATACAGGGTCCTTCATATAAAGAAGTGCTGGGTTTGCTCCATGGCTGCTAAATATTAGGGCTCTATTACTACTTCTGATATTTTCGGATCGTGCCGCAAGCTACAGTAGCTCTGGCAGCGAGGGACCAGAAGAGGGGGTGCTGGTATAAAAGTTATCCCCGTACAGGTGGTGACCTTTATCCAGCAGTGGGAAGATCAGTTTCCGAACGATCTTCCCACTAACTCTGAGGATGGGGTGGGAATCTGGGGGCATCTGGGGGCTGGATTCGAATGTCCCTTCCTTCATACACTCTAAGGGTACGTGCACAATGCGGAATGGCGAAGGATAACCCTTTGTGCATTCCGCAGCTGGCACCCACCGGCGGACTGATGCGGGCGCGCATCTCCGTCTGTGTCATAGACTCCATTTTATGCACGGGCGGATTCCGCTCTCCGTCCAACGTGTTCATTCTTTGGACGGACGATGGAATCCGCCCGTGCATAACATGGAGTCTATGACACGGGTGGAGACACTCGCCTGAATCAGTCCGCCGGCGGGTGCCAGCTGCGGAATGCACAAAGGGTTATCCTTCGCCATTCCACAGTGTGCACGTACCCTAAATCTGTAAGTGTACCCTGAGGTACTCTCACAGAGTTTGTAGAATTTCACGCCATATCGTCATCTCTTATTGGGACGGTACTGGCGGAAAAGACGTGTATGGGAGGCAGCGTATGCTACGCTACCCCCAGATACGTCATTGGAGGATGAGGATGAATGGAGGAACGAAGGATCCCCCCCCATTCATCCTCACTGGCTGTTTCGGTGTCAGAGGCAATAATAGCGTATGCGTCCGATACCGAAAACACGCCGGGGGCCACTTTTATATACGGATTGGTATATGGGGTATGTAGTGGTGTAGTGTCAAACTTTATTCAATGTAGTGTAGTGTGGTGTAATGTAGTGATTTTTTACGTGTTTTTTTTTTTTACAGTATAAAAGTATAAAAAAAAAAACCTTACTCCAAAAATGGTGTTGCCGATAAATGCCGCACTTATCAGCAGACCGTGGCAGTAGGATATAGAAAAAAAACACCCTACGCCAAAAAGGAGGAGTTGCTGATTAGCAGCGCAGTTTTGTGCGATGCTGATCAACACTCAGCGGCGATAGGGTGCGGAAAATAGAAAAAAAAAAATATGGGAAAAAAACAAACAAAAAACCTTTATTACATACTGAACATCCCTATAGCTGCTGATAAGTGTATTACACTTATCAGCCGCTAGAGGGCAGCAGAGCGCAAGATCCGAAAAGGGCGACGCTAGAGCCGAAAAAAGCCGAACGGGACGTCACGGAAGGAGCCAAAGACCCGACCAGAAGACGAGGATGCCGCGAACTCGGAAGACTCCGATCAGGACCCCGGGACAGGGGAGTAATGTACAAATACCTGCTCTGGACCCCTCAGCTACCTAGCTGAGGGGTCCGGTGCAGGTATTTATAACTTTTGGGGACTTTGATCGGGCCGGTGGCACCGTGACCACCATTACTTTTTACAGTAATGGCGGTCGGTGTCGTCCTCGGACAGCACCGACCGCCAGTTTTTTCCGGGTCATCGGGTCACCAATGGCCCGGAAAGGTTCCGTTCGCCGCTATTCGCTGATCTGAACTGATCAGCCAATAGCGGTGATCGTCGGCATGGGGGGGGGTTAACAACCCCCCATGCTGACAGGGAGAGATGGCCTGCAGTGTATTTCTGCAGGCCATCTCTCCCGATCGCATGCGGCCGGTCCGCGGCGCCCTCTTAAAGGACCCGCGTACCGGTACGTCATGGGTCCTTAAGTGACAGTGATCCATGATGTACCGGTACGTCATTGGTCCTTAAGAGGTTAAAAGGGGCGTGCCATAATCATTTAATTTATCGTTACCACAGCTACATGTACGATAAACCGCAATATTAATTTAGGCCAATATCGCACAGCCCTACAATCATCTATGTGAGAAACAGGCACAGTCAATATTTTTGGCAGCCACCTGCAGTGATGGCTTTGGGCCTTATTTAATTATTGCAAATTACAGAGTAAAGTGCACTTATCATTCCCCTGCATGGCAGGATACGTTGTCAAAACTCAGTCAGACTCCAACTGCCCGTTCTGTCGGCCACTCAGTTTAGAAGAGGACTGCGTTCCAACTGACACCTTCCGCCTCCGATATCTTTAAAACGAACTTCCTTCCCATGCTGAAACGCATTGAATTAGACTTGCTGCGGTGGCACAAGGGCACTTTCTCCTGGTTTGGGCGCTGCTCTATCTTTAAAATGAACATCTTGCCTCGCTTGCTGTACCTCTTCCAGGCCCTCCCGGTGGCAGTGCCCCTGTCTTACTTCAGGCAACTCTCCATGATCCTCACTAGGTTTATCTGGGCGCATAAGCAACCCCGATTGGCAAAGGAGGTCCTGTATCGCCCTAAATCGAGAGGAGGTTTGGGGCTTCCTAACCTTTACCACTACTACGTCGCTGCCCACCTCTCGCGAGTGGTGGATTGGCATCGTCACATTCAGACGAAACTCTGGGTAGGCCTTGAAATGGCGTTGTCCCCCCTTTCTTTACTGGCGGCCCCGTGGCTACCAGACGCCAGTCGTAGACTTGCCCAACACCCCACTATTGCTCCGACGCTAAAGATATGTCAAAAACACCTCTCCTCTGGTTTCTTAGCTCCACACCCCTCCCCTCTATTGCCGGTCCTGGGCAATCCCTCCTTCCCGCCCGGTATGGAAGATCCGGTGTTTCGCACATGGTCCCGTGCGGGCAACTTCCGGGCTTCTCTCTTCCTCTCAGGCTCGAATTGGCTGTCCCTGTCCTCGCTTAACGGTCTTGTGGACCCTACACCATTGGGGTTCTGGCGGGCGCTTCAACTACACCACTTCCTTCATTCCCTTCCTGACCCCTCTTGCTTCGCGCGGTCGCCTACTCAGTTTGAATCTCTCTGTCTGGACTCTGGCCCTCTTCGCCACACTCTCTCCCTTCTATATGCCATGTTGGGTTCGCCTCCAGAACAGCCCCCACCGCCCTTTCTCAGCAATTGGGAAGAGGATCTCAACATTACGCTCTCTGCAGCGCAGGTGGAAAGCATCTTCACGTGCACACACTCTACTTCCATTGCATCTCGCCTTCAAGAGGCCGGATACACTGCGGTGGGGAAGGGTCCCTTCTCCATACCTTTTGGAGCTGTCCTAAGCTGGTACCTTTTTGGAGGGAAGTATGGCGCATTTCCTCTACTTTCACTGACTATCAGCTTCCTTTCTCCCCATCACTTTTCCTCCTGCATCTGTCGGAGATCCCTCTGAAGTCTTACCGCCGCTCTGTCCTCCGTCACCTGGTCAACGCTGCCCGTGCCTGTATCCCGCTGCTGTGGCGTCAACTCGAACCCCCGAGTATCTCCATGTGGCTCCGTAAAGTAGAAGAGGTCAAACGCATGGAGGACCTCACTGCGCAATTACAGGGATGCAATTCTCGCTTTTCCGGACGTGGTTCCACTGGGAACAATTTGCCGAATCAGCTGAATTTCGGTCCCTCTTGAGTCAGTGAGAAATGGTCCCCTCCACTCCCCCCTCTTCCTCGTGTTTTCCCTATCCCTCCTTCTCTTAGCTTCTCGGTCCCCTCTTCTCTGCACTCCCCCCCTCCCTCCCCTTTTTCATTTTTATTATTTCTTCTTCTTCTTCGATTGCTGTTTGAGCGTTAGCTCACTCCCTAATTGGCTTATGTTATGCCCACCCACCGGGAGCTGCGGATCGCCTTGGTGTTTGCTTAGTTTGAGTTTTATTTCTGACTACTGCTGTACTCATGGCTATATCCTGTTGATATGATTATGTGTCAGTGCACCTATGAGTGCAACATGTTGCTGCATATTTTTTTGTTATATAAATTGGAAAAAGAATAAAATGGAGAATTTAAAAAAAAAAAAAGAGGACTGCGTACCTGACAGCGGAATGATAGGTACACTCTAACTGGAAACTGTAATTATTTAAAAGAGATGATTTCTCTAAACTGGAGTAAATTTAAAAGTTAGGCAGTTTCCACTCGTAACCAGTCAGATTCCACTTGTTATTTTTCCAAGACCCCCTTAAAAATGAGTAGTAATCTGGTGGCTATGGGCAATGGCTTCACTGCAAAGTGCACTACTTTCTACTCACCGATAACATAGATAACCTAAAAACTATTAGATTGAAAGCATTGCATCAAGAAGACTGTGTTAATGACTGATGTTACACTGGTATAATTCAAGCCATTTTTGTGCCAATATTATGGCCACAAATCCAGAACTAACAACATCACTGATCACTATAGTTATAATGTTTCAGATCATTCAACCTATAGTCTGGGCCTGCCTGCCCACACCCAGGAGATTGCCACCGCCCACACCAATCCACGCGATCGCTGCTTGGCTGCCCACACTCACGAGATGACCACCAATGGGCTCCAGGGGGAGGATGCGCCAGGTCGTGACACTGAACCACGGCAGGCCGGAGACCAAGGCCTTAGCACAGGAAGAGGCTGTCCACAGAGCCGCCAGCAAGATGGTGAGAGTTAGGGGAAGGGGTCAGGCCGGGACCAGTGCTGCCATTGTGTGGTATGTGTGAGGAGGGCTCAGGTGACCGGTGCGAGGGGCAGTGCTGAGGTCGCAGTGCCATGTGTCAGAGGCCTGTGGGTGACACAGCATAGACCAATCCACTATAATAGCCCCCATCCTGAAAAGAGACACTAAAACACAGAGAGGAGCCCCCATACTGAAGAGTTTCCCCATAATATACTTGCCACTATACTGAAGAGTGCTTACATAACATAGAGAGCAGTGCACCTATACTGAAGGGTGTCACTATAACATAGAGAGGAGCCCTTATAATGAAGAGACCCTAAAACATAAAGAGTTCCCCCATAATGCTGCTACTACTACTGCTGCTACTACTTCTCCCACTACTATGGCTACTGCTACTCCCCTTATCTACAACTACACCCCTCATCTTCAAGATTTTATTTTTTGGCCTTATAGCCCAGCACTAGTCTGGTCATGTTGCAAATAGAACTGTGAAACTGGATTAACAGTGCAACAGAAAAGGTATTCTGCTTCTTTTAGTGTATAGTCCAAAATGTTATCATGCTCTTATAACAGAAAACGGCAAGTTCTGTATATATCTGGCAATATGTCTGGATTTTTATGAAAATCTTCCCAGACACCCGATGTACTTGTGTAGCAGATTTGGGGCCAGACTGTGTTCAGGCTTTTGAATGCCTTTAGAGAAGAGGGTGTGATAACTGTGAGGACAACGGTTAACAAATGCATACCTCCAGCAGGGTCAGGATCCTTATGGAATCCTTTCCAGAGACCCAATCTACCTAAGTACCAAATTTGAGGTCAGGTGGTCCAGGAGTTTGAATGACAGTCTGTGATGATGGCTTATAATAAAGAATAATCGTAAGCACTGAGCACTGTTTTTGGCCAGCAATGTACTTAAGTGTTAAATATGGGGCCAAACATGGAGATTTATCAAGCTGTTATAGTAATATTCTCTTTGCCAGCTATAAGGTTTTTTTTGTTTGTTTGTTTACTTTAGATTGACAGGCTTTCTAGAGACTAGACTGTCATAAACGATCTGTTTACTTTACCCAAACATAATTCACCATTCTGCTGCATTTTCCTTCATGATGACAAGATATAGAAGTGGTCCTAAGTTTCCTGAGATTCCAGACAAGCCGTTATTTTATAACATGAAATTGTCAGGATCCAAATATGCCATGTTTTCATTTTGACCACAAAATTTCCTGTTTCTGCTTATTGTGTCTTGCCTCATTCCAGGATTTTTTGCTTTTAAATCTTTTTTTTGACGTCTTGTCTTTGAAGGCCGACACAAACAATTTGATGGTGTGGTAGACAAAATAAGGTCGATTTATCAAGCATTTTTACTGTAAAAATGTCCTTTGTTGCACATAACCAATCACAGCTCAGCTTTCCTTTCACCTGAGTTTATTAGTATTTAACAGCTTAACTTGATAGGTTTTTCTGGGTAGCAAAGCACATTCCTACTGTAAGGGGCCATTCACACGTTCCGCGATCCCTGGACCCTGTGGAACGTGATGATTATGAGCTCCAGACTTTTTCAAATCTTAAGCTACTGTATTGATACAGCCGTGCGGCTGTTTCAGTACAGTAACAGGGAAATTTGAACAGGTTCGGAACTCCCGGCATCATTGTGATAGATGATGCTGACCTGCAGCTTCAATAGGATTCGTGTATTACTGAAACTGCTTGATAAAACTCCTCCACAATGTTTTGCATGTATTTTATATAGGTATAATCCTGTGGTGGTCTCAGATTTATCATATAGTCAGATTCTTTGTGCCTGCACTTTGCAAGTCTGTTATGTTTGCCTTTTGCAAGTGGATGCAAATATGACAGCCATGTTTTTGTGTTTTTTTGCAGCTGAATTAGATCAACCGGTTACATGCAATTCTGTGCTAGGAACAAAGGAAAGTGCAACCCAGGCAGAAACTGAAGAACGTGTATGTCCAAGATCGTCGCAGGACAAGGTACCTTTATGTCTGAAATCTTCAAATGGTCTACTTTTACACAAAAGCAAGTCTATTATAGGGTCTCCATAACTATGCAGCAAGAACATTCCTGATAAATATTGAGATAATGTGTAGTGGTAATGGATTTTCTTAAAACCATTTAAAAGAGCTATTCCAGTGTGGAATATGTATGGCATATGTCATAAATGTCCTCCTGGTGCAGCTTGCATCTATCTTGAGATAAAGCTCTTCTCATTCCCTCTGGAGGTCATTGGGAAGCCGAAAACAGCCAGGCTGTAGCACAGTGTGGTGCCACAAGCTATGCTGTTTACATAACTACCATTAAAGTGCATTCCTGTGTTAATTTTTCATCATGTTTCATCATTAAAATTCAAATAAATAAATGGCTTAAAGCTTTAGATCAGCGGTGTCTGTGGCCGAGGACAGCTGTGAAGGTGGCCCAACACTAAATTGTAAGCTTACTTTAGTTAATAAGATGTTATGTTCTTCTCAGTCACTTAGTGCCATGCCCCAAAACCTCCTCTTATTGCCTGACACTCCCTTATTTACCCCACTAAAACCACACTTGGCCCACTACCTTTCCTTAACCTTTCGGGCCTATAGCTCCACCAACGACTTACGCACATGATTATACTTATATGACATACACCCAGGCATGCATATACAAATAACATCAAGCACTAAAACATACAGCACCACCAATATTGCTATGACTGCTGCTGTTTCGTCACTTTCTCTACTTCATGTAAAAAAGCCAGTATGTAATTAACCCCTTAACGACCGCAGGCAGGCTGGTACTTAATGCAAATGGACGTACATTTACGCCCGCGGTTTCCCCTATCGCTGTGTGTACTGCTCGTGGATTAACCCCCCCCCCCCCCCCCCCCCGTGCCGACGATCTGTATTGATCAGCCGATAGCAGCTGAATACAGGTTTCAGGGTCATCGGTGACCCGGAAAGCAATGACGATTGGTGCTGTCCGAGACAGCACCAATCGCCGTTAGTGTCCGGGGAATAGATGGCGCCGGTGCCACCCCCACGATCACCGTGATCACGGCGATCAAAGTGTTAAAAAACAGTGTTCCCGGGTTCTGCACCCCTCAGCTAGGTAGCTGAGCGGTGCAGAACAGGTGTGTGTGGTGTAGGTGCACCATACTCACCTGATCCCGGCATCTGGAGCGATGATCGGGTCCCTCGGCGTCCTCTTCGGTTCACTTCCGGGTTCAGTCGGCAATCTCCGGCTCTTCAGGCTTTTCCGTCGGCTTTTTCTTCAGACGTCTTTGGCAGCTTCGCTCTACTGCCCCCTAGCGGCTGATCAGTGAATATAATTCACTGATCAGTTGCTTTAGGTTAAAAAAAAAAATTCCCCCCCCCCCCCCCCCCAATTTTCTTTTTTCCTTTTTATGCGCCCTAACGCCGCTGAGTGCTGATCAGCATCGCACATAAGTGCGCCGCTGATCAGCAAGTCCTCCTTTTGGGCGAAGGGGCATTTTATCCATTATATCCTACCGCCACCGTCTGTTGATAAGTATCGCACATAGGTGCGGCATTTATCAGCAGTTCCTTTCTTGGCGTAGGTATATTTTTTCTTACTGTCAAAAAAATGTAACAAAACACGACACTACATGGAATAAAGTTTTATACTACACTACATTACACATTTGCATACTGGGTGTTTTCGGCGTCGGACGCATACGTTATTGCCTCCGACACCGAAACAGCCAGTGAGGATGAATGGGGGGGATCCTTTTTTCCTCCATTTTTCATCATCATCATCATCATGCAGTGACGTGTCTGGAGGTAGCATAGCGTACGCTGCCCCCCAGACACGTCTTTTCCGCCAGTACCGTCCCAATAAGAGATAACAGTATGGCGTTAAATTCTACAAACTCTGTGAGAGTACCTCAGGGTACACTTACAGATTTAGGGTATATGCACACTGCGGAATGGCGAAGGATAACCCTTTGTGCATTCCGCAGCTGGCACCCAGCGCCAGACTAATGCGGGTGCGCATCTCCGTCTGTGTCATAGACTTGATTCTATGCACAGGCGGATTCGATCGTCCGTCCAAAGAATGAACACATGCATAGAATGGAGTCTATGACGTGGGCGGAGACGTGCGCCTGCATCAGTCCGCCGGCGGGTGCCAGCTGCGGAATTTACAAAGGGTTATCCTTCGCCATTCCGTAGTGTGCACGTACTCTTACAGTGTCTGAAGGAAGGGACACCCGAATCCAGTCCCCAGATGTCCCCCATCCTCCGAGTTAGTGGGAAGATCATTCGGGAACTGATCCTCCCACTGCTGGATAAAGGTCACCACCTGTACGGGGATAACTTTTATACCAGCACCCCCTCTTTCGGTCCCTCGCTGCCCGAGCTACTGTAGCTTGCGGCACGATCCAAAAATATCAAAAGCCGTAATAAAGCCCTAATATTTAGCAGCCATGGAGCGAACCCAGCGCTTCTGGATATGAGGGACCCCGTATCGCACCAGGGCAACATTTTCCAGGTGACATCCCGCACACAGGAGAACGGGAGTTCCCAGAAGAAGTGCAGAGTGTGCTGGAACAAGGGGATCAGGAAGGACACCATTTTCCTGTGTGACACCTGTCTTGATCACCCCGGCCGCTGCATACAGGATCGCTTCAAGGCGTACCACACGTCATTGGAGTTCTACATTTCCTAAATTCTTTCCCTTATTCCTATTTCAGGGGTCACGTTGATCCGGGGATTATTCTAATTGCCATTATGGAGACGGGAAGGATTTTTACCCTTACGCCCATGACAGCACCCCTGGAGAGGAACTCCCACCGCCGGACAGGAAACCTGAGAACATATAAAAGAAAGACACCTCTCCATGCCTTCAGTTCAGGTTTCCTGTCCCGCGACGGGAGCCTGGGAACGCGTCTCCCTCTTGGGAGAAGAGAAAAAAAATCAACCTCTCTGTGGCTGCAGGTCCCCCATTGGAAACATCATCCTTGTGGGGCTCCCTGATTGGGGTAAGTCTTCCTGTGGGAAAGCACCCATTAGTCTGCCGAGGGTCCCGGTCCTGTCCCTAAAGGCCCCATACCCCGCGGCTTTGCGGTGGGGTAGAGGTATACGGCCCTGACGTCACTGCCTGACTCCTGCCCGATGCGCATGCGCGGCCGCGATAACGTCAGCAAGCTGGACGCGCAGGCCATGGCAGCGTGGGGGCACATCACTTCCGAGGTGTACTTAGGAGCCGGGGCCGGAGGGGATGGCGTCCGATAGTCCACGTGCGTCTGTGGACACTGAGGATCTCTGCAGCCAGCCAGCGATTATCCTGCAGGTATCCAGCCACGCTACCGCTAACAAGCTCTGCAGTATACCCGGTCACGCTGCCGCCAGCGCACTCTGCAGTTCCAGCTGTGCTTCCGCGAGTGCACTCTGCAAACCCGCCAGCATGTCTGACTTTGCGGGGGGAGAGAAAAGACGCGATGATAGAACCTCAAAAGCCAGGACTTCGACTTCGGTACCTGCTTGACCTGGGGTGGTGAGCATATTCAATGTTTTATATTCTGTGTATATGCTAACAGGGGCCTTTGGTTTGTATCATAGGAATCCCGGGAAGGGTCTAAAACGGGTAGAAAATCCTCCTCAAAAAAGCATAATTTGGAATGTGCGGACTGTAAGCGCCCCCTGGAGGATGGTTACAATAGATCTATATGCCCAAAATGTGTAGACCTATTGGTGGCCCAGGAATCCTCAGCACTGGCAGAAACAATAAAGCAAATCGTGAGAGATGAGGTCCAGCAATCCCTTAGGGGTCTTATGCCTCCTCAGCCTATTATGCCAGCACAGCCAGTTGCCCCAGCCCAGCCTATTATCCCTGCCCAGCCTATTATGCCAAAGTATCTCCTAGACCAGGAGCAAAGTGGGTCCCTACCAGGTCCAAGTCTAGAGGAAGGAGAAATTGATACCCTATATTCCTCAGACGAGGAGTCAGAGGGAGGCCAGGGCAGGTCCCTATTTCCGGCTGACGAAGCTGATCAGCTGATCAAAGCAATAAGGGCCTCAATGAACATTGAAGAGGTAAAGGAGACATGTTCTGTAGAAGATTCCCTTTATGAAGGCTTAGGGGATAGGAAAGCTCGCACCTTCTCCTTTCATAAAAATATTAAAGACTTAATTAAAAAGGAGTGGGAAAATCCAGATAAAAGATTCTTTATTCCTAAGTCCTTTAACCTCTTAACGACGCATGACGGGTATACCCGTCATGC
Source organism: Dendropsophus ebraccatus (assembly GCF_027789765.1). NCBI lineage: Eukaryota > Metazoa > Chordata > Amphibia > Anura > Hylidae > Dendropsophus > Dendropsophus ebraccatus. The sequence continues at coordinate 160,192,108 of NC_091455.1, forward strand.
GGCCGTTAAGAGTAAACAGAGAGGGCTCCCGGCGTGAGCCCTCTCTGCAGCGCGTGGTCCCCGGTTGCTAAGTGCAGCCATGGACCACGTGTATTAGCCGGCGTGGCCGGCTAATTAACTATTCAAATGCCGCTGTCAAGGCTGACAGCTGCATTTGAATAGCAGCTGTGCCCCCTCTCCCTGGTGTCTAGTGGGGTATCTCCCCCGCTTCGATGCGATCGCGGAGGGGAGATCCGTTCTAATGAGCCGGCCGGGGCTCCGCGTCGGAATGACGCTGATCCCGGCTCGGCAATCTATTCAAATGGTCTGCAGCAGACCATTATAATAGAGCACCGATCTGATGGATCATTGCTCTATTATATACACAGGATTGATCTCAATGGGAGATCAGTTCTGTGTATATAGAAGTCCCCCAGGGGGCTTCATGTTACTGTAAGGGAAAGTTAAAAAAAAGTTTTTTTATTAATAAAAAATCCCCTCCCCTAATAAAAGTCTGAATCACCCCCCTTTTCCCATTTTACAAATAAAAATAAATAAATAAACATGTTTTTTATCACCGCGTGCGTAATTGCCCGAACTATTAATTAATCACATTCCTGATCTCGCACGGTAAACGGTGTAAGCGCAAAAAAATCCCAAAGTGCAAAATTGCGCATTTTTGGTCGCATCAAATCCAGAAAAAATGTAATATAAAGCGATCAAAAAGTCGCATAGGCGCAATCAAGGTACCGATAGAAAGAACGCATCATGGCGCAAAAAATGACACCTCACACAGCGCCATAGACCAAAGGATAAAAGCGCTATAAGCCTGGGAATAGAGCGATTTTAAGGAACGTATATTTGTTAACAATGGTTTTAATTTTTTACAGGCCATCAGATACAATAAAAGTTATACATGTTATATATCGTTTTAATCGTAATGACTTGAGGAACATATATAACAACTAAGTTTTTCCATAGGACACATGGCGTAAAAATGAAGCCCCCCCCCCCCCCCAAGAAAAATAATTGCGTTTTTTTTTTTTTTTTTTCAATTTCGCTGCGCATATAATTTTTTTCTGGTTTCGCAGCATATTTTATGGAAAAATTCAGCCTGTCATTGCGAAGTACAATTAGTGACGCAAAAAATAAGGGCTCATGTGGGTCTGTAGGTGTAAAATGCAAGTGCTATGGCCTTTTAAGCACATGGAGGAAAAAACGAAAACGCAAAAACGAAAGTTAGCACGGTCCTTAAAGGGTTAAGAGGAAATACCCTTTTGAGGAAGCTGACACAAAAACATGGGATAGAGCCCCGGCAATCGATGCTCCAGTGGCAAAAATGGCCAAGAAAAATTGCTTGCCATTTGAAGACATCAGTTACCTCCCTGACCCCATGGACAGGAAGGCGGAATACTATAATAAAAGGGTTTGGGAGTCAGCCACGGGGGCTCTAAGAACGAGTGTAGCATCCACATGTGTGGCAAGAGCACTCAGACTATGGTTGTCCAAAATACAGGACCAAATCCCAGATGATTCTCCCAGTACTTGTAAAAGCAGCAGACTTCCTAGCAGACGCATCAGTAGGTGCAATTAAAATGTCCTCAAAGGCTGCAGCCTTATCAAACTCAGCGAGAAGAGCACTTTGGCTAAGATCTTGGAAAGGAGATGGTGCCTCCAAGAATAAATTGTGCTCAATCACCTGTAATGGTGAGCATTTGTTTGGCCCAATATTAGACTCAGTGCTAGAGAAGGCATCAGATAAGAAGAAAGTCTTTCCTATAACTCAAAAGCCTCAGCAGTCATTTCTGAACAAAAAGCAATTTTTCCCAAAATCAGAATAATAAAAAATTTAGAATCCCAGGGAAAGGAAGAGGCTTCCTCTTTAACTCCGATAACAAACAAAATTCCACCCAACAATGACGGGTGTGCGGTGGGGGGACGTCTGTGCTACTTCGCCCAGGCATGGAGGGACATTTCCTCCAGCCCTTGGGTGCAAAATACGATTTCCCGGGGTCTGCTCTTGGAATTCAAGAGTGTCCCGGGGACAGATTTTTTCCCACCGGTCGCATGTCAGATGTTCAAAAGCATATAGCATTAGAGAAAGAAGTCATTTCTCTAATGGGGAAAAAAGTCCTGGTACCAGTTCCTCCTTCGGAGGAAGGAAGGGGGTTTTATTCACCCCTCTACCTGGTCAAAAAACCAGATGGTTCTTATCGGACCATAATAAATTTGAAGGGACTTTAACAAATTTCTTCTATACAAAAAGTTTAAAATGGAGACTAAAAAGTCCGCAATCTCCCTCCTTTATCCCAATTGTTTTATGGCATCAATAGATTTGGAGGATGCCTATTATCACATCCCAATCCATGCATCCCACCAAAAGTTCTTGAGGGTAGCTGTATTCATCCAAAATCAATGGGTTCATCTACAGTACAAAGCACTCCCGTTTGGGGTCTCCCAAGCCCCAAGGGCTTTTACAAAAGTATTGGCAGATATGGCAGCATTCATAAGATCAAAAGATGTCCTGCTAATACCCTATCTGGACGACTTCCTGATGGTGGCAGAATCTTATTCCATCCTACTGTACAACTTGGAGCAGGTGTCCCAAATAATAAGAACACTAGGATGGAATATAAATTTTAAAAAAAATCACACCTAACCCCTTACCCCCAGTGTGTTTTTCTGGGTGTTCTACTGGACTCCACCCAACAAAAATCCTTCCTCCCAGCAGCAAAACAACAATCAGTAATGGTAAGGGTCCAAGAGTTATTCCTAAACAACAGGCCCACCTTCAGACAAGCAATATCTGTTCTAGGATTGTTAATATCCTGTATCCCGGCAGTGAAGTGGGCACAGTTCAGAAGCAGGGCCCTACAGGCAGACATATTGGGGAAGTGGGACGGATCCCAGGGATCACTAGACACTCTATTCCTCCTATCATCAGTAGCCAGGAGGTCATTACTATGGTGGCTGGTACCCCAGAACCTAACCAGAGGAGTGCAGTGGTCTCCACAGGGGATATTTCGAATCACTACAGACGCCAGCCCTTGGGGGTGGGGAGCACATTCCCAACAAAATTACTTACAGGGAGAGTGGCCAGACCCCATAATAGATTTATCTTCCAACTACAAGGAGCTCTTGGCAATACATCTAGCTCTAACCGGCCTCAAGTCTCAAATCAAAGACAAGAACGTACAAATATACTCAGACAATACCACAGCCGTGGCATATGTGAACAAGCAGGGAGGCACAAGAGTCCCCTCACTGTCAAATCTGTCACATCAGATATTTTTTTGCAGAAGAAAACCTTTCCTCACTTGTATCGGTCCATCTAAAAGGAAAAGAAAACCGGATGGCAGACTTCCTGAGCAGAGTGGAGCTGAGCCAGACAGAATGGTCTCTAAACAAGTATGTGTTCAACCTAATAACAAAAAGATTCGGAGTTCCATCTATCGACCTATTTGCCTCCAGAGAAAACAGGAAACGAAAAAGATTCTTTTCTCTGAAGCCAAAAGACTTCCCCACAGCTATAGATGCCTTCACAAATAATTGGAAGAGAGAAAGGGGGTACGCCTTCCCCCCCGTTTCCACTAATTCCCAAAGTCATCAGGAAAGTGAAGGAAGACAGGGCGTCGATAATTCTAATCGCACCATTTTGGCCCAGGAGACCATGGTTTACGCTCCTAAGACAAGGAGTGGGCGGGCACATTTGTGCTGTGAAAGTGAAAAAATGAAAATTTTCCCTTTGATGTCACATTGTTCGACATTTGTGCCAGTCACCAGTGGGGTCTATATGCTCACTGCACCCCTTGATAGATTCCTTTAGGGGTGTAGTTTCCAGAATGGGTCACTTGTGGGGGGTTTTCAGTGTTTTGGCAGCACGAGGGCTCTGTAAATGCGACATGGCCCTTGAAATCCATTCCAGTGAATTCCAGCTTCCAAAAGCCAGTTGGCGCTCCTTCCCTTTGGAGGCTCGTCCTGCGCCCGCTTGGCACTTTATGTCCACATGTGGGGTATTTCCGTACTCGAGAAGCTGCGCTACCCTTTTTTATTCTTTTATCCCCTTGTAAAAATGAAAAATGAAGGCTAGAACAACGATTTAGTTTAAAAAAAAATTCATTTTTTACGCCACATTGTTCTGAAAATCTGTAAATCACCTGTGGGGTCCAAATGCTCACCGCACCCCTTGTTACATTCCTTGAGGGGTGTAGTTTTCTAAATGGTGTCCCTTTTTTAAGGGTGTTTTTTAGGTTTTGGCACCCCAGAGCCTCTGCCAACCTAAAGTGGTACAGTCACAAATGACCAAAAAAAATGGAGGCGTTGAAATTCACTAGGCGCTCCTTTATATCTGAGGCTTGTGGTTGCGTCAAATAGCGCATTAGGGCCACATATAGGGTATTTCTATAAACTTCAGAAACGGGGCAATAAATATTGGGGTGCATTTTTCTGGTAATAGGTTTATAATTATAAAAAATATTGGATTACAATAAAATCTTTGCACAGAAAATTTTAATTTCTTACACACTTAGCTTTTATTTCTGAGACTCCCCTAAAGGGTTAAACTTTCTGGATGTGCTTTTGCAGAGTTTGGGGGGGCAGTTTCTGAAATGGGGTGCTTTGTGGGGCTTTCTAACATACAGTCCCCTTAAATACGCTTTAAACCTGAACAGGTCCCTAAAAATATCTGATTTCGAAATTTTACAGAAAATTTGGAAATTTGCTGCTAATGTTTTAAGCTTCCTATTGTCTAAAAAACAATGAAAGATCGTTTAATAAATGCCGCCAACATAAAGTAGACATGTTGCTAATGCTATTTAATATATAATTTGTGGTATAACCATTTTCTGTAGAAGCAGAAAAGTTTCAAAGTTGGACAAATGCATTTTTTCATAATTTTTCACGTTATTTGGGTTTTTTTGATAAAGATTTGTCATAAGTATGGACTCCAATTAATGAGAAATGTGAAGTACCATATGTCACGAGAAATCAATCTCCGAATCAGCCGGATAGGTAAAAGCATCCCGAAGTTATTAATGAATAAAGTGACACGACATTCATAAAATTTGCTCCGGTCCTTAAGGCCATTTCAGGCCCGGTCCTTAAGGGGTTAAGATGGTCCTTAATGGTTATTAATGACTAAAGTGACACAGCTCATATTCATAAAATTTGTCTTTGTCCTTAAGGCCATTTCAGGCTCTATCCTTAGTCACTGTCGTATTTTTTTTTTTTTTTTTGCAGAAATCAATAGCCCAGGCGATTTTAAGAAACTTTGTAATTGGGTTTATTAGCCAAATATGCCATTATCTGCATTTAAAAAGCCTTTTCCCAGGTCCCACACTCCCTCCCTCCTCTTTTCCATCCACTGCAAAAAATCTGAAAAATGTGACTTGTTGCATCAGACACAACCCTGTCTGTTCTAGGGAGAGGGGAGAGGGGAGGGGGGAGGGGGGAGGAGGAAGGAGGGAGTTAGCCGACAGCAGAAAGCAGATAACAGAGGATTACAGGCACTGAGCTAAGTGAACTCTGTAATCAGAGCTCAGAGAGGTCAATGCTGACTGTCAAAGGAGATAGAGGGTGAGGTATTTGTAGATTAACTCTTTGTTGTCCTGTTTTTGGTCTTTTATTTAGCTCTCTCCATAGAAGAACAATGAAGACAGGGGGGAGAGCTTCAAACTGCTTTTTCATGATAAAAATGCATTTTTCGGCTAATAAACCCAATTAAAAAGTTTCTTAAAAATTTTCACAACAGTGACACTTTTAAGGGGTTAAATAAGTAATGTCGCACACAAATCATCTGTATCTTGCACATCCCCACAAGGACAGACACATTGTTTATTTTGTGACCTTCTGAAGCCATCATTATTACTGGCATTATAGACATTTGTGCTAATGTGATCCTTTTATAACGATAGTTCTATTAGTTGGTGTATAGAGCCCAAGTCAACTCTGGATTCTAGTGCGCCCCAGATACATCAAAAATAGGCACCCCTACTTTAGGGTGTTAACAATTGTCACAGCTGTTCAGCATGGGTGCTGGGAGTTATGCTGCATTTACACGGAGCGATAATTCGGCCAATTGATCATTTAACGATTTTGAAGCAATGATTTGGTTTTTATAACAATCGGCGTTTAGACGAATAAATCATTAGAAAAATTGTTCGAAAATTCTTAAGAAAAATTGTTATTGCGATCGTCTTAAGATCGCTTAAGCCCATCTTTCACATAAGGGAAATCTTTAAAAGACTTTACACAAAGCGATCTGCAAATTTTTAGCGAACAACGATTTGAAAACATGTTGAAAGATCAAAATGATCGATTTGTCGCTCAGCGCTTGATCGTCCACTGTGTTTACACAGAACCATTATCGCTCAAATGCGATCGTTACTGCGAACAATAATCGTTCTGTGTAAATGCAGCATAAGATGCCGTCAGTTTGATGTTGGACGCCCATCCTTAGGATAGGGGTTATCCAAGATTAGAAAAAATATAGTTACTTTTAAAAACTACATCAAGCATGTCCACAAGTTGTGTGTGGGGTATTACATCTTCTCCTTTTACTTTAACAAAAGCGAGCTACACACAAAGTGAGGGCAAGACAGTTGCTGTTTCTAGAAAATTAGGGTCATGTTTTTCTAATCCTGGATAACCCATTTTAAAAATCTGACTTCCCAGAGTCCATAGAGATTTATTTTTTTGTAAAATTTATTTTTTTGAATCAAATAATTTTTATCAAAAACCGTACAGACAGTGGAAAATAGTTAGGCAATATTAGACATGTTATAAATGATACAGCAAAGAAATGTCATATACACCTGACATATGGAAGAATATGGTTTTGACTTTTTCCTTTTTTTCTCCCAATAGAAAAAAAAACATGACACATATCAAAAATAAAAATAAACATACTCTCTGCATAACAAAGTCGCAGTCAACACTGTCTATAAAACAAGGTCATGCCACTTTTAAGAAACATTTGCCATCTCCTACAGTCCCGGACTACTTCCCCTCTACCTATTTCTCTGCACATTTGTTCCATCAAGGACATTACAGGATTCCTGCTCACGCCTGCATAGGGTTCCTACAGAGTTGTAAGAGAGACCGCAATGGTAGGCCTGGCGTGTCAACCCACCTTCCCCTTATAGCTTCGAATTTGCGAGGGCAATTCCTTTTTAGATATACTCCCCTTTCCAACCGTATTACCATATTCATCTTATTCGTGAATTCAGCAATAGTAGGGGCCTTGGGCTCAAGCTATCGTTTTCCTAGCCTGATACAGCTGCCATTGCACTCCCAACAAGGTATAGTCATCCAAGTTTAAGTAATCTAGTAATCCTAAAATACATTGCAGAAATCTCTATCCCATACACTCTCTTAATGAGAGCCAATACGTCCTTCCAATATGTCTTAAATTCCCGACATGTCCTAAACATGTGGAGAATGTGTCTCACTCTCCCCACACCTTGGACAGTGGGAATCAGTTCTATAACCAATTTTGTGCAACACCAGAGCGGTACGATATGCTCGATGCACCAAGAATAATTGGGACATACACTGTGGTTTACAGAGAGTAAGCATTGGTGTTAGCGAGAGTATCTCGTTCCATTGCGCATCATCTAATGCTCCAACCTCTGTTGTCAATTTATCCCTTACTGACAAGGGGGTCCCCGCGAGCCTAGCCACCAACAGGGTGTCATACACCATAGATATAGTGCCTCTCAATGTGCCCCTGTCCCCTATCTCTACTAGTAAGGTGTGAGTCCCAATGGTAAATAGCGAGGACGTATATTGGGTCTGGAGAGCATGGCGTAGTTGCAGGTACTGGTAAAACATATTATTAGAAAGAAAATATTCCTCTTTCAGTTTCTCGAAAGACTCCATTGCGCCATTTCTCCAGACCTGAGTTATGAAATGTACCCCTTTCTTGGTCCATGGGGGGAAAAGCCATCCAATCTAAATACTTCTGGGAGGGCTGGGTTGTGCCACAAAGGTGTAAAGATTGTGAAGCCAGGAATGCCCAGGAGTAACTTCACTTTGTCCCAAACTCTAACCATGAGGAGTAATGTGGGGAGTATCCTATTGTGATTCTTTATACAGTTCGCTTCGATTGCCGATAAAGGTGGAGTATGCCCTGTGAGCCCCGATATCAGCTGGCCTGCTATACCTTGATCATCTGACTGACCCCACCCTTTAAGATGTGGCATTTGTGCTGCCAAAAAAAAGAAAATGGGTCTGGGATGGCCAAGCCTCCGGCGTCTTTACCCCTTTAAAGGACGTCTAACTTAATCCTAGCCACGGAATTTTTCCATATAACATCCCTGAAAATGGAGTTAATTTGTTTAAAGTGACACTGTCACCCCCTATTTGCATTTTGACTGCTCTCCACAGATGTAAAGAGTAAATGTTACAGATTTTATTACTTATTTTATATTTATACCTCATGGTGCAAGTTCTGGTAAAATAGTTTTTGTCACCTGTGGATTGATATATGTGGGCGGGGCCCTTGCGGCCTATGTGCCACATCGTCCCACCCCTAGCGTCACTTAGCCCCGCCCACATCCGTGACATCATCGCATAGGCCACGCCCACATATAAAAATCCACAGGTGATGAAAACGAGCAAGCACCATGAGGTGTGATATAAAATAAGTAATAAAAAAAAGCTGTAACATTTACCCTTTACACCTGTGGAGTAGTCAAAATGCAAAAAGGGGATGACAGTGCCACTTTAATGTATTTGGCAGGGATCCACACTGGTAAACTATGTAGAATGTATAACAATTGGGGCATAAGGACCATCTTAACCCCTTAAGGATCGGGCCTGAAATGGCCTTAAGGACCGGAGCAAATTTTATGAATGATGTGTCACTTTATTCATTAATAACTTCGGGATGCTTTTACCTATCCGGCTGATTCTGAGATTGTTTTCTCGTGACATATTGTACTTCACATTTCTTCTAAATTGGAGTCCATACTTATAATGAATCTTTATGAAAAAAACCAAAATAACGTGAAAAATTGTAAAATTACATTTTTCCAACTTTAAAACTTTTCTGCTTATACAGAAAATGGTTATACCACATAAATTATATATTAGCATTAGCAACATGTCTACTTTATGTTGACGGCATTTATTAAACTATATTTCATTTTTTTTTATGTGTATTCTGATTTTATTGGAAACCATGCAAAAATAACAGATACAGATCAAATAACGTGCAGTAAATTGCGACCTGCAAGTCGCATGGCATCCGGATTTCTAATATAATAAAAGAACATGAGTATAGAAGGCTAACAATTATAGCAATATGCCGCTAAAGGTGCCTAACGAACCAAAAGAAGCAATATCAACAACAGCAATGTGGAAATGCAAACATAAAAACAAAGTAAAAGAAGAACAAGAGAGAGAAGAACCAGAAATAGAGAGGCGAGAGGGAGGCGGATGACAGGGGGGGGGGGGTGGACACTACAGCCAAGCTGACTCACTAGCCTAAGAGACTCATCCAGATGGTAGAGGCTCACGGATAAGAGCGAGAAACTCCTCTGAATCCATGAACAAACGCCAAGGAAACCACACTTTCTCAAATTTGTCAGACCTATCGTGGGCCTCAGCCACTAGTTCCTCCATTCTACTAAGGTCTCTGAGTTCACCCATCCATTCTGCCAGGGTAAGTATCAGGGAAGTTTTCCAATGCCGGGGGATGACCATGCGGGCGGCTGTCAGAAAGTGCCGCAAGATTCCCTTTTTGGTCTTAAAGAGGTAACCTGGCAATTTAGACAGCAAAGCTAATTGGGGAGAGTTGACGACAGCCTGTCTAGAATATGCATTGTAAATTCCTAAAACCTTATCCCAAAAATTACGAATTCCCGGGCAGGCCCACCAAATGTGTAGCATGTCACCAGCATCCGTCAGGCATCGCCAGCAGCGGTCAGAAGTTTCAGGAAACATCTTGTGCAAAGTGACCGGGCAGTAATACCACCTCGAGATGATTTTATAATTCTTTTCCTTAGCTTTAGCAGCCATGGAGATGCCGTGGGTGAGCTCGCATATCTTCTGGACAGACTGTGCGTCAAAGGAAGTATTAAGGTCTGCTTCCCACTTATCAAAATAGGAGGCTCTGTCGGGGTTAGCAGTACTGACCAAAATCTGATAGATAACCGAAATGCAATGCGGGATGGCAGAGGCAGAGACAACCAGGTTATCAAAATCCGTGAGTGCCGAGGAGTAGGTGCCCCTTGGGAAGAGAGCCCGGATAAAGGAGACCAACTGACCATGTTCCAGCCAGGACAACCGACCTCTAGTAGACTGGGCCTGGAGGTGAGCCAAGGAGGAGACATTCCCGCCCGTCATGCAGTGTCTCATTCTAGGACAGGCAGATCGGTCCCACAACAAAAACGCGTGTCTGCCATCCGGGCTGGAAATTTGGATTCTGAAGTATCGGGGAGAGTGGCACAGGGACAGCAGACAACCTTTGTTTGGTGACCCATTTGTCCCAAACACAGAGCGTGTGAGACATTAGAAAAGGGAGACTAGAAAGAACATGACGGCCCCCCGGAGGTATCCAGGGAAGGACAGAGGGGCTAACCGGGCTCAAAGAGAACATCAGGTCGACCCATCTCTTCAGGCCTCTACAATGTACCCAGTCCAGGACCCCACGCAAAACCGCCGCCTCGTGATAGAAACGCAAGTCAGGGAGACCCATGCCACCCAGGGATCTGGACTGCGTGAGGGTCGTATATTTAATCCGTGGTTTGCTCTTGCCCCAAACGAAGTTTGAGACAGCACGGCGTAGAGTCCTGAAAAAGGCCACCGGCACAACGATAGGCACAGTCTGGAAGATGTACAACAGTTTAGGAAGGATGTCCATTTTTACAATAGCCATCCGCCCAAACCAGGAAGCTGGTTTCAGGAAATAGGTCATCTCCGAGAGAACCTTGCTCAGCATGGGGGCATAATTCAAAGTGAAGAGAGAGCTAAGCACAGAAGGGATCCTGATACCTAAATAGACAATAGAATCCTCATGCCTTGGAGAGAATGGGCTTCTCCGGGCCTTTTTCCGAATATATAAGGGGACTTTATGCCACCCCCTGGGCACGTATCCACACCCCGGGTTTCCTGTCCTCTCGCTTTGCCCTTCACAGGGGAACGCGACAGGGCTGCCCGTTATCCCCTCTTCTCTTTAACTTAGCCATCGAACCTCTTTCGAGGAAACTCCAAACAGCTCAGGATGTGGAGGGGATACGGGTAGGACAGAACTCTCTGAAGGTGACTCTCTTTGCTGATGACCTTTTGGTATTCCTGGGCAATCCGGACAGGGACTTAGGTAAGGTGTTTACTTATTTACGTGACTTTGGGACCTTTTCGGGCTTCACAGTGAATGTAGATAAGAGTGAAATCCTACGTCTTACCACCTCCAGTAACCGGTTTGAGGTGGGACCCCAGCCCTTCCCTGTTAAACAAGCCCCTCAATTCATTAAGTACCTGGGGATTAAAATTGGCAGAGCGGCTAGCTCCCTCTACTCCCTAAATATTCCCCCTATAATTTCCAAAATACTGTCTGATTTGCAGAAATGGTCCAATCTCCCTCTGTCGCTCCTGGCGCGTACCTCATTACTCAAAATGATGGGATTTGCTAAATTACTCTACCCCCTACAGACAATCCCGGTCCTCTTGAAGCATCAGGATGTGAATAAGCTGAACTCCTCCTTCATAAAATTCATTTGGGCCGCTAGGAGACCTAGAATAGCAAGAAGGAAGTTGATCTTACCTAAGGACAAGGGAGGCCTAAATTTCCCTGACGTACGATGCTATAACCTGGCTTGCCTCTTGAGACACGGGATTGACTGGTTGAGGGGTTCTAGCTTATTCTCTAACCTCGAACTGGAGGCCCAGTTAGCCGCCCCATGGACTTTAAATGGTCTTCTCCACACAAGCTATACCCATCTCCCTAAGGAGGTGAAAGGTTGTCTCATGATGAGAGACACAATAAAAGCGTGGCAACATAGCAGAAAACTGATGGGTCTTCCCACCCTCATGAGTAAACACATGCATATCTGGCGCCATCCGGAATTTGCCCAGGGATACCAAAATCCAGCTTTTATCGGTTGGAGAGAAAGGGGGGTTCACTCTGCCCTAGACCTCATCCACGTCAGGGAACAGAGGTACCTCACCTTCCCGGAGGTGCAGTCACAATACGGCATTGACCAAACCCAATTCTTGGCTTACAAACAGGTACATTGTTTTCTTGTTTCCCGACTTAAAAATCTTAGAGGTGAATTCTCAACTAACCCAACAGCAGTTTTTGTAGAAACCTCTACCCCTATTCACACCTTGTCCTGTTTATACCTCACTTTGCGGAACTCGCTGACTGCAGGCCTTCTCCCCTCGCTGTTCTCCTACTGGGAGGCTAAGCTTCCCCTCACAGACCTTGGTAATCACATTCTCAGGGGTTGGGCGGCGACCCGTAAGGCAGTGATAAATGAACAATGGCGGGAAACACAATTTAAAATCCTCCACCATGCTACTTACGGGTTTAGTTTTCCCAGGACGCCGACCCGCCCCGAGAGAATCACTGCCTGCCCCAATTGTGGGGAAAATCTGACAGATCTGTTCCATGGCTTGTTCGTCTGCTCCAGGGTGCGCACTTTCTGGCAGGCCTTGGTGACACTGATTGAGGATAAATTGCATATATGTATCCCGATAGACCCTCACCTGATGGTTCTTCATATACCTCCTGATAATACACGTATCACAAGCTTAATACATACCATTCTGCTGGTGGCCAAACGTTGCCTTCTGCAGCGCTGGTTGACGGAGGAGATGCCTACCGTGGAGCAGGTGATAAACCAAGTCAAAACTTACCTAACTATGGACCAGCTAGACGCCGAGCCCTCCAGGGAGACGAGGGCTAAGCCCTTCTTCAAAAAATGGAAGAAGTTCATAGGGGCGTTTCTGAACCCATTGGAGATTAGGAGAGTTGTTGGGCCGTTCCGTAATACAGCCTGGTATATGAGGGCTGATCTGGCTGATACTTTAGGACCATTACGCTGGCAGTCCACGCCCTAGCAACACAGAAGGCCACCGGCCTCGTTGTGACTGAGGGTGCCACACCGCGAGCGCGTAGGGGGGGGGGGGGGGGGAGTTTTTTTGTTATTGTTGAGGGATTGAAATTTCTGCTGTAACTGTTAATTTTGTTGGAAACTGCATGGCAATCCTTCCTCATATGTCTTACTACTTTTATGTATATGGATATGGGTTTTTCTTGATAAAAACAATAAAAAATTTTGTTTGAAAAAAAAAAAAAGAATCCTCATGCCACTGAAAGGGGAAGGAGGCCCTGACCGTGCCAAACATCTCCTGCGGAATCGAAATGTTGAGACCCTCAGTTTTAGACAGGTTGACCTTAAAGTTACAGAGGTCACCAAACCGCTGGAATTCCTGAAGAATGGAAGGGAGAGAGGTGATGGGAGAGGATATGTACAGGAGAAGATCATCTGCATAGAGTGCTAGTTTGTGATGGTCCTGCCCAAGTACCGCCCCCTTGATTGCAGGATTCTGCCGTAGGGCCACAGCCAGGTGTTCCATTGTGAGGATATACAGCATGGGAGACAAGGGACAACCCTGGCGTGTACCATTGTGGATCTCAAATGGGCCAGAGAGTATGCCATTGGCCCGTACGCGGGCTGATGTGCAGGAGTACAATGCCATAATCCTATCCACGAACTGCGGGCCCAGCCCCACTCTCGCCAGGACCGACCGCAGGAACCCCCAGCGCACTCTTTCGAAAGCCTTTTCAGCATCCACAGAGAGTAAGCACAAAGGGGATCCCGTGCGGGTAGCCCATGACAGCAGCGAAAGTGTCCTAAGGGTGTTGTCCCGTGCCTCCCTGCCAGGAACGAAACCAACCTGGTCAACGTGAATGATTTGGGGGATGAGGAGACTCAAACGGGTGGCCAACACCTTGGCATAAAATTTAAGATCACAATTGATAAGGGAGATAGGGCGGTAATTCTTGCAGTATTTGGGGTCTTTACCGGACTTGGGCAGGACCACCACATGTGCCTCCAGGGATTGGCGAGGGAAGGGACATGTTACTGAAACGCTATTGAAGCACTCGGTCATAAATGGTAATAGTAATTCCTTAAATGTTTTGAAGAATCCAGCGGTAAAGCCATCGGGCCCCGGGCTCTTACCCCCCTTGGCATCCACGATGGCCGCCCGAAATTCCCCTACAGTAAAAGGAGCCTCCAGCTCTTCAGCCGACTCAGCAGGGACGGCAGGTAATGCCGTATCGCGCAGATAAGCGGACACCCTAGTCTCCAGTTCCTCAGCCGGCAACTCTGAAAAACGCCCTTTGGTGTTATACAGGGAGGAAAAATAGGAGCGAAAAAGAGCTGTGATCTCTTTAGGATTATATACATCTTTGCCTCGATGGTCCAGGAGACCAGGTATGTGCGTGACCCGCGTTCTCGGATGTATCAAACGAGCCAAGGCTCTGCCACATTTATTGGCATGTTCATATAGAAAGCTATGATACCGTTCCTGCTGGGAAGAGGAAGATTTAGCCAAAATATCCTTAAGCTGTTCCCTAGCCAGGGTCAGCTCGGTCAGAGTCTCATCAGTGGCATTACGTTTATGAGCCGTGGAAAGTGCCTCAACACGACCAAGTAAAGCAACAATTTTGCGCTTTTCTCTCGCTTGAGACTGGCCCCATGCTGAATCAAGGTCCCCCTGACAACACACTTAAGAGCTTCCCACTTCAAAGGTAATGGGGTATCGTCAGAAGCATGGTCTTGCAAAAAGTCCTGTATTGTCTGGGACACAGCCTCCCTACACACCAAGTCCCGAAGAAGCGACTCATTCAGCCTCCACGACCACTCCCTGGGCACCAACCCCGGCAACCGCAAGGACAAGAAGATAGGCGCGTGGTCCGACCACAGGGCAGTACCTATACTTGCCGCAGGACTAAGTGTCAATGCAAACTGAGCCACCATAAACATATCCAGTCTACCATAAGTGCAATGCGCGTCAGAATGAGTAAAATCTTTATCTGCGGGATGAAGGATTCTCCAAACATCAACTAGATTGTGTAACCTGAGGACCGATCGCGCCAGCGCACACTCTGAGCACGGCACAGCGGTCTTGCCGGAGGAGGTATCCAGGGAAGGGTCCATGACCAGGTTAAAGTCACCCCCCAGGATCAGTAGACCGTCAATAAAGGAAGAGGCAGCCCGAAGTATAGCGCGCAATATGCCACCCTGATTGGAATTGGGAAGATATATATTGCCAATGGTGTAGACCCGGGTATGTATTTCTACTTTAAGGAAGACATATCGTCCCTTAGGGCAAACCAGAGAGTCTAGTAATTTGTGCGGTAAGGACTTGTGCAGAGCGATAGACACCTTTGGACTTGGCAGTGGGATTAGTTCTATGAGACCAAACATTATAATAGTTAAGGCGCAAGCGAGGAACGTGTGAGGTCCTAAAGTGCGTTTCTTGCAGTAACAAGATATGTACTTTTTGTCTATGCATGGAATAGAGGACTTGTGATCGCTTCTGTGGGACGTTAAGGCCCCTGACATTGAGAGACGCCAGCTTTATGTCCATCCCCGCCATCCCACCGCCCCCAAAAGAAGGCCCCTAGGAGGGGGAGAGGGAACTAAGGCAGGGAGAAAGAAGAAGAGAGAAAAAGAGAAAAGAGAGTTCACAGAGCAGAAGACTGAACCTGCAGTCAGAAATAAAAGGTTCCCCAAGAGGAGGACCTCCGTATCCAGGCAGTAGTTACACTACCAGGAAAAAACCCAAATGGGTGTAATAACGCCTAAGGCGTCTTAATCTAATGAGAGACGGACTAACAGAGGAAGGTCCGTGAGTCCGTGACAGGGCACCAAAAATGAAAAAACTAAAGAAGCAATACACCTTTCAAATAAACATACATAAAATGCTAAATTAACAGAGCAACCCCTGGCGGGCAACCATATACGCCCGCAACCCCCCACCCTCACGCGGAGATAGCACCCGGAGTTGCAGATTAGCTATCTAAAGTGACTACATACTGACAGCAATATAACAATGCAAACACAATAAACATAGTGAAATTGCAAGAAAAACTGCAAGATGCAGCAACCAGCAGGAAAAAGATACATCCCGGGAAGGGAAGGCAATGCAGGATCCGAAAGCGCAGGGCATGCACAGCGCCCTCGGTCATCTGGGCGGGCCTGCCAGCAGGAAGTGGCAGCATCGGGTCCCAGTCAGGCAAAGCTATCTGAGGGAGATCCAGTGACATCAGGAAAGCCGGTAAATCCTCTGGAGTGTGGAGCTCAAGCCTCTTGCCTTGTCTGCGAACCACTAGTTGGAATGGAAAGCCCCAGGAGTATGGTATATCACGATCGCGTAGCAGTTCCAGTAGAGGCTTAAGGGCGCGCGGCTGGGACAGAGTAGCTCTGGACAGATCCTGAAGAAAGATCAATTGGGCTCCATCGTCGACAAAGTCCATGTTGCGTACCGCTTTCATGATCTTATCCTTAATTCTGTAATGATGGAGCCTGCAGATGACATCGCAGGGCCTATTCACATCAGTAGGGACCGGGCCCAACGTGCGGTGGGCTCTGTCAATCTCAAATTCCGCGCCCGGCGGGCGTTTAAGGATGGAAGCAAATAAGTCTTGGAGAGACGGGATGAGATCGTTTGCTCTAGTCGCTTGGGCAAGCCTCGGATACGGATATTATTCCGGCGATTCCTGTTCTCAGCATCATCATGGAGCCTATAAAGGTGCCGAATCTGTCTCTCCTGAGTAGCAAGTACAGCCTGGACGTCATCAACAGTAGCGACTAGCGAGTGATGATCAGCAGTGACGTCAGAGACTTTCGCCTCCAGGGTATGGACTTCAGACTTAAGAGAGTTCAGTTCTTGCTTATAAGAAGTTTCCAAGCGCTCCACAAACTTTTCCATATCCGAGCGCGTAGGCAGCAACTTCATGTATTCTTTCCAATCCCACTCCATGTTATGTGCAGGGTCACTGGATGTGGCAGAGCACGCAGGGTTAATAGATGCAGCAGTGCTCGTAGGGTAACTGGGCGCACCAGCACTCACAGGGTTAATAGATGAAGCAGTGCATACAGGGTTAATGGATGCAGCAGAGCTGGCACAGTTCGACTCACTGCCCCTAGTGGTGGAAAATGGTATTGCAGTAGGGGACAGAGAGGACATGCTGAGACCCGAGGAGGGGGCTCCCTGCAATGAACGGGCCCCCTCAGCACCTGTAACCGGGATGATGTCCTCCTCCTGTGTGGCTTCAGCGTCAGGAGCCACAGACTGCACAGGGGACAATAGATGCTGTGCACAACGAGGCTCAGCAAGAGCAGCGGCAGGGGGCTGACAGAAGGCTGCTGCGGCTCCGGTGTGAGTGGAGCAGCTGAAGTCCGGGGCTGCAAGTAAGGGGATCTCCGGGGCCGGTACCCTCGCCTCCCCTGCTGTCAGAGCTGGGCCTCCGTCCGGGCTGCAGGGACAGTCAATGCGGCAAGTACGAGCGGCGGCTGCTGCCGCGAGAGCCGGGAGTCGCGGAGGCTGCAGGCTGGTCAGGTAGGCCTCGAGTCGCGGCGGGGAAATAACGCTCCAGACTACCGCGGGTGGACCGGGGACGGGCGGTACTGGTGCTGGACTTGGACCTGCGCCGGCCACCCGCCATTTGGGGTGCACTTTTGTCAGCTTGGGGTGGTTTTAAGAGGCTGTTTGGTGCCCTGTCTCGGGAGCCCACAGATGCAATTTATAGAAATACCCCATATGTGGCCCTATTGCGCTATTTGACACAACCACAAACCTCAGATATAAATGAGCGCCCAGAGAATTTCAATGGCTCCGTTATATTTGGTCATTTCTGACTGTACCACTTCAGCTTGGCAGAGGCTCTGGGGTGCCAAAACCTAAAAAACACCCCTAAAGGGACACCATTTAGAAAACTGCACCCCTCAAGGAATGTAACAAGGGGTGCGGTGAGCATCTGGACCCCACAGGTGCTTCACAGATTTTCCGAACAATATGGCGTGAAAAAAGACAAAAGTATTTTTTACACCAAAACGTTGTTCTAGCCTTCAATTTTTCATTTTTACAAAGGGATAAAAAGAAAAAAAAAAAAATGTAGCTTTTGGAAGCTGGATTTCTCTGGAATGGATTTCAAGGGCCACATCGCATTTACAGACCCCTTGTGCTGCCAAAACACTGGAAACCCCCTACAAGTGACCCCATTCTGGAAACTACACCCCTTAAAGTGTCACTGTCGTGAATTTTTTTTTGCAGAAATCAATAGTCCAGGCGATTTTAAGAAACTTTGTAATTGGGTTTATTATCCGAAAAATGCATTTTTATCATGAAAAAGCAGTTTGAAGCTCTCCCCCCTGTCTTCATTGTTCTCCTATGGAGAGAGCTAAAGAAAAGACCAAAACAGGACAACAAAGAGTTAATCTACAAATCCCTCACGGGATATCTCCTGTGACAGTCACCAGTGACCTGTCTGAGCTCGGATTACAGCTGTCACCCAGCTCTGTGCCTGTAATCCTCTGTTATCTGCTTTCTGCTGCCGGCTAACTCCCTCCTTCCTCCTCCCCCCTCCCCTCTCCCTAGAGCAGACAGGGTACGACTCCTGCAACAAGTCACAATTTTCAGAGTGGATGAAAAAGAGGAAGGAGGGGGGGACCTGGGAAAAGGCTTTTTACATGCAGATAATGGCAGATTTGGCTAATAAACCCAATTACAAAGTTTCTTAAAATCGCCTGGACTATTGATTTCTGCAAAAAAAAAAAAAAAATACGACAGTGACTCTTTAAGGAATCTAACAAGGGGTGCAGTGAGCATATGGACCCCACTGGTGACTGGCACAAATGTGGAAAAATGTGACGTGAAGTGAAAATTTTTATTTTTTCACTTTCACAGCACAAATGTGCCCGTGATCAAGGGGTCCATATCCTCATTGCACCCCTTGTTAGATTTCTTGAGGGGTGTAGTTTCCAGAATGGGGTCACTTGTGGGGGATTTTCAGTGTTTTGGCAGCACGAGGGCTCTGTAAATGCGACATGGCGTTCATCATCCATTCTAGCCAAATCCAGCCTCCAAAACCCAAATGGCGCTCCTTCGGAGGCTTGCCCTGCGCCCACGTGGCGCTTTATGTCCACATTTGGGGAATTTACGGACTCGGGGGAAATTGCTCTACACATTTTGTGGTGTTTTTTTTCTCTTTTAACCCCTTGTGAAAATGATAAATTCAAGGCTAGACCAACATTACAGTGTAAAAAATTTAATATTTCATTTTTACGCCACATTGTTCCACATTTGTGCCCGTCACCAGTGTGGTCCATATGCTCACTACACCCCTTGTTACATTCCTTGAGGGGCGTAGTTTCCATAATGGGGTCACTTGTGGGGGGTTTCCACTGTCTTGGCAACACAGGGCTCTTATAAATGCAACATGGCCCCTCGAAATCCAATCCAGCCTCAAAAAACCAAATGGCGCTCCTTCCCTTTGGAGGCTTACCCTGCACCCGCATGGCGCTTTATGTCCACATGTGGGGTATTTCCGTACTAGCCTTGTTTTTTTTTTTTCCATTTCCACAAGGGGTTAAAAAAGAAAATAAACTCAAAACGTGTAGGGTAATTTCCCCTGAGTATGAAAATACCCCACATGTGGACATAATGTGCCATATGGCCACAGGGCAAGCCACCAAAGGGACAGAGCGCCATTTAGAGGCTGGAATGGAGGATGGAGGCCATGTTGCAGTTACAAAGCTCCTGTGCTGCCAGGACAGTAGAAACCCCCCCACAAGTGACCCCATTCTGGAAACTACACCCCATAAGGAATCTAACAAGGGGTGCAGTGAGCATATGGACCCTACTGGTAACAGGCACATATGTAGAAAATGTGCCGTAAAAAAAAATAAAAAAAAAAATTTTTTTTTTATTTTCACGTCCCAAATGTGGCCGTCACCTGGGGGCCATATCCTCACTGCCCCCCTTGTTAGATTCCTTATGGGGTGTAGTTTCCAGAATGGGGTCACTTGTGGGGGGTTTCTACTGTCCTGGCCGCACAGAGGCTTTCAAATGCAACATGGCAAGTCTCTAATGGGAATGGCGGCCATACCTATTTAGCTGGGGAAAAGGGGCAATTCTAATTTATTTGGGGGTATTAGGCGAATTATTAGTTTATAAGGTTGTCCATCAAATTCAACCTGTGTTGATCCAGAGGAAGGCAAAAAACCCTCGTGAGGCAGACGACAGTAGCCTCATCACAGGGGAAAAATTCCTTCCCGACTCCATAATGGCAATCAGAATAATCCCTGGATCAACGTGACCCCTGAAATAGGAATAAGGGACAGAATTTAGAAAATGTAGAACTTCGATGACGTGTGGTACGCCTTAAAGCGATCCAGTATGCAGAGGTGATCAGGACAGGTGTCACACTGGAAAATGTTGTCCTTCCTGATTCCACTGTTACCCCACACTCTGCACTTCTTCTGGGGTCTCCTTTTTTCCAGTGTGGGGGACGTCACCAATTTTTTCCTGGTGCGATACTGGGTCCTTCATATCCAGAAGCGCTGGGTTCGCTCCATGGCTGCTAAATATTAGGGCTCTATTACTGCTTCTGATATTTTCGGATCGTGCCGCAAGCTACAGTAGCTCGGGCAGCAAGGGACCGGAAGAGGGGGTGCTGGTATAAAAGTTATCCCCCTACAGGTGGCGACATTTATCCAGCAGTGGGAAGATCAGTTCCTAAACGATATTCCCACTTACTCCGAGGAGAGGGGGGGGGATCTGGGAGCTGCATTCGGTTGTCCCTTCCTTCATACACTCTAAGGGTACGTGCACACTGCGAAATGGCGAAGGATAACCCTTTGTGTATTCCGCAGCTGGCACCCACCGGCTGGCGCGCGTCTCCGTCCGTGTCATAGACTTAATTCTATGCACGGGCGGATTCCACTCTCCGTCCAATGTGTTCATTCTTTGGTAGGACGATGGAATCCGCCCATGCATAGGATGGAGTCTATGACATGGGTGGAGACACACGCCTGCATCAGTCCGCCGGCGGGTGCACAAAGGGTTATCCTTCGCCATTCCGCAGTGTGCACGTACCCTAAATCTGTAAGTGTACCCTGAGGTACTCTCATAGAGTTTGTAGAATTTCACGCCATACCGTCATCTCTTATTGGGACGGTACTGGCGGAAAAGACGTGTCTGGGGGGCAGCGTACGCTACGCTACTACCAGACACATCACTGGATGATGAGGATGAGGATGAATGGAGGAAAAAAGGATCCCCCCCCCCCCATTCATCCTCAGTGGCTGTTTCAGTTTCAGAGGCAATAATAGCGTATGCGTCCGACACTGAAAACGCCATGGGGGCCATTTTTATATAGGGATTGGTATATGGGGTATGTAGTGGTGTAGTGTAAAACTTTATTCAATGTAGTGTAGTGTAATGTAGTGTTTTTTAAGTTTTTTTTTTTTTTTTTTTTTTTTAACATTCAGTATAAAAAAAAACCTACGCCAAAAATGGTGTTGCTGATAAATGCCACACTTACGTGCAGAATTTATCAGCAGCCCGTGGCAGTAGGATATAGAAAAAAACACCCTACGCCAAAAAGGAGGAGTTGCTGATTAGCAGCGCACTTACGTGCGATGCATATCAACACTCAGCAGCGTAAGGGTGCGGAAAATACAAAAAAAAAATTGGGAAAAAAAACCAAAAAAACATTTACTACATAATGAACATCCCTATAGCTGCTGAACATCCCTATAGCTGCTGATAAGTGTATTACACTTTTCAGCCGCTAGAGGGCAGCAGAGCGGCGAAAAAAGTCGAGGACATCCGAGGGGCCAACGGAAAAGGCCGAAGACCCGAACGGAAGAAGATGACATCACGGAACCCGGAAGACACCGATCGGGACCCCGGGATCCGGTGAGTATGGCCAAATACCTGCTCTGGACCCCTCAGCTACCTAGCGCTCGGGACGTGGCACCGTGGCCACCATTACTTTTAACAGCTGTCTCAGACAGCACCGGCCGCCATTATTTTCCGGGTCACCGATGGCCCGGAAAGGTTTCCGATCGCCGCTATTGGCTGATCTGAACTGATCAGCCAATAGCAGCAATCGTCGGCGTGGGGAGGGGGGGGGGGTTAACAACCCCCCCATGCAGTCAGGGAGAGATGGTCTGCAGTGTATTTCGGCAGGCCAACTCTCCCGATCGCATACGGCAGGTCCGCGGCGCCCTGTTAAAGGACCCGCGTACCGGTACGTCATGGGTCCTTAAAGGGGTTATCCAGTGCTACAAAAACATGGCCACTTTCTTTCAGAGACAGCACGACTCTTGTCTCCAGTTCAGGTGCGGTTTGCAATTAAAGGGGTTATCCAGCGCTACAAAAACATGGCCACTTTTCCCCCTACTGTTGTCTCCAGTTCAGGTGCGGTTTGCAATTAAAGGGGTTATCCAGCGCTACAAAAACATGGCCACTTTTCCCCCTACTGTTGTCTCCAGTTCAGGTGCGGTTTGCAATTAAGCTCCATTTACTTCAATGGAACTGAGTTTCAAAACCCCACCCAAACTGGAGACAACAGTAGGGGGAAAGTGGCCATGTTTTTGTAGCGCTGGATAACCCCTTTAAGCTCCATTCACTTCAATGGAACTGAGCAGCAAAACCCTGCCCAAGCTGGAGACAAGAGTGGTGCTGTCTCTGGAAGAAAGTGGACATGTTTTCGTAGTGCTGGATAACCCCTTTAAGTGACAGTGATCCATGTGTACGTCATGGGTCCTTAAAGGGAACCAATCACACACAAATTGGCCATAAAGATAAGGAAACGTGCTGGTACATCAGCCAGCACGCTTCCTAACCATCCCCCTGTCCCCTCCGTCCCATGAACATTCAGCCCGCAAAGTTAGTGTAATAGTGTCCCGCGCTGTATGCAAATTACCATCTAAGTAGTCAAGGTGGGCGGGCGGCTGGTCAAGTAGTCACGGTGGGCGGGGGCTTCGTCATGTAGTCACAGGCTCCTGGGCCGCCTCCGGTGCTGTAATCACGCCCCTCCGGGCGTGTTGTAAAGCGGCTCCTGGTGACGTCACTCGGGGGGGGCCGACACTGCACGTTGGCCACGCCGACGTCTTTTATAAGCTGCGCATGCGCAGTACAGTGGGTGAAGCCGCTGCTGTACTACGCTGCGCAAGCGCAGTACAGCAGCGTCTTCTCAGGCTGCACTGCGCATGCGCAGCTTAGTAAAGACGTCGGCGTGGCCGACGTGCAATGTCGCACCCCCCCCCCCCCCCCCCCCGAGTGACGTCACCAGGAGCCGCTTTACAACACGCCCGGAGGGGCGCGATTACAGCACCGGAGGCAGCCCAGGAGCCTGTGGCTACATGACGAAGCCCCCGCCCACCGTGACTATTTGACCAGCCGCCCGCCCACCTTGACTACTTAGATGGTAATTTGCATACAGCGCGGGACACTATAAAACTAACTTTGCGGGCTGAATGTTCATGGGACGGAGGGGACAGGGGGATGGTTAGGAAGCGTGCTGGCTGATGTACCAGCACGTTTCCTTATCTTTATGACCAATTTGTGTGTGATTGGTTCCCTTTAAGAGGTTAAAGAGTCACTGTCGTGAATTTTTTTTTGCAGAAATCAATAGTCCAGGCGATTTTAAGAAACTTTGTAATTGGGTTTATCAGGCAAATATGCCATTATCTGCATTTCATAAGCCTTTTGCCAGGTCCCCCCCTCCCCTCCTTTCTGTCATCCACTCCTCAGAATCAGGAGACCTAAATCAGACGCATCCTGTTTGTTCTATGAAGAGGGGACGGGGAAAAGAGCAGAAATGTCAACAGCAGAAAACAGAGAACAAATGATTCCTCAGTAGGGGAGCTATTCAGAGGCTATTCAGAGGTCAGAGAGGTCAGTGGTGACTGTCAGAGGAGAGAGCCTGTGTTGTAGCTTTTAATTAACTCTTTGTTGTCCTGTTTTGGTTTCTTATTTTTCTCTCTCCATAGGAGAACAATGAAGACAGGGGGGAGAGCTTCAAACTGCTTTTTCATGATAAAAATTTCATTTTTCGGCTAATAAACCCAAATTCAAACTTTCTTAAAATCGCCTGTACTAGCTTTTGAGGCCAGTTTGGTTATCATGGGTAACAGGTTATCAGGTATGGGTAACAGGTTATCAGGTATGAAGTCCTTAATGTGTGCCGTGATGAGGATTCCCAAATATTTGAATCTGGAGACACTTGCGTGGGGCAGAGGATGAAGCGCCAACAGAAAAGGGAGGTGTTAAGGGGAGAACTACTGACTTATCCCAATTTATGGTGAGTCCAGATCTGCGACCAAAACCGGTAATTATTTCCATAATAGGACCTATATATCGGACCACATCTGCCATGTATAATAGCATGTCATCCGTGTATAATGATAAACACTCTTCCCCTCCCTGTTCTGGAAAGCCCATTATTGCATCTAACGTTCTAATAAGAGCCGCCAGCGGCTCTATAGCAATGGCCGACAGCAGCGGGGATAGCAGGCATGCCTGCCTCGTTCCCCGTGATAGCCAAACCTTTCTGATAGTCTACCATTTGCCCTTTTTAACGCCTCTGGACGAGAGTATAGGAGTTTCACCCAATTTACTAAATTCTCTCCAAACCCCATACACTCCATGACTGACCATAGGAAGTCCCACTCGACGCTGTCAAAGGCTTTGGCAGTTTTGTAAAATTTATACTTGTAATTGTATTTCTCATTAAACAGGACAACTACCATCACGCCTTGGAGTCTCATCACGCCAATATTTCAGATGAATCAGAAAGCAGGTATATACCTTTTTTCATCGCAGCATACGCAGAATGTAGATATATCTTGCTTTGTATAAATGATTTATTATTCCATAGGCTGTCCCTTTTTATAAGTTTGTTGAACTGTCCGGGCCTAAACTAGATGTGAAAAACCAAAAGTTAGGATTTTCTTACAGATCAAGTAAATTACCCCAAGGATAATGAAAATCACAGAATACCTATATCTAATCCTTACAGAAAAATCAAACTCATAAATACAACCAATAAATTCCTTTTTTATTCAATATTGAAAACTCCCAGGATATTCCATAAAAACACAGATACAAATAACAACTAAGAACAAGATGGAGGGGCACAGGGCAATAAATGTAACGCAATGCATATAATATAAAGGGAGTCAAATAAACACCCAATTCATAAACAAACACAAATGGTCAGTTGTTAGTCATAAAGTACACAGTGGCTCAAAATGCTTCCCATGCTAAATCAAAATGCTAAATCGGAACACATTTGGGAAACGCATCTCCACTCAGTTACTCAATAGTATAAAAGATATTGCACTGCCCAGCCAGACCGATGAGTATGCTCTCCAGAATAAACTGCCCCTCCACCTCACCCTCCAACGTGTTTCACTGTCTTTCTCAAGGAGTGGTTTTGGGATATTCAAGGTTGAATAAAAAAAGAATTTATTGGTATACAGTTGTATTTGAGTTAGATTTTTCTTCAAGCATTAGATATAGGTATTTTCTAAATTCTCTATATGGATTTTGTATGCATTGTATGCAGTATTTTGTTTGCATTCCCTCCCCTTGAATTTTCTGCACACTATTGTATTGATTTGTATTTAATATCTGGCAGTGAATTAGGGTTATTAAAGGAATATTCCCATCTCAACTTACATGGTTAAACTTGTAGGGTGCATCTAGTTAAAGGGGTACTCCAGCGAAAATCTTTTTCTTTTAAACCAACTGGTTTAAGAAACTTAAAAATAGATTTGTAATTTACTTTTATTTAAAAATCTCAAGTCTTCCCATATGTATCAGCTCCTGTATGTCCTGCAGGAAGTGTTTTCTTTTCTGTCTGACAGGAACTGTCCAGAGCAGCAGCAAATCCCTACAGAAAACCTCTACTGCTCCGGCTAGTTCCTTTCTCGGACAGAGGTGGCAGCAGAGAGCACCATGTCAGACTGAAAAGAAAACATTTCCTACAGGACATACAGAAGCTGGTAAGTATGGGAAGACTTGAGATTTTTAAATAAAAGTAAATTACAAATTATATAACTTTCTGAAACCAGTTGATTTGAAAGAAAAAGATTTTTGCTTGACAACCCCTTTAAATATTTTTTCAAATAAATTTATTTAACAAACTTTCCTCTGTCTCCTCATATGCTACTCTTTTCCTTCGACTATTGGGAGCTCGTTCTCTAAGTTACCAACCACCACTCTACTGTAAAAGCAGTGGTCTGGCTGGTGTATATATATAGCCATAATGTTAGTGTAAAGAGATGTAGTGTATGAACACACATATATATATATATGTCATATAAAAATGTCGAGGAAATATCCAGCTGGATCCAAATGTAGAGGAAATATTCAGCTATAGTGCTGGATATTTCCTCTACGTTTTTATATGATTATAGCCTCTGCATCTATCCCATATATCTACTCCCGAATGACGCCATTCAGACGTTTTTCATGATATGCATGTGGTGACCACTTTATAGTAGAGCGGTGGTCAGTATCCTAGACAACAAGCTGTCAACAATGGAAGGAAAGGAGTGAGCATATCAGGAGGAGACAGGTTTGCTGAATTAATGTATTTGTAATAAAATATTTACTCTGACGTGGCTTACAAAATTTAATAATATTAGTTGACATGGGAATAATACCCCTTTAAGTAACCTGTTTACTTGCATTGCCTGTTTCCTTTCTTTATATAATGTATCTAATTTGTCCTTCATAGTACGATGTTTCAAGATGCCATTCCTGATAAGCACTTATCGCGGCCTCAGCAGCCTTTATTCCATCAGATGAAATTAGAAACTCCAATAATAAATACTAGTTCTTCACCCTGGATGCCTGGTAAGATTACATAATTTGAGGTTTCAGGTTTGTTTCCTCATAAATAAACTTCAAAGTTTTTGGAGTCCAGGTTAAAAAAGTTTAAAAAATATTAGTCTAAAAAAATCATAGAAACTAGGGCAGAGAGAAAAAGTAATTTAAGTTTACTTCGCTCTTCTTTCACCACTACTCCCCACCAGAAGTGCTGTTGTGATAAGGTGTACGTTGTTAAAACTACTGGAAAACTCTTTAAACCGTTATGAAGCTTTTTCTGATCAGCACGCAGTCCCTTCTCATGCTCAAAGATCTATTTACGATGGATACGTCCATGCCAGGTGAGCTCCATGTATGAACTCTATTCTGATTTAGCTTGTGCATGGTGTGAATGTATCCATTGTTGATCTTTTGATGGCAGGGGTGACTGAACACTGATTGGGAAAGCTTCAATGGCTGTGCCAATTTGTGTTTTTGTTTTTTTTACTCCTCACCTTTTTAACCTTGTCCTGTAAATGTCTTATAATTTTTTTTTGTTTGCAGAAATCAATAGTTCAAGCAAGTTTAACCCCTTCGTGCTGCAGCTAGTTTGGGCCTTAATGACCAGGCTAATTTTTCAAAATCTGACCTGTCTCACTTTATGCTCTTATAGCTCAGTGATGCTTTAACGTATGCTAGCGATTCTGAGATTGTTTTTTCGAGACATATGGCACTTTGTTTGTGGCAAAATTTGGTCACTACTTTGTGTGTTTTTTGTGAAAAACATCAAAATATCATGAAAAATTTAAAAAATTTGCATTTTATAAACTTTGAAATTCTCTGCTTCTAAAAAAAGAAAGTCGTAGCACATAAATTAGTTACTAAGTCACATTACCAATATGTCTTCTTTATTCTGGCATAATTTGGTAAACATATTTTACTTTTTTAGGGTGTTATGGGGCTTAGAAATTTATCAGCAAATTATCACATTTTCGTGAAACTGATTTTTTTAGGGACCAGTTCTTTTTTTAAATGGATTTAGAAGTCTGGTATCCTGAAAACCCCCATAAGTGACCCCATTTTGGAAACTACACACCTTAAAGAATTAATCTAGGGGTATAATGAGCATTTTAACCCTACAGGGGCTGGAGGAAAGTATTCACAATTAGGCAGTAAAAAAATGGAAAATTTTAATTTTCCAATAATATATACGTTTATATTAAAGTTTCTCATTTTCAAAAGGAATGTGAGACAAAAAGCACCCCAAAATTTGTAATGCAGGTTCTCTTGAGTACTACGGTACCCCATATGTGGGCGTAAACCACTGTATGGGCACACAGCAGGGCTCAGAAGGAAGGGAGCGCCAATTAGCTTTTCCAATGCAAATTTTGCTGAAGAAGTTTCTGAGCGCCAGGTGCGTTTGCAGTGCCCCTGTAGTGTCAGCAGAGAGAAAACCCCCCATAAGTCACCCCATTTTGGAAAGTACACCCCTCAAAGAATTCATCTTGGTGTGTGGTGACCATTTTGACCCCACAGGTATTACAGGAAAGTATTCAAAAGAAGACAGTAAAAATGAAAAACTCGAATTCTTCCAATAATATGTTCGTTTAGTTTGAAATTTCTCAATTTCACGAGGAACAATAGGAAAAAAGTACCCCAAAATTTGGAACGCAGGTTCTCCTGAGTACAATGGTACCCCATATGTGGGCATAAACCACTGCATGGGCACACAGGAGGGCTCAGAAGGGAAGAAGCGCCAATTAGCTTTTTCAATGCAGATTTTGCTGCAGAAGTTTCCGAGCGCCAGGTGCGTTTGCAGAGCCCCTGTAGTGTCCGCAGAGTAAAATCTCCCAATAAGTCACCCCATTTTAGAAAGTGCACCCCTCAAAGAATTTATTTTGGGGTGTGGTGAGCATTTTGACCCCACAGGTATTTGAGGAAAGTATTCAAAAGTAGACAGTAAAAATGAAAAACTCGATTTTTTTCCAATAATATGTTCCTTTAGTTTTGAAATTTCTCAATTTCTCGAGGAACAGGAGAGAAATGTCACCCCAATATATGTAAAGCCGGTTCTCCTGAGTAGAACGGTACCCCATATGTGGGCATAAACCACTGCATGGGCACACAGCCGGGCTCAGAAGGGAAGGAGCGCCAATTAGCATTTTCAGTGCAGATTTTTCTGAAGAAGTTTCTGAGCGCCAGGTGTGTTTGCAGAGCCCCTGTAGTGTCAGCAGAATAGATTCCCCCCAAAAGTCACCCCATTTTGGAAAGTGCACCCCTCAAAGAATTCATCTTGGGGTGTGGTGACCATTTTTACCCCACAGGTATTAGAGGAAAGTATTCAAAATTGGCCAGTAAAAATGAAAAACTCGAATTTTTCCAATAATATGTTGGTTTAGTTTGAAATTTCTCAATTTGACGAGGAACAGGAGAGAAAATGTACCCCAAAATCTGTAACGCAGGTTCTCCTGAGTACAACGGTACCCCATATGTGGGCATAAACCACTGTATGGGCACACAGCAGGGCTCAGAAGGAAGGGAGCGCCAATTTACAGGAGCAAAACCGCAGCTAGTAATGGTTATTAGAATAGTGCAGTTACTAAAATAAAATAAAAAAAATGAGATTACAGGTAATGTGGGGTGGTTATGGGCAACCTGAGGTGGTTACAGGTAATCTGGGGTGGTTACGGACAACATGGGGTGGTCACGGGCAACCTGCTGTGGTTACCGCAACGTGGGGTGGTTACAGGCAACGTGGGGTAGTTACGGGCAACGAGGGGTGGTTATGGGCAATGTGTGGTGGTCACGGACAACCTGCTGTGGTTACAGGCAACGTGGGGTGGTTACGGGCGACGTGGGGTGGTTACGGGCGACGTGGGGTGGTTACGGGCAACGTGGGGTGGTTACGGGCAACGTGGGGTGGTTACGGGCAACGTGGGGTGGTTACGGGCAACGTGGGGTGGTTACGGGCAACGTGGGGTGGTTACGGGCAACGTGGGGTGGTTACGGGCAACGTGGGGTGGTTACGGGCAACGTGGGGTGGTTACGGGCAACGTGGGCTGGTTACAGATAAACTGAAGTTCTTATGCGGTGTGCGGTGGTCAGAGGCGACGTGCGGTGGTCAGAGGCGACGTGCAATCTGGGGGGGTTACATGTAATCTGGCATGATTACGGGGAACCTGGGGGGGTTATGTCCAACCTGGAAGGGTTACAGACAATCTGGGATTGTTACTGATAAACTGAAGTGCTTATAGGTAATCTGGGGTGGGTACATGTAATTTGGGGTGGTTACGGGCAATCGGGAGGGGGTCACTGGCAATTTGTGGTGGTTACGGGCAATGTGCGGTGGTTACGGGCAATGTGCGGTGGTTACGGGCAATGTGCGGTGGTTACGGGCAATGTGCGGTGGTTACGGGCAATGTGCGGTGGTTATCTCAGTAATCATAGTTCAGTGACAGAGACCAAATTGGTCTCTGTCACTTTAAATTTTCAGAGTTGGCTGGTTGTGAAGCGCATGCGCACTTCATAACCAGCCAGGACGTCGAGGAGGAAGGAGCTCCAGGAGCAGGTGAGTATATGGGGAAGGGGGGGTGACTGGGGGACGGGGGTGACAGGGGGGGTGGGGGGGCGACTTGGGGGGTGGGGGGGACATCACTTTTTATCCCCTGTCACCAATCATTCATGGTGACAGGGGATAAAAAGTGCCGGGAGCACATGGTACAAGCGATCAGCGGTATATAGTATATACCGCTGATCGCTTGTACCGGGACCCAACAGGGGGGTCCCCGATGACTGACCCATGCTCTCCGCTACCTCCGGTGGTGGAGAGCATGGGGCTTTCATTCATTTTAACTTTTCCATCGCTGTGAACCGACATTAGTCAGTTCACAGCGATGGCGGCGGCCATCTTGGAAATGATGGCCGCCGGGGGAGGGGGGTTAGTGATCGCCCTACTAGGGGGGGCTGATCTGAGGTCTGGGGGACACTTATTTCTTTTCCCCCCGCCGTAGATTCACGGCGGGGGGAGATGAAAGGCGGCGGCAACACCGGTAATCTCCTTTACCGACGGCTGCCGCTATAACGTTAATAGCGGCGATCGTCGGTAAGGGGGGGGGGGGCCGGGACGGACCCCACACACTGCCCCAACCCCTCAGCTACCTCCGGTCCCGTAGCCTTATTCTCTGCCATCGCCGTAAAAAGCTGATGGCAGCAGAATAAGGACCCTTAGTGACCGCCGTAAAAAGCCATATCGGCGGTCACTAAGGGGTTAAGAAACTCTTTAATATGTTTTATTACAAAAAAAAAAAAAGGAACTCAAAAAGTAGTTTTTCAGCCTCCCCCTTACTACTTATTTGCTCATTATCAGGCAAAGTCCTCTTCATTAGGGTACATGTACATGCACACAGAATTTTCATGGATTCCGCTTCTCGCTCCCACTTGACTGTCCGCCCATCTCATAGATTCAGTTTTTTGCTCAGGCGGATTTTGCCATCCGCCCAAAAAATTGACATGTAAATTCTTACAGCAGAATCCGCCTGAGCATAAAATGGGGTCTATGGGACAGGAGGACAGTCAAGCGGGGGCGAGCGGCAGAATCCACGGGATGTTATCCACGAGAGTTCCGTAGTGTGCGCATACCCGTACAGAAGAGCAAAGTTAAGATGGATTTGCTGTGTCCATTATAACCTTTGGAAGGGGAGGGGCCGAGGGGAATGAGTCAGCAGGAAGAGGACAGAGCCAGCCTGTGCAGGTTTGACATTGTGGGGGAGATTTATCAAACTGGTATACAGTAGAATTGTCTTAGTTGCCCCTAGCAACCAATCAGATTCCACCTTTCATTCAAACAATCTGTGAGGAATAATAAGTCGAATCTAATTGGTTGCTAGTCGCAACTAAGACAATTATACTTTACACCAGTTTGATAAATCTTCCCCTGTGTGTCTGGACACAGAAATCCTGCTTCTTCTGAAGTGAGGGGGAGGCTGCAAAACAGCTTTTTGAGTACAGAAGGAAACTCTCTTCCTTAATAAAACCTATTAAAGCAGCACTATCAGCAGGTTCTTCCCAGAGAACCTGCTGGTATGCCTCAGTGGCCGTTTACATTAGCAGATGATGTCCATTAGTTACACTTCTCTCCTCCCCAGCATTACTTATAAAATCACTAAATGCTTTTATGCAAATTACTAGCATAAGAGCATTTAGGGCGTTGCACATGGCCGGAGAGCATTGCCGTGGCCCGCCCCCTCCCATCCTGCCCACTATGCATATTCATATTGTATAGCCATTCTATGTGGTGATTTTGAAAATGACACCACCAAGGCAGTAAAGAAAATGTATGCACGGCGGGGCAGCGCACTGATTGGCCGGGCGGAACGTGCCGGGAGCCGCTGAAGCAAGCAGGAGCCGGAATCAGGTAATGTATATCCTGCCCGCCCCCCTGCAGCCCCGATCGCCCCCGGCCGCACGATCGCCCCCAGCCCCCGGCCGCACGATTGCCCCCAGCCCCCGGCCGCACGATTGCCCCCAGCCCCGCAGCCCCCGGCCGCACGATTGCCCGCAGCCCCCGGCCGCACGATCGCCCCCGGCCGCACGATCGCCCGCAGCCCCGCAGCCCCCGGCTGCACGATCGCCCGCTGGGGGCGATCGTGCGGTCGGGGGTTGCAGGGCTGCAGGCGATCGTGCGGGCGGGGGCTGCGGGGCGATCGTGCGGCCGGGGGCTGCGGGCGATCGTGCGGCCGGGGGCTGCGGGCGATCGTGCGGCGCAGGGCTGGGGGCGATCGTGCGGCCGGGGGGTGGGGGCTGCAGGGGGGCGGGCAGGATATACATTACCTGATCCCGGCTCCTGCTTGCTTCAGCGGCTCCCGGCACGTTCCGCCCGGCCAATCAGTGCGCTGCCCCGCCGCAGCGCACTGATTGGCCGGGCGGGCCGTGAAGACATCGGGAGCCCCGAAGCAAGCAGGAACGGGGACCGGGTAATGTATAATGTCCGGCGGCCGGGGGGTTAATGGGGCGGGCTGCAGACAAAATCGCAGCAGGGATGTACATCCCTGCTGCGAGTTTCTCTGCTATTGAAAGTATAGGGCCGGGATCTGCAGCGAGTCTCCCTGCAAAAACGCAGCAAGGAGACTCGCTGCAGATCCGACAAGTGGGTTTGTAACCTAAGGGTACAAACCCACTTGACGTATTTGCTGCGTGAATCAGTCTTAAAAATAAGCAGGCAAAACGCAGGTTGGCTTTATATGATTGTTCTGCGTTAAAATACGCAATTGCGTATTTTTGAAGCATGAAGCTTGTTGTTAGCAAAGCATCAGTTGTTAACAACCTGTGTGAAAAACGCATGTAGCTTCATGCTTCAAAAATACGCAATTGCGTATTTTAACACAGAACAATTGTATAAAGCCAACCTGCGTTTTGCCTGCTTATTTTTAAGACTGATTCACGCAGCAAATACGTCAAGTGGGTTTGTACCCTAAAAGTATATGAGGCGGGACACCACTGCAGCTGCTGATTGGCTGGGCATGCCTGCCACAGCATGGCCCCAGAACCCGGAAGCAGCCACACAGTCAGACAGAGTGGTAGGATATCGGCGGCACAGGAGACGGGTAGGCAAGTGTGCTATATTTTCAAACAACCCATTCCTAGGTATATCTCAAAAAAAAAGTTTTCATTGGTGATATTTTTTTATACATTTTTGATAGATTTTTTTGTTTCATTCTTTTGAAGGTGGTGTAAATGAAAAAAAAAAAATATTAATAAAAAATTCTGCCACTTTGTTTTTTTTTTTTACTGCTCTCTTTATGCAGTTTAAATTATTTACCTTTATTCCGCGGGTGGGTGCGATTACTGCTGTTCCCTACTTAAAATTAAGTTTGTATGTCACAGTATTTAGTAGTTTTAAAAAAAAATTTCACCGACAGAGCTGTGCCCAGTGTAGGGTGCGGAGAGATGTTTTTAGTGGTGCCATTTTGATCACCTTTTATGTCAATTTTAGGGAAGCAATATTAACGAAAATGCAGGTTTAATCATGTGATTTTATTGCTTGCATCATACTTGCATAGAAATACCAAATATTTGTATTTTATTTACTTTCCCTAAATTGTTCATTTGCAGTGTGGGTCATAGGGGTTTGTGGGGTTTTTAAAAAAAATATTTGTGTGTATTTTCAATTTAATAATTTTTCTAATATTTTTTTTACTGTCCCACTAGGGCAGGCATGTCCAAACTTTTTTCGAAGAGTGCCAAATTTGATGAAGTGAACATGTGCGAGGGCCGACCATTTTACATGCTACATGCTATATGCTTTATAACACAGGCAGATAATAGCAAGCTGGATACCTGGGGGGCCGTAAAAGTTCGGAACGCGGGCCGCAAATGGCCCTCCGGCCGGACTTTGGACATGCCTGCACTAGGGGACTTGACTGTGATCTTCTGGTCACAGGTACAACACACTGCAGTACCCCTTGGCGATGCCTGATCAAATTTCATAGTGAGGACATGTGAGGCCTCAGTGTAATGTTATATATCCCAAGAGATTAAACGTTGCTTGTTAATTTGCCTGTTAAATCTTGTGCAGGTATGTGATGTATATCTTGTACAATATTTTGTGGCTTTTTAAAAAGTCTCAAATTATGAATTGCATGCAACAATTGCATGAAAATATTGTTAAACATCAGTTGAAGCTTTTTATAAGTGTAAAAGGCTTTGAGACACTACTGATATATATTTTTTTGTCTGTAATTTTAGATTTCCACTCCAGTAGGATGGTCACATCTCAACCAGATGTAGCAGCTTCAGGCGGCTGTGAGCAACGGAGACACGAAAAACCTAATGTGAGTTCTGTATATATAAATGTTAGAAGTTGTCGTTGCAGTTCCCATGCACAGCCTTTAAAAGGATAAATATAGGGTAGATTTGACCTAAATTATAGCATTTAGACTTGCCATTGGGAGTGCTGGAAGAATATGTTTAAAGGCTTCTCCTGGGCCTTACCTAAGGTGCTGGCAGTCCCCTTGTGAGTATGGTACCTTTTGGTAATTTGTCTGTGCTGTAAATTATACACAATCTCAGATCTCCTCTGTAATATTGAGTCAAACAGGAGTTGCTTTTGCCGCACTCTGGCACACCTCACCAACCCATTTCTCCTCTCTTCACAAATAATCAATGCTGCCCGTCCTCCTGCTCGCTCAGATGTCAGCCAGTGTCTCTAATTGCAGATCAGTCCTCTGTAGGCAGTTTGTCTGAAAGAAACACTCAGATATATTGAATTTCTGAGCCCAAATGTGTTGGAGCTTTAGTCTAGGGGTAAATCATCTGTCTACAGACCACCAGCAGTTCTTTCTTTGGTTTAAATCCCCTGATGGAAATGAAATATAGGTCTTTATTTTTTATTATTATTGTATCCCACACAGTATTTTGGTCAGTATTTCGTAACCAAAACCAGTGATTGAAAACACAGACTTTGTTCACACACTGTTGAAATTGAGTAGATGGCCCACACTTAATGGCAAATAATTAGTTATTTTAAAACAAAGGCTGTCATTGAGTCTATGAGATGGGCAGAACTTCAAGCCAAGGCTGCGCGGCGGAATCCGCTTGAAGTCTCCGTGCAGATTCCGTATTGTGGGCATACCCTTAGAAAGAAAAAGAAAATGATATTAAACATTTTCAGAGTTGTTGTTTCATAAGACTTTGTGTAAAATCTTTATAGTTTTACATTTATTTTCTTCTTAATTTTACCCTCCCTTGTTTTCCCCCATCCTCGAATACAGCACTTTAATCTCCCATATGGATACTGTAAGTTCTTTTTTTACGCATTCCCTGGCTGTCTGAAACAGAACTGTTCATTTGTGCACATCCCTAAGATGTGTGATGAAAAGGTAAGCTTTTTAGTTTATGCTGCTTTGCTTTTGTATGCTTTTTGTATGCTTGTAGGGCTTTTATTTTACTTCCCACTTCCATTCCTGTGAATGACATGTGATCAACCTGATTCCTTTCTCCTGTTAAAAACTATTGGGCACAGACACATGTTTTGTATATACAGCCTGTAGGCATCCTGTATGGCACTGACAGAATTGTCGGAACTCCCTGCATCATTTATTATAATGTAGTGAGCGCCAAAACACTCCATGCTATGGTACTGACACAACTGTTTTAGTATACTAGCGCAGAGCTTTACAGAAGTCTCATAGAGGGATAAAAACTGCAGGCAGGCTGGTGGGGGCAGGAAAATAATAAAGACCTGAACTTACCCGTCCTTATGCCACTGGCGTGCCGCTGCTGGGTCCCGTTTACATCAGATGGCTGTCAGCTTCAGCTGGAAACCGGGTACGTCACGTACCTGGCTTAAGCTGCTGAAACGGCCCAGCTTAGCAATTGCCCACTTAGCAAGTCAGTGACTGGGATGGTATCCAGCTGACAGAGCTGCAAGTCAAAGCCTGTAGCTAATCGAAGGCTAGGGGACAAGTGAGTTTTGTTGTTATTTACCTGCCCCCACCAGGCTGCCTGCAGTTTTTGTCCATGTTTGTCCAAGTTCCATGGGACTTCTCCTTTGGGTGCCTTCACACATGATGTATCACAGCGGAAATCTTGCTGCCAGTTTTGCAGCAAGATCTGCTACGATGTAAGGTCCTGGTAGGTCCCTGCGAATACATAGTTGCAGCGGTCTGAAAGAGTATGTAAATCACTTGCCTCTTAACCCCTTAATCGGCTCCCGCTGTATACAATACATTACCTGTCTTCAATCCCTGCTACACAACCCGGCTTCCTGCTCTCCCGCCCAGCCAATCAGTGTGTTGCCTGGCCGCAACCACTGATTGGCTGGGCGGGAGAGCAGGAAGCCGGGACCCCGTGCAGCAAGGATTGAAGACCGGTAATGTATTGTATACAGCGGGAGCCGATTAGGGGTTAAGGGGCAGGTGATTTACATATGTATTCACAGGGACCTGCCAGGACCTTACATCGTAGCGGATCTCGCTGCAAAACTTGCAGCGAGATTTCCGCTGCGATACGTCCTGTGTGAAGGCACCGTTAAACTGTTTCAGAATTCACTGCATCATATTGAATTATGATGCAGGGAGTTCCGACAGTTCAGCCTGTGTCGTACAGTCCGCTTACAGACCGTATGTATGTATGGAACGTGTGAATCCAGCCTCTTAGTGGTCACATGCAGTGGGGAATTTCATATTCACAGCGTGAATGTCAGTACAGTACTCAGACACCATAAGTATACAGTGCTTTAGAAGATTACTATACAATAATCCTTCACATCCTTCAATAATCCACACTGTAAACAATCCTATATAAAAAATTTTACAAAACATTTATTCATTGTTTTATACGCTATACCTGCACCAAAAATTCTCTTCAGTTGAATTTTTTTATTTAGGGTATGTTCACATGTACAGGATCTGTAGCAGATCCTGTACGTGTGAACGCACCCTTACATGATTCTGCGGTGTGCATTTAAGCACAAAGAAAGTTGCAAACAATGTTTTGCTTCAGATTTTCTGCACTCACACTCCAGTTCTTGAGACCCTGCAGTCAAGTTTATGTGTAGCAGAATCTTTGTTACATATTTTATTTTAGTTGTTTCATTGGGGGACTTAGGAGACCCTGGGTATAGGCTGCTGCCACAAGGAGACACTTACATTATATGTCTGTCCAGAAGCCCCACCAAGGTATCACAATCCACAGATGATAAAAGATAACTTTTAACTGAAACACGCAGCATGACCGATCATCTAAATTAAGGTATGAAAACTTCAAAATTTACTCTTTACACATGTGTAGCGAAGTCATTATGAAAAAAGGGGGTCACAGTGTCACTTTATGCTCGGTTTTGGCTTAGATTTGTACTCTAGGGCAGGGTTTCTCAACCTACGGTACACGTGCCACAAAGGGTACACGTCGCAGGTTGAGGGGGTACGCAGGAGGTGTCGGGTAAAAAAAAAAAATTCTAACAATCTGGTGGGGGGCAGAGCAGCTGCCCATTGCTGCGCTGCCTAATTAACTGCTGGGGGCCCCCCCGACTGAGGGGCAGCAGCCAGGCACTGACTCTTTCTGTGTCGGGGGAGAGGTGAGTTGTGTGATGAGCAACTGAAGGTGTTGCCCAGCACCCAAAATCACCCATGCCTCGCAAACACTGCGCCTCTCAGCTGAGTACAGCTGCTGGAAGAGGCACAGAGTATCAGAATCGGAGCTGTGTAAAGCTGATCTGCTTGGTGCCTTGCATCCCTCCCTGGGAGCAGAGGCCAGAGCTGCAGCTACTCTGGGCAGTGTGGGATCAGGAAAGGCAAGTATCTGATAACTGATTGGGGGTCAAAACTGTCTGCTGGGGTGGGGAGGGTATCTGTCTGCTGGAAGGGGCCTATATGGCTGTTGGGTGGGGGGGGGTCAAATCTGGCTGCTGGAGGGGGCATATCTGTTTAAGGGGGGGCATATCTGTTTAAGGGGGGGCATACCTGGCTATGGGTGGGGCATATATTGCTGCAGGGGGAACATACCTGGCTATGAGGGGCATATATTGCTGCAGGGGGAGCATTCCTGGCAATGAGGGGCATATATTGCTAAAGGGAAGGCATACTTGGCTATGAAGGACATAAGTCGCTGCAGGGGGGCATACCTGGCTACAACAGACATGTAACTCCGTATGTAATGACTCTATAGAGGTCACTTTTTGAATTCAAATACTGAAAAAAAAAAATTTTTTGTTGATATTCTAATTTATTGCAAACCACTGTACTACAGAGTGCTTTGTATCTGACTACACTGGGAATACATGGCTGCATAGGGCATATTTCTTTCTAAAGGACGCTTATTTGGCTACAAAAATCATTGCCTCTAGCTACAGGGGACATATCTGGTTTAAAGGGGCAATGTAATCTGGCTACAGGACTGCATTATAAATGTGACATTTTTTATGGCTACAGGGGTACTGTTTCAGGCTACAAAGCGCAGTAGGTATATGCGGTCTTAAATGAGGGAAGTATAAACTAGTAACAGAAATGCTGAATAGATTGGTGTATTACTTAAATCATTCTGTTTAGCTGTTCTCCTAATTTGCAGGAGAATGATTCTTGCCACACCCCTCCCCTGCCCTCCAGATGCTGATTAACCGGTGACTGCCTATACACAAAATGGATAGATAACTGCCAATCAGCAGCTGGTGGGCGGAGTTTTCTGCTTCTCATGAATAATGAGGACTTCTGGGCTCATGCACATAATGAAGAGGACTACTTATTGTCCCTGTTATTCAGGAGGATATAAGATACACAGAACCAATGTAAATTCTGTTTAGCATTTCTCACTAGTTTATGCTACCCTGAGATAGGACAGTATAAACCTACTGACAGTCTCTTTAAGCATTATTACTGGGGCATGTGAGTCACATTGTAATGGGGGGTCTAATATCGAATCAACTGCTGAAAGTGGCTTTATACCCAGAGCCTAAGGCGGCAGTGGCCTTACTTAGTCAAGGAGTGAGTGGCCTTATTTAGTCATTTTATAACCAATCACATCTTTGGGTGTACTTTGCTGAAACATCTCATCACATGGAGGTACTTGGCTTCAAAAGGTTGAGAAATGCTGCTCAAGGGCACAGTGAATAACTAAGCACACTGATATCACTCACTGCTATGACCATGGCAGAGTAGGAAATAAAGGGAGATGTGGTCCCTTAGTTGTCACCAACCGGCACTATGGCAACATGTCAGCCCAGGCTGTTGGTTTGCCTTTCCATCTGTAGATTGACTTCTGACACCCTGTCTCAGCCCATCTCCTAGAGATGTTTCTCAACCTTTTCAAGCAAAGTACGCACAAGTGATAAGATGCTTCAGGCGATTTTTAAATGCTTCTTAAATAAGGCTAAGATCACAATGCAGCCATTAGGCTTTGTATAAAATATGTCACAAGTTGATTCCCAAATTGGACCCCCCCCCCATAACAATGCCAGTGATCTGTAGAACTTGGTAATAATTCTTAAGTAGTGCCGAATAATAATGTTCCTCCATAGTCATTAATTACACCTTCTGTGGCCAGTATGGTAATATAAATCTTGCAGCCAGGTGTGCCCCATGTAGCCATATACCTCGCCCATGCAGCCAGGTACGGGGAGGAAGGGATTACAGCAGTCACTGAGGACCAATCAGTGACGCTCCTGCCTGCTCTGCTTACTTCCCCCAACCATGTCACCAAGCCCTGTCCCCATAAAGAACGCTGGGGCTCCTGGTATGCTGCTGCTGGGGGAAGGAAGAAAGGTAAGAGGAGCCGCGATGATTGGTGCTGAAGAATTGCTGAATGATAGCAATGTCCCAGTGACAAAAGCAAAAGTGCTTACGCCTCCCACATACCCCCTCAACCTGCGCCACATATCCTCACAGGTTAAGGAAGTTAGAAGATGTTGAGGGTTAGGATTAAACACCGCACACACTTAATTTTCTCTCTTTTTTTCTTCTTTAGAGGTGCCTCTGCATAGTATTTTGACTTTGCATTCCCCTCTACCACACCTTCCCTTGAGGCGAATTCAAGAGTTCTACTGAGGAAGCTTCTTCTCCCAACACCTTTAACATCCCTGCAGCTATTGGTTGCACTTGTGGGGTCCTGTCCCTCCCACCAGCAAAAAGACCTCAGTATCTGATACATGCCTCCCCTTTCTCACCATGTCCTACTAGGGAAAATAGGCATTCTTTCAATATGGCCTCCACAGGAGGAATCTCTGGCAAGCTGGCTCAGAACAAGAAAACGTAGCCTTAATTAAGCTGTCACCTTGGTTCACTTACTATGCTCTATTATGATGGACAGTTATGTATTTATAGTTTTCAAAACTAAAATAAAGAATTAGGGAAAAAAAAGAACAAGAAAACATAGTACACTTG
The DNA here is from genome assembly GCF_027789765.1 of Dendropsophus ebraccatus. NCBI lineage: Eukaryota > Metazoa > Chordata > Amphibia > Anura > Hylidae > Dendropsophus > Dendropsophus ebraccatus. The sequence continues at coordinate 160,232,802 of NC_091455.1, forward strand.
CAGCCACCTTTTGTGATTTTCCTCTTCTTCCCAATGGTGTGTTTTGCCTGATACACTCCCTCTCCAGATCTCACATTCTCAGCCGTGGAGCTCTCGTTCAGCCTATCTTTCAATGTTTATGGCAACTACAGACAATATATATGTTCTTTTAAGCTCCATTAGCATGGCACCTCCAAACTATGCAAACAAATTGCCTATTTTCTAGTCCTTTGCCACATGGTATGACTGATATAAAAAAGAACAAGTGGCATTACCCTTTCTAAAGCAGAATAATTGTGTAAGTCTAAAGGCCCTATTCCACTGAACGATTATCGTCTGTATTTGGCAGATTATCGTCCTGTGGAGTAGAAGGCAACGATTAGCCGACATCGTTCATATCGTTTGTTTTTTAACATGTTGAAAAACAAGCGACTGATATAGCAGCGATCTGCTGCCGTTGCTCCATGGAGACCGCCGCTATCCTCTATGGGCTGTCTGAACGATCTAGCGATCACCCGCTCGCTGCCGCCGTGCGGAATAGCATCGGCGGGGAACAAGGAGCAAACGAGCGCTAATAGTCGCCCCATGGAATAGGGGCTTAAGGCTACGCTGACTTTTTTAGTGCTACTAATCTTTTTAACTATCCAGTGTCCAGAGCAACTCACTGAGTTCTTTGCACTCTTGTACTCTGCACCTGTCACTCAATAGGTAAAATTAATCAGTAGCATTAAAAAGAAAAAAAAAGCCACAATGTAATTCAAGCCTCATGTCACTGGCAGGATACAAAACCAAGTCATATTTCTCTTTTTCCAGTCATGTTGTTGTTTTGAACCAACCACATTTACACCATTCCATAGGTGGAGTAATGATGTTAAAGGGGTATTTAAAAAAAAAAAATCATATGCAAAAGCAGAAAAAAAGCTTTGCCTCGGAACGATTTCTGACTCAGCACCTATGCTGAGCCAGCTGGTTCCTTGACTGATGTCATCTCCATTTCTCATAACATCTTTGGTGGAGTTAACAATTTGTTTTTTCTATACCTGTATAGTGTCCAAACCGCTAAAATGTGTACTACACATAATCAAATAGTTTTATCTTTTTCTACTCTATAGGTTTGCATGGATATGTTGCGTAATATGATTAATGAAAAGAAGATATTTTTATTGATACGTGCTGGTATGTATTACCCTGAAGGACCAAAACCGCGCCTCTTTGACACTTTGCACCTTTTGAGTTGAACCTTTTTTCTGTGTTGTAGAGGCACAGATTGATATTTGGGTGGGGGGGGGGGGGGGTCTGCCATCCAGGGCTGTGGAGTCGGTAAGCCGCAGCTCTAACTCCGACTCCTGAATTTTATTAGGACCAACTCCTGCTCCTTCATAAATAGCTGGTCATATACCAGGGGAGTTATTTATCACACTGGCTCAGCAGCTTCTCCCTAATGTCCTATATGATCCTGAGGCGACTTCTGAGTGAAGAAGGAAAGATATAAAGCAGCTTCTCCTGTGTGTGCAGTGGATGCAGCCAGTCTCCAGCCTCCATGTCCTGAACAACTCAGAACTAGACTAAAAGGAGCAGGTGATCATTTCCTGCTGACAATCTTCTATGTTTCTAACTAAATATTCACCATACTTAAATAAACACTGCTAACAATGCCAGATACCTGTAGTATAGAGGTCACACATAGTCATATACAGGGGGTCACGCACAGTGATATAGAGAGGGGTCACACAGTGATATAGAAGGTCACTGTGAGGGCACGCAATAGCACGCGCACACACCCACACACACACAGCCTGCTGCAGCTATAGCACATACACACAGCCTGCTGCAGCCATAGTACACACACACACACACAGCCTGCTGCAGCCATAGCATACACACACATCCACAGCCTGCTGCAGCCACAGCAAACACACACACCCACACAGCCTGCTGCAGCCATAGCATACACACACACCCACACAGCCTGCTGCAGCCGTAGCACACATACACACAGCCTGCTGCAGCCATAGCACACACAGCCTGCTGTAGTCATAACACACACACAGCCTACTGCAGCCATAGTGCGCACACACACACACACACACACACACACACACACACACACACACAGCTGCAGCCATTGAACACTGAAGAAAAACACACAATCTTCTCCCAGACAGAAAACACCACACTGAGGACAGAGGTTACTGCTACACTGCTTATGTCTTCTCCTCCTTCTCTATATTACACAGGATATCTTCATATTACACTGCTGCTCATATACAGTCATCCAGCATCCAGGAAAAGAACAGCACAGATCTCCCCCCACACAATGGACTCTTCCAGCTCTGAAACAAACTGCCAAATAGTGACCGACAACTTTTCCATGACCACCCTTATGTAATAGGGCCAGTGTCCTATTACTGATATATTCCCCGACCACACTTATGTAATAGGGCCAGTGTCCTATTAGAATGTTGCTTATAATATGTATTCATGAGAAAAACTTGTAAAATTCATATCAAAATTCAGTTCTACATTTTTTAAAGCTGGAGTCTGAGTCGGTACATTTTTTCTCCGACTCCAGCCAAAACTAGCTCCGACTCCGACTCCACAGCCCTGCTGCCATCACACACACAAATGTTTTTGAAAACTGCCACTGCAGTTTTTGAGCCAAAGCCAACGGAACAGATTGGTAATTCCCAACATTATTCATAATGATGCTGGGAGCTTTGAAACTGTTTAAATCTTTGTGCTACTGTACTAACATGGTCCATTTAGAAGCACATTGTAGCACTGCATCATTTCATTGCAGTAATTAATCATTTCATGGCTGTCCAACTGTCCTTTATTGTGTTAACACAGTGAAACTCCATGTGAACATACCCCCAGTAGCAGTGAATGAAGCTCTGGAACTCTGTCTTTACTTACCTTGAGGAAGGACGTGCTTAAAGAAACCGTTCGGAAAAAATCATTATTGGCCCCCCCCCGGTAGACGCTGGCACATATACTCACCGCAGCTAATCTGTGTCCCGCGGCAAAGTTCAAATCCAACACGCGCTCACTTCAGCCTCTGCTGTGACTCCTCTTCTCTGTCCTGCGATTGAACGCCGGAAGTCACGCGCTTCCATAAAGAATGCATTGAAGCGCTTGAGTTCCGGCGTATAATCACTAGAGACAGAAGAGAAGTCACAGCAGAGGCGGACGTGAGCGCAATAATTATTTTTTGTGAACTGCTTCTTTAAAGAGGTATTCCAGGGAAAACTCACTTTCACCGACCTCTGTACCCCCTGCCAATCTCCATATATCGGGCCCCGCTGGGGAGCAGAGTACATCCATCTTCCTGCGTACTCAGCTCTGTCGCTCCGTAGGATTAAGTACCTATGGCTCCATTCATAACAGATAAGGAGATCAGCAGGGGTACAGAGGTGTCCCCCCCCCCCCCCTTTTAAAAAAAACCCCAAAGATCTCATTTTTAAAGTGAGTTTTTCCTGGAATACCCCTTTAATGCCTGAAAGTAGTCCGTGAGTTTGCTGTTGTCTCTGTGGCAGACTTTATTGATACTGCTGTAAAGGGCATATTGAGGCACCAAGCTGGACTACTGCAGCCAAAAACACTAACAGTAATTTATATGATAAAAAAATACATTCTCAGGCCAGTATATTTATCAGTTTAACCAAAATAGCCCATTCACCATCATCTGTGAATGCTTTGTTTTGTTTTTCTTTGTTTCCCACACAATGATTTAACTTTCAGCAATCCAAACTTTTGATCCCTGACAAGACAGAGGTTCATTCATGCCGCTTGTGCCAAATTGTGACTTCATCAGCTAGATGCAACACCACATACTTTATAGCCTGTGGAGGTGTATGTGTTTTTTTTTTTTTGTTTTTTTTTTTGTACCATGACCTGTACTTTTCAACTGTATCATATTGATTTTCATGGAACTTCTTGATGGCTATCATTTATTACATTTTTACATTATTACATTTTTCTGAGATGTGATGTGACCAAAAATTTGTGTTTTTGTGCATTTGTGTCCCGCAAAAACAAACCCTTATATGGCTCTGTATATAGAAAAATAAGTGTTATGGGTTTTAGAAAGCAAAGAGGAAAAAAATTTAAACTCATAAGAAAAAGTTAAATCTGGACATGAAAATGTTAATAATCAGCTTGAACTGTGCTTGGCCCTCCGTGGGCTGCTTAACCCTTGTGTTCACTGTTTGCATCCTAGCTTTCATATTCCGAAGTTACTACAGTCAATATCCTCCTAGACATCATTATGACAGAGACATCTTTGAAGCCCTTCTTAAGCCATTATTATTCCTTAATTTGTGGAAAGATCTGTTTGACCTCTTGGAAACTGCAGCTGAAGCAAAGATATTTGTAAGTATATCTGTGTTGCAATTTAATTAATTAATAGTGTTTTGAATATTATTGCATTATTGTTACCTACATATGCCCAGTATAGAAATCAATGTCTAGTGCATTACTGTAATAGAAAGACAAGCTAAAGAGTGACAATAAGCCTTTATTATAAACATGCTTACTCCTACTTTGATCTCATGTGTGATATCAACTCAGCTAGGGGTCTTGTGCACACATGATGCCAAGTGCTTTAAATGCCATAATTTGCAACCAGTATTGTCACCACTGACTCCTGCAAATTGGTTGTCAGATGATCAGGATAGATTGGACTGCTGTGGATTTTCTCCATTGGGTCAGGGCTTTATTTGGTCATCCTATTTTTAGAGAAGGCTTATTCTCCACAACAGTGATTATATTTATTTAACACTCAAAGGATTTACCTTTTTAATTCTTCATGTGTACATAACTGGGAGCTCCACATTATTGTTCATAATTCCTGTATACCATGTATTCTTTGTTGCTGCGTTATCCATTCCTACAAATTAAAGAAAAGCTGTCAGCCTGAAAAGACATCAGAAACAGCTTAAAGCGACTTTGTACCCACAATCTGAACCTCCCCCCCACCCCACCCGCTTGTACCTTCAGATAGCTGCTTTTATTCCGAGATCTGTCCTGGGGTCTGTTCGACAGGTGATGCAGTTATTGTCCTAAACAACTTTTAAACTTGCAGCCCTGTGCCAAACGGCCGTGGCCTAGAGTGTGTGTGCATTCGGCTGGCCCTCCTCCTCCTCACCCTCCTCATCATTAGGAATGCTCCAGGCAGATTTTCTCCTATTCATCAGCTTTAAGAACACTGCACAGGGGCTGGATCGTTAAGGCACCTGTGCAGTGTTTAATGCAGAGGAATGGGAAAAATCTTGCCAGTGGCATTCCTAATAATGAAGAGGGTGGGGAGGAGGGACAGAGGGGTGGTGCAAAGTTAGGGCACAGATAATCTAGGCCACGGCCGTTTGGCACAGGGCTGCAAGTTTAAAAGTTGTTTTTTAGGACAATAACTGCATCACCTGCCGAACGGACCCCAGGACAGATCTTGGATTAAAAGCAGCTATCGAAGGTACAAGTAGTTTGCGGGGACAGATTGTGGGTACAGAGTTGCTTTAAGGGTGCCTTCATACGTAATGACTCGCAGCGGAAATCTCACTGCGAGTTTTGCAGCGAGATCCGGTACGAGCTAAGGTCCTGGCAGGCCCCTGCGAGTATGTAATGCAGCCGCCCCCTTAATCGACTCCTGCACTGTCTGTATACATTACCTGTCTCCTTGCTGCACGAGGTCCTGGCTTCCTGCTCTCCCACCACTGATTGGCTGGGCGGGAAAGCAGGAAGCCGGTCCCCCGTGCAGCAAGGAGACTGGTAATGTATAAAGACAGCGCGCGAGAGACGATTATGGGGGCGGCTGCATTACATACTGCTGCGAGTGTGTATTCTCAGGGGCCTGCCAGGACCTTAGTTCGTAGCGGATCTTGCTGCAAAACTCGCAGGAAGATTTCCGCTGCGATTCGTTACTTGTGAAGGCACCCTAAATGGCTAATCTGAGTAGAGAGACTATTCTGAATTTATTAAAGTGGCACTATCAGCAGGTTCTACTAAATGAACCTACTAATATGCCCCAGAAGCTGTTTACCTTAGTAGATTTCCGTTAATTCTTTGCTTTTCCTCTGCATTCTTTGGATATTCCCTAATTACCCTTATGCTAATCTGGGGCTTAGGAGCATTTTGGGTATCTCCCATCCGCCTGGAGGTATTTAAATGTAGTGAGGGGAGAGAAAGGAGGAAGTGAGGGCTGTAGGGCTCCCCAAAAGCCCAAGAAGCCCAAAAGCTTAAAGGGGTATTCCCCCCAAGAGGTAAAAAAATGAAATACTCCCAAACCTAGCTGATCTCACTCACCAAGTCCCCTTGTGTATTTAGAGCCTTCTCCCGTCTTTTTAGCTGCTGCCATTCCTGAGAGAATTTTTTTTAAAAGCCGATATATATACATGCAAGATGGTGTTGGCCAGGAAACTACATTTCCCATGCAATCTGCTATCCACCCACATCACAATATATCAGGTCACAGTGCTTCTGATGTGGATGGATAGTGGGAGGGATTAGATGCAGGAGGGGGGGATTGTATATGTATGCCCCGGGGAGAGAGAAGAATCAGCAGGCTTACAGCAGGGGCTGAAAGCTACAAGTGAAGGCTGAGGAGGAGGGAGGAAGTCATCCGCTGAATGTTGATATAGGTTTGAATCTATAATTGTCAGGCGCCGACCGCGCATCGCTACGTGTAATAGCGATACGTGGCCGGCGGCTGACTATTTACATTACCTATCCAGGCTGCAGGGCTCCTCTTGCGGTCTTCTACCCGGGTCCCAAGCGCTGCGCGGCGGTCCCGGCCAGTGATTGGCTGAGCGGCCTGTCAGCTCAGACAGGCCACTCAGCCAATCACTGGCCAGGACCGCCGCAGCCAGTGATTGGCTGAGCGGCCGCTCAGCTAATACAGGCCGCTGTGAATGCAAGAGGAGCCCTGCAGCCTGGACAGGTAATGTATAAAGTAAAGCAAAGGCTGCAAGGACATTGTTAACGATGTCCCTGCAGCCCTTGTTGATCGATAATCAGGCCGTGTACTAGGCCCAGTAAACGCGGGCCCCAATCAGCCCATGTAATATCACCCTTAGACCAAATACGAAACATGCGGTCATTCACCCTCGGGGGAAAGGCCATATTGCAAAGATGTTTGTGACAAATTTTTAGAGTGTGAAAAATGGTAGGGTGTGATTCCCCATAGCAAAGAGAGAGATTCAGCGCCTCTGATATTTATAGATTTATTTTATAATTGGCCAGGGCCTGGTATTTGGCAAGCTTGAGATGATTGGGTTGGTCATCTGCGTAGGCGGCTACTTTGTGGTCATGACCTCTTGTAGATGAACATTGTATATTCATTCTTGTGGTGCCCTCAAAGTAATATGCAAAAATATCCACATCCTTTATGCACAACCAAAAAATACAAGACATTTAAAACCAACAAATACACATACATAAGAGCAGTAAATGAACAGTTGATAACCAGAATGTGTAAATAGTGCAATATCAATGCAGTATAAGATACTTAAATGCCATAAATGTGCAAATATCACAGAAGATAAAGTCCAAGTGATGAGTTAAAAATAATGCAATAAAAAATAAATCATAAAAAAAGATAGAAAAACATATTGTACTGCTCTCAGAGGGTGTTCTCCGGATGTAGTGGAGGAGCGGTCCCTGAATCCTGTCTGCGCTGTAATGGTGCATATCCTGTCTCTGTAATCTATTGCTCTCGGCTGCAGCAGCTGAGAGCAATAGAACACCAATCTTATTGATCTATGCAATATATCTATACTGCGTAGATCTTAATGAGAGATCAGATCAGTGTAGTGATACTAGGAGTCCCCTAAAAGTCTGAATCAACCCCCTTTTCCCATTTTATAAATAAAAATAGAAAAAATAATGTTTGGTATCACTGCGTGCGTATTCGCCTGAACTATTAAATTATCATATGCCATTTACCGTGCGAGATCAGGAGCATCAAAAAAAATCCAGAGTGCAAAATTACTAATTTTTGATTGCGTCAAATCCAGAAAAATATTGATAAAAAGCGTTCAAAAAGTCACATATGCGCAAACAAGGTACTGATAGAAAGTACACATCATGGCAAAAAATTACACCTCACACAGCCCCATAGACCAAAGGATAAAAGCGCTATAAGCTTGGTAAAAGAGCAATTTTAAAGGAGACCTGTCACACCCCGTGCCAGGGTGACGGGCTTCCGACCCCCAGCTAGATCCCCTTATACTGACCTCATCCCGCCGAGTCCCGCTCCCGAAGCCGGTCCCGGGACTGAGATATCCTGGTCTGAAGTCGCCGCGCGCGCTGTGGAGATAGATCCAGCATCCATAGAGAATGAATGGAGCCGTGCGCGCGTTGCAGAGATGAGTTTCATTTTTTTTCAATTTCACCTCACACAATTTTTTTCTGGTTTCACATCAAAATTATGTGCCATTGCAAAGTACAATTAGTGTAGCAAAAAATAAGGGCTTATTTGGGTCTCTAGGTGGAAAAATGCACGCGCTATGGCCTTATACACACAAGGAGAAAAAAACTAAAGCGCAAAAATGGAAATTGGCTGGGTTTTCTAAGGGGTAATTGGTCAATTTAGTGCAGAGTTCCGCCAGCACTCTGCCTCATATTATGGTCTCATTAAGACTTCACCTCCATGTCCTAGGCTGAGGAAGTGTAATGCTACTTTTACACGGGACGATAATTGGCCCGATCACACGATTAACGATGTCGGAGTAGCGTTTTTTTCTAAATAACGATCAGCGTTTAGACTGTACGATATATCATACGGAAAAATCTTTTGCAATCGTTTTAAGATCGCCCGGCGCCTCGCCCGCAGCCCGGCCCCTGCTCATCCGCAGCCCGGCCACGCATCCTACAGCCCCGTGTAAACGCAGCATTAGGGAGGGTGAGGGAAATAAGGGTGTGATCTGAGAATGAAATAGGATCAGCTGAAGCAGAGTGGGCTAGGTCCAGGTGGGCACCAGAGAGAAAAAGATACTGAGATTAGAGATTATGGGGGTGGGAGAACATGCAGTCCTTATCAAGTGGATGGATGGATCATCTGAAAGGAATGTAGGGACTGTGTAATGCGACAAAGGCAGGGAAAGGGAGAGGTATGACCAGGTATGAGCAGGGGATTGAAGTGCTAGAAAAACATGACTACTTTCTTCCAGAGACAGCACTACTGTGGTCTCCAGTTTGCGTGGGGTTTTCCAATTTAAGAGCTTAATTGCAAACCACACCTGGCTCCAGTTTGCGTGGGGTTTTCCAATTTAAGAGCTTAATTGCAAACCACACCTGGAGACAAGGGTCATGCTGTCTCTGGAAGAAAGTGGCTATGTTTTGTGTGTCACGTTGAGGTCCCTACTGAAGACAGCCACACTCTTGGTCGGAAGCCAACTAGAATGGTCACATCAAAGCCCCCCGAATCAGAAAGCAGCAGTAGAGAGGCCAAATTAACTCTGCTACTGCTCAGAAATATACTCTTCTTTTCTCTTGCTGCCTTTCCCCTTTCCTTCAGTCCTTTCTCTCAATAGTGTACTTTCTCCCTGTCAGGACTAACTGACTAGACTATTCTGTCACACCTCCAACTGTGCTGCCCTCTGCTTCACAACTCGCACTCTAATCCAACTGTTTTCTGTCAGAGTTTTTCGTGGAACTCATTAGCATAGCTCCACCCACCTGCTGGTACCTTCCCTCAGTACCTGAAACCATTCCCTTAGAAGGCAGTTGGTGACACTGCTTAAAGGGAACCTGCCTTTTGGTTTATGCTGCCATAAAGGGGTTGTCCAGCGAAAATAGTTTTATTTTTCAAATCAACTGGTGTCAGAAATAGGTTTGTAATTTACTTCTATTAAAAAATCTTCCCATACTTATTAGTTGCTTTATGTCCTGCAGGAAATGTTTTATTTTCAGTCTGACACACTGCTCTCTGCTGACATCTCTGGCCGAGACCAGAACTGTCCAGAGCCGGAGAGGTTTTCTATGGGGATTCCCATAGAAAGCCTCTCCTTCTCTAGAGAGTTCATGTCTTGGCCAGAGATGTTAGCAGAGAGCATTGTGTCAGACTGAAAATAAAACATATTCTGCAGGACATACAGCATCTGATAAGTACTGGAAGACCTTAGATTTTTTTATAGAAGTAAATTACAAATCTATATAACTTTCTGACATCAGTTGATTTGAAAGAGAATCTATGCCATGAAGTCCAGCGGCGCTTGGAAGTGAGCTCAAGAGCTGAGCTCACTTCAAAGCACATGGGGACCGGCTGCTATATGCAGCTAGGTCCTTACTGTTAATGATGGGCCGCTGTGATCGTGCGGCCGCTCGCCATTAACCCCTGCAGTGCCGCGGCTTTTTCATCATTGACATCATTGACTCCGGTCACTGACTATCGTTTTATCGCTTACCTTTTATCTTCTATCTCTTTACCTTCCTCCCGGCAGTCAGATCAGCGATCACTGTATAGAGTCTGCACATCCTTTTTTTTCCAAAAAATAGATGAAAAAAAATGGATTGCAAAAATGTAGTGTGAACCCAGCCTAAGTCTCTTCACCCTTGGCACCTTTTCCTTGCAGTTAATCGTTTACTCCTCAATCCGGTAAGATCGTCTGGAGCACTGCCTCGCCCTGGTCGGCCCACCCATTCTAATGATTATCAATGGAGGGGCCTGGATAGGCACTGTGGGGGTGGGGCAGTGCTTCAAAAGGAGTAAACCACTAACTGCATCAAATTGGTGCCAAGGATGAATGTAAGAGACTTGCCTTCATCCTCTGCACCTCCTGTGCAATAGGGGGCTATCATCAGGTTAGATTCATCTATCCTGTTAGTTTCCCTTTAATATTTAGTTTTTTGGACTTTTTTCTTTCTAGGTTCATAATTTCTCAAGTTCTTTACAGCATGTAAAGACTTGACTTCAAGGTGCAACACACACTATTTCTTCATTCCAGCTCATAGAAAATTAACAGAGTTCTTAGATCTACTGAGAATTCTCCAGTTCCTTGAGACAGCCTCTTACATCTCATTTATTGGAAAGTTCACTTGCTGGTCATGATTTTCTGTATAGAAAAAGTACACAAATTTTACTAGCGCTGATCTCAGAACTCTTTTTCACAGTTTTAACATTTTTTTCAGCAAAATTTCACAATGACCTACATGTACAAGTACCTACATTTGCATTCATGAGCACTGCACTTCAGTCAGCAATGACATTTGGTCAGAAAGTCCATTGAGGAACTAAACGGGGACTTGAACCTGAAAGTGCAGTTTATGGAAAGTCCAAGTCATTCGGCTTGTATAAGTACCCTGGCAAAGTGGGTACATCATAAACAAGACAAACATTCATCCACTTACACACGTATTCCAGCACCTCCCCCCCACACCTGACCAGAAGACCAAAAGAAAAAAAAATTAAACTAATCAATAGTGACCTTTATGCACCCTCCTTTAGGCAATCCCTGGCACTCACTACAGTAGGATAATAAGTGCCCTTAACTTCCTTCCACTGCTCCTCTGAGAGCGATGGGATATCCGCCACCCACTGCACAAAAGCTTTTTGAAATGGGGAGCCCTCCTTTGGGTGAAATAGTAGGTAGCTCTGGATCAAGAGTTTAGATAGGTCAGCAGTGTTCAAGTGCTTCTCAGCAAGGGAGAAATCTTGCAGGACATTGAGACTGCCAAATTGGATCTTAATAGTGTGTCTTAATTGTAAATAATGCAAGAAGGCTGTACAGAGAATGTTATACAATTCACACAGACTTTCAAAGGAATGAAATTTGTGTTTGGGTGAGAAGCACACCATGCTTACCCCACAGCACTGCCCAGTATGTTCTAGCAAATTCAGCAGATGCGAGTTAAGCCAAAGCGGCGTTCTAGGAGAAGGGAAGGGAGTAGGTAAAATCTTATGCACTGCAGAGTAGACCCTTAGGACAATCTGTAATGGCGTCTGCAACAAAGAGGAAGCACGGAATCTCTAAAAGGTGTTTACCATTCCTTCATATGACCCCACCAAAGCACCACCATTGCAGAGATCTAGATTGATTCACCAGTTGACACATACCAATTGAGAGGCCAGAAAATAACAATACATGTGCGGAACAGCCAACTCCACCTCATGCTTGGCTGCCTGGAAAGCAAAACTGATTCAAGGAGACCTGCTCTGCCAATAGAAGGATCCCAGTTTATCGAATTTAACAAAGAAGCTTTTGGGTAGGAACACCGGGAAGATGGGAAATAGGTATAGAACTTTTGGGAGGAAGATCATTTTAAAAATGTTAATCTACCCAACAATGAAAGAGGAAGCTGCTCCCACTTCTGGAGGTGCTGTTCAGTGGGCATCAACAGAGGTCCAAGGTTAAGTTCAGTATAGCTGTTAACAGAGGCTGTAACTTCCGCACACAGATATTTATATTGTCAGGCCACTACTAGTTGTCAAGGGAGGGTTGCTGGCAGAGGCAAGGCGTTGGATAGGGGCATTTGCACCAATTAACATTCAATCCGGACAGACCACAAAAAGAGTCTGAGCTCCATCAGGGATTCTAGGGATGGGCCTGCATCAGCCAAATAAACCAGGGTGTCTTCGGCATATAAGGAAACTTTTTTTCACAATAGACCCACGCTGAATACCATGAGCAGAAGACGAGGCACTGATGGCCACAGCCAGAGGCTCGATGGCAAGGGCAAAGAGCAGAGATGAAAGGGGGCACCCCTGCCTCGTACCCCTGCTAAGCGGAAAATAGTTGAATATATTTAGGTTTGTGCAGACTCTTGCAGAGGGAGCAGCATATAAGAGTTTAACCCAGGCAAGGAAGCACAAACCAAATCGGAGTTTGCACAGAAGGGACCACAGGTAATGCCATTTAACGGACTTAGATATTGGTGGATATCTAAGCTAAGCACATACCCCAGAGTAACCTCATCTCTATTTGCTGAAACAAGTACAGCGTAGTCTGCTTATTTGTTATGTGCATTCTAATAGTGATTGGTTCCCTCTTACCTGAATATGTGCCATTTAGCATGTTGTTTGTTTTTTGCAGCCATCCTTAGACCAAATTGTTCAAGTATTTCAAAGGGTTGCATCTTCTGGAATACAGCAAGCACTCTCAACTTTACTGAATATATTCTGCAAGGTATGGTCCAAATTATCTTATTTCTTCTGAAGATGTTCACTCATGCATTAGCTCCCTACTCTCAGGTATTCATTGCTTATTGATGGCCTGAATTGTGTAGCATGTTGTGGCACATGTTGTATGATGTTTAACCCCTAGACGACCCAGGACGTAGAGTTACGTCATGGAAGTCTGTCACCAGACGACCCTGGACGTAACTCTACATCCTGGGTGTTTCTCCGGCTATGAAGCGCGCTCTGGGGCGGAGCGCGCTTCACAGCAGGTGGGGGCCGGCTGCAATTAGCAGCCGGGACTTTACCGGTAATGACACGCTGCAGCGATCCCGCTGCCGTGTGTCATTAACCCCTTAAACGCCGTAGCGTTTAAGTGTAAGTGACAGGGGGAGTCCCCTGTCACTTACCGATCGGGGGTCCCAATCGTTAAACGGACCGCCGGTGGTCTCTCACCTTCCTCCGTGCGGTCCGATCGGCACTGCACAGGCAGGCTCAATAAGCAGATCGCCGATAACACTGATCAATGCTATGCCTATGGCATAGCAATCATCAGTGTAGAAATCAAAGTATTGAATGTAAAAGTCCCTCAAAGGGACTTCAAATGTGTAAAAAAAAAAAAAGTTAAAAACACTATTACACTACCCCAAAACCCCTCCCCCAATAAAAGTCAAAATCACCCCCCTTTCCCATTATATAAATAAAACATATAAAAATAAACAAATAAACATATAATATACCGTAGCCTGCGTAATTGTCCGATCTATTAAAATATAATTTTTATTTTGTTATTTTATTTTACACTATATATATATATATATATATATATATATATATATATATATATATAATCATAAAAAGTGATCAAAACGTCCGATCTTCACAAATATGGTATTAATAAAAACTAGAGATCATGGCGGAAAAAATGACACCCCATACAGCCCCATAGGGGAAAAAATAAAACCGTTATAAGCGTCACAATAGGGCCATTATATTAACTAATTGCCAAAAAAAAAGGATTTAATAAAAAAAAAAAAAATATATATATATATATATATATATATATATATATATATATATATATATATATATATATAACATTAGAGAGTCTGTGTAACCTGCATATGGTTGTGTTTGGACTGACCTATAGAGTAATAGTATAATGTCGCTTTTACCATATAGTGCATTACGTCGACACAGGAACCCCCCAAACGTTACCATATTGCTTTCTTTTTTACAATTTCACCTATTTATATCTTCATAAATAATATATTTGGGATTCCGTCATACATGTTATGGTAAAATGAAAGACGCCATTACAAGGTACAACTATTCCTGTAAAAAACAAGCCATTACATGGCTTGTAGATAGAAAACTGAGAGTGCTGGAGCTCTTAGAAGGGGAGGAAGGAAAAACGAAAGCGCAATGATCAAAATTTGCGCGGTCCACTGGGTCATTTTGGGCCTGGTCCTCAAAGGGTTAAAAAAAAAAGGAAAGGTTTCTTGACAGCTCCATCCCACAGACCATAACACACAATGTTTTTTGCATTCAAGTTCATGCAAATGTGAACACAAAATGCCTGACAGAAATATTAACTAGCTAACGGTGTGTACCTGTAGCATTCCTGTATTTATAGCAGTACAAGGTGTTTTAAAATTGCCCTGTTCACTTGAGGGGGACAGCATTGCAGTGCCCTTCACTTCTACTGCAAGGATCACAGTATTTGCAAGTGTGGAAAGGCTTGTAGCTGGTTGAATAACAATTTCTTATATTGCCAGCATATTCCTGCAGCATTATACAGAGCTTGTCACCACTTACATTAAGCCCAGTTTCCATTGGGGCTCACAATTTCAATTCCGAATTAACTTTGTAAGCATGCTTTTGGCGGAAACTAGAGTTCCTAGAAGAAACCCACACAAACATGGTGAGAAAATAAAAACTCCTGCAAATATTGCCCTTGGTCTCATTTCAATCCAGAACCCCCAGTGCTGCAAGGCAACCATGTTAAAAGGGTTGTCTGGGAGAAGGAAAAATAACATTTTTCTAATGCTCCCTGGTACTCCTGCCTCACTGTTGTCTCTGAACTATACTTTTCATAGATTATAAGCCCTCGCGGGCAGGGTCCTCTTCCCTCATGTACCAGTCTGCCATCTGCCTTCATGTAATGTTCCTGTTTGTTACCCCTATCTGTTGTATAGCGTTTTATAAATAAATAATAATAATAATGGGCTGGGGTTTGTACTGTAGTGCAATCATTGGATGTGGACCAAACTATCCCCATGAAAGTTTTACTCCGAAACATAGGTGGAAGAGGATACTTTATTTTTAAATTTAATTTTATTTTTCAGGAAAACAAACCTTTACAAAAAATGTGAGACACTGACTTTGAGAAGTCCCAAAACACAATAACACAATAATACAAAAATGGGGAACAGGGCAAGTAGATATAACAGTGATACAGTGCAGTCCCAAGTCAACAAAACTGTTCCAGAATGTTGGGGGGGGGGGCCCACCTTGGGCAATAATGAACAGAAAACAGGTAAATATGAAAAGTACATATCACGAACGGGGTGAGACCTGTAGATCACTAAATTGCCCGGAAAACTATAAGAAAATGGATGAGGAAACACTTAGTGGTAAAAACAATACAAACCTGAAAGAAGGGGTACAAACAAAACACGAGGGGGAAGGAAATAATTGAACAAAAGGGAGTCCACAAACTGATCCGGTAGCCGGAAGAGGTACTGAAACCAATAACTAAAGCTGAGTAAAGGTAAAGAGGAATAGCGATGGCGTCCAGTCACCGTTCCTAAATGAAAAGAAAAGGAAAAAGAGGAGGAGGGGGGATAACTCACGAGGGAAACCTGGTTTCCAAGAAAGACCTGCACTCCTTAAAAGGTGGTGCTCCTATAGGCATCCGTGGTCTGGAAAGATAACCAAGAACCCCAGGTGGCAGTGTACCTCTTAACCTCTTGCGGGGTATGTGCGGTCAGATTTTTCCATCTGGTGAGTCTGGTTAATCTTGGCCATCCACTCATCCAGAGAGGGGGAGGGATCAGAGACTTCCACCTCCTGGGAATTACCTTCTTAGCAGCTTGGAGGAGATAACGAGCAAGAGATTTCTTAAAGCGGGTTTGAGCGGGTGGAAACATAAACAGGAGCACAACCTCAGGAGTGCCTGGAATAGAAATACCTGTAATTTTGCGGATAAGCTGTAGCACTGTATTCCAGAAGACCCGCAACTTTGGGCATCCCCACCAGATATGCGTCATGTTGCCATCTGCATTCCCACAGCGCCAACACTCATCTGGGACCGTCGGGTACCACTTATGCAGCGCCTCCGGGACCCTATTGCAGTGAGAGAATATTTTGTAACTGGTCTCTTGGGCCTTACAAGCTATCACAGCTTTGTGGGAGAGGAAGAAGGCCTTCTGCAACTGTTTTTGGGAGAGTTGCTTCCCCAATTCCACCTTCCATGCAGAGAGCAATAAGAAGGCAGGTGTTGGGAGCGAGGAGAAAAAAGCATGCGGTAAATGAGAGAAACGGCGGTGTTCAAAATCGGATAAAGTTATGTACAACTTATGGGTGTGGGAGAGGGAAAAATAAAAATGCTGTAATTGCATGTATTCTAAGGGATGTTTAAGCAGTGTGTAAGGTGGGGTCGAGAATAGAGGACAAGGGCAATAATGCACCCTGTTTGACCACTTGGTGAAAACGCAGAGGTGAATTTTTGGGTACACCTAGAAAGGGTGAGGAGAGGCTCGCTGGAAAAGATGGATTATCCTTAATTGGGGTCAAGGGACCCATTCTATTCAGGAAGGCAAGAGGAAAACCTAAAGCTGGTAAGGATGCAAGCGTGTGACAGACAGTATAGAACAGAGGGTAAGATCATGAATCGAAGGGGACATTCATGGGAGGGTTGATAGAAGTCTCGAACTTACGTCCTGGGCCAACTGCACACCAAGTCTAGAGGACGAATGATGGAATAAATTTAAAATTCGCAAGTGAACACACGCTAGATAATATAGCCAACTGTCGGGTAAACCGATACCACCTGCATCCTTAGAGCACGTAAGGGTCTCCCATTTGATCCTCGAATGACCGGAGGACCACACAAAGGAGGTAAAAATACGCTGCACCTGTTTCCAAAAGGAGTCCAGGATGAGAACCGGGATGGTCTGGAGCAAATAGAGCAACCTGGGAAGGAGGGTAATCTTTGTGATGTTGATTCTCCCGAACCAAGAGAACTCTTTCTGAGTCCAGGTAGTTAAGTCTTTAGTAAATTGTGCCAATAATGGGAGGAGATTAACATCAAAAAGACGAGAGATCAGGAGGGATACGAATACCCAGGTATGTAATACCAGTAGGGGGCCATACAAAGGGAAAATTAGCTTTAAAAATGTAGTGGAGTGGGGGTCGAGGGAGACGTTGAAGGCTTGGGATTTTGAGAAGTTTATTTTAAAATTGGACCACGCACCAAACTGCTCCAGCCGGGACATTAAGGAGGGAAGGGACACGTGGTTGAGTGAGATAAACTGAAAGATCATCTGCAAAAGCAGAGCATTTATACTCACACTTCCCAATACGGATTCCCTTATGGTACTATTATACGGAACGATATTCGGCCGATTATCGTTCCGTGTAATAAATACAACGATCAGCCGATGACAACGATCATCGGCTGATCGTTCATATAGGTTCTGACCTATTTTTGTCGGGACTAACGATATACTTTACCCATCCAAGTTCCAGGGCTGCTGCTGCTGCGGTCTTCTCCCTGGGTCCCGCGCACTGTAAAGTCAGAGTGGCCTGTCAGCTGACAGGCCGCCCGGCCAATCACAGGCCGCGCCGGTCCCGGCCTGTGATGGGCTGAGTGGCCTGTCAGCTGACAGGCCACTCTGACGTAAGAGTGTATGGGACCTGTGGAGAAGACCCCAGCAACAGCAGCCCAGGAACTTGAATGGGTAATGTATATAGTTATGCAAGGGCTGCAAGGACATCGGTAACTATGTCCTTGCAGCCCTTGTTTAATGATTATCGGGCCGTGTAATAGGCCCAGTAAACGAGCGGCGATCTAGCAGATCGCTGCTCGTTTACAGGTGTTATCGGGCCCTGCTCGACCCGTGTAATACCACCTTTAATGTAAGGGTCAGAGCGGATGACGGTCATAAGATTTTCCATGATGAGGACATACAGGAGGGGGGACAAGGGGCAGCCCTGTCTTGTGCTGTTGAGGATAGAGAAATGGTGCCATTTATCTTTAACTGTGCTGAACAGTTCTGGTAAAGGGCGAATATTTTAGCTAGAAAAATGGGGCCAATACCTATTGTTTGGAGGGTTTGTGTCAGGGAGGGCCACGAGATACGATCAAAAGCCTTCTCAGCACCATAAGAGGCCATTTATGAGATTGTGCATAATGAAAATTATCTAAGGTCTTTAGGGTGTTGTCACGGGCTTCCCTCCCTGGCACAAACCCCACCTGGTCTGGATGGATGAGGGCGGGAAGGTGGGGGTTTAACCTTTAAGCAAGCAATTTAGCATAAATCTTCAAATCCACATTCAAGAGGGAAATGGGCCTGTAACTCCCACAAAGTTGGGGGTCCTTACCGGGTTTAGGAATAAGGGTGACGTGTGCGCTAGTGGCATGGGGCAGGAAGGGAGTGGTCTCAGTTATAGAATTAAAGCCAATAACATCAGGGGGGGCAAGGAAAGATTGGAGGTATTTGTAAAATTGGATGGTCTGTCCATCAGGGCCCGCCCCCCCCCCCCCCCCCCCGGTAAGGTGTGCAATCACATGACCTAGTTTGTGTGGCAATAGGCTCCTCCAGGTCAGCCATGGCTTCACCAGAGAGACGGGTCAAAATTGGTGGGGGTGAGAAGGGTCCTGACACTGGGGCCTTTGGACAGGGAAGATGATAAAGGGCCGTGTAGTAGGAGTGAAACATGGAAGCAATTTGAGGAGTGACATGGGTAATCGTATTAGTGGGCGTTTTGATACACGGGATATGAGATTGTGTTATGTTGTTTCTCAGAGCTCTGGCCAACATGCGTCCGCATTTGTTACCATACTCGTAAAATTTACTCCGGCAAGTTTATAGTAGGCGACCCTTAGGAAACTTCCAGGAGACGTCTTACCTCAAAGCGAGCCGTCTGCAAATCCCTCAAAACAGGGAGAGATAAGGCACGCTTGTGGGCCAGTTCCAGAGCAGAGATCTTGGCGAGTGCCTTGGTCAGGGAGGAGGCCTTCTCCTTTTTGAGTCTGGCGCCATGTTTAATGAGGACGCCCCTCAGGACACATTTAAGTGCTTCCCATTTCATTGTGGGGGGAGTGGGGTCTTCCGCATGGTCAGATTGTAAATGGGTGATCGACTATTGTAAGTCCGCCAGGCAGACAGTATCCAACAGGAAAGATTCATTTAGGCGCCAGGTCCAAGAACTTTTGGTTAAAAAAAGAGAGAACAAAATACCAGGGCATGGTCTGACCAAACCATGATACCAATGGAAGCTGAAGACAACCAGGGCAGGGCGCAGTGTTGGACAAGA
Organism: Dendropsophus ebraccatus; assembly: GCF_027789765.1. NCBI lineage: Eukaryota > Metazoa > Chordata > Amphibia > Anura > Hylidae > Dendropsophus > Dendropsophus ebraccatus. The sequence continues at coordinate 160,252,429 of NC_091455.1, forward strand.
ATATGGTCAATGCGACTATATGTTCCGTGGGGATGAGAATCAAAACTGTAGTCGCAATCTGCGGAATGCAGCAACCGCCAGGAGTCATACAATTGCAACTGCAAGAAATCACATTTGACTCGCTTATGAGCAGTGTAGGAGAGACCGGAACGTCCAGAAGAATTATCTAGGGACAGGTCCAAAGTTAGATTAAGATCTCCACACAAAACTACAGTCCCCTTGACCAGGGGAAGGGACCTATCAATGAGGTCAACCAGAAAAGAGACCTGGTCCTGGTTGGGAGCATACACATTTATAATTTTAAAGGTATGCACTAATGGATAGGGTGAGGATGAGGTAGTGTGCTTCTGTATTCAGTGTGCAGTTTAGGATCTGACATGACAAATTTTTATGGATCGCTATGGCCACTCCCTTAGTCCTATTGACAGGGTTATTGGCAAATATTTTATTTGTATAGCGCCATCAGATTACGCAGCGCTTATTTAAAAATATAAATACAATACAGGTTATATTTATATTAAATTATACTATTAATAAATTAAAATAATAAAAGTACAGAATTAGAGACCTGCTCTCGAGAGCATACAGACAAGGATAACTGACGGTGACAAGAGGCAACAAGTGCTTTGTCGATGTTCCAGTCATTGTACATAGAATCTCAAAGTGCATATAGCTGATTGGGCGATCCAGTCACAAGCCAAAGTGCCAGTGGGTATGATACCTATCGTGCATAGAGGGAGCATGACTCGTATTGAAGTGTGTTTCCTGAAAACATAAAATGTGTACCTTTTTACGATGAAAGTGGCGAGGAACCTGAGATCGTTTGCTGGGTGAGTTCAATCACTGCGCATTAAAAGAGGCTATATGGAAATAAGCCATCGGAGATAGCAAGTAGAAGCCGCCGCAAACTTGTGCAGTGAGCTGGAAAAGAAAAAAGTGGACACCAATATACGTTAGAACAAATTGTTAGATCAGTAGAAAAAGAAAAAAAGGCGGGAGGGGGTAACACCAATAAACAAAAGAAACAAAGACAACGAAGAGGGAACAAGCAGTAATGGTAAAACTGCAGCGTATACTAGTTAGACAAAGAGCAGAGTACTACCAGACCGAAGGCTTGCGCTTACCCCACGACGTGGGGTCCTTGTGAGGTAGTCCATGAGAGGCAGACTGAGAGGCTTCCGGGGACAGCGGTCGTTGGCATTCCTCACAGAAGATAGGAGGGATGACTACTCCGGTAGAGCCACATCAGCAATGTTCAGTGCTTTTAGGAATTCCGGTATGTCGTCAGGTCCCGGTAAAGTCAGTCCGTCCTTCATGTTCGTCTCAACAGACAAAGGGGAACCCCCACCTGATGATATAAGGGATATTACGATCTCTGGGAACGTCCAGTAAAGGCCGAAGGACAGCACGTTGAGCCAGAGTGTGGGTAGAGAGGTCAGGAAGGATGAGCAGATAAGCTCCCCTGTAAGTGAGATCCCGACGCTTACGAGCCCGTAACAGGATCTCTTCCTTTGTGGAGTAAAAGTGAATACGGCAAATGACATCTTTAGGTCTCTGGTTGTCCCGACTGGGCGGTCTCAAAGCTCTGTGTGCCCTGTCGATATCAATATGAGTATTCAGGGGTTGCTCCAATAAATCATTAAAGGGCTACTCCGGCGGGGGGGGGCACTTTTTATGGGACCGGAGCGCTGCGATGCAGGACCCGCCACTGGAATAAATCGGAGGAGGCCACGGGCACCGGGAGCCCACAAATTCTTAGGTTATTCCTCCTATTAAGGTTCTCAATATTGTCCATGTGCTGTTGGAGGACAAAGAGTTGATCAGAGTGTAACTGTACAGTGGATTGCAGGGCAGATAAGGTGGTAGAAGTCCTGAGCTTGTTCCAGAGAGTCCACTTTAGATGAAACAGCAGCTAGTTCTGTGCGAAACTGTGCAAATTCTTGTTTGCATTCCTCCACCAGTTTCTTTGCCAGAGTGGAGATATCATTTTTAGTAGGCAGCGACTGTGTGAGAACTCTAAGGTCTACTAAGGACGCCGGTCTATTGTCATCCATAGTTAGAAAATAGGTGGAGGACAGTGGGAGAGTTAACACCTGTGAGTGCAACAGATTGCAAGTGTTGTTTAAAAATGGCTGGTGTAATGTCCAGTGAAGAGGAGATGGCTGCCATGCCTGCAGGGGTTAAAGTTAGTCCCTTGGGTGTGGATGTAGTAGGGGATGCATGGATAATTGCCACAGTATGGCCCCCTGTGGCCTGACCATAAGGGGGAGAGGTGCCCCAGGATGACCCAGAGGACCAGGAAGACTCCTAGTGGCCCAGCTGTGCTGCAGGTAGGAGAGAGTCCTCTCGTGAGGCAGTTGGGGAAACCGGAAGGATTAAACCAGGTGTGGGTGGGAGGTGCATGAACCCAGGTAGCTGCCTGTGGGTTCAATAGGGAGGACCCAATGTCCACAACCACCCCCTCCTGCTGCTGAATAAGGGCCATCTGCTGCTGGTGAGAGCAGAGGAGTAGTGGCAGGGGCTGGGTGGTTGACCCGCAGGAGAGTGTACCTGAGTGGCATTGGTGGCAGCGAAGTTCCATTCCAGTTCCAGTCACAGAGCCGCGGCGGCTCTCCCAGCTGTCCCCCTCGGTCGCGTCCCCTGAGGCAAGATGGCCGCTGGGGCCTGTGGAGGAGCAGTGTTACGGGCAGCGGCGCTTTAGGCAGCAGGTGAGCGGTAGGTCGGAGAGTGACAATGCCGTCCTGTGCAGCGGTGGGGGGCAGCAGGTGCTGCAGGGCGTCCAGATCGCAGCTGAATAACGGGAGGCTCCGGTTCCTCATGGCGGCAGCCGTTTTTCTTCCTCCTGCGGCCTGCTAGGTAGTGAGACAGATGGCGTCTCAGGAGGCACAAAATATTGTGCAATTTCACCCTGAGGAGACGAGGGACATGTAGAGGAACATCCCTTGTTCTTTTTAGCCTTGATCCTCATGGCAGATCAGGCCGATGCCGTGGATTCAGGTGCTGGGTCTGGAGAAGCTGCAGGACACTCCCCCGGAAGAGGATACTTTAACTACTCCCGGCTAACCCTTTTATGTATTAACACCTTCCCCCAATATGATGTCCAGGGACGTCATGAAAAGCAGTGCCAGAATGCATCATGACGTCCCTGGATGTCATGCTTTCCCTGCCTCCCCCACTGTCCCTAGATGAGTTCAGGTAGCAGTTAACCCCATAGATGCTGCGGTCGTTGCGACCGCAGCGTCTATGAGAAGATCTGATGACTCTGATGCTGATCGGGCGCCAGGAGGAGGCTGCGAACATTGCCTCCTCCTGCAACCACTGTTTTTAATCTCCCCCTGTGCCAATAAAGCCCCTCTCCACCCGTGATGCTCCCCAGCCAATCCAGCTCCCTGTCCGTGCTGCATCCCTTTTGATCCTGCTGCGGCTTCCTCCCCATGCGCGGCCGCCCCCTTTCTCCCCGCAATTGGCTTCCTCCCCCGCTCCAGCTTTCCCCTATGTGATCCCCCCGGTCCGGCACCTGCTACTGCTCCCTCTGCCATTCGCTCCCCGTGCTCTAACCCCACCCCCCCGCTCCTGCTCCCCCCCCGTCCCACTCAGCTCCCTCTCCCTCCCCTTGCTTACCCCCGCCCGACTCCGGCTTCGTCCCTGCAGGGACCTGATCGTTTAAATGAACTGTCAGCTGTAAAGCTGACAGTTCATTCACTGTATAATGCATTACAGCACACATCATGTGCTGTAATGCTATATATATATATATATATATATATATATATATATATATATAATTTATTTTTTTTAAACTGCAAAAGTAAAAAAGTAAAAAAAAAAAACGAATACATAAATAATTTAAAACAAAACTAATTGAATAAATAAATTTTTAAAATAAATAAATATACACCTTCACCATCCCCCCTTTATAAATTGTCCCCCTATAAATAAGATACACATATTTGGTATCGTCGCGTCCGTAATGACCCAGTCTAATAACTTGCTACATTAATTATACCGCCCGATTAACACCATTAAAAAAATAAATAAAAAACTAACCAAAATGACAATTTTTTGTTAATCCTGCCCCCTAAAAAATATAGATAAAAGCTATCAAAACGTCACATGTACCCAAAAGGTGTACCACTAAAAACGTCAGCTTATGCCGCAAATTACAAGCCCTCACATAACTCCATTGTCGAAAAAAATAAAAGTATTACTGCTCTTACAATATGCAAGACACAAACAGTATATATAGTATAAATGCCATAACCTATAACAAAAGCTATATAAAATGGATATCACTGTAATCGTACCGACCTGACGAATAATAACATGTCATATGGGACGTATAGTAAACTGCGTACAAAAAAAATATGAAAAACAGCTGCTAAATTGTGTTTTTTATTTATACCAACCCAACCAAAAAATTTATTATTGATCAGGGTGTCACATGTCCCCCAGAATGGTACCAATGGGAACGTCAACTTGTCTTACACAAATATTTTGGCACCGCAAGGCCTTTGTGACATGGTATAATGGCTAAAAAAAACCTGAAATAAAAAAAGACCCCAAAATTCACCAGGACTCTGTCATGTATGCGGCCTGTGGTTGAGTGAGGTGATGCACTGCGGCCACATATGGGGGATTTCTAGAAACACTGGAATAAGGGGAATAAATATTGAGTTCCATTTCTCAGTTAGTATTTGCTGTGCAAGAGGAAAAAATGGATTAAAATGAAATATCTGCTCAAAAAAATTTTTTTTTCAATTTCCTCTCCAACTTGCTTACATTTCTGTGAAATACCTAAAGGGTTAATACACTTATGAAATGTTACTTTGAATACTTTGAGGGGTGCAGGTTTTACAGTGGAGGGATTTATGGGGGTAACTAACATACAGGCCCCACAAATCCACTTCAGAACTGGACTGGTCCCTAATAAAATCAGAATTCAAAATTTTCCTGAAAATGTGAAAAATCGCTGCAAAATTTTTAAGCCCTCTAACATCCTAACAAGTAAAAGGACGTTCACCAAATGACGTCACCATAAAGCGGACATGTTTGTAGAAGTTGCATTAATAATTAATTCATGTGGCATGACTATTTTTCTTAGAACAAGAGAATTTTGAATATAAAGAAATGTTAATTTTTAAAATTTTGCACAAATGTGATGTTTACAAAAAACTACTGAATGTATCAACCAAAGTATACCACAACCATCAAGAGTAATATGTCACGAAAAAACTATCTCAGAATAACCGTGATAGTTAAAAGCACCGCAGAGTTATAACTTTATAAAGAGAGACAGGTCAGATTTGAAAAATAGGCCGTGGTCATTGAGGCCAAAACAGGCTGCGGAGGCAAGGGTTTAAGCCACCCTACTGCATGAGTTCTGCTGTCCCCTTTAAACAATAAGTCTGCTTAGTTGCTAAGCATTATACCCAAGCATTAATCGAGTTTGGTCAATCTTTAAAATTTCCTTATTTGCTAAAACATTTGACATGTCACAGAGATGTAGGATATAAATAGTCCAACAGCATCCAGGTAGCGCAATATTCAAGTCTTTCCTGAGAAACAGTACAATATACTATATATAGTATATGTGTGTGTGTATGTATGTGTGTGTGTGTGTGTGTGTGTGTGTGTGTGTGTGTGTGTGTATATATATATATATATATATATATATATATATATATATATATATATATATATATAATATTATACATTGTTCCTCTTTTTTTTTCTTTGTAATGTCGCAGAGATGCATCAAAGTTTTGATGATTCTGGTTATTCGGGCCCCAGCTAATCATCAGAACAAGCAGGGTAACAAACTGGTTATTGTTCACAAAAAAGCATTTACATTGCATCCTAATTTGGGCCCTTGTTAACAGTTCCACATATTTTATGCCAAATAGAATGAATACTATCACTGGAAAGCAGTGGGAGACCTATGAATGTGACTGTGACAGTACACTGCAACACCTGCATTTTGTTTTTTTTTGTTTCAGACCATTAGAGTACCACATGTAAGTGCATGTCTATTGAAAATTTTTTACACAGCTCCAATTCATTTATAAGTGTCTTTTTTATTTACTTTCTCTCCACCCACCCCCCCCCAAACCCCCATAGCTTGTACATAATGGAATGAATGTTACACCTGTGGAAATCAACCAGATAATAACCATAATGGGCAAATCCAGTGCCTCACAGGATCACATGAACATCATTCTGTCCATGAAATCAAGGTTAGAAATGTTATTACATGTGTTTCGTTCGTAGAAGAATCTAAAAATTCTCCATAAGGAGAAAAGCAATACATTTGGTTTTCACAATACTAGGTTACAGCTTTGGCCATCCAAGCATGACAGGAATTGTAGGTTTACAAAAGCTGGATGCAATTTCCATTTTACTATTTTAAAAGGAGCATAGACACACACCGAAAACCTATTTCTACCATGCATTGCTATGTCAACAGTACTTTGTGATCTAAAAAGCTGTTATTTTGTGTTGTCTTTTTTGTTTTCTCCGTGGATATTAATTGAATCAAGTCTTGAGATGAAGAATTCAAAAGTAAATTGGGCCTATAGGACGAATGAAGCGATTGCAGAAGTTGAGGTACATATGTCTATATTGTTATATTTCTATTTTTCAAAATGCCTGATAAATGTTTGAGATAAAAACTAGTATGTGTACAGTCATTTTACACCCGTTGCATGGTACAGTATAGTTGCACTTACAACTCTGCAGTTTATGGAAATACTTGACAAGCTTTTTTAAACTTGTTTATTAAGAATCAACAGACATCGTACATGCTTACAAGTCGTATAAGTGCACAAAGGAGAATAAAAGCATTATGACACAAATAATATTACTGTGGTCCTTTTTTATGCGCATACTTTTACGATGCAAGGAGCACTACTCAGAAAAATAACAACATAATGCAAGGTCAGTGTAACTCCACCACAATCTAAGAAAATTACAAGGAGACGGTTGCCCATCCTCACTTCTGTATAAGATCAAGATAAAGAAAAGAGCATACAGCGTCCTGGACAGAGACATAATTTAGAATTATATAGTAATCAGAGTTAAAGGGGTTGGCCACTTTATAGTAAAATAGGTCAGTACAAAGTATTAGTAAGTGTACTCACTGTATATACTGACAGCAGCTCCCTGTGTACCTCATAGAGCTAAAATCAGACTCCCTTCCTCCAGGCTGTGGTGCCCTGCTCTGTTTAGTTTCAGTCCATAAAATGGCCGACATGGAGGAGCATGTGACCATGCCCCGCCCCCAGTGTCCACCATAGACTTATACAGGTTTAGTGGTGGACACTAGGGGGCGGGGCATGGTCACATGCTCTTCCATGTAAACAATCTTATGGACCAAAACACCACAGAGCAGGGCAGCTCAGTCTGGAGGAGGGGAGTCTGATATTAGCTCTATGAGGTACACAGGGACCTATTGTCAGTAAGTGCAGTGAGTACACCTACTAATACTGTACACTGAGCAATTTTACTATAAAGTGGCTAACCCCTTTAAGGATTAGGAGTAGTCAGGGCATTCCTGAGGCGAGTATATCTACCCGAGGAATAATTGGTGTCAGAGTGATTACACCATTGACCCCATACTTTGTGGAGCTTAGCTGGGCATCCTCGGTGTTTGAAAACAAGATTTTCATAGGACACCACTGTGTTTACTAAAGCTATCCATTATGGTAATATAGGGGGTCTAGGGTCCATCCACTTTAAAGCAATGGCCTTTCTAGCCATAAACAATGATTCCCGTAGACATATGAGCTGACTATGAGTCCATATTTCATCATCTAGAATACCCCTAGAAGTAAACACCCCTTAGGCTCTAGCTCGAGTAGACGTTGCATAACACTACTGAGTAGGGTAATTACATCTTCCCAAAAGGATCGGATATATGGACATTCCCAGTTCATGTCTAAAATCAGTGTGGCTGCCTACATCTATGGCATTCTGGGTAGGGGTGTCTTCCTATCTTATGTAATCGGGCTGGAGTAAGATAACATTGATGAAATATAAAAAGTTTTGTCAGTTTATTATTAATCGCCGGAGATACATATAGATGGGAAGACAAACGCCTCCTTCTGCTCATCGTCCGTTAACGATGGAATCCATACATCCCATTTATCCAACACAGAAAGCGGGGCAGCTTTTATTACTGCATCCAACAGATGGGTATAAAGGGTAGAGATAATGGCACGAGGACCTTGGGATTTAAAAATACCGATCAGAGGGTATTTAAACATAGGGCGCTTAGGGATATTAAATTGTGCAGTGACTGCGTGACTGAGTTGCAAGTACTTATAAAAGCTCTGCCTGGGGAGGTCATGTTTTTTCTGTAGCTGCTGGAAAGTGCGAAACCCTCCTTCCGCGTAAACATCAGTAAGGAAGCTAATCCCGTGCTCTATCTAAATTAGGGCCTAAATGGTCCATTGAGGGATTGTACCAAATCGGCATATCCAACATAATGTCAGTGTAGTGGAAGATACGTTTTACCGAGGACCAAACTTGCGAGGCCAGGCGGTACAGGGAAAGCCAGTTACGGGCTGATTTACCTTCTAATACTGGCCAAAGGTGACTAAGACCTAGATAAAAAGCGAGATGGTACTCTATTAGGTAACACCCCTGCTTCAACACAGACTCTCAAATAAGTAAGGTGAGCTGAAAAGTAATATAAATGAAAGTCTGGGAGGGACATCCCACCCGCTGACTTTGGGCGTTGCAGTATGGATAGTCTCACCTTTGACCTGTTGTTGCCCCACACAAACAAGGGGAGCATGGCATTTAGCTGTTTAAAAAAGGACTTCGGAACATCGGAACAGGAGAAGAGGCATGTTGTAAAATGTACAGACACTTAGGCAATATCACCATCTTTATTAAATTTATGCGGCCTGGCACAGCCAATGGAAGAGGGGCCCATACCCTGAATTTATCCCTAACGTATGATAACAATGGGTAAACATTACGGGCTAGATCTTCCAAGTTATTACGACTTATTATGATCCCTAAATATTTAAATTGTGACACTACTCTAAGTCCTAATATTTCCTCCCCCCACCCAGCTATATTAAGAGGCATGAATGCTGATTTTCCACAGTTTATATCGAGACCCGAATAATTACCAAAGGTTTTAATGATATCCATGGCTAATGGTAGTGTAATGGCAGGTTGGGTCATAAAATCAGGTCATCCGCGTACAGGCCTACCCTATCCTCCCGGTTGCCGTTAACAATTCATCTGAAGCCCCTATGCTGATGGATACACAGAGCCAAGGGTTCGATTGCCACGGCAAATAGGGGAGAGATAGGGCAGCCCTGTTGCGTACCCCTAGCTAAACGGAAATATGGGGACAAAATTCCATTAATCGGGACACAGGCCCTGGGGCATTGATATAGTAGGGAAATCCACTGTCTAAATATAGGGCCAAACCCAAAACGCTGAAGGGCAGAAAATAGAAACGGCCATTCGATAGAATCGAAGGCCTTAGCTGTATCTAAGGAGGCTAATGCCCAGTCTTTCTGTGTCACTCTTCCTATCTGTGTTATCACCTGGACTCTTCTTATATTGCCTGAGGTCGACCTCCCAGGCATGAAGCCTGCTTGATCAGAGTGGATGATTTCAAGGATGACCTTAATCAGACGGTTGGCCAGAAATTTTGTGAGTATCTTAGTCGACATTTAACAAGGATATTGGCCTATAAGAGCCACACTCTAAGGGGTCCTTGTCTGGTTTGAAAATGACAACTATAGTAGCATCATAGATTGAATCCGGGAGAGCACCTTTCTCCAGGGCTTTGTGTAGAGTTGCCAGAAGGCAAGGCGCCAGAACATCAATGTATTTTGCATACACTTTTAGTGGAAACCCATCAGGGCCAGACGCCTTACTTTTTGCAAAGTCATCTATAGCAACAGTTACTTCCTCCAGAGTAATTGGGCCTTCTAGAGAATCTCTACTGTCTGCAGATAGTTTAGGGAATTCTATAGTATTAAGATAGGTATCTATATCAGAGCGTAATGTATCATTTTGTGCGGCATACAAAGATGTGTAGAATTGCACAAAGCGGTTGGTGATATCTTTATTAGTATTAAGAACGATCCCTTGTTCACTATGTATTTTAAGAATAGCGGGGGAACGATTATTTTGGTGTATTAGGTATGCCAGTTATTTACTGGACTGATTGCCCAGTTCGAATGCAGATTGTTTATTGAAGAATATTCTCCTGTTTGCCTTTTTCCTGTAGAACATGTAAATACTGTCTCCGGGGGGAACGCCGGCAGCATGACGTAGGTGCCGTACCGCTCCTCCTCCTCCCCGCCTCCTACCTCTCCCCTCCATGCGTCCTCGGACCGAGCGTCTGGCTTGCGGGAGCTGCGCCCCGGACCCCGGTGAGGTGTGATGGGTCCGGGCTCCAGGATGGCCCTCTCTGGACGGGGCCCGGCTGTGGAAGTCTCCGGCGCCGACTCGGCTTCTATCGGGGGCGTTCGTAGCCTCGGAACCGGCCGGCGGTCACGTGCAGTGACGCGGCCGAGGACTATGTCAGCTGACTGCCGGGAGCCTATGAGAGCGGGGGATGGGCTGCACGCTTTGCCCGCGTTTGAAAGGTGATGGATCTGCTGTGGTATGTGCGGCTCCTGGAGCTTACTCTTCGCCTCCCTGCCTCTTGTTGACCCCTGTGCCCTGTAACCAAGGTTCCCCTTTGCTGAGAGGACGGAGTGTTGTTCTGTGGCTGCATCTTGACTCCCAATTGTTATAATTGCTTCCTGGGGGAACGGCAAGTTTATCCGTGGCTGGATTGAAGCCCGAGGGGTTCCATCCCTGGAATATCTGGGAAGTATAAAACTGTACGCGGGTTGATAAGTTGAATACCCCTGGTGTCCTTTCCCCATGGCTACCAAAGCCCAGAGTAAGAAAGCAGGCAAGGGGACTGCGGCCAAAGAGTCTATCTCACCCCCCAAGATTGGGAAATATTTGAAATCCCCGGGGTTTAATAAGCTGGACTCGTCTCTTAATACGTCTGCCGGGGAAGTTTCTGTTGTACATTCCGAAATTCCCGGGGGAGAGACGGGGCTTGGAGGAGGGGTCGATCCAGGAGTTCTGAAAGAGATTTTATCAGAGATTTCCAAATGTAGTCAAGCTATATCTCTCCTAACTACTCAAGTGGGGACTGTTTCATCTGATATAATGTTGATCCGGCAGAACCTCTCTAACATCCGTGATAAAATGGGAGCAATGGAAAAACAAATCTCACCCCTGGAAAGTTCTATGGCTCTGGTTCAAAAGGAGATGAACTTGTTAAAGAAAGATAATTCAGGGTTGAAGGACAAGTTGACCGACTTGGAGGACCGCTCCCGCAGATCTAATCTCCGTATTGTCGGACTGCCGGAGGGGGAGGAGGGGCAGTCCCCGGTGGTTTTTTGTCATAAATGGCTGCTGGACTTATTTGGTGCAGATTCTTTCTCTCCCCTGTTTGGTTTAGAGCGAGCTCATAGGATCCCTGGGAAAAAAGCCATTCCTGGGGCGCCCCCTCGAACTTTGCTTATTAAGGTCCTTTGTTCCTCTGACAGAGACGCTCTCCTGAAGCTTGCTAGAACAAAGGGGGATATTCTTTGGAATGATGCTAAAATTTCTTTCTATCCTGATTTCTCTAGGGGAACGCAGGTTAAGAGAGCCTCTTATAGAGAGGTTAAAAAACGGCTATCTAAGGCTGGTCTCCCTTTTTCTTTGCTATTTCCAGCCCGGCTCCGGGTGGTGTATAAGAACTCTGTTCACTTTTTTGCCTCCTCTGCGGAGGTGGACAGCTGGATAGAGGCAGAGGGCATTGAGTGTTAGGTTACTTGGCAACATCGGTCCGGATTTAACTTAATATTGATGTGTTTTGAATTGATGCATTGGAGGGGGATGCCGGGGGGGGGGGATGGATGGGTTGGTATAGGTGTAGGATGAGTTGCTGCTATTGTTGGCAACATTGGGGGGGTTTGGGGGGGAGGGACCTGGACAGAAGGGTTTTTTTTTTTTTTTTTCTCTTTCTTTCCTTCTTTTTGTATCTAGATGGCTTGACATGGCTTGACATGGAACGTCAGGGGAATGGCTGACAGGGTAAAGAAGTATGCAATCTGGGGAGTAATTACAAGGCATTTACCAGCAATAGTCGCCCTGATAGAGACTCATGTATCGAAGGATGTGGAAGTTATCTGCAAAAGATGGGCTAAATACGAATTTCACTCCACCCTGTCCTCCTTTTCCTCTGGCGTTTCAGTCTATGTTCACAAAACGATTGATTTTGAGCTGAATTGTAAGAAAATTGACTCTGAGGGCCGTTATATTTTTCTTTATGGTAAGTTAGACGGGGTGGCGGTGATTCTGGCTTTTATTTATATCGCTCCTCCCTTTAGAACGGCGGTACTGGAAGCATTGATTGGGTTCGCGAATGACAAGGAGTATACTGCACTCTACTCAATGGGGGATTATAATTGTGTATGGGACTCTCAGAGGGACCGTAGAGGGCGGTCGACCGGCTGTGGCCTTGGCCCTACCCCTCTCAGGAGATTTTGCTCCGAGGCGGGTTGGGTCGACGCATGGCGTAGGCTGTACCCCGTGGTTAGGGTCTTTACCTGTTTTAGTACTCCCCATCAAGCGGCCTCCAGGATAGACTTGGTTATTTGTGAGGAGAATTCTGTACCTTTTATAAAGAAAATTAAATTGGAACCTAGGTCAGTGTCGGACCACTCTCCGATTTTGCTGGAGGTTGAATTCAGCACTAATTTAAGGGCTTGCAGTCCATTTCGGATGAACCCACACTGGTTTAGTGTTCTTAATAAGAACAAAGTGTTCTGTAGTGAAATATCATGGTTCTGGTCTGTCAATAAACCATCTACTCCGGTTATAATTGCCTGGGATGCGATGAAAGCATATATGAGAGGTATTTTCTTTAGAGATATCCTGGTCAAGAAGAGAGATTTTAGAAAAAAGGAACAGGTTGCGCTGGAGGAGGTAGAGACTAAAAAATTACTGTATGAACAGAATAACTCACAGGAGTCTTGGTTGGCTTTACAATCTGCCCAAAAGAACTATGAGACTCTTTTGAGAGAAAAAGCCCAACATAAAATCTTTTTTCAGGGCCAGAGTAACTTCACTGCAGGGGGAAAACCCAATAAGATCCTTGCAAATATTCTCAAGGGTAATTTAGAGAAGACCCCCATCCGAGCATTGAAAACGCAGGGAGGGGCAATGGTAAATACTGATTTGGAGATTGAGGATGAGATCGTCTCCTTTTTTTCCAAACTTTACCAGTCGGAGGCCTCCTCTAATACTGAGGAGCAATCATTATTTTTGAGCAAGCTGGATTTACCAGTCTTGTCCTTGGAGCAGAAGGAGGCTCTGTGTGGAGATATTACCCTGGCAGAGCTCGGTGAGGCGCTCGGCTCTTTTGTAGGCAATTCCTCCCCTGGTTCGGATGGACTGCCGCTACAGTTTTATAGGGAATTATCTGGTGTCGTCTTGCCCATTCTTCTGGACGTTTTTAATGAATCCTTGAAGGGAGGGAGGCTACCTCAGTCTATGAGAGAAGCTCATATAGTATTAATTAAAAAGAAGGGAAAGGATCCTGCTGAGATATCATTCTATCGCCCAATATCCCTCCTTAATACTGACGTCAAATTATTAGCTAAAATTCTGGCCCGGAGGTTAAACTCCATTATTACCAGCATTATTGGGGAAGAACAGGGAGGCTTTATGCCGCACAAAACAGTTCATGATAATATCTTAAAGGTATTCGCCGCCATTCAGTCAGACGGTCCTGGGCCCTGCTCCATCCTGTCACTTGATGCTACTAAGGCGTTTGACAGGGTGGAGTGGGGTTTTCTCTGGTCAGTTCTTGAAAAAATGGATGTTAGCGGTTCCTTTTTAGACTGGGTGAAGTTGCTGTACTCTGACCCCATGGCTAGATTGATTATTAATGGTTCCCTTTCCCGTTCTTTTAGTTTGTCTAGAGGAACCCGTCAAGGGTGTCCTCTCTCCCCTTTATTATTTGCAGTCTATATGGAGCCTCTGGCGGAATGGGTAAGGCGACATGCGGAATTCCAGGGCTTTGGCCTTTGTGGTGATTCGAGTAAAATCCTACTGTATGCGGATGATGTTCTGTTGTTTATGAGAGAGCCGGTGAGAGCTCTTCCGGGTTTTGTTTCCGCACTAGAGGATTACGGACGCTTTTCAGGCTTGGAGATTAATTGGGGGAAGTCTTGCCTGTTCCCATTAGATGAAGAAATAGAAGACCCTTTAGGGAAAGTCAAGATTCTTAAAAGATCTGATGCATTAGAGTACCTAGGGGTGCTTATCACTAGAGATCCAGGGAAATATGGGCCTGCCAACCTGTTCCCCTTTGAGCGGAATTTAGACAAGCGTATTAATATCAGGACCAGGCTTCTGCTCGCCATGGTGGATAGAGCTGCAATTATAAAATTGGTGGTTTTACCTCAGCTGTTGTTCTTCTTCGGAGCTGCTCCAATCTGGATTAGCAACGCCTGGATCCGTCGGATCGAAGTGAAGCTTGGGAGTCTGATAATGGGGCAGGAAGCGGGTTAGGCTGAAGTATTCTGCCTTTGCCGCTCCAAGCAGTAGGGGTGGCTTTGGCATGCCGAATCTTCGACTTTATTTTGTTGCTGCACATTTTTCACGTATTCTTAGAGGAACTAATTATGAGGTGTTCGCACAATTATTGTTTTTGAGTAAACACGATAACTGGTTTGAGTTGTTGGAGTCTGGAAATTTGTTGGAAGAAATTTTTAAAATGATTCAATTTTGTTTGCTTATTAATAAGGTTTGGGTATATATTAAAGATATATGTGGGATAGTGGGGAGCACTTATCTCACTCCTATTTGGAATAATTCTTTTTTGCACTATTTCTCTAATATCCCTAGTTCTTCATTTTGGATAGGGAAAGGCATTACTCGGGTTAGCCAGATATTTGAAAACGGATCACTTATTAAGTTTCAGGTACTTAAGGAGATATATGGTTTGGATACTTCTCACTGTTTTTTTTATAAACAATTAGAATTTACAAAAATTCACTCTGGGGAGGCACATGGTTTTAAAATTTGTAGTTCGGTTTTGTTCAATAGATTGGTTGCTGATCCGGCATGCAAGAAGTCCCTTTCTTTCATATATAAATCCCTGATTATGGTGGTTCCCTGCAAAGCGACAGACAAATGTTGGTCCAGGTGGAGCAGCTTCTTGGGAGATATAGGTGAGGAGGGGCGTGAGCGGATCCTTGGGAATCTAAATAAGGTATCCCTTTGCGAAGCCCATAAATTTATCCAGTTTAAATTGTTACATTGTGTTTATTCCCCTAGACAATGGGGTAGAATGGGTATTTCAGAAAAAGCTCAATGCCCCAAGTGCAATTTGGAAGATGCTGATATTTTGCATTTGCTTTGGTCCTGTCAAAGTGTTGGGGAGTACTGGAGAGACGTCTGTGATACACTTGATAGTAGGCTTCAATTGAAGATTCCCAGGGATCCACTTACTTTAATCCTGGGGGACTCTAGTGGTATCATGAAACATGAGAAGCTTATTATAAGGGCGTTGTTTTACGCTAGGTTGGTTATTCTCAGAAATTGGATAACAGCAACTCCTCCTTCTGCCCTAGAATGGATTAATGTGGTTAATAAAATCATGTCTTACGAACGAGTTTGGTATTTAAGGAAAAAAAATGGTACTTATAAATTCCAGTGCTTTTGGGGAAAATGGGTTCAGGAGGGATAGTATATTTAATTTTAATTTTTTTTTCCTCTCCCTTTTTTTTTTTTTTTTGTCCAGGGAGGGTGGGGGTTATGTATTAAAGTATTGGTTATGCGCAGGGGATATTAGCTATGTTGTTTGAGTAGGCAGCTTTGTTTGCTGAAATGCTATTGTGTATTTGGTATAATCATGGAAATTTTCATAAATAAATATAAATTAAAAAAAAAAAAAAAACTGTCTACCAGCCACGCAGAGTCAGAGGGGTCCGCTATATATGCTCTCTCAAGCATAGCACATTTCATCTCGAGATCGCACTCCTCTGCGTCGCTCACCTTCTTAATTTATGAGATGGAAGATTGTAAACACCCTAAGATATGCCTTAAGAGTTTCCCATAGAACCAGTTTTTTCTCGTATTCATAATTTAACTGTAAGAACACTGGTAATTGATCAGGTATGCGATCATTGGCTGTAAGTAATGTAAGCCAAAAGGGGTTTAATTTCCAGTTTAGCATGCTCCGATCAGGGGGGCCTAAGGTGAGGACTAGAGGAGAGTGATCCAAAATGGATCTGGTGAGAAGTTATATCAGCAATCCTAGAAACAAAGGACGGATTACCTAAAATATAGTCAATACGGGAGAGTGTCATCCGCCCCACAGTAAAACAGGAGAACACAGAGGTTGGGTGGAAAGGGCGATACGCGTCTAACCAGCCAAGCTCAGACAACAGTTAAGCAAAGGTGGAAGAAGAGGTAAGCAGGGAGGGATCAGCTCCATGTTTGTCATAGTAGGGGCTCCATTATAGGTGATATCTTGCAGCTGTCTCGCCAGCCGTAGAACCAGATCCCTGTCATTGCAATTAACATTCTAGCAAGGAGAGGACGTGGTGGGGATCCCGGTGGTAAAGGTCTGGTTGGGACCCTATGGGCACGTTCAACAGCAAAGGAGGTAGAAAATGAGGCATTAGGAAACAAGTCCTTGAGCCACTGCTCCACAAACTTGCCAGGTCTGTTCCCTCTGAGCGTTCAGGCAGGCCAATAAATATCAAATTATTACGCCAGAGGCGGTTTTCCAAGTCATCCGCCTTCTTTTTCCAGGCGTCATTAGATTTCTCTAGGGCTTGTATGGCAGCCGGTAATGGTGCAGTTCTGTCAATATCTGAGATAGGGTCCTCAGCATGACAGACCCTGTATCTCAGGTTCTGAAAGTCCTGCCTCAACAAGCTAAGCAGGTCAATCTTCACCTCCTCTAACATACCTGGTCAAGGATGCCTTGCATCCAGTAATGGCCGCCAATAGCTCCCTTAATGTGGGCTCTGTAGGTTCCTCCTGCACGTCCTCATCAGTATGCTGCGGATCAGAGGAGTGCTGCTGTGCGGGGACTTGTTGCTGGCGGGAGCTGTGCTGTGGAGAAGGGCCGGTGGCATCTTGGCAATTCGTGCAGGCGCACGCCTGCAGCTTTTCCGCCGCTGCCGGCATCTTATTAGGGCACATGGCTCTCCGGGTAGCAGAGCGGGACCTGAGACGCTGCAGTAAGCCGGGGGAAGCCAGGATGGTATCAGGATGCTGATAACACTGGACTCTGCACGGAGCTACCGCTACATGCGACTGTCCGCTCCGGCGCTCAAGCCACTCTCCCCCCCCCCCCAAATACTTGACAAGCTTATTGAAGCAAATTCCTAAATGCCAATAAATGCAGTAAAGCCTGTTTGATACGTGCATAATTGCATAAAAATGGTCTCTTGTGGATGTGGCCCTTACAAAACAAAGGGTACAAAAAAACTATGTGTAATGAAATCAGCAAAAATACTGCATACAAAAACACTGCTGAAAATTCTTCATTTAGCATCTCTAAATGTACAAAGACCAAGTTGGAAATGTTATATGCCTTCATAAAACGTGTTTTTAGGCCACATTTAAAACTGTGATGATGGGTATAGGTCTAATGATTTGTGATATTACATTCCGAAGAATCAGTGTAGCATAAGCAAAGTCTTGGAGAGAGTAATGCAAAGTTTGGATTAGGGGAGTTGATAGCTTTAGATCAGTAGCAAAGCACACAGCATGTTAAAGATGGTAGACAATGATGAGAGGTGATGTAGGGAGGTGCAGCATTGTCAAGATCTTTGTTGGTGAAATTGAGGAGTTTAATTTGTATTCTGAAAGGAATAGGCATTAACTACTGTGACTAGCACAGGGGGAAGGCATCAGTTTAGTGGCTTAGACAGGAAGATTTTGTGGTGTAGGTGAAGATCATAAAAGGGATAGATCTGTGTCTAGCCCAAGAATAGCAGGTATGCTACCTAGGTGTTCTGGTGCTACTAAACACTGAAATGGATATGTCTGGTTAAGGTTGGTTAGTAGATGGATGTGAAATACAAGAAGTTTGGTTTTAGAAGTCAGAACTTGGCATGCTAAAATTATGCTGTAAACAGGATTTATTGGAAAAGCAATCCACAGTGACAATAATATGTTATACAATTACAATATTATCAAGAAACAAGCAAAATGGCAAAACATCAGACATAGCCAGACTGATATTTGTCAGAATACCTACATTTTTCCAAACCGCAAATGTGCATATACAGTGGCTTGCAAAATTATGTACCCCCTTAGCGTTATACCTATTCTTCCATTACAACCTGTGTTTAAATGTTGTTTTTTTTAACCCTTCAGGACATGCAAATTTTTGATTTCGCGCCTTCGTTTTTTTCCTCCTTGTGTTTAAAAGGCTGTAGCACTTCCTTTTTTTCACATACAGACCCTTATAAACCCTTACTTTTTGTGACACTAATTGTACTTTGCAATGACAGACTTAATTTTTCCATATAATATGCTGCGAAACCGGAAAAACAATATTTGCGCAGTGCCCTATGGTAAAACTGACATGTTATCTATGTTCCTCAAGTCAGTACGATTACGATATGTAACTTGTATAACTTTTCTTTTATTTGACGGCTTTTAAAAAATTAAAACCTTTTTAAAAATATAAATGCTAATTAAAATTGCTCTATTACAATGCTTATAACGCTTTTATCCTTTGTTCTATAGGGCTGAGTGACAAGTAATTTTTTTGCGCCATGATTTGTACTTTCTATCAGTACCTTGAATGCAAATATGCAACTTTTTGATCGCTTTTTATTAAAATTTTTCTGGATTTGATGCGACCAAAAATGCGCAATTTTGCACTTTGGCAGGTTTTTGCGCTTACGCCATTTACCGTGCGAGACCAGGAATATGGTAATTTAATAGTTTGGGCGATTACACACACGGCAATACCAAATATGTATGTTTGTTTTATTTATGAAAGGGAGATGATTAAATTTTTTTTATTAGGGGAGTTTTTTTTTTTTATTAATTTAAAAAAACGTTTTTTTTTTTGTTTTTTTATTACACAGTAATTTGAAGTCTCCTGGGGGACTTCTATACACACAGCATTGATCTCCCATTTTGATCAATGCTGCGTATATAATAGAGCACTGATCCATTGAGGCCCGGGCAGGTAAGTTAAAACGTATCGTCCCTCCGCAATCGCGCGCGCGGGGGGAGGGGGGTGGGGTTCTGGCCACTACACCACACCACTAGAGATGAGCGAACTTGCCGGATTTCTGGTTCGTATGAACCAAAAATCTCGGCATCTGATTCCCGCTGTCTGCTTGCTCCGTGCAGCGGGTGGATACAGCGTAAGGAACGCCTGGAAAACTGGGATATTTTCATTGGCTGTATCCCAGTTTTCTAGGTGTTCCTTATGCTGTGTCCACCCGCTGCATGGAGCGAGCAGACAGCGGGAATCAGACGCCGAGATTTTTGGTTCATACGAACCAGAAATCCGGCAAGTTCGCTCATCTCTACACACCACACCACCAATGATGGGGACGAATAGCCATTTAGATGCATCTAAATGGCTAGCGAGCGCGGCGATCAGACAGCGCCCGCTAATGGCCATGGTCCCGGGCTTTTATTAGCACCCGGGATCGCAGCGGTTCAGAGCGGGGTCGCCGCGCTGTCTCTTTCTGAACTCTCCTACCCGACCGAGGGCGTACAGTTATATGTTGGCACGTGCATTTGTATTCACCCCTTTTGGATTTGGATCCCCCCACTAGACCACCAGGTATGGAGATGAGCAAGTATTTAGAAGCAGCTGTCAACTTTGACAGCTGCTTCTAAGTACTTAATTAGCGGGCACGGCGATCGGACCATGCCCGCTAATAGCCGCAATCCCGGGCTACATGCGGCATCCGGGATCGCGGCAGTTTAGAGCGACCCCCACTCTGAACTCCCATAGCGGCACCAGGATGTTCAGTAATGTCCTGGTGCAGCTATGGGTTAAGCAAGAGGCGTCACCAACCAAACAACGCTATGAAAACAAGGGGATCTCCAAACAAGTCGGGGGCTAAGTGAAACGAGCAACGGGTCTTGTATGAGATCCTTTGTGTCGTCTTTTGTGTAGCCACTACAACTAATGCAAAGTACAGAAATGCGAACTTTCAATATAAAACGAGCTAGAATAGAGAGAGACACCACAAAACGCTATCACTCTGGATATTGTGCTGCAGGCAATGGGGTTACACTTATACTTTAGTCATGAGCACTGGAAACTCTTGAACCATGTTCAGGGATGTGTTGAGATATTTGACTGGGGGAATGGAGCTGTGCTGGGTGAATTGCACACTGTGTTTTATGGAACCTTTTAGGACATTTTCCATTCAAATAAACAACTTTCTCATATGGTATTGCTGCATTCATTTGACTCTTTCACATTGCGAACAAAGTTTTGCAGAGGAGAATACAGTGGTAGTTAGTCCACTCCTCTTCGCTAAATTGGCCAAATAGGCAAATCAGTGGGGCAACTGGTAAACGGTAGATACTGTATGGATATAACTTTAGACATGTCAACATGTGCCAAAAATTGACTGGACTATGCTGCCATTTAGGCCACATTGAAGCTAGGGATACACCCCATACAACATTAGAACAAGAGGGTTAGGTATTCCTGTAGAATAATATATAGCTGGATCCTGATTAATAATATACTGTATAGTAACTGGATTAGTTTAATATTTACAGCAGGTGATAAAAATCTGTGGGATTCAAGGAAAGACTCGTAACCCATGTCATCTAGATTGGGAATAAGGGTTCTCCATTTTTTCCAATGAAGGCAGGGTAGTTTTGGCAACTGTGACTCTATTAAGGTGGGAGTAAATTATTGTGACCAGACTTCCAGGGCCCTGAGATCTAATAATGTACCTATAAAGGGGTATAAATCTGACTGGTAGTAATCCCCACTGCTGTCTTCAAGTGGGTTATCATTAGGTTAGACCACACAGGAGACTAGTGGAGTGCCTTTAAACCTTCAGATGGTCTTGGCAGCCAGCCAAGCTTGTTGTGCCGCTCTGTGTATCGGAAGCAAGGGTAATGGGGGAGCTGTAGAGACCTCAAACAGCTGCAAATACTTAAGGCGGGCGTTGAGAAAAGTCATTGGTCAGGGTGAGGAGGGAGATTTTCAACAGATATTGGCTTATGTCCACCTAGGAGACTTAGTTTTGAGGTGTATAACTCCTCATAAAAGTGAGTAAAGATGTCAAGAATGTCCATGCTCCTTGTAGCCATCTCACCAGAGGCATCTCTTAACTGTACAATTGCAGTGGAGGCAGTATTTTGGTGGATAAGATACGCAAGCAGGCTGTTGGATTGGTTACCCTTCTCCAGATATTTTTGGTTAGTGAAAAACAACCTGTGATTAGCCTTCTAATAGAGGAGATTCAAATACTGCTTCCAGGCAAGCAACCAGGCATAGTTATGGTCACTCGATAGCCGGGTGATAAACTGTGTCTCAAGGCACAAATACTTAGAAGCATGCAGATAATTAGAAGCAAAGCAAGCTGCCATGTGTATCATAGCTAGAGAGGCAAGTGGTGGAAGAAAGAGGCCTAAAATCATTGTGGGGATATGCATAAGGTGGCAAGAGCTACACTCTCAGCTCCCCCCCCCGCCTTTCATGTGGTGTATGCCAGAAGCGGTCTTGGACTTAAAGGAGAAGTCCGGCCAAAATTATTTTTTTATATGTTATTACTTATGAAAAGTTATATAATTTTCTAATGTACATTAATTATGGGAAATGCTTATATACTGTTATTTCCCTTAATTTAGTGTATCAGGAATTGTTAGAATTATCTCAGAAGCAGTGACGTCACGACGAAAGGTGTAATTCCTATGGAGTGTCCAGCAGGGGGCGCTCTTTATATAGAAGTCAATGAGTACCATTGACTTCTATATATATAGTGCGCCCCTGCTGGACACTCCATAGGAATTACAGTGTATGTAATGTTATGTTATGCACTGTACTTTTGGGGACTTCATGAATACATTTATAGAATCCTTTGGGGAGCAAGTGTCCTTGCTCCCCAAAGTATCCCATAAATGTATTCAATGAATAGATTTGCAGGGCACCGAGCAGGGAGGGAGAGGAGTGTCATCTACCTCCCCCCTCCCTGCTCGGTGCTGGGAACATATACAAAGTACTACTCCCCCATTATCTGCAGATAATGGGGGAGTAGTACCTGTGCCATGCCTATCACCGCCGCCGCCGCTCACACAGGGACTGCCTCTGACTGCCGCTCAATCCCACCCGCCCGCGCCGCTACTCACTATCCGGCCGGCCACGCCGCTACTCACTATCCCTGACTCCCGCCCGCCCCGTTCCTCACACTATCTGGCCGCCGCTCTCTGCTCATGCATGACTGCCGCGTCAGCCCGCCCCCACCCTGGCCGGGAGCACGGCACTTCCTGGTGTCGCCGGCCGGGGTGGGGGCGGGCTGACGCGGCCGTCATGCATGAGCAGAGAGCGGCGGCCAGATAGTGTGAGGAACGGGGCGTGCGGGCGGGAGTCAGGGATAGTGAGGAGCGGCGCGGCCGGCCGGATAGTGAGTAGCGGCGCGGGTGGGTGGGAGTGAGCGGCAGTCAGAGGCAGCCCCTGTGTGAGCGGCGGCGGTGATAGGCATGATAGGCATAGCACAGGTACTACTCCCCCATTATCTGCAGATAATGGGGGAGTAGTACTTTGTATATGTTCCCAGCACCGAGCAGGGAGGGGGAAGGTAGATGGCACTCCTCTCCCTCCCTGCTCGGTGCCCTTCAAATCTATTCATTGAATACATTTATGGGATACTATGGGGAGCAAGGACACTTGCTCCCCAAAGTATTCTATAAATGTATTCATGAAGTCCCCAAAAGTACAGTGCATAACATTACATACACTGTAATTCCTATGGAGTGTCCAGCAGGGGCGCACTATATATAGAAGTCAATGGTACTCATTGACTTCTATATAAAGAGCGCCCCCTGCTGGACACTCCATAGGAATTACACCTTTCGTCGTGACGTCACTGCTTCTGAGATAATTCTAACACTTCCTGATACACTAAATTAAGGGAAATAGCAGTATATGAGCATTTCCCATAATTAATGTACATTAGAAAATTATATAACTTTTCATAAGTAATAACATATAAAAAAATAATTTTGGCCGGACTTCTCCTTTAACTGTAACTTGGCCATCTTCTCCCATACATGGCAGCCACGAAGTAGGTTGGGTTACTTATGGAGCAGATAGGGAGTGGGAAAGGAGGAAAAGGCAGGAATCCTCAGTAGAGCTATATTCAGTGCACGTCTAGTCTCTCTGCAGTGCAAGCCACACTCCATGTATAGGAATGTGATTGTCTTTATTGTGGGCTACATCATGATTTGATGATTATATACTCAGGAACCTCACATCTTTTCTCAGTCTGTGAACTAGTTTTCTGGAAAAGATTTCATGTTCTGCAAAAAAAAAAAAAAATAATTGTTTTTAATGTGTATCACTCATAAAAATTTTATTAATTTTTTTCGTTTTTACTGTACAGTCTGTACGTCTGTTTGTTCTTTTGCTGGATTGTAAAAACATATCCAAATCTCTGATAATCCCACGGAGCACCATCATATCCATTGTCATATACAGATATGGTACCACAACAAACCTGCCAAGAAAGGACCTCCCACCAAAACTCTCAGACTGGGCAAGGTGGGCATTAATAAGACAGCACAGAAACCAAAGGTAACCCTAAAGGAGCTACAGAGTTCCAAAGCAGAGATTGGACTATCTGTCCATGCGACCACAATATTTTGTGCATTCCATAGAGTTGCGCTTTATAGAAAAGTAACAAGAAAAAAAAGCCTTTACTTACAGCCAAAGATAAGAAGGCCATATATCTTCACCATCAGGTACCAAATTGACCTTTTCCTCCCAAGTTGCGGATGCCTTTCGCTCTTACTATTAAGGTCTTTATGGACTGTCCCTACACAGACCCCTTCTGCTTCAGGACTCCTTCTTTCCTCTATATCCTCTTACCTTTCCTACTCTGGCCTTGCTGCCTTGTCCACTGAGAGTTTTTCTCTGCTCGAATCTCCCATTACATCTGAGGAATGGGATTGGGCGATCAAGTCCTCTTTGTTTGGCAAGGCACCTGGCCCTGACGGGCTTACACTACCCTATTACAAAGCGTTTGGCCCCCTCCTTTGCGATCATTTTCTTTCAGCCTTTAACGCTATCTCTATGGGTTCCCCTTTTACCTTAGACTCCCTCCATGCTCACATTACTGTTATTCCCAAGGATGGCAAAGATCCCTCCCCAATGCCCAAACTACTGGCCTATTTCCCTCTTGAATATTGATCTCAAGTTTTCTTTTCCAGGATGTTTGCCGCTCGCCATACCCCTCTACAACAGCCCATTTTCACTTAGACCAGGCTGGCTTTATGCCCACGCGTGAAGCGCGCGACAATACCACTAGAGCCATTAATGTTATACATTACGTCCGCTCCAAGGCTCCCCCGACTATGCTGATCTTCACGGACGCTAAGAAGGCGTTTGAAAGATTCAGCTGGCCCTTTCTCTTTGCCACACTTCAACATCTTTGTCTTGGCCCTCATATGATGGCAGGGATTGTCTCTCTCTACTCACATCCTTCGGCCCGCGTCTTTGTCAATGGCCTTGTGTTGTCTCCATTTCCCATCTCTAATGGAACGCGACAAGGTTGCCCCCTCTCCCCTCTGATTTTTATCCTGACTCTCGAACCCTTCCTCTGTCATGTGCGCTTGAACCAGAACATTTCAGGGGTTAGGGTAGGCTCTAATGATCAGAAGTAGAGATGAGCGAACCTCGAACATGTTCGAGTCGATCCGAACCGGAACTTTTGACATTTGATTAGCGGTGGCTGCTGAAGTTGGATAAAGCCCTAACGCTATGTGGAAAACATGGATATAGTCATTGGCTGTATCCATGTTTTCCAGACAACCTTAGAGCTTTATTCAAGTTCAGCAGCCCCAGCTAATCATATACCAAACGTTCGGGTTTGGATCGACTCGAATCCGAACCCGGTTCGCTCATCTCTAATCATAAGGTCGCTGACTATCTTCTCTTCTTTCTTACCCAGCAATCTGTCTCTCTTCCTAACCTCCTTTCTGAACTATCAAAATACCAATCCCTTTCTAATTATAAGATTAATCTACAAAAGTCTGAAGCTCTTAATCTTTCTCTTCCTCCCTCCATAGCCTCCTCCCTTGAGTCTTCCTTCCCCTTTTGTTGGTCACGCACTTCCCTGACCTATCTAGGTGTTCAACTTACACCTTCCCCTGCTGATTTATTCAGGTGAACGTTCCTCCTATGCTAAAAACGATCGAGTCAGATTCGCTCAGGTGGCACAAGTGCATTCTCAGTCTCTACCACTACTACTCTTCTGCCCATTTTTCTAGAGTTTTGGACTGGCACTGCCATGCCTCTACTAAGCTATGGGTCGGTCTGGAGATGGCGCTTTCTCCCCTACCCTTGCTTGCTGCTCCATGGATTCCAGCTTCAGCCTGTTTTGTTATACCTCATCCCACTATCACACAGACTTTACAAATCTGTCCCCCTGTTACTTGAGCGCTAGCTCACTCCCTGACTTGTGGGCACTCTTATTCTCTAGTTTTAAGGAGCTGTGGTTTTACAACTTAGTAGATCTGTGCTGATTTAGTACTTTATATGTGCATTTCTTCTGTTGACTTGTGTTAACTGATTGGAACCTTGCACCGACCGGTGCCACTTGTTATGCCTGTATATATATATGTATATTTTATTTTTTTATTTTTTTGGGGGGGGGGAGGAATTATTTAAAAAAAAAAAATTTTTTTAAAGGCTTAACATCTGTTTGCCAAAAGGCATGTGGGAGACTCCCAAAATGTATGGAGGATGGTGTTGAACTTTTGGCCACCAAGGAAAATGCTGTGTGGTGCAGAATAAACACATCTCACCAACACAAAAACATGATCCCCACAGTGAAACATGAGGGTGTCAGCAGTATGCTGTGGGAATGTTCAGCAGCAGGGATAGGAAACTGAGCAGGGAAGATGGATGGTGCTAAATACAGGGATATTCTTAAGCAAAATCTGTACAGAACAGATGTTCTATTTTATTTATTTTTTTGGTATTCTTTTTTATAAATATAGTGTTGCTTTTTTTCCTTTGCTAATAATAAATTATATTGTCTCTATTCATATATTTTGTATGTGCTATATTTGCTCCCCCCCTCTTTTATTTTATTTCCATTGCTTACCTAATAGTAGGCACATGTGCACTGTGTGCAACATTGACATACTAGCTTAACCCTTACACTGCAGTCTATGGCTACGTTCACACAGAGCAAAAGGGGCGGATTACGCAAGGAAATATTTCCGCCTGAAATCAACTGACGCTGAATTCCGAGCAGAATGTAAGCAGAATCCCTGCGTATTCCGCTAGGAAAGTGTTCAGCTCGTAATCAGCTCTTGACAAATTCAGTGCGGAATACTCGAGGAATCCGCGCTGAATCCGCATGCATTCAGCGCTGAAATTCAGCGAATATTTTTTTGCGAGTAAACTAGACTATACCAGAATATATACTAGAATCCTCCCCCCCCCCTTTTTTCCCCATTTCCGCGCTGATTCAGCGCGTAATTTCCGCTTGTATTCCGCGCTGAAACAGAAAATCAGAGCCCCATTGGTTTGTATAGGCTTCCGCTAGCGGAAGAATGAACATGTTCATTCTTCTGTCGGAAAGCGGTTTAGTTCAGTGCGGAAATCCCACCGTGTGAACTGCAGAGCAGAATTTCCATTTAACACAATGGAAATGAGCTCTGCACCTATTTTAACGGCTGAAATTTCAGCGCTGATTCAGCGCAGAAATTCAGCTGCTTTTGCTCTGTGTGAACGAGCCCTATAACAGAGATAAAACTAGCCGTATAAGAGAGAATTTATAATAAAACCTCACCACCAAGAACTTGCATACCACTGCATTCTCGCTACAAGCCACTATAATGTATCTAAATATTTGTTCAGCGCACTGAATCAGTGTCTCCAATGGGCACAATCAATTGGCAGACCGTATCCACATAGATAAGTTTATGTATGATCATAGATAGAGATGAGCAAATCTACAGTAAGAATGAAGCGAATTGCTTAGTTCCTATCTGTATTCTGCTCATGGATTTGCGGGCTTTGAAGTCTGCTCCGTTCCATGCCGCTCCTCACCAGATGCTGGGAAAAGATTGGTTTAGTCCTGGGAAACTTCTTCCAGTTTTCCAGGACTGGATCAATATTTTCCCAGCACCTGTGGAGGAGCCGCTTGGAACGGAGCAGACTTCCAAGCAGGCAGATCGATGAGCGGAATACAGATAGGAACGAAGCAAAGTACTTTGTTCCTATTGTAGATTCACTCATCTCTTGTCATAGTCATAGGGTGCCTATTATCATGTGGGAGGATGAATCGTCCACCCACGAGTTGCTTTCATTACATTCTTTGCATTGTGACACATGCATCCACACCCTTTCTGAAACATATATAATGAAATATAGGGCTGGACGGCACTGTGTGGCTCTGTGGCTCAAACTGGTGCTTCAACCTCAGTGGACGGACTCCAGGACCACCTTAGTAGTACAATAAAGTCGAGAAGAGGCAGCACTCCAGTATTCAGTGAAAAAAAAAAATTTTTATTCACCCATCGATGTGCAACGTTTCGATCTTGAAAAAGATCTCATTGGGAGATCGAAACATTGCACATCGATGGGTGAATAAATCATTCTTTTTTTACTGAATACTGGAGTGCTGCCTCTTCTCGACTTTAATATATAATACATACACACATACACATATATATCATGTTTTCCAGGGCTGCATCCAACTTCAGCTACCACTATTGAAATGCTAAACAATCGGGCCCGAGCATTCTTGAGTTGCACTTATCTCTAGTTAACACTAATCCCTTGCTTACTGTTTTTTTAAGTGCAACAGGAGGCATCTATCCACTGACATATTTTCCATAATGCTACTGTAATAGACGATGTCTAAGCATAGCACATACAACACACAAGTCTACACCAACTTCGTAGAGCTGTGTACTGTAGCCACTGCTCAAGATGTTGCTCTGGCACATTTCTAGTTTAAGTCTTTGGCATTGACTACAGCTGTACATTAACTTAAAACAAAAATGTCTGTTACTAATACAGTAGGCAAAAGCTAATGTAGTGCACATTCATGTTTTATTTAAACTAAGCTGATTCTTAGCTCTGTGTACTTAAAAATTATTTCCTAAATTCTTGAAGATTTGCGTACCAAGGATTACTTGCAGATCTTGAGTGCCAAACTGTTCTTTAACTAGTGCACGGTTTTCCTGTGTCCAACTGTAAAGGCCCTATTACATGGGCCAATCTGAAGGAGCCAACGAGTGCCAACCTGTCAAATCACCGCTCACTTGCTCTTCGTTCCCCACTTGCTGCCAGCGCTATCACGTGCAGTGGGGAGCCACGGAAGGGGATCTACAGATTGTCCAGTGAGCCTATAGGACATAGCAGCGGTCGGCTGCCACCTTCGCCACTCCTGTTATACGGAGCTACGGCTAGCAGACAGTTATCATTCTAAAAAAAAATTAACAAGTTGAAAGACAAGGATCAACAAGCTGATGATTGCCTTTTATCAGGAGCTTAACGCTTGGTGCAATAGAGGCTTTAGGCATGGTCACATTCATTTGATTGAAATATTATTGTCATGTGTCTTGGATGTGCCATCAATGTGCAGTCAGTCCCAGGAGCAAAGTAGCAGACATAGAATATTGACAAGGGTGTTGTGTATGGAAAAGGCCAAAAAGGTGGCAATACCTTACCCAGTATCACACTGATAGAACATCCTAGGTAGTCAGTCACATAAAAACTATATCATTATGGAAATTGTATGGTCACTTACCTTTTGTCTTTCCAGCATTGTAAAGTCAACAATGATTGGGTGAAACTGGGAACTTTGTATCTTGCTGTCTGTACAGGATGTGAAAACCTAACTACCCTTAAGAACTTCTCAAGATGCGTTGCTGGAGCACTTATAAACGATTCAATCATTGATAGGCCAGAAATTCCTTTTTGTGAATTTGCAGATGCTGGTAAGTGTACATAGAATATTCTGAACTCACTAAGAAAATGTTTTTCCTATTGTATGTTTTGCTTTCATTAATTGCATGCAACCTGCTGAATAGTCTGTCTTTTTTAGTTTTTTTTTTTTTTGGCGTTTGAGAATTCTGTTTTGCATAATCACAAATGTTTGTTTTGCAGTATTTAAAAATCCGCAGATTGATAATATAAAAAAAAATATTCTGGGAATGATTGGAATTTCTGTCATGTTCTTTTATCATCATAAAGAACTATGGCTTAAGGTATGTGTAGAAAGTAGTAAAAACAATTTATAGTTCATAATTATATTTATGAATAGTATCGTTGATTTACATATTTTATTTGATTCATTTTGATGTATCTTTTATTGTGTCCATCCCCCTTTTTGTCATTCCACTAGTTTTGGTAGTATAGATGCAAATTACTGATAGTTGGACCTCACCAGCTATCCTTTTCCTGGAATAATATGCAAGCATGGTGTCCCACTGCGATCTTGCAGTAACGTCTTTTTCAATTTGTTTTGCAATTTACAGAAATCGGTCTTAATAAGTGCATTATCATTATGGAGATGTAAATCTTTATCCAAATAGAACTGTCATGGGAGTACACAGTTCTAATTTAAAGGACTGTTCCATTCTAAAGTGGTTTTAAGTTGTTAACTAGGTGAAGGGACAACCACTGAGACCCCTCATCGATAACAGAACGTTTCCTGGATCAGCAATCACGCTAAAGCCCATCAATCACAAACAAGGCAGACTGTACTAGTAGAGTGCCAGTTCTGCAGCTCAGTGCATTATCCTATAATTTTCTCTTTCATAAAGGGGTATTCCCCTGAGAGCCAAAAAAATTAAATGCTCTTAAACCTAGTTGGTCTTACCAAGTATTTTAAACTTTCTAGCCGCCATTCCTTAGAAGGGTGATCAGTGGCCGGTGGCTGAGCTCCGGGCAGGGTGGGGGAGAAGGGTGATTGTCGGCAAGTGGCTGTGCTCCAGGTGGGGGAGGAGGTTGATCGGCGGCCAGTGGCTGAGCTTCGAGCAGGGTGGAAGGTGGGTGATCGCGGCAGGCGGCTTAGCTCGAGGCAGGGGGGAGGAGGGTGATCCCTGTGGTGGCCGCTAACTGAGCTCCGGGGGAAGCAGAGTATTGTCCTATCCAGGGAGTGTACAGCTGCATCTTCTCCCATCCAGTGGGTTACAGTGCCACTCCTGACGCACCTGATCCCATCCAGGTGGTGAAAAGCACTAAGCACATCCAACAGCCTCATCCCTGTCACCAAGTGTAGAGAAAGGAATGCGACTGCTGGATACCCCTTGGATGGGATCGGCTGCAGCAGGAGCGGCGCTGTACACCACCTGGATGGGATTGTCTGGGGCAGGAGCAAAGCTGTACACCCCCCAGATTGGAGAAGATGCGGCAGGAGCGCCACTGTACATGTCAGTGGAAAAGACTGCCCCAGTTTACTAGTAACCTCAGCAGCTGCCAGGGCAGGAGGCAGGATGCTCAGCTCCTCCTGAGATAAGTGCTTCTCCTCCCCAGTGCTGCAGAGACTGGAGTGATGATCAGGGAAAGGCATGGCCCACTGACATCACATGCCCTCTCTGTTCAGTGGGCAGCGTTAGAAGCGCTAATCCAGCCCACTAAAGAGAGGGAGGACACGTGATCTCCAAAACTGGCCAGGAGTAAGGCGTGACGGAGTGGATTCCATTTAGCTCATTTTAAGCATCCAGAGGGAGTGAGTCTACATAAAAAGCAATAAAAGGGTGCAAAAGCCATAATTACTTACAATATTACATAGAGCGCTATGAGTGGGCTATTTGTTAATGTAAAAATTATTTTGGGAAGAATAAAAGGTGCATTGTCATTGTGGAAGCAGAATTCTACGGAATTCTTGTGGATAATTTGCCACGGATTCCGCCACTTGTCCCCGCGCGCTCCCACTTTACTCTCCGCCTGTCCCATTGACTCCGTTCTATGGTCAGGTAGATTCTGCCATCCACCCAGGCAGAGGGCGGAATCCGTCTGGCCATAAAATGGAGTCTATCAAACTGGTGGAACTTTTAAAATGTAAAAAAAAATTATTAATAATAATGAAATTTTAAAAAGTTAAAATGTTCAAAAAAAATCATCCCCTAATTTAAATCGCATCCCTTTCCCATTTTGCAAATAAAGCTGATATTGTTGGATATGTCTGTATTTCCATATTTATTAGAAACCGCTTTTATTCTCCTGTGCAAAAAGATGTGCTTAGGGCTGGAATACCAGTGCCTTTACACTCTGTACTGGGGAATATTAAAGCACAGACGGATACATGACAGGTACTAATGTGCTTTTTAGCTTTAAAGCGACTCTATACCCACAATCTGATCCCCCCTCCCCAAGCCCCTTGTACCTTCGGATAGATTCTTTTAATCCAAGATCTGTCCTGCGGTCCGTTTGGCAGGTGATGCAGTTATTGTCCTAAAAAAGCAACTTTTAAACTTGCAGCCCTGTGCCCAACGGCTGGGGCTTAGAATATCTGTGCCCTAACTTTGCACCACCTCTCCGTCCCTCCTCTCCACCCTCATCATCATTAGGAATGCCACTGGAACTTTTTCTCCTTTCTGAACATTGCACAGGTGCCTTGACGATCCAGCCCATGTTCAGTATTCACACAGCTGATGCGTAGGAGACAAATCTGCCTGGAGCATTCCTAATGATGAAGAGGGTGGGGAGGAGGGAGAGAGCGGTTGTGCCAGCCTAATCCATACACAATCTAAGCCCCGACCGTTGGACCCGGGGCTGCCAGTTTAAAAGTTGTTTTTAAGGACAGTAACTGCATCACCTGCCGAACGGACCCCAGGACAGATCTTGGATTAAAAGCAGCTATCCAAATGTACAAGAGGTTTGGGAGGGTCAGATTGTGGGTACAGAGTCGCTGTAACTGCTGTCTGCATGAATTGCAACTGACAGATACACAAGTTACACATTTTTGAACGTACAAAAATAAAATAAGCAACGTAAGTAAAGAATTACATATTGCATGTCTGTATTATCGTAAAAATTAACGTTTTTTTTTTCTTTTTTTACGCTACAATTTTTTTTAGTACAAAAATTTTAAAAAGTACTTTTTCAAAAACAAAGTTTTTAATAAAATTTTCCATTGTTTAAAGTGTCACTGACACCACCTTTGTGCATTTAGACATCTCTACACAGATGTGATGGGTAAATTTAGCGGTTTTCATACCTTAAGTGGGCGGGACCTTGCGGCATTAGCACCACTTAGCCCCGCCCACAATGCCACAGTTGCCCCCGCCCCCTCGCCTGCCATTGGAACAGGCTGGCTGAAAGGTCTAGACCCCACCCCCTTTAAGTCGGCCAACCAATGGGTGCCAAGGGGCGGGGCCAACGGTGCAGTTGTGGGCGGGGCTAAGTTGCGCTAATGCCGCAAGGTCCCGTCCACTTAACTCAATCTGCAGTTGATAAAAGATGACTTTTTACTTGAACAAGCACCATGACGTATGATATCAAATAAGGTATGAAAACAGCTAAATTTACCCATTACACCTGTGTAGAGATGTCAAAATGCGCAAAGGAGGTGACAGTGTCACTTTAAGCATACAGTGTATACAAAGAATTAAGGAAAGTCCATGTACAACAATAATAATCCTCACACTTCAAGGATTTCCACAGTCCTTGGTAGCCCCCAACAATGTGTCTTGCCAAAAGGTAGCAACCAAGGGGCAGGTGTAAAGGTCATGGTATAAGTCAGTCAAGGCTTCATCACATTTTGGGCATGCTGTGATTCTGTCAGGGTGTAGGGGAAGGTTTGGAAAGCTGAAACCTTAGGCAGCGTGGTGCATTATTCTGAACTGGGACTCCCTCTACTGTTCATTTATTATCACAGCTCAAAGGGTGCCTCTACACAGAGAGACTTATCTGACAGATATTTGAAGCCAAAGCCAGAAATGTATTTGAAAAGAGGAAAAATCTCTATCTTTTCTTTATAACCTGTTCTCTGTGTATAGTCTGTTCCTGGCTTTGGCGTCAAAAATCTGTTGGATAAATCTCTCTTTGTAAAGGCACCCTAACGGAACCCCAGCCCTAAAAAATTTGGGATCCTAGCTCTGGTAGTGGCAACTTATCCTCCCAATATTTAAATAAAGTTGAAGTTAGCCCTTTAGTGGCTGCATTGCGTAACGTAACATACAAGAAAGAGAGTGCATCAGTGTAGCCACCGTTGCGTATGGAGAATCTAATTGCTTACTAAGATTTTCCAACCGTGCAGACAGAAAGCAAGTAAACATTCTTAAAAATGCAAATCATAATTCTTTAGGGTACAAACCCAAACACCATATACGCAGCAGATAGGCAACAAATACGCAGCAGATTTGATGGTTTAGATTTGATGCTGTGTTCAGTTATTATAGTGCTTGAAAAGTTCTTCCTTCTTCCTTCCTTCTTTCTTCTTCCTTCTTTCTTCTTTCTTCTTCCCCTTCTTCTTTCTTCTTCCCCTTCTTCTTTCTTCTTTCTTCTTCCCCTTCTTCCTTCTTCCTTCTTCTTTCTTCTTCCCCTTCTTCTTTCTTCTTTCTTCTTCCCCTTCTTCCTTCTTCCTTCTTCTTCCTTCTTCCTTCTTCTTTCTTCTTCCCCTTCTTCCTTCTTTCTTCTTTCTTCTTCCTTCTTTCTTCTTTCTTCTTCCTTCTTTCTTCTTTCTTCTTCCAATAGGAACTCTAAGGTCTCGTCATGCATTGTATCACACCATCCACAGTCACATGTCCACTATTGGCCAATAGAAGATGTAATATATGGAAGGTCCTTAACGATTTTGTCTCACTGACATGAGTAAGATTGCCATGGTAACCGAGCAATTGTCTTGCCATTATAAGTAGCAGAGGTCAGTCAGTAAAATAGCAGAGCTGAGGCAGCCATGTAGCAGGTACGGGATCCAAGCTGCTCTTAAAGGGACGGTACCCAAGCCGCTCTTAAAGGTCCGGTACCCAAGCCGCTCTTAAAGGTCCGGTACCCAAGTCGCTCTTAAAGGGACCCAAGCCGCTCTAAATAGGTCCCTTTAAGAGCGAACTAAGTACCTGTAAGAGCGACCCGGGTCCCTTTAAGAGCAATCTGGATCCCTTGAGGGGGTAAATGGGTCCCTTTAAGAGCGAAATATGTCCCTTTAAGAGTGACCTGGGTCCCTTTAACCTCTTAAGGACCCATGTCGTACCGGTACGTCATGGATCACTGTCACTTAAGGACCCATGACGTACCGGTACGCGGGACCTTTAAGAGGGCGCCGCGGACCGGCCGCATGCGATCGGGAGAGATGGCCTGCAGAAATACACTGCAGGCCATCTCTCCCTGTCGGCATGGGGGGTTGTTAACCCCCCCCATGCCGACAATCGCCGCTATTGGCTTATCAGTGCAGATCAGCCAATAGCGGCGATCGGAACCTTTCCGGGTCATCGGTGACCCGGAAAAAATGGCGGTCGGTGCTGTCCGAGGACGGCACCGACCGCCATTACTGTAAAAAGTAATGGTGGCCAGGTGCCACCGGCCCGATTGCCGTGAACGGCCG
The DNA here is from genome assembly GCF_027789765.1 of Dendropsophus ebraccatus. Taxonomy (NCBI): domain Eukaryota; kingdom Metazoa; phylum Chordata; class Amphibia; order Anura; family Hylidae; genus Dendropsophus; species Dendropsophus ebraccatus. The sequence goes on from NC_091455.1 coordinate 160,287,204, forward strand.
GCCGCTACCGGCCGGCCGTTCACGGCGATCAAAGTCCCCAAAAGTTATAAATACCTGCTCCGGACCCCTCAGCTAGGTACCTGAGGGGTCCAGAGCAGGTATTCGTACATTACTCACCTGTCCCGGGGTCCTGATCGGCGTCTTCCGGGTTCGCGGCGTCCTCGTGGTCTCGTTCGGCTTCTTCCGTGACGTCACGTTCGGCTATTTTCGGCTCCAGCGTCGGGTTTTCGGGATTTTACGCTCTGCTGCCCTCTAGCGGCTGATATGTGTAATACACTTATCAGCAGCTACAGGGATGTTCAGTATGTAATAAAGTTTTTTTTTTTTTTTTCTTCAATTTTTTTTTTCTATTTTCCGCACCCTATTGCCGCTGAGTGTTGATCAGCATCGCACGAAAGTGCGCTGCTAATCAGCAACTCCTCTTTTTTGGCGTAGGGTGTTTTTTTCTCTATCCTACTGCCACGGTCTGCTGATAAGTGCCGCACATAAGTGCGGCATTTATCAGCAACACCATTTTTGGCGTAGTTTTTTTTTTTTTTATATACTTACTGTAAAAAAAACACGTAAAAAACACTACATTACACCACACCACACTACATTGAATAAAGTTTGACACTACACCACTACATACCCCATATACTAGTCCCCGTATAAAGATGGCCCCCAGGTTGTTTTCGGCGTCAGAGGGATACGTTATTATTGCCTCCGACACCGAAACAGCCAGTGAGGATAAATGGGGGGGATCCTTCGTTCCTCCATTCATCCTCATCCTCCAGTGACGTGTCTGGGGGGTAGCGTAGTGTATGCTGCCTCCCAGACACGTCTTTTCCGCCAGTACCGTCCCAATAAGAGATCACGGTATGGCGTGAAATTCTACAAACTCTGTGAGAGTACCTCAGGGTACACTTACAGATTTAGGGTACGTGCACACTGCGCAATGGCGAAGATAAACCTTTGTGCATTCCGCAGCTGGCACCCACCGGCGGACTGATGCAGGCGCGCGTCTCCACCCGTGTCATAGACTCCATGTTATGCACAGGCGGATTCCATCGTCCGTCCAAAGAATGAATACGTTGGACAGAGAGCGGAATCCGCCCGTGCATAGAATGGAGTCTATGACACGGACGGAGACGCGCGCCCGCATCAGTCCGCCGGTGGGTGCCAACTGCGGAATGCACGAAGGGTTATCCTTCGCCATTCCGCAGTGTGCACGTATCCTTAGAGTGTATGAAGGAAGGGACACCCGAATGCAGACCCCAGATGCCCCCTCCCCCCCCCCATCCTCGGAACAAGTGGGAAGATCGTCCGGGAACTGATCTTCCCACTGCTGGATAAAGGTCACCACCACCTGTACAGGGATAACCTTTATACCAGCACCCCCTCTTCCGGTCCCTCGCTGCCTGAGCTACTGTAGCTTGCGGCACGATCCGTAAATATCAGAAGCCGTAATAGGGCCATAATATTTAGCAGCCATGGAGCGGACCCAGCACTTCTGGATATGAAGGACCCCATATCGCACCAGGACAACATTTTCCAGGTGACGTCCCCCACACTGGAAAACAGGAGACCCCAGAAGAAGTGCAGAGTGTGGCGTAACAGGGGGATCAGGAAGGACACCGTTTTCCAGTGTGGCCCCTGTCCTGATCACCCCGGCCTCTGCATACTGGATCGCTTCAAAGCGTACCACACGTCATCGGAGTTTTACATTATCTAAATTCTGTCCCTTATTCCTATTTCAGGGGTCACGTTGATCCAGGGATTATTCTGATCGCCATTATGGAGTCAGGAAGTAATTTTTTCCCAGTGATGAGGCTACTGTCTGCCTTACAAGGGTTTTTTGCCTTCCTCTGGATCAACACAGGTTGAGTTTGATGGACACCTGTTATTTTCAACCTTATAAACTAATAATTGGCCTAATACCCCCAAATAAATTAGAATTGTCCCTTTTTCCCAGCTAAGTAGGTATGGCCGCCATTCCCATTAGAGGATCCCATGATGCAATTACAAAGCCTCTGTGCGGCCAGGACAGTAGAATCCCCCCACAAGTGACCCCATTCTGGAAACTACACCCCATAAGGAATCTAACAAGGGGGGCAGCGGGTATATGGCCCCCTGGTGACGGCCACATTTGGGACGTGAAAATGAAAAAGATGGTATTTTTTATTTTCACGGCACATGTTCTACACATGTGCCCGTCACCAGTGGGGTCCATATGCTCACTGCACCCCTCGTTAGATTCCTTATGGGGTGTAGTTTCCAGAATGGGGTCACTTGTCGGGGGTTTCTACTGACCTGGCAGCACAGGAGCTTTGTAATTGCGACGTGGCGTCCATCCTCCATTCAAGCCTCTAAATGGCGCTCTGTCCCTTTGGTGACTTGCCCTGTGCCCATATGGCACATTATGCCCACATGTGGGGTATTTTCGTACTCAGGGGAAATTACCCTACCTGTTTTGTGTTCATTTTCTTTTTTAACCCCTTGTGGAAATGGAAAAAAATCAAGGCTAGACCAACATTTAGTGTAATTTTTTTAAAATTTTTACTCTAAATCATTAATCTTGTCATGATTTTTTCATTTTCACAAGGGGCTAAAAGGTAAAAAAAAAACACTAAATGTGTAGCGCAATTTCTCCTGAGTACGGAAATACCCCACATGTGGACATAAAGCGCCATGCGGGTGCAGGGTAAGCCTCCAAAGGGAAGGAGCGCCATTTGGTTTTTTTGAGGCTGGATTTGGCTGGATTGGATTTCGAGGGGCCATGTTGCATTTAAAAGGCCATTGTGTTGCCAAGACAGTTGAAACCCCCCACAAGTGACCCCATTATGGAAACTGCACCCCTCAAGGAATGTAACAAGGGGTGTAGTGAGCATATGGACCCCACTAGTGACGGGCACAAATGTGGAACAATGTGGCGTGAAAATGAAATATTACATTTTTTACACTATAATGTTGGTCTAGCCTTGAATTTATCATTTTCAAAAGGGGTTAAAAGAGAAAAAAATACCCCACATGTGGACATAAAGCGCCATGTGGGCGCAGGGCAAGCCTCCGAAGGGAAGGAGCGCCATTTGGATTTTGGAGGTTGGATTTGGCTAGAATGGATTATGAACGCCATGTCGCATTTACAGAGCCCTTGTGCTGCCAAGACAGTGGAAACCCCCCACAAGTGACCCCATTCTGGAAACTACACCCCTCAAGGAATCTAACAAGGGGTGTAGTGAGCAAATGGACTCCTTGATGACGGGCACATTTGTGCCGTGAAAGTGAAAAAATGAAATTTTTCACTTTCACGTCACATTGTTCCACATTTGTGCCCGTCACCAGTGGGGTCCATATGCTCACTGCCCCCCTTGTTAGATTCCTTGAGGGGTGTAGTTTCCAGAATGGGGTCACTTGTGGGGGGTTTCCAGTGTTTTGGCAGCACGAGGGCTTTGTAAATGCGATGTGGCCCTTGAAATCCATTCCAGTGAAATCCAGCTTCCAAACGCTCCTTCCCTTTGGAGGCTCGTCCTGCGCCCGCTTGGCACTCTATGTCCACATGTGGGGTATTTCTGTACTCGGGAGAAACTGCGCTACACATTTTGTGTCTTTTTTTTCCTTTTATCCCTTTGTGAAAATGAAAAATTGAAGGCTAGAACGTTTTAGTGTAAAAAATACTTTTGTCTTTTTTCACGCCACATTGTTCGGAAAATCTGTGAAGCACCTGTGGGTTCCAAATGCTCACCGCACCCCTTGTTACATTCCTTGAGGGGTTTCGTTTTCTAAATGGTGTCCCTTTAGGGGTGTTTCTTATGTTTTGGCACCCCAGAGCCTCTGCCAACCTGAAGTGGTACAGTCAGAAATGACCAAATATAATGGAGCCATTGAAATTCACTAGGCGCTCCTTTGTATCTGAGGCTTGTGGTTGCGTCAAATAGCGCAATAGGGCCACATATGGGGTATTTCTATAAACTGCAGAAACGGGGCAATAATTATTGGGGTGCATTTCTCTGGTAATAGGGTCATAATTATGAAAAATATTGGATTACAATAAAATCTGCACAGAAAATAAAAATTTTAAAATTTCTTACACACTTAGCTTTTATTTCTGTGACTCCCCTAAAGGGTTAAAAAACTTTCTGGATGTGCTTTTGCAGAGTTTGGGGCTGCAGTTTCTGAAATGGGGTGCTTCGTGGGGCTTTCTAACACACAGTCCCCTCAAATACACTTTAAACCTGAACAGGTCCCTAGAAATATCTGATTTTGAAATTTTACCGAAAATTTGGAAATTTGCTGCTAATGTTTTACGCTTTCTATTGTTTTAAAAAAATGAAAGATAGTTTAATAAATGCCGCCAACATAAAGTAGACATGTTGCTAATGCTATTTAATATATAATTTATGTGGTATAACCATTTTCTGTATAAGCAAAAAAGTTTCAAAGTTGGAAAAATGCATTTTTTCACAATTTTTCACGCTATTTTGTTTTTTTTCATAAAGATTTGTTATAAGTATCGACTCCAATTTACTAGAAATGTGAAGTACAATATGTCACGAGAAAACAATCTCAGAATCAGCTGGATAGGTAAAAGCATCCCGAAGTTATTAATGAATAAAGTGACACTGGTCATATTCATAAAATTTACTCCGGTCCTTAAGGCCATTTCAGGCCCGGTCCTTAAGGGGTTAAGAGTGATCTGGGTCCCTTTAAAGGAAATATTTAGCTCTTAAAGAGACCCGTTTCGCTCGAACTGGGTCCCTTTAAGAGTGAAATATGTCCCTTTAAGAGCGACCTGGGTCCCTATAAGAGCGACCTTGGTCCCTTTAAGAGCGACCTTGGTCCCTTTTAAGAGCGAAATATGTCCCTTTAAGAGCAAAATATGTCCCTTTAAGAGATAAATTGGTCCCTTTAAGAGTGACCTTAGTCCCTTTAAGAGCGACCTGGGTCCCTTGAGGGGGGAAATGGGTCCCTTTAAGAGCGAAATATGTCCCTTTAAGAGCGACCTGGGTCCCTTTAAGAGCGAAATGGGTCCCTTTAAGAGCAACCTGGGTCCCTATAAGAGCGAAATATGTCCCTTTAAGGGCAAAATGGGTCCCTTTAAGAGCGAAATATGTCCCTTTAAGAGCGAACTGGTTCGCTTTAAGAGAGAAATATGTCCCTTTAAGAGCAAAAATCGGTCCCTTTAAGAGCGACCTTGGTCCCTTTAAGACCGAAATATGTCCTTTTAAGAGCAAAATGTGTCCCTTCAAGAGTGACCTTGGTCCCTTTAAGAGCGACCTGGGTCCCTTTAAGAGCGAAATATGTCTCTTTAAGAGAAAAATGGGTCTCTAAGAGCAACCTGGGTCCCTTTAAGAGCAAAATATGTCCCTTTAAGAGCGACCTGGGTCCCTTTAAGAGCAAAATGGTTCCCTTTAAGAGCGAAATATGTCCCTTTAAGAGCGAAATATGTCCCTTTAAGAGCAAAATTGGTCCCTTTAAGAGCGACTTTGGTCCCTTTAAGGGCAAAATGGGTCCCTTTAAGAGCAACCTGGGTCCCTTTAAGAGCGACCTGGGTCCCTTTAAGAGCGAAATATGTCCCTTTAAGAGCAACCTGGGTCCCTGTAAGAGCAAAATATGTCCCTTTAAGAGTGACCTGGATCCCTTTAAGAGCGACCTGGGTCCCTTTAAGAGGAAAATGGGTCCCTTTAAGAGCGAAATATGTCCCTTTAAGGGCAAAATGGGTCCCTTTAAGAGCAACCTGGGTCCCTGTAAGAGCAAAATATGTCCCTTTAAGAGCGACCTGGGTCCCTTTAAGAGCGACCTGGGTCCCTTTAAGAGCGACCTGGGTCCCTTTAAGAGCGACATATGTCCCTTTAAGAGCGAAATATGTCCCTTTAAGAGCTAAATATGTCCCTTTAAGAGCTAAATTTGTACCTTTAAGAGCAAAATGGGTCCCTTTAAGAGCGAAATATGTCCCTTTAAGAGATAAATCGGTCCCTTTAAGAGCGACCTGGGTCTCTTTAAGAGCGACCTTGGTCCCTTTAAGAGCGAAATATGTCCCTTTAAGAGCAACCTGGGTCCCTTTAAGAGCAAAATAGGTCCCTTTAAGAGCGAAATAGGTCCCTTTAAGAGCTAAATGGGTCCCTTTACGAGCGACCTGGGTCCCTTTAAGAGCGACTTGGGTCCCTTTATGAGCGAAATGATTCCCTTTAAAGAGCGACCTGGGTCCCTTTAAGAGCGACCTGGGTCCCTTTAAGGGACCCAGGTCGCTCTTAAAGGGATCCAAGTCGCTCTTAAAGGGATCCATGTAGCCCTTAAAGGGACGGGACCCAAGTCACTCTTAAAGGGACCCAAGTCGCTCTTAAAGGGACCCAAGTCGCTCTTAAAGGGACCCAAGTCGCTCTTAAAGGGACCCAAGTCGCTCTTAAAGGGACCCAAGTCGCTCTTAAAGGGACCCAAGTCGCTCTTAAAGGGACCCAAGTCGCTCTTAAAGGGACCCAAGTCGCTCTTAAAGGTATGGGACCCAAGTCGCTCTTAAAGGTATGGGACCCAAGTCGCTCTTAAAGGTATGGGACCCAAGTCGCTCTTAAAGGTATGGGACCCAAGTCGCTCTTAAAGGTATGGGACCCAAGTCGCTCTTAAAGGTATGGGACCCAAGTCGCTCTTAAAGGTATGGGACCCAAGTCGCTCTTAAAGGTATGGGACCCAAGTCGCTCTTAAAGGTATGGGACCCAAGTCGCTCTTAAAGGTATGGGACCCAAGTCGCTCTTAAAGGTATGGGACCCAAGTCGCTCTTAAAGGTATGGGACCCAAGTCGCTCTTAAAGGTATGGGACCCAAGTCGCTCTTAAAGGTATGGGACCCAAGTCGCTCTTAAGGGTATGGGACCCAAGTCGCTCTTAAAGGTATGGGACCCAAGTCGCTCTTAAAGGTATGGGACCCAAGTCGCTCTTAAAGGTATGGGACCCAAGTCGCTCTTAAAGGTATGGGACCCAAGTCGCTCTTAAAGGTATGGGACCCAAGTCGCTCTTAAAGGTATGGGACCCAAGTCGCTCTTAAAGGTATGGGACCCAAGTCGCTCTTAAAGGTATGGGACCCAAGTCGCTCTTAAAGGTATGGGACCCAAGTCGCTCTTAAAGGTATGGGACCCAAGTCGCTCTTAAAGGTATGGGACCCAAGTCGCTCTTAAAGGTATGGGACCCAAGTCGCTCTTAAAGGTATGGGACCCAAGTCGCTCTTAAAGGTATGGGACCCAAGTCGCTCTTAAAGGTATGGGACCCAAGTCGCTCTTAAAGGTATGGGACCCAAGTCGCTCTTAAAGGTATGGGACCCAAGTCGCTCTTAAAGGTATGGGACCCAAGTCGCTCTTAAAGGTATGGGACCCAAGTCGCTCTTAAAGGTATGGGACCCAAGTCGCTCTTAAAGGTATGGGACCCAAGTCGCTCTTAAAGGTATGGGACCCAAGTCGCTCTTAAAGGTATGGGACCCAAGTCGCTCTTAAAGGTATGGGACCCAAGTCGCTCTTAAAGGTATGGGACCCAAGTCGCTCTTAAAGGTATGGGACCCAAGTCGCTCTTAAAGGTATGGGACCCAAGTCGCTCTTAAAGGTATGGGACCCAAGTCGCTCTTAAAGGGAAGTCACTGGTAAAGGTGCGCTCTTTTCAAGCACTATGTATTTTCCTGGAAATGCAAATCTAGTTTAGATCTAATCTGCTGCGTATTTGCTGCGTATCGCAGCAGTAAATACGCTGTGTATACGGTGTGTGGGTTTATACCCTTAATGTATTAATGTATTTTGATCTTTTTCTTAAAAAAAAAAAAATTCATGAAGTGTCATTGCTTTGTTCTGTTAGTGTACGTGTAGTATAGTTTAGAATATATACAGTAGTAGAGGGTGGCACACGTGCCTGGAATGTACACTCTGCTGAACCCTGTTTTCTCTCTCTCTCACATTGGGTATACATATTGCTGGCAGTCCCATTGGCAGGATTCCATGTGGTAGGGGCACTGTCACTGCCATCAGAGCTTCCACAATGTATGGTCATTCAGACAGATTTGCATTGATTTTGATTGGGTTGTGCTAATATCATCATAGTAATAAATGTGATTGTGTTTAAAGGGGTTGTTTAGCGAAAATCTTTTTCTTTCAAATCAACTGATGTCAGAAAGTTTATATAGATTTGTAATTTACTTCTATTAAAAAATCTCAACTGTTCCCATACTTATTAGCTACTATATGTCCTACAGGAAATGTTTTATTTTCAGTCTGACACAGTGCTCAATGCTGCCATCTCTGGCCAAGACAGGAACTGGCCAGAGCAGGAGAGGCTTTCTTTGGGGATTCATAGGAGACCGAAGACAGAGTTCCTATGTCAGCAGAGAGCACTGTGTCAGACTGAAAATAAAAAATTTCCTGCAGGACATTCAGTAGCTGATAAGTGCGGAAAGACTTGTGATTTTTCAATAGAAGTAAATTACAAATTTATATAACTTTCTGAACCAGATGATTTGAAAGAAAAAGATTTTCACTGGACAATCCTTTTAAATATCTGTTTTTTTGCTTTTTAGGGAAGAAAAGTGATTTACAAACTCCGCGAGCTAAAGATTAATTACACAATCTTAAAAGGGCTCTGTGATCAAGATGGCCTAGCCTCACGATGTCGTGTGGTTAATGTTGCAGTTGAAATTTTCCTCAAGTGTGGAAACCTTAGTAGTGCAGTGCAAACGCTGAAAGGTAACTTTCTTATACATTAAATCACTTACATTGCTGATCAATGCTGCATGCAACTCATAACTATGCTTTTTTCCCCAGGCTCCTATTTTAGTATCGCAGCCTGTGGAGTACATTCTGCAATACAGAAGTCTAAGAAACAGGATGCTTTCTCTTAAAGAGTAACTGTCATTTCAGGGGCATTTTTTTCTGAAAACAATAAATATCTATAGTACAAGCGATTTTAAGAAACTCTGTAATAGGTTTCATATACCAAAAGAGTTTCCTTCTGTACTGAAAAAGCTGATTTCCTAGATCCCCCTGACTTCAGATGAAGCAGGCTTTCTGTGTCCATTGTATGTCTATGGAGAGGGGAGGGGCTGAGAGAAGTGAGTGAGCACGGAGCAGTTCTGCACAACACAACACCCTGCAATCTTCTCTCAGCAAGTTTCTAGATAAACACTGATCTTTCTGACCTCTGAATCCAGCGTTTTAGGTGCCCAGACAGTCTACAAACAGCTGACCTTCATGTCTCTTCTCCCTGCTCATTCATCTCCCTCGGTCCCTCCCCCCTCCATAGGATATAATGGGCACAGCTGAACCTGGCTTCTCTCTTATGAAGACTGATTTGCCTGATAATGCACACATAAATAGTGAGGGGGGGGGAGGCTGGGAAATATCTTTTTGAGTACAGAAAGAGGCTTTTTTTTTTTTTTTGCCTAATAAAACATAGAGTTTCTTAAAATCTGTTATAGTACTGCAAGAAAAAAAGACAGTTTCGCTTTTTAAGGTGTCTATACAACCGTTGAATGAATTATAGTTTGGCCGACAGTTCTCTCCCAGCTGGCAATGGCTTATCTTACAAAGAACATTCGGGTTGGGCAGTGAAAATCCATCACGCTCAACCCTTATCCTTACTGACAGATGAGACTTGGGAAAGTTTAGTATATAGGGGGCGTTAAAGGTAAGTTGTCACCTAAATTTTTTTTTTTTACTGATAAGTCAGATACTAAAACCTGTTCTCTTCTAATCTGTTTCCATTTTCTGGCTTAAATTTTTTTCTATTTCACTTTTTGTACATTGTTATGGGGGGCTGCCATATTGCCTGTGCTATTCTTAACAGCATCTAGTGAGGTGCCTTACAGCAAGACTCATGGACATAGATGACAATAGACAGACTCTGTCCTCCTTGAGATTAATGTAAAAAATCATTAAGAGCGCCATGTGACTTTTGAAAAGGTCATCCCACAGGGAGCTCCTATTGTCTTGTACTGATGCTATCTACCTACTGGTGACACATGTTGCTGCAGTGCTCTACAGATCACTTTACAGCAGTCTCCTCTAATAACAACAGACAACAGGAAGTCTAAGGGTCCTGTTCCACGGGCCGAGGAGGGCCCGATCAACGATGTAAACGAGCGGCGATCTGCTAGATCACCGCTCGTTTACTGGGCCTATTCCACGGCCCGATGATCGTTGAGCGAGGGCTGCAAGGTCATCGTTACCGATGTCCTTGCAGCATCATACATTACCTGTCCAGGCTTCTCTGCACTGTCTTCGTCCCTGGGTCCTGCACGCTCTTATCTTCAGAATGGCCGGTCAGCTTACGGAGCGCTCAGCCAATCACAGGCCGCAGCGGTCCGGGCCTGTGATTGGCTGAGCGCTCCGTCAGCTGACCGGCCATTCTGAAGATAGAGCGCGCGCGACCCGGGGATGAAGACAGAGCGGAGAAGAAGCCTGGACAGGTAATGTATGCTGCTGCTGCTTGTCAAATCGTCGGTCGCCCGCCGCGCACTGCTATTCAACCGTAGCGATGCGCGGTGGGGAAACAATGATTTTAGGTCTGGCCCTAAATAAACGATCAGCCGATGACACGATCATCGGCTGATCGTTCTCTATATTTCACCGAACGATAATCGGCCGAATCGGGCCAAATGGGTCCGATCCGGCCGATTATCGTTACTGTGGAATAGGGCCCTAAGCTTAGTTTTAGCCCTAATGTGAGAATAAAAATTACAAGATTTTAGGATTATTTTATAATACAGATAGAAAAATGCAAAATTAGAAAAAATTTCACCAAAAACATGTTTAACATAAAACCATTAATTTAACAATAATTCATTTTCTGACATTCCCTTTAAGCTCATAGTTAAGAATATCCTGAAGCTGCTGTATGCAGTATGAGTAGTTTGCTCCCTGTGGACTGATTGTGGAGTTAGGGTATGTGCACACTGTGGAAAAGGGACAGATTCTGACGCAGAATCCGCCGTCCACGGGCGCGCGTCTCTGCCCGTGTCATAGACTCCATTCTATGCACGGGGCGGATTCCTTCGTCCGTCCAAAGAATGAATGTGCCCGCCGAAGTCTGCAAACGGCAGATTCCACAATGGAATTTTCGTCACTTTTCCACAGTTTGCACATACCCTAAGGGAGTGAATCTTACAATATAACAGTAGTAGGCTGCATATGACAAATAACATTGATTTTGAGTCTCGATTCATTGCCGCTGCAATGGATCTAGGATCAGGCCACTTGTAGTCGAATCCCTGGCTATGGTTAATAAGGTAGGCCCAAACAGTGTATAGTGCTGATTTGAGACTCTTGATGGATTCCTATAAGTGTGAGAGCAAAAAAGGTGTTTTGGGGGATTATGGGGTGGCAGAGGATGTGAGCAGCCAAGTGGTGTAAACGGGCCCAGGGCGATAGATTAAGCTGGTCAAGTATGTCCCTCTATATATCAAATTTTATGATCTTAAATGCCCACAAAAATTAAAAAATCTAGATAAACAGGTTTAATTCAGTCTGGTTTAGTCCAACCTGTTTCACATGCTTGGATTGTTTAACTCATTCTTATCGATGGACTGCTCTGAGGCTGCACATCTAAGCTTTATCTATTGGACCTGGACTTTAATTTTGAGCTATATTTATCTGTTGTGCAGTTTAAAATGCTTATTTCAGTGGTTGTGTTACCTATTGTTCAAAAAATGTTAGGAAAAAAAAACAAAACAGGCACGGGACAGCTGAGAAGGAACGTCTTCTGTTCTGGTAAAGCCTATCCCCTTTTTTAATCTGTTAATACAGTGGTACCTTGGTTTAAGAGCGTTTTGGGTTAAGAGTTCACAGTTTTTCAAAATTGTTACTTGGTTTTAGAGCATTGCTTTGGTTTACGAGCTCCCTGTACTGGGTGGGAGGGTGAGTGGGGGAGGGGCATGGTCTGTATAGCATGGTCTACAGCACTGTACTCTGACCCAGGAAGTCTCCATCACCTTCCAAATCATAGCAGATCCACTTCAGGCTGGGGCTTACATCAGGGTACAGGACTGTGAAGGTATTCTCTTCATAGCTGTAACCCCTCTCTCCCCGGACAGAGAGCGCTGCATGTATGTGCCCACATTTGTCCCTCTCATTCCTTCCTGCTCCCTGTATTATGGGGATCTGCAGTTCCATCCTCTATCTACTATACAAACTGCTGCTGTTTTTTTTTCAGGTTTATGCACTTACTATACATTATACACATGCTGATTGTTATACTGTACAGTAACTAATATCACATATTCAGCTGTTTAAAAATGTTTGTTTCATTTGTTTTACATGTTGTTCAAAATATAAAATCATTATTTTTGGGGTGTGGAACCAATTTTCTGCATTTCAATGATTTCTTATGGGAAAATTTCCTTTGGTTTAAGAGTGGATTTGGATTACAAGCACGATCTCGGAACAAATTGTGCTCGTAATCCAACGCACCACTGTAATTGCTACCAATGTAAAGTATCTAAAATACATAATGAGTCGCATAAATGCAAGTTTTTAATTTGTTGACTTTGTTGCACATTAAAATGTGACAGTACTGTGCATCTTATGGACAGGATCACCTTTCCCCATACAGAGCTACACAGGGAGCTGCTGTCAGAAGTGCAGTGAGAACAACTAATGCTGTACACTGAACAGCTTTACTATAAAGTGGCCAACCACAGCGACTGAATGAACTTATGATGGGCTATGTTATTACGGCAGTAACCTACAATGCTTTTGTATGTCAGGTAACAAAGCTGCCCAGCACAGCTCTGTAATGCAGCTGCCGCTCCCCTCCATGCATGACAGAAAGCTAAGTAAAGTTGCCGTCCGGCAGAGCTACGTGCCAAAGCTGTGGCTGAGATGCTTACTGGAGCCGTTGCCTTTAATGTCAAATTATTTTATTTGACATTGAGGGCAGCAGTAGCTGTAGTGATTGAGTAAGCACCTCAATCACTACAGCTTACTACACTGGCCACTTGGCAGCAGCTTTAGTGAGATGTTCTGAGTGGCTGCTGAAATAAGCTATTCCAAAGGGGACTAGAGTAGTCAGCAGCAGATGTCAGTAAGTAATGCACAGCAATTGTCTGAATTATCCAACTATTCTTGTTGCAGTCCTAGCATGCCTTGTCATACGGCCTTGCCATTTGTGTAGCCAGTGTAGGAAACACCCTGTGTAACGAGCCAGTGTTCAAATGGTTTTCTGTGCCACAGCATTTAGGATAAAAGTTTATTACGATTGTGGCACCTGTCAGTGCAGCATGATCTTGCTGACAGGTTCCATTCAAAAAGTACCCCTGAGTACCCATTAATATGAAGTGGATAAGTGGGATACTTATTATATAATCCAATGCACTGCAGCAGGAGCATATATTACTACAGTTGATATATTTTTTGCTTTGGCAATGTGTTAATGTCTTTCACTATGTTTTTATTTTAGAGTGTGATTGGACAATTAACACTTCTCTGTGGCCTTGCGACATGATGGATGTTTTGCAACGTCACAATTTGCTGTGTTCACTGGTACAGGAAGCTCTGTCTAAGAGTATGTTCGCCATGTGCTTTGATATCCTCCAAAACCTACCTGGATTTCAGGAGTTTCAAGGTAACTAAATATTAATTGCTGTTTACCATAACCTTTTGAACAAGAAGGGAACCTACCATTGCTAAATTATACGTTTCTCTAACTCCTGTGCCACAACCTTATTAGATGTGTTTCTTGTGAAGCTCCATAATATAGAAACCTAGAAGATCCCAGACACTGCAAAATGACAGTACACTGTAATACACTAGTAGTATCAGTAGTAATATAAAGCCCTGTTGACGGGTAGCAAGTCCCCTTGCCCCGTCTATGGGTGCCATAATGTGTGTGTGTGTGTGTGTGTGTGTGTGTGTGTGTGTGTGTGTGTGTGTGTGCGTGTGTGTGTGTGTGTGTGTGTGCGTGCATGGGACATAAAGGGGTATTCCAATCTCAACTAAAATAGTTAAACTTGTATTGTAAATTATTTTTGCAAATATAAAATGCATGTTGTTTAGGTAATCGACCACCACCCTGCTCTAAAAGCAGTGGCCTAGCTGGTGTATGTGTATAGCCAGATTTCTTCAAGTGTGTCAAATAGAAACTTGTGTAAGCTTGAAGCTCTGATTTCATTTTACCAGAGCTAAAAGCTGAGCTGTGATTGGTCACTAGTAGACAGCTTTGATTTTACACACCTTTTTGATATATCTGGACCATTGTGTGTGTAAATAAAACACCCTGAGGCTGCGTTCACACTACGTATATTTCAGTCAGTATTGCAACCAAAACCAGGAGTGGATTAAAAACACAGGATCTGTTCACACAATTTTGAAATTAAGTGGATGGCTGCCATTTAATGGCAAATATTTGCTGTTATTTTAGAACAACGGCTGTTATATTGAAATAATGGCAGTTATTTACTGTTATATGGCGGCCATCCACTCAATTTCAACATTGTGTGAACAGATCCTTTCTGTGTTTTTAATCCACTCCTGGTTTTGGTTGCAATACTGACTGAAATATACGTAGTGTGAACGCAGCCTCAGGGTGTTTTATTTACACACACACACGATTTTTGAAGCCAAAGCCAGGAACAGACCATAAACAGGAAACTGGTCATAAAGGAAAAACTGAGATTTGTTTGTTTTTTTAAATCCATCCCTGGTTTTGGCTTTCAAAATCTGTCAGATAAATCTGCCTGTGTAAACGCACCATTAGACTTCCCCATAGATTGTTAATATGTATGGGCAGGACATATGAGATAAATTACTGAAGGTGTATAGCAACCACTGGTTGAGATTGGAATAGATATAGCCTATATCCTTTCCCTGTTTTAGACTTCAGTCTGTGGGAAGGGGGTATAGCCAGTGCGGTAAATATATTAACAAAAGTTTTTTTGTTTCAGCTGATCTCAATGTGTCTCAGTATGCTGTGCTCTTTAATAAGGTCTTGAATGCCTGTGTTGACAACCGAAGTATGGGCATATCTTCGTCAATTCTAGATTTTATGATCGCTTGGAAAATTGCAATAGACCATTTAAATCTCCAGGGATTTATATCCACCCTAGCACACAGTGGCCTGTGGACTAAAGCAAGGGAGTATTATAAACGTAGGTATTCAGTTGTATCCTTTATAAGTGCAAGGAAATATTGGGCAAATAAGAAATTGAGTGGTATTTTCAGCAACATGAAATGTTTTTCAATAAACTTTATATGGGTTGTTCTTTTGTTTACATATTGTAGCCCATATTGGTTTTATTTAGATTTTTATGAAGTTGTTAAGCCTATTATTGAAGTGATTTAGGACTATGACTATTGGTGCGTTTACACGTAACGATTACCGTGCAAATTTGCGCGATAACTTATCGAGTTCAAACGATAATCGTACGTGTAAACGCAGCGAACGATCAAACGACGAACGAGAAATCGTTCATTTTGATCTTTCAACATGTTCTCAAATCGTTGTTTACAAAAAATTCGCAGATCGTTCCGTGTAAACAGTCGTTCGCCTATTTAACCAATGTGTGAGATAGGCTTAAACGATCGCAAAACGATTTTCCGTATGATATAATGTACCGTCTAAACGCTGATCGCTATGAAAAAAATCGTTACTCTGACATTGTTAATCGTACGATCGAGCCAATTATCGTTTCGTGTAAACGCACCTTATGTTAACATGATTAGAATAAAGGCTTGTTTTAAGGATCCACAACTGCAACTTAAATTTACTTGTGTATACTTAGGTTTTAGCATATTAAAGGGTTATTCCCACCTTAAAGAAGTCCAGTGAAAATTTTTATTAAAGTATTGTATTGCCCCCAAAAGTCATACAAATCACCAATATACACTTATTACGGAAAATGCTTATAAAGTGCTTTTTCCCTGCACTCACTACTGCATCAAGGTTTCACTTCCTGGATAAGCTGTGCGGACTGTGGCTGCTGGAGAGGATGATGGCAGGGGGATGCTCAGTGTCCCTCCAGTGCCCTGTGTCCCCCAATGGCCCCCTGACATCATCCTCTCCAGCAACCACAGCCCGCACAGCTCTGGGAGTCGGGTCGTGACATCACAATTTTATCCAGGAAGTGAAGCCTTGATGCAGTAGAAGGTGCAGGGAAAAAAGCACTTTACGTGCATTTCCCATAATAAGTGTATATTGGTGATTTGTATAACTTTTGGGGGGCAGCTGATCGTTGACCCTTTTACACAAACTGATTTATATGGTGAATGATCATTCTTAGGAACACTTATTAAAGATAATTAGCCTGTGTAAAAGGGCCTAAAGCCCCTATTACAGGGGGCGATGTGGAGAGCAAGCGAGTGGGGACCTGTCAGGTTTGCGCTCGCTTGCACCTCGTTCTCCCGCATGCTGCCAGCTCTATTACATGCGCTGCCAGCAAGCGAGGAGGAACTGGTAAGAGTCGGGGGGGGGAGGGGTGCCCGGGCGATCGTCAGAGACAGCGGCAGTCTGCTGCCACCGTTCTTATTACACAGGGCGGCGGGACCAGATTCTTAGCAGGCTGATTGCTGGCGTTTCAGCCTGTTAAAAGACAAAGATCAGCCGACATTGTCGGCTGATTGCTGTCTTCTATTACACAAAGCAGCTATCTGCTGTAACGGCCGGTATTATCCGAATACGGACCATAATTATGCTTCATGTAATAGGGCCTTTAATTGGTTCATCTGATATTCTAAGGCTGTGTTTACACACAGATAATTGACCAATTTATTTACTTTAGCCAAACATAGGAATGGATTTGAAAAGAGGAGGAATCTCAGTCTTTCCTTTATGATCTGATGTCTGTTTATAGTCTGTTCCTGGTTTTGGCTTCAAAAATCTGTCAGATAAATTGTGTAAATGCAGCCTGAGGGTCCAATCACAAGTACAGGGTCTGATGCAGATTTGATACTGGGTGCTATTAATGGTACTGATGCAGCAGCTCTGCATTCTTCTGCTTCGGTGCCTTCACGTTCTGCCACTACTTATATAGTTTTCTTAACACTGGGAGTGATAGTTACTCCTGGTCTTTCTGTAGATGCTCTGGGCTTAATCTTCCCTATCTCTAAGCCCTGCCTCCTCACAAACAGTGACACACAGCATTAGCCGGATGATCTTCATATCTGATTAATTCGGATGCGGGCGTACCCGTGTGCGCCCACATCCCAGTTCACCGCTTCACACAATGGATTGTGTGAACTGACGTGTCTGTGCGGCCGCTGTTCAATGAATAGCGGCCACAGAAAACCGTCTTGTCAGTTTTTTGTGCTGCCAGATGGAATCCCAGCCAGAGCGTATACTATGTGTATAGGCTTTGGCCAGGATTCCATTCATTGTAAGGCAACGTATGTTATACATAAATCACGGCCGTTGTTGCAAGTTGCAACAACTGACATGACTTATGTAAAACGTACGTTGGGAGAACATGGCCGTAGGCTGTATCCATGTTTTCCAGGACCCCCTAGGGCCGCATCCAACTTCTTTAGTCACCGGTAATCAATTGTTGTACAATCGTGTTTGGACGAACCCAAGCATGCTCGAGATTTACTCATCTCTAGTGTTAACAAAATAACAAATTGAAAAAGGTATTAATTATACAAATCTTTGAGGAAACTGCAACCATCAAAGTATTTAAACTGTTATTACATTTACTGAACTATTACTGAAAATTGCATTTAGATATTGTATGGATACTGTTTTAAATATTTTAATGGATATATATTTTATTTTATTTGTGCAGGTGGTATGACATTGGGGTTTTATCCACAGTTAGAAGGGAAAATGAGTCCAAATATCCTGCACCTTCCCTCCATTATGTCAGAAATAGAAATGCTAATGACCATTGAGCGGTTCATGGTATTGAATGCTAGCAGCGTTCAGTCGCAAAGTGGATGCAATCAGAGTCTTCAAATTGTCCTTAAAAGGTTAGTAGGAACAATAAATGTATCTCCTATATTTTTTTTTGTACTGATTAGAACCAGATATTCTTTTCTAATTTTTAGTTTTCCTGACTGTAATTTTTATACCTTTTTTATATACATAATCAAGTGGGCATCAATCTTGCATAGGATAATGTAATTTTTTTTTGTTTGTTTTTAATCACTTAATGATGCCCCATGGACAATAATGGACAGGACCTGTCCCACTAACATGAATACATTATTTGGGAGTTTTAAATGAGTAATTCCAAAGGAAGGTGGAGGCTGTTGAGGAGTTGTGAGCTTTATCTGTTGTTTTCTCTATCTACTGATGGTACTTTAGGGCTGAATTACACGGCCAGAACCCGCACTGTAAATGAGCATCTTTTATATGGCTTGAGAATTGTGCAGCCCTTGATATAATAAGCTGTTGGTCGTGCATCTCCTGTTACAAGGGGAAATGCGTGAACAGCAGTCGATAGTCTTAAAGCATGCATCTCAGCTGATCACTATCCCTATTACATAGGGTATATTTGCCTGATTCGGCAGATAATCACTCCGTGTAATAGGGCCCTTCCACTTAAATGCTGTTCAGATCATGCTTATCACAGATAGAATATGAAGTCTCAGCTCAGTGTTAGGCCTAGTGGCAAGAATGTAAACTGCATATATTTCAATATGGACAATACAATGGAAAATTAGAAGAAGCATCACCAAAAAATCTTTAAAAATATGTTTTACCTAATTTAAAGAGAATGTACCATCAGGTACTGCATAGTGACAATCGGGGTGGGGGGTGACAGGCCCGCCTACAGTGCATAGAACCGGCCGGTAGACAAGACAAAATTGTCACCAGTACACAAGACCAAAAAAATTGCTGTACCTAGTGGTACATTCTTTTAATCTTGATTTAAACAATAGGTTCTTTAAAGGGGAACTCCAGGTAGAGGTTAAAAAAAAATGAAACTTCTGCCGAAGCATAAAGCATTACTTACCTATCTATTCCATTTTTGAAACTACCAAAAATCCATTTGTTTTGGGGGGTTTTGGTCTGTTTAGTGTTTCTGCACTTCCTGGTTTATCAGTTGTACACAGGACTACAGGTTCCAGAATACAATGCTTTCCCCCAGCTGTTCATCACAGTCCTCCACCCTGCCCATTCCCCGCCCAAAGCTGTTGCAGAACATCTAGGCTGTGTTCACAAACTGCAGTTTCATTGTGTTACTGAATTATTTGCAGTAATTTATGATTTTATTGTGGTCCCACCCACACAGCACGCCGTATTTTCTACCTGTAAGGGTATGTTCACATGACGTTTTTGGCCGCACGTCGGGCTACACGGCACAAATCAGTGATAAAAGGATGCTGCCATGCAGCCCAAAGTGCGGCCGGCGGCCACATTGACTTAAATGAGCAGGACGGAGTCATTATGTGACAACGTTCTGCTTATTTGAGGGACGTACACTGCTTTTGTGCAGGACTCAAAAGCGTAGTCGACATCCTTTTATCACTTATTTGTGCCGTGTAGCCCGACGTGCGGCCAAAAACGTCATGTGAACATACCCTAACACCACACAGCACACTGTATTCTCTACCTGTAACACCACACAGCACGCTGTACTCTCTACCTGTAATACCACACAGCACGCCGTATTTTCTTCCTGTAACACCACACAACACGCTATATTCTCTACCTGTAACACCACACAGCACGCTGTATTCTCTACCTGTAACACCACACAGCACGCTGTATTCTCTACCTGTAACACCACACAGCACGCTGTATTCTCTACCTGTAACACCACACAGCACGCTGTATTCTCTACCTGTAACACCACACAGCACGCTGTATTCTCTACCTGTAACACCACACAGCACGCTGTATTCTCTACCTGTAACACCAGACAGAACGCTGTATTCTCTACCTGTAACACCAGACAGAACGCTGTATTCTCTACCTGTAACACCCTACAGCACGATGTATTCTCTACCTGAAACACCACACAGCACGCTGTATTCTCTACCTGTAACACCACACAGCACGCTGTATTCTCTACCTGTAACACCAGACAGCACGCTGTATTCTCTACCTGTAACACCAGACAACGCTGTATTCTCTACCTGTAACACCACACAGCACGCTGTACTCTCTACCTGTAATACCACACAGCATGCCGTATTTTCTTCCTGTAACACCACACAACACGCCGTATTCTCTACCTGTAACACCACACAGCACGCTGTATTCTCTACCTGTAGCATCACACAGCACGCTGTATTCTCTACCTGTAACACCACACAGCACGCTGTATTCTCTACCTGTAACACCACACAGCACGCTGTATTCTCTACCTGTAACACCAGACAGAACGCTGTATTCTCTACCTGTAACACCAGACAGAACGCTGTATTCTCTACCTGTAACACCAGACAGAACGCTGTATTCTCTACCTGTAACACCACACAGCACGCTGTATTCTCTACCTGTAACACCACACAGCACGCTGTATTCTATACCTGTAACGCTGATATTGAAATAAAGTAAAGAACTTTTTTGAAGTTGAGCCCCACAATAAGGCTCTGATCCTCTCTGCCGTTTAGCATCATTTACTTGTGTTACTGCATCATTTTTGTGAATAGGCTGCAGTACTGCAATGACACTCCAACATGTGTGAACACAGCTCTAATTTCACTGCACACTTCTGCACAATTGGAGAAATCCATGCAACACCTGCTTCTGGCTGGTCAGAGATGGTGAATCACTCAGGGAATTGGGGATCCAGCCAAGCCTCCTGTGACATCACGCCCTGCCCCCTGTCTTCATCATCAGCCTGATCTCAGCAAATACACACAATGTGAGACATGAGGATTATGAGGCATTGAAGATTTGTCTCCTAAGGGGGGAGAGCAGTGGGATCAGGAGACAATGTGGATTTGCACAGTGTGGCAAAACCGTACAGATATGGTAGTACATTGTATAGACACACATATTTAACTTTTAATGTACTTTTTATATATTTTTTTTCTTATCCGGAGTTCCCCTTTAAAGAGAGTGTACCACTTTACTGCCTATATTAAGTGTTACATACCACAAGATCTGTACCACTGCGCTGAATCAGCCTTTTTTGAATCACTTGTCCTATTCTTATTTTGGCTGGTATTCTGACATGCAAATCAGGTCTGTTATGTACAGGAGGTAGGCCCGGAAAGACCAATTCATCCCCCCCTCCCCCTACACCTCCTCTTCTCCTCAGTCCCACCTCCAGTATCGTGCCCGGCCTGTCAGTGCGGCCGGATCTCAGAACCACCATCAGAGCTGGGTATGAGTCGACTCCTCCCCCGCGCAATGGAGACAACTGACCTAATTTGCATATCTGAACCGGCAAAAATAATGAGAATAGGATGACGATTCAAAAAAAAAAAGTGTCAGCTAGTTCAGCGCACCAGCGTGAATCTTCTGGTATGTAACACTTAATATAGGCAGTAAGGTGGTACATTTGCTTTAAGTTTAAAACGTTTCTGGATATTTTTTTTATTTTATTCTCCACGTTTAGTGTCACAATGACTGCTACCTTACCCAGCAGTTTTGTGTGTTCATATATGATCCACAGTTTTGGACCAACCATGGGAGTTGTTTCTAAATGCCTAAAGGTTCAACATTTATCTGTTCAAGCATAATTTGCAACTTTAATCACCACGGAACCTTAAGGACCTTTTACATGTGCCGACTATCATGCATATTAAATCATTAAATGTAAGCGATAATCTGGTGTAAACATGGCAACGATTAAACGAAGAATGCAAATTCGTTTGTGTTGTTGATTGCATTTTTTAGCTGACCTCAAAATCATTGTTAGTCGTTCAGTGTAAAAACTAATCGTTCACAGTATATAAAAATGAAAGCAAATTACGATGATTCACAGTATATATAAGATCGCAGTTAAAATTTATGATCGTAATTACAATCGCATTAACAACGTTTCATAGCAATTTATCTTCTTGTCTAAACATCTATCGTTTAAAGTTAAAAAATTATCGCTTGTCGTTTGCTAAACTAATGATTGAGCCAGGGTTGTCAAACTCAGGAATTGTAGTTTTGTAATAGCTGGAGGGCTTGAGTTTGAAAACTTTGGCGTAAAGTGATACTGTCACCCCCTTTTTGCATTGTGACTTCTCTACGCAGGTGTAATGGGTAAATTCGGCAGTTTTCTTACCTTATTTTATATCGTACATCAAGGTGCTTGTTCAAGTAAAAAGTGATCTTTCATCAACTGCAGATTGCTAATTGGGCGGGGTTTCACGTTAACAGTGCCAGTAGACCAAGATTGAGTCCAACACAGAAACAGTATCCATTTGGAAAATAGATTGAACATAGCCACTAGTAGACTATATTCGGTCCAATAAACTCTGCAGGATACATAAGAACACATTTTTTTTTAAGGTATTGTGCCATACACTCCTAGTGTAAAACAATGGAATATAATTTAGTTGGCAGGGAAGCACCCTTTTTTTGTGTAAGGGTATGTGCACACTACGGAATCCTGGCGAGCCACCCGCCAAGCATTCCGCTGATCCCATAGGCTTCCTTCTATGGTTTTCCATATTCCGCCGACCGCCCGAGGAATGAACCCGCTCATTCTTCAGGCGGACAACAGAATCTGGCAAACCGTAAAATGAAGCTGATCGGACCAGTGTAGGTGCACGCATCCGCAAGTAGGAGCAGTGGGTAATCCGCCGGGATTCTGTAGTGTGCACATACCCTTAGAATGTAAAGGTAGGAGAAACCTCTTGAAAGTGGAACTTTACTGAACATGGTAGCAGTATATGGTTATTTTATAGGCGATTCTCCTATTTTTTGTTTCATTATAGAATGGAAGAGGATGCTAAATTCAAAGACCGCTACCATGCTGCAGCAGAAAGGTTGACTGAAGCAGGCCGATTGTCAAACCCTAGACTTTTTATAAAGCACATGACGGTCAATAAAACCAATGAGCAAGTATATACTCTAGACAATAACTGTACTGTCAAATGGCTGAATGAGAATATAAAGTGGGCTAGTAATGTCTGGCATTAGTAGTGTCCATCTATGTGTGTAGTGCTGCCGTGTAAATATGTGTAAATACAAAGATTCACAGCAGTTAAATAATAAAGAAAATATAGCAAAAAGTGACAAGTTTCTCTGTATGTTCAGTTTGAATTATAGCTTGGTTTTTAGTATGATTTTATTTGTCATGTTTGTGACCTGGTTCTTATGTTATAAAAAATATCATAGAAAAGTGTGAATAAATATATGCATATTTGAAGCTTGTTTTGTTTTATTCTGCCTTCTATGCATGCTATGATCATTTAATAAACAAACGTACATTTGACAGCTAATATGTGGAAAAACTAAAAGTACATTCATGCATATAGGATCTGCAGCAGATTTATTGCTGTGTTGCATTACTTAGTTCTGCAGCATCCAATCTGCCAGAGCTGTGGAGTCTGAGCTAGTTTTGGGTTGGGAGTTGGAGTCTGAAAACATGTATAGACTCAGAAAAAAAGAACTTAAAAATTTTATTATTGAATTTTTAAATGAAGTTTATAAATATAATGTTCTATTTAAGGACCTTATTCATAAAAAGCAGAAAAGCACTTTCTTACATACATTTTTAAAGCAGTGTTTACCCCGACTAACACCCAGGACCGCCGCTGAGGAGGAAGGTAAGAGACATACCTTCCTCCTTAGCCTCCCCAGCGCTATAGGGGCTATCAGCAAGTTAGATTTTTTTCTTAAATGTTCTTAAACCAAACGACCCTGGGTGTACAGGTATGTCCTGGGTATATATGGTTCAGGGAAAAAAAAAGAGTGCTGCACCTCACACCTATGGCTGATACTAGTACTTCTCGGCTGCATAAAAAACATCAGAATTCTGTACGTGAATTGATCAAGCCACACTGCCCCATGTACCTCGTGCAGGTATCTGATACACATGGGTCCCTACACTAAGTCCACACTGTGTCAGTCAGCGACCACCACCCCCGCAGGCGTGCACAGTCAGGGAAGGGAGGCCATGGAACGGCCCTGCAACCCCCATGCCACAGGACCAGACCCAAAAATGCCACACCAAAACCCAGCCAGCACTACCGGCGGAGGAGGCTGCCCCCAAACAGCACAAGTCTGGATAAGGTATTGCACTCACCATAGCTATCAAAGATAGAATAGGACAGACAGAAGGGATTAAAACCACGAGCACTCAGGTGGGTATATATCCCGCTATGAAGCGAGCTTCATAGCAGCCGGGCCCTCACCATTAATCACAGGCTGCACCGATCCCGCTGCAGCCTGTCATCAACCCCTTAAACGATGCGATCACAGCGTTTGGTACGTGACAGAACTGCTCCTGTCACTTACACCTAATCGGGACCTGCTGTGTTGGACCACTGGAGGTCTCTTACCTTCCTCTCTGCGGTCCGATTGGCACTCTGCTCATTTGAATCTGCCACAGTTGTTTGAAACGACAGTGACACTTTAAAGGGAAACATCTAACCTTTTCACATGTCTCTATAGCACACAGGGTGCTGAGGATGAAAGTAATTTTCTTACCTTGATCCTCAGTGCTGTTTTCAGGACATTTGTAGGTTATTTAATATGCTAATGAGGCGTTTGGTGCACTGGGGGCAGAGCTACTGTCCTTCCACTCTAGCTGGCTGCCCCTCCTAACAAGTATTAACAGAGCAGAGAGACACCCAAATGGTCATTAGGTGGGACAGGCTGGCTGGGACAGATCAGCAAACTGAGGGTAGTAGCCCTGCTCTCAGTACACAAACACACAACGTAACATACGTCCTCGATTGCGTAGGGAAGTGGAGAGCGGGGCCATGCTGCGATCCTGGGTGCTATTAATAGCCTGGGACCACGGCTATTAGCTACTACTTCTAATTACTATGGGGGAAAAAATTAAGTTTTTTCATTAATGAAAAAATCACCTCCCCTTATAAAAATTAAATCACCCCCCTTTTCCTATTTTATAAATAAAAATAAACTTATCGCTGCATGCGTAATCGCCCGAAACTATTAAATTATCACATTCCTGATCTTGGATGGTTAACGGCGTAAGCGCAAAAATCCGCCAAAGTGCAAAATTCCGCTGTTTTGGTCCCATCAAATCCAGAAAAATTGTAATAAAAAGCGATCAAAAAGTTGCATAACGCAATCAGGGTACCGATAGAAAGTACAGATCATGGCGCAAAAAAGGACACCTTAACCAGCCCCATAGACCAAAGGATAAAAGTGTTATAAGCATGGTCATAGAGCAATTAAGGAGAATTTACATTTTTTTAAATGTTTAAATTTTTTAGAAGCTATGAAATTAAATAACAGTTACGTATAGTTGTAATTGTACTGATTTGTGGAACATAGATAACATGTCAGTTTTACCATAGGACAAACGGTGTAAACACAAACCCCCCCCAAATAAATAAAAAATTGTGTTTTAGTTTCAATTTCACTGTGCAAATATTTTTCCCCCGGTTTCGATGCATATTTTATAGGAAAATTAATTCTGTCATTGAAAAGTACAATTAGTGGCGCAAAAATAAGGGTTCGTGGGGGCCTGTAGGTGAAAAAAAGGTAGTACTACGGCTTTTTAAGCGCGACAAGGAAAAAGCTAAAGAAAATTCGCATGGTCCTGAAGGGGTCAAAACTGGAATTACGACAGCAGGGGTGGGGAACCTTTTTTGTGTCAAGGGCTGTTTAGGCATTTATACAATCATTTAAAGGCCATACACTTCACGACCACCAGACACCATGTTATACCCTGTGCAGCAGTGGTGTAGTGTGAGTAGGCAGCACCCAGCACACTCTGAGAGATCAGTATAGTTGTATTAGAAGTCCCCCAGGTTGACTTCTAATTAATGTAACTGAAAATATACATCTTATTGTAGGCCATATTGCATATATAATATAACAGTATATATTTACTGAAATTAAAGGGGTACTCTGGGCTGGGGTCATTTTTAATGTATGGTTCCAGCA
Organism: Dendropsophus ebraccatus; assembly: GCF_027789765.1. Classification (NCBI taxonomy): domain Eukaryota; kingdom Metazoa; phylum Chordata; class Amphibia; order Anura; family Hylidae; genus Dendropsophus; species Dendropsophus ebraccatus. The sequence continues at coordinate 160,313,113 of NC_091455.1, forward strand.
TCGGGTCCCAGATCGCGCCGCCCCGTTCTCCCGTCCCGCTGCCTGGTCTGAGCTACATGATGTCTCATGAAGGCAACTCAGCCATTCAGTTGTCGTAACGGGGTCCCGTCTCAGGTGCTGAATGGCTGAGCTGCCTTGTGACGTCTCAAGCCGCAGCTCAGACCAGGAAGTGGCAGCGGGACGGGAGAACAGGCCGGTGCAATCTGGGACCCGGTGATGGAATCGGGGAGGTAAGTGATCGGCGGCTTCTATATCCACCCTTTCCCCGGCCATACAATAAAAATAACCCCAGCCCGGAGTACCCCTTTAAAGGGAATACCCCTTAATTTTTTTTTTTTTTTTTTTCTGTGGTGTGATGTGACCAAAAATAGTGCTTACGCGGATTACCATGCGAGATTAGGAATGTGATAATTTAATAATCGGGCGATTCCGCATGCAGCAATAACAAACTTGATAATATATATACATGCCATGATTGCTTATAGGGAGAAATGCAGTACACATCTATTGCATTGATCCATAGAATCTGCACTCGATTGCTTCAGGCTGCTGAAGAAAGCAGGCCAGAAGGCCTTAAAAAAGGGATCAAATTGCAATGAGAATTCATTAATTCCCTTTAATCCCACTGCGGGGAGCCAATCTAATCCCCCCCCCCCAACTGGAACACCAATGACAGGTAATCCAGGCTATTTAAATACAGCTGTCAAAAGTTCAAATGGTTAAAGAGAACCAATCACTATAAAATCATTGTAACAGCTACAAATACATTACTATATGGCCCTGAGCACTGCTATGAGCTTACTTATATTGCCTGCAAATATACGTTCTAATTCCTACCTATGTAGACATGTGGGCGGTCCTCAGTTGTTAACTGGTCACCTCCTCCCTGCTCCAGGGATTCTCGGCTTGATGTCCCGCTCAGCCAATCAGTGTGCTGCCCCACCGCAGCCACCGATTGGCTGAACAGGACGTGAAGACGCTACAGCGGGGAGGAGGTAACGTATGCTTCGGCTGGTGGGGGGGTTAATGGTGCTGTCACGCACATACTCCATATGAGTATGTATCCTCATTGAAAGTCATCGGCATAGGATCCGCAGCAAATTGGCAGTGTAAAATCCACTGCGGATCCGTCCATGTGAATTTACACTGTCAGACATGCTTTGTTTTACCAATAGTTCACGTACCAATATGCTCACGTACATCAGGGATCCTGGCAGGTGTATCATCACATCAATGAACATGATGTTGACCTAAAGATAAAGCTTTCTGTGAAGAGAGTAAATGTTTCCTTTCGCTTATCCATCTTGTCAGGACTGAAGCGCAGGGTATATTTACCTCTTCTCAGAATGAAAGTAATAGCTAAAAAGCACATGTCCTCAAAACAGAATTCTAAGTCATCTATCAGAAATATGAAAAGAAAACCACAGTCAGACTGCAAAACTGTGTCATATTAGTTCTTGATGTCGGTTTTGTAAAGAAGAAAGCCAAAAGATCATTATTGCAGCCCTTGTCTGTACCCCTGTCTTAAAAAAGGATGTACCACCAGGTACATCCTCTTGAATTTAACACATCGATAGAACAGCGCTGTCATGGGGAAGCCAGTGCTGCGGTCAGTTTTTCGAATCGTGGCCTGGCTTCCGTGTACGGCACCGTTCTATCCAGCGGTACTGGGCCGTGCTGAAGCACTGGAGGTCGGCCGGCTGGCCCGCCCCCGGTGGGAGGGAATTATCTCCCCTCTATGACGCGGCTCCATTGATTCTAATTGAGCCGCGTCATAGAGGGGAGGGTTCGAAAAACGGACCGTAGCACTGGCTTCCCCATGACGGCGCCGTTCTATCGGTGTGTTAAATTCAAGAGGATGTATCTGGTGGTACATCCTCTTTAACCCCTTAAGGACTGGAGCAAATTTTTTGTATATGACCTGTGGCACTTTATTCATTAATAACTGCGGTATGCTTTTACCTATGCGGCTGATTCTGAGATTTTCTCGTGACATATTGTACTTCAAATTTCTTATAAATTGGAGTCGATACTTATAACAAATCTTTATGAAAAAACCCCAAATAACGTGCAAAATTGTGAAAAAATGCATTTTTCCAACTTTAAAACTTTTATGCTTATACAGAAAATGGTTATACCACATAAATTATATATTAAATAGCATTAGCAACATGTCTACTTTATGTTGGCGGCATTTATTAAACTATATTTCATTTTTTTTAGACAATAGAAAGCGTAAAACATTAGCAGCAAATTTCCAAATTTTCAGTAAAATTTCAAAATCAGATATTTTTAGGGACCTGTTCAGGTTTAAAGTGTATTTGAGGGGCCTGTATGTTAGAAAGCCCCACAAAGCACCCGATTTCAGAAACTGCACCCCCCAAACTCTGCAAAAGCACATCCGGAAAGTGTTTTAACCCTTTAGGGGAGTCACAGAAATAAAAGCTATGGGGGAGATTTATCAAAGGGTGTAAAATTTAGACTGGTGCAAACTACCCACAGCAACCAATCACAGCTCAGCTTTAGGCAGTGCTGAAAGGAAAGCTGAGCTGTGATTGGTTGCTGTGGGCATCTAAATTTTACACCCTTTGATAAATCTCCCCCTAAGTGTGCAAGAAATTTGAATATTTTAACTTTCTGTGCAGAGATTTTATTGTAGTCCAATATTTTTCATAATTATAAACCTATTACCAGAGAAATGCACCCCAATATTGATTGCCCCATTTCTGCAGTTTATAGAAATACCACATATGTGGCCCTATTGCGCTATTTGAAGCAACCACAAGCCTCAGATATAAAGGAGCGCCCAGGGATTTTTAATGGCTCAGTTATATTAGGTCTGTACCACTTCAGGTTGGGGGAGGCTCTGGGGTGCCAAAACCTAAAAAAAACACCCCTAAAGGGACACCATTTAGAAAACTGCACCCCTCAAGGAATGTAACAAGGGGTGCGGTGAGCATCTGGACCCCACAGGTGCTTCACAGATTTTTGAACAATATGGCGTGAAAAAAGACAAAAGTATTTTTTACACTAAAACTTTGTTCTAGCCTTCAATTTTTCATTTTCACAAAGGGATAAAAGCAAAATAAACCCACAAAACATGTAGCGCAGTTTCTCCCGACATGTGGACATTAAGTGCCAAGCGGGCGCAGCACGAGCCTCCAAAGGGAAGGAGCGCCAATCGGCTTTTGGAAACTGGATTTCACTGGAATGGATTTCAAGGGCCATGTCGCATTTACAGAGCTGCCAAAACACTGTAAACCCCCCACAAGTGACCCCATTCTGGAAACTACACCCCTTAAGGAATCTAACAAGGGGTGCAGTGAGCATATGAACCCCACTGGTGACGGGCACAAATGTGGAAAAATGTGACGTGATAGTGAAAATTTTCATTTTTTCACTTTCACCCCTATGGACCCCTCAATGCCGTTATCAAGGGGTCCATATCCTCATTGCACCCCTTGTTAGATTCCTTGAGGGGTGTAGTTTCCAGAATGGGGTCACTTGTGGGGGATTTCCAGTGTTTTGGCAGCACAAGGGCTCTGTAAATGCGACATGGCCCTTGAAATCCATTCCAGTGAAATCCAGCTTCCAAAAGCCAATTGGGGCTCCTTCCCTTTGGAGGCTCGTGCTGCGCCCGCTTGGCACTTTATGTCCACATGTGGGGTATTTCCGTACTCTGGGGAAATTCCTCTACACATTTTGTGTTGTTTTTTTTTCTCTTTTAACCCCTTGTAAAAATTATAAATTCAAGGCTAGACCAACATTATAGTGTAAAAAATGTAATATTTCATTTTCACGCCACATTGTTCCACATTTGTGCCCGTCACCAGTGGGGTCCATATGCTCACTACACCCCTTGTTACATTCCTTGAGGGGTGTAGTTTCCATAATGGGGTCACTTGTGGGGGGTTTCAACTGTCTTGGCAACACAGGGGCCTTTTAAATGCAACATGGCCCCTCGAAATCCATTCCAGCCAAATCCACCCTCAAAAAAAACAAATGGCGCTCCTTCCCTTTGGAGGCTTACCCTGCACCCGCATGGCGCTTTATGTCCACATGTGGGTATTTCCGTACTCAGGGGAAATTGCTCTACACATTTTGTGTTTTTTTTTTTTTTTATCTTTTAGCCCCTTGTGAAAATGAAAAAAATCAAGACAAGATCAATGATTTAGTGTAAAAATGTAAAAAAAAATTACACTAAATGTTGGTCTAGCCTTGATTTTTTTCCATTTCCACAAGGGGTTAAAAAAAGAAAATGCAAAACGTGTAGGGTAATTTCCCCTGAGTACGAAAATACCGCACATGTGGACATAATGTGCCATATGGGCACAGGGCCAGCCACCAAAGGGACAGAGCGCCATTTAGAGGCTGGAATGGAGGATGGAGGCCATGTCACAATTACAAAGCCCCTGTGCTGCCAGGACTGTAGAAACCCCCCACAAGTGGCCCCATTCTGGAAACGACACCCCATAAGGAATCTAACAAGGGGTGCGGTGAGCATATGGACCCCACTGGTGACGTGCACATATGTAGAATATGTGGTGTGAAAATAAAGTCATTAGGCCAATTATTAGTTTATAAGGTTGAAAATGACAGAAGTCCATCAAATTCAACCTGTGAAATATTCTAGTGTAAGAACTCAACCTAACAGGACTGTTAGGAAGAGGGGTTTACAGCGAGTGCACTACTTGGTTGGCACCAAGAACCAGCAAATATGAATAATAGAAATAGTAGGCTCTCTAGCGTAACTCCCCTTAAATTATCCAAGTTAATATGTATAGTCTTAGATATATATCGTTTCTGGTTATATCATAAATGATTGATTATAATAAGTCAGAATTGTGTATAGAGATTCATTTTATTTGTTTCATCTTATGAATATAAAAATTATGTACCAGTGAATACAAGCAAAATTAAAAAACACAGCTGTATCAAGATTCATAAGGCTCTATAGGCATATATATCAGTATATATATTCATAGTATGATAATCACAGTTGTATATATATTAAAATTCTTAGTGTAAAACACATAAAAAACATAGCAAAGCTTGAAGGATGTTTCACAAAAAAAGGGTATCTTTGTGTAGTATATTTCATAAATGACTATTTTTCATAAACTATTATAGCAGTACGATCTTGTCCATATGCGACTCTGCAGGGCCCTTGCAGGTCGCAGTGGTTTGTAGTCACTGTGCTTATGGTAAATATAGGACTGTTCCTCTGTTAGTTGATTCGAGATATATTATATCACTTATTAGTAGTTATGCTCGTATATGCAGAGGTAATACAGTTAAAATAGAATAAAAGCGGTGAAAGTACACCTCTCACCAGTCCGAAGTCTCTGTGTTTGCAGTATCTGCGGACGCAGTTAGGGAGGAGCATGTAGATGGATATGGAACTTCTCCTGCTCAGAGATCTTTCATTCGGGAGGTTCTCCATAGAGTATTCCGCAAAGATCTTGTCTCTCACATTTGTGGAGCTTCAGGAGGTATGTTTCATGTCTGATTGCCTCTCCCAATGTGGCTGGGTGTTCACCCCTGGCTGGGTGCTCAAATCTGAAGTGCGGACTGGTGATATATTGAGCACAATGAGTCTTTCTGCTATATAGAACGTTGCAACTCTTATTAGTATTAGTATATTATATTATAATAAGAGTTGCAACGTTATATATAGCAGAAAGACGGCGATCGGGACGTGGCACTGTGGCCACCATTACTTTTAACAGTAATGGCGGTCGGTGCTGTCTCGAACAGCACCGGCCGCCATTATTTTCCGGGTCATCGGGTCACCAATGGCCCGGAAAGGTTCCGATTGCCGCTATTGGCTGATCTGAACTGATCAGCCAATAGCGGCGATCGTCGGCATGGGGGGGGGTTAGCAACCCCCCATGCCGACAGGGAGAGATGGCCTGCAGTGTATTTCAGCAGGCCATCTCTCGCGATCGCATACGGCCGGTCCGCGGCGCCCTCTTAAAGGACCCGCGTACCTATACGTCATGGGTCCTTAGGTGACAGTGATCCATGACGTACCGGTACTTAATTACAGAAGGTGCAAGGTAGGCCATACCACAAATATTAACCCTATTCCTCATATATGTGCTGAACTGATAGTTGTTTCTCTCTTCATATGTCACACTTATGCTGGGTTTACACGGGACGATAACTTGCCCGATCGCACGATTAACAATGTCGGAGTAACAGTTTTTTTTTTAATGTAACGATCAGCGTTTAGAAGGTACGATATATCGTACGAAAAAATCGTTTAGCGATCATTTTAAGATCGCCTGCAGCCTGGCCCCCGCCCGCAGCCCGCCCCCCCGCTCATCCGCAGCCCCCTGCACCGGCTCGATCGCCGCCCCGATCGCCCCCGCCACGAGCATACCTTACCTGCTCGGCGTAGCGGGTGTTCGAAATTCCCGGCTCCCCTCTTCAGTGCATTAATTGGCTGAAGAGGGGAGCCAAGAATTTCAAACAGCTTCTCTTCAGCCAATCAGTGCTCCTCTTCAGCACTGATTGGCTGAAGAGGAGCCGTTTGAAATTTCCGACTCCCCTCTTCAGCCAATCAATGCACGGCAGCACTGATTGGCTGAAGAGGAGCTGTTTGAAATTCCCGGCTAACCTCTTCAGCCAATCAATGCACTGAAGAGGGGAGCAGGGAATTTCGACCACCTGCTACGCCGAGCAGGTAAGGTATGCTCGTGGCCGGGGCAGCGGGGGCTATCGGAGGGGCGGCGATCGGATCGGTGATGGAGCTGGCGCAGGGGGGCCAAGCTGCGGACGGCCGGACTTTTGCGACAACTGTTTACACGGAACGATCGGCGAATTTTTTACGAACAATGATTTAAGAACAAGTTAAAAGATCAAAATGAACGATTTCTCGCTCGTCGTTCGCTGCGTCTACACGTACGAATATCGTTCGAATTCGATCGTTAGCGTGCAAATTTGCACGATAATCGTTCCGTATAAACCCAGCATTAGGGTCCATTTACACAGAAAGATTATCTGACACATTATCTGCCAAAGATTTGATGCCAAAGCCAGGAACAGACTATAAAACAGAGAGAAGGTCATAAAGGAAAGCCTGAGATTTCTCCTATTTTTTCAAATCTATTCCTGGCTTTGGCTTCAAATCTTTGACAGGTAATCTGTCAGATAATCTTTCTGTGTAAATGGACCCTAATGCTACGTTTACACGAAACGATTATCGGGCGAATTTTCGCAATAACGATTGAATTCGAACGATAATCGTACGTGTAAACGCGGCGAACGATCGAAAAAACGTTCATTTTAATCTTTTAACATGTTCTTAAATCGTCGTTCGGCGATCGCAAAAAATTCGCCAGTCGTTCCGTGTAAACAGTCGTCGCGCGATAGTCCGGCCGCTCGCAGCCCCGCCCGCTCATCCGCAGCCCCCTGCGCCGGCTCCGATCCAATCGCCACCCCCGCTGACGCCGCACCGATCGCCCCCCCGCCGCTCCGATCGCCCCCCCCCCCCCTCCGATCGCCCCCACTGCCGCGGACAAGAGCATACGTTACTTACTCCGTGCAGCAGGTCTTCCGACATCCCCGGCTCCCATCTTCAACACATTGATTGGCTGAAGAGATGAGCGGCTGGGGGGGGGGCCATCAGAGCGGCGGGCGGGTGGCGATTGGGGAAGCGCAGGGGGCTGCGGTTGAGCAAGGGGGCGGGCTGCAGGCGCGCGATCGCAAAACGATTTTTCTGTACGATATATCGTACCGTCTAAACGCTGAGCGTTATAAAAAAAAAATTGTTACTTTGAAATCGTTTATCGTACGATCAGGCCAATAATCGCCTTGTGTAAACTTAGCATAATGCTGGGTTTACACGGAAGATTATCTGACAGATTATCTGCCAAAGATTTGAAGCCAAAGCCAGGAATGGATTTGAAAATAAGAGAAATCTCAGGCTTTCCTTTATGACCTGTTCTCTGTTTTATATTCTGTTCCTGGCTTTGGCTTCAAATCTTTGGCAGATAATCTGTCAGATAATCTTTTTGTGTAAATGGGCCCTTAGGCTAGGTTCACAGACAGAAAAATAAAAGCTAAATATGCTTGCAATAAGTGAAAACAAAACAATGTGAAAAGCAAGTAGTAAATAATAAGCATGTTCATTATTTAAACGATCGTAATCTATTAAAGCCATTATTCCATATGGTGTGTGCACTTTTGGGCAATTTCCCATTGACTTCAGTGGAGTGCATTATTATATCAATACAGCCATATATTTCCCTTAAAATAACATCCATATTTTATGGTGTATGCTCTGGATCCAGCCCATTTAGTCCACTCCAGAGGAGGTGCTGCTGGCCAGTGTGCTGTGGGTGACTGAGAGCCAATTTGTTCTTTATCCTGCAGAAGCCCCACAGCATAGGGGCACATTGGGATCAGGGTGGGAGGACACTGGGTAGGAGCAAAGCATGCTATACAAAACCTCAGAGCAACAGCAGTTCAGGAACTGATGAAGCATAACTGTCAAGTGTCCTGCTCTTTAACCTTTTCTGTGCTGCAGCGTGAGACATTTAATTTATTTATCAGCTCCTGCACTGATGACCTCCGTTCTAAAGCTTCTCTCAAGTATGTGCAGCATGGTGTGGAGGTAATCAGTGCAGGAGCAGATGAGGCATAAATGTTCTGTGTTCTGCTCTTTAACCCTTTCTGTTAAGCAAGATGTACGCGATGCAGAGCTTGATTTGTCTTACGCTGCATCACAGAAGGCGTTAAAGAGTAGGACACGACTGTGGGTAGGGGGCTGCTGGGTGTCCAATCCCCAGCTTCCCACACAACGTAAGTGATTTCAAGCGGTCGCTGGGTTTGGAAGAAGAGGAGAAGCCAGGAGATTGCCCAGGAGCCAAGCGAGTATGTTGGGTTTTTTTTAAACAAAGGGGATGATGCCTACATGGGGGGGAGGAGTACCCATGTATTTCTGTACATGGGGGAATTACCTACAGGGAAAGGGTCTCTGTACAGGGGGTTTTATTACCACAGGGAGATTATGTCCATGGTGAATACAATTTACTGGGGGAGGCAAACTACTATAAGGACGACCTATGTGGGGGATAGGTAAATGGGAAATTCTACTTACTGGGGGGTGGCTACCTATATGGATGCACAGAGCGGGATCAAGAACTACTCAGAGGCACAGTAGAAAAAAAACAGAGCGATGGTGCTTTCTTATGTAGTATGCTAATAGAAAATAAGCAGACAAGGAGTGGAAGTATTAGAAACCACTTGCCTTGTTGGGTTGTACTATTATAGGCACAACACTATACAGCCCTTGTATATCATTCAAGGCCAATGCAGCTCATTTAGGACCACCAATGAATACCTATGGTCTGCAGACACATAATGATTGAACCAGGCTAAGGCTTGGTAGGGGAAAAACCTCTTGCAGAAGACTACAAAAGAGGTGCTCTGGTACCGCTGGTTGGAGAAGGCCAAAGACATCTCAGTATAATATAGCTATGGAACAATTTATTGTTCATACATTGTGTTTTGGCTCCATAAATAACATAGAACCTGATGCCTGAGACAGGCTTTATGTTACTTGTGCAGCCAAAACACAGTGCAAGACAAATAAATTGTTCCATTGCTATATTATACTGAATGTCTTTGACCTCCTGCAACCAGCGGTACCAGAATGTCTTCATTGTCGCCCTTTGTGCTACACTTCTCCAAGAGGTTTTCTCCTACCGAGCCCGCTCCCGGTTAGTGTTCAGCTGATCAGTCAAAAGTGCTCGAGTCGGAAACTGCATGCGACCCTAGGGCATGACCGTAGGTTGTATCCATGTTTTCCTGGCAGCCCTAGGGCGGCATGCAATCTCTGTAGTCACCAGTAATCAAATGCTGAGTCTTTCATTTGACGAACACTTTTGACAGATCAGCTCAACCATAGTCCTGGTGTGATCATTATCTATGGAGGCACAAAGAAGTCCTTGTATAGTACATAAAGACACAGAGGGTGTCTATACTATATGGATGTATGGTAAACAGATCACTGATCTCAGCAGGGGTGGGCAAAGACTGCATAGGGCCCGTGTGCAAAAAAAATTGCCTGGGCCCCTTCCATAAGCAAACCATGCCACCACATTCCTGGCTGCCCCCCCCCCATCCCCACACACTACCCATCCTGGCTGACCCCATCCCCACAAACAATACCCCATCTGACCCCCCCCCCCCCCCCAGTGCTTCTCCAGGTCATCAGGTTGCCTGATGCCACCAACGCCAATGTACGACCGCCAGGTGAAATCACTGTAGGGCGCATACCGTAGCAGGGCAGGAGCATGGTGCTGCTGTGGCCGGCCATGGCTCACATATCCAATAGAAAAGTGTGGTATGTGGGTCGGGCTGCGGCTGGTGGGTGGCTGGACATCTGATCTGGTACATGGGTGGATGGACGATACATATCACCTATGTGGCGAGTCCCGGGGCTGTGGAGCCCACTAGGCTGAGGCTAAGGGCCCTATTCCACAGTAACGATAATCGGCCGGATCAGCCCCATTTGGCCTGATTCGGCCGATTATCGTTCGGTGAAATAGAGAGAACGATCAGCCGATGATCGTGTCATCGGCTGATCGTTCATTTAGGGCCAGACCTAAAATCATCGTTTCCCCACCATGCATCGCTACGGTTGAATATCGGTGCGTGGCGGGTGACCGACGATTACAAGCAGCAGCATCATCATACATTACCTGTCAGGTCTTCTCCGCGCTGTCTTCATCCCCGAGTCCTGCGTGCTCTATCTTCAGAATGGCCGGTCAGCGGGACCGCCGCGGCCTGTGATTGGATGAGTGTGACCTGTCAGCTGACCGGCCATTCTGAAGATAGAGAGCGCGGGACCCAGGGATGAAGACAGCGCGGAGAAGACCTGACAGGTGATGTATGATGCTGCAAGGACATCGGTAACGATCATCAGGCCATGGAATAGGCCCAGTGAACGAGTGGCGATCTAGCAGATCGCCGCTCGTTTACATCGTTGAAATGTCCCTCCTCGGCCCGTGGAATAGGACCCTAAGAGTCCTAACCTGGAGGGCCCCTGTACAGTTGAACCGGCTGCATAAGTGATACATCCGCCACTGGATCCGCCAAATTAAACACAGTCAGCTGCTAGTCAAAAGTGCTCAATACAGTGAAGTGCATTGCCACTGGGAGATACAAATATGCCAGAAGAGTTCCATAGACACTTTGCATACTTGTGTCCCCCAGTGGCAATGCACATAGGATGAGCAGTGATGTGTTTACTGTATGGCTTTACTAGGCATTGCTCCCTCCTAGCTCCGAGCTGTGCATATAAACTACATAATTCAAAGACAGAAAAAAGAGAAACAGATCGCTGATCTCTGGTGAAGGGGAGGACTGGTCATGTGGGGGAAACCGTGTAATAGGCCTGGGCAGATGATGAGTCCTGGCTCCCATCCACAGCTGGGCGTGAGCGGCAGTGTACAGTGTGCTGCTGGGACCTGCACTTCCCGAGGCGGCACACAAGGGGGCGATGCAGCGCGAGGCCTCTACATAGCTCACGGCGCTTCCTCCTCAGCTGAAGGGCAGCTTGCGGCCCTCGGTGTTGTCGCTGTTCTTGGGGGGAGGCTCCGCTTTACGGGCGCACATTACGTGTCCTGTGACGTGTCAAGTCTCAGTCACAAAGAGGAGAGCCGGGAATCTATGTCATGTCTGAAGAATGACGCGTAAGGTGAGCGCACGCCCGGACTGGAGAGGGAGGGGTTAAAGGGGGAGGGGAGGACAAGCTGAACACCCAAATGTCTGCCGTGGTGACGTAGGGATCGTACGCGTCATAGCTCAGCTTATGGCTTCTGCTGAGGAGAGAGCGCTGTCTGTCACATGATAACGTTCTACAGAGCCTGCAGGCTGTCACGTGATAGCGTTATACACAGGTCTATCAGTAGGTAATGGGGGAGATGGCCCAAGCAGTCTTATTGATCAAGAAAAATAAAATGTTTGCATTTTTTTTCCCCCTCCCCACCTTCTAAAGACCCTATTACACCAAGGGATTATGGTTGTATTTGGCCATGATTGATGTATTAGCTGGTGTTAAAAGGCAACAGCATGTCGGCTGATCCTTGCCTTTCAACATGTTGAAAAAAAACCCACAACGATAATGACGCGTGGACGAGAGACGAAATCCGAGGCAAGTTCTCGCGGGATTTCCTTCATGTGCCTGGATTGAACAGCAACATTGCGTGGCTATTGGTGTCCATATGGGGAAGTGGCCTGCATGCAGTGTCTGCAATGTGTGTATGCGGCCCTACTTCTCCACGTCAGGCCTTCCGTGGACGCAACGTCCGTGGACATGAAGCATTTGTCTAAGGCCATGGTGTAACAGATTTTGTTAAAGTTTGTGAGTTATTTTTGGATATAATGTTGAAATCTACTGCCCATACTTTTTATACTTATACTGATATGTGTACTATTAGTAAAATATTTCAAACCGTAAGTAATAGGGGCCATGCATAGAATGGTTGCCTCGGTAACCCAATAACCTAGCGAAAACTGCATCTCTTCATGTCGATCTGTGGAGAGCATGCAGCATGGTATTATAACAACGACCCTTTAAATCAAAATAAAACACTGTTACCGTTTTAAGGTAAAAATACGGCCGTATTTTTAATGTCATGATAAGCTCCATTAAAGTCAATGGCAAATTGGTTGTAATTTATTACAACGTCCAAGTAATGAACGTGCTTATTATTTACTACCTGCTTTTGCAAAATACGGCCAATCGTTTTTTTTACCTGTTCACACATGATAGGTCATGAATAGAGATGAGGGAACCTGGAGCATGCTCGAGTCGATCCGAACCCGAACTTTCGGCATTTGATTAGTGGTGGCTGCTGAAGTTGGATAAAGCCCTGATGGCCCTTTTACACGGAAAGATTATCTGACAGATTATCTGCCAAAGATTTGAAGCCAAAGCCAGGAATGGACTTTAAACAGAGATCAGGTAATAAAGGAAAGCCTGAGATTTCTCCTCTTTTCAAATTCATTCCTGGTTTTGGTTTCAAATCTTTGGCAGACAATCTGTCAGATAATCTTTCTGGGTAAAAGGGCCCTTAGGCTATGTAGAAATCATGGATATAGTCATTGGCTGTATCCATGTTTTCCAGACAACCTTAGGGCCCTTTTACACAGAAAGATTATCTGACAGATTATCTGCCAAAGATTTGAAGCCAAAACCAGGAGTGGATTTGAAAAGGAGAAATCTCAGGCTTTCCTTTATTACCTGCTCTCTGTTTATAGTCCATTCCTGGCTTTGGCTTTAAATCTTTGGCAGATAATCTGTCAGATAATCTTTCCGTGTAAAAGGGCCCTTAGAGCTTTATCCAAGTTCAGCAGCCCCCGCTAATCAAATGCCGAACACTCGGGTTCGGATCGACGCGAACCCGAACCCTGTTCGCTCATCTCTAGTCATGAATATTAGCATGGCAGGGATCCAGTCACTGCGATGAACAAAATACACTGCAGCGCTTTGCACCATGACTACTTATAGCAGGCATGTCCAAACTTTTTTCGAAGAGTGCCAAATTTGATGAAGTGAACATGTGTGAGGGCCAACCATTTTACATGCTACATGCTATATGCTTTATAACACAGGCAGATAATAGCAAGCTGTGAAATAGTCGCACATCAGATAATGGAATTATAGCACAGTGAAAGGCAGTCAGGGGTTAATGAAGGGTAGGACAACTTGCTACCACAGATTCCTATATGCTCCCTTTATGTATCGTGAGTGTATAGCCCTGCTTTTTCTTGCCTACAGTAGCTAACTCCTCTTCAGAGACTACCACTACCTATGTATGGCTGCAGGAATTTTTTGTTCGAGGACCCTGCTGGTCTAACCCTTCTGGAAGAGTAGAGTGGCGTTGGAACTTTTAATATATATTATTTATATAAGTTATATATAACTAAGCTGAGGTCATCAGCCTCCTTGACCTCTGAGGAGTTGTAAGAATCTCCAGCCCTAGAACTCACGACGTGCGAGATCTCCAGCTGGCCGGATCACGCCACTCTAGTGCACGGAAAAGGAAAGCCGAAATCTCGCGATGTCCGAGATGTCAGTACTCAGCACTCTAATGCAAGAAAAAGGAAAGCCGAAATCTCGGACATCGCGAGATTTCGGCTTTCTTTTTCTGTGCACTAGAGTGGCGTGGCGACGAGAGCGGCAGCGGCAAAGCCGCAAGGTATCTGCTGCTGCTGAATACCTGGGGGGCTGTAAAAGTTTGTAACGCGGGCCGGACTTTGGACATGTCTGACTTATAGTATAAGGATTGCAGGTACAAGCACTGGTACAATGGCTACTGCAGGGCTTCCCTATCCATAGCTTCTGCAGGATACTGGACGGGGCAATAAGCCCTTAGGTATGGCAGTATTTTGGGAGTAAGTTAGGACTGCACAGCAAAAACTTGGTTTCATGCCAAGATTAGGAAAACCACATGGTTTTTCTGTATTTCACCTAAGCTTGGTACAAAACCCACAGCAATTCATAGTAAACCACATGAATCTTACTGCATAGTTCTTGGTCCTAGCACCCAGCAGCCTCATAATTATCTAATTTGGTTCCTTCCAGTTATGGCTTTCAAAAAACTGTGAACTAAGCCTTATAATTTCCCTTTTCCCCCATCTTATTAGGCTTTCTTTTGATTTCTACTGGGATTCACACCAACACTGACATGTTTGCCTGCTGTAGAGCTACAAAGAGGTAAGCTCAAAGCTTCTCCCAGTCACTCTTATTTCATACATCCTTGTCTTAAAGCGTACTTGTCTCTTTAAATAATGGGTAAATTTGTAGGGATTGTCAAGTTACAATATTTTTGCAAATACATTTATTTAGCAAACTTGCCTTCTCCTCCTAATGCCTGCTCTCTTCCATCCATTGTTGATAGCTTATTGTTTAGGTTACAACCATGAACATGTTCATTCTTCAGCGCGTACAGAGCAGCAGCGCGCGCCTCCCATAGACTCCCATTATGAGCGGGAGGCTAACGGCATTCCGCGGCGGACAATTCCGACGCGGAATTCCGCTAGCTTTGCTCAGTGGGAACGGGGCCTTAGCTTGTCCCTGAGACCGGGTTATATCTCTCATGTGCTGCATTAAAATAGGAGAAGTCTATGTGGGAAGTTTGCTGGGGCTGATCAGATACAGCTATTTTCTATATCTCTAAACATCTATATTATACTTTTTTTTGTCTATAAAATTATTAGCCATGGTGGATTGTTTGTAAATTTTGCCCTGCCAGCAGAGGAAACTCTTGGTGTTGAAGTAATTCTACTCCTTTTTTGTCTGTTTTTATAAAATTTATTGTCATTTATCACTTATTATTTAGCAATATTGCTGATTAAGCGTTTGACAGATTTGTACAAATAGCCTTTCCTGCATATTGGCAGTTACAATGCCAGCAAAGCTGAGGTACCACTCTTAAGGAAGCTGTGATGACCGCTATATTCATTATTACCCAGCATCCCTAGAAACATACACAACTAACAGTCTGGTGAGCCAGACATCGACATATCAGGGACTCTAAGGGTCCATTTACACAGAAAGATTATCTGACAGATTATCTGTCAAAAATTTGAAGCCAAAGCCAGAAACAGACTATAAACAGAGATCAGGTCATAATGAAAAGCCTCCAGCATCTCATGGGCAGAGGTGAGAGCTCCTGACCCTCCTCCTCTAGCATCCCCTGGGCAGAGGTGAGAGCTCCTGTCCCTCCTCTTCCAGCATCCTCTAAGCAGAGGTGAGAGCTCCTGACCCTCCACCTCCAGCATCTCCTGGGCAGAGGTGAGAGCTCCTGACCCTCCTCCTCCGGCATCTCCTGGGCAGAGGTGAGAGCTCCTGACCCTCCTCCTCCGGCATCTCCTGGGCAGAGGTGAGAGCTCCTGTCCCTACTCCTCCTCCAGTATCTCCTGGGTAGAGGTTAGAGCTCCTGACCCTCCTCCTCCAGCATCTCCTGGGTAGAGGTTAGAGCTCCTGACCCTCCTCCTCCAGCATCTCCTGGGTAGAGGTTAGAGCTCCTGACCCTCCTCCTCCGGCATCTCCTGGGCAGAGGTGAGAGCTCCTGACCCTCCTCCTCCGGCATCTCCTGGGCAGGGGTGAGAGCTCCTTACCCTTCTCCTCAGGCATCTCCTGGGCAGAGGTGACAGCTCCTTACCCTCCTCCTCAGGCATCTCCTGGGCAGGGGTGAGAGCTCCTTACCCTCCTCTTCCGGCATCTCCTGGGCAGGGGTGAGAGCTCCTTACCCTCCTCCTCAGGCATCTCCTGGGCAGAGGTGAGAGCTCCTGTCCCTCCTCCTCCAGCATTTCCTGGGCAGATGTGAGAGCTCCTGACCCTCCTCTTCCAGCATTCTCTAAGCAGAGGTGAGAGCTCCTGTCCCTACTCCTCCAGCATCTCCTGGGCAGAGGTTAGAGCTCCTGACCCTCCTCCTCCGGCATCTCCTGGGCAGGGGTGAGAGCTCCTTACCCTACTCCTCAGGCATCTCCTGGGCAGGGGTGAGAGCTCCTTACCCTCCTCCTCCTCAGGCATCTCCTGGGCAGAGGTGAGAGCTCCTGACCCTCCTCCTCCAGCATCTCCTGGGCAGAGGTGAGAGCTCCTGACCCTCCTCCTCCAGCATCCCCTGGGTAGAGGTGAAAGCTCCTGACCCTCCTCCTCCAGCATCTCCTGGGCAGAGGTGAGAGCTCCTGACCCTCCTCCTCCAGCATCCCCTGGGTAGAGGTGAAAGCTCCTGACCCTCCTCCTCCAGCATCTCATGGGCAGAGGTGAGAGCTCCTGACCCTCCTCCAGCATCTCCTGGACTGTCGGGATAATATATCACCCCTGTACTACAAGTAGAGCAGTGTTTATTTCTGCTCTGTGGTGCTGGTTTGTGCTGTTCTGTGATATTATGTGCAATACATGACAGGATTTGGCAGTGCGCACTGGTATGTGTTGGTTGGTGAGGCATCAAGAAATGCACTAGGGTATAATCCATGTGTGTTACTTTTTTGTAGGCTTTGTTTGGGCAAGCTCCTTTATATTAATCTGGTGCAAGCCAGATCACTGTCTGGGGCTGATGCTGTCAACGCTTTACGACCATTCTATTTTGCTGTGCACCCTGATTTCTTTGGACAGTACCCAAGAGAAAGAGTAAGTATTTCTCATGCAACGATACATAAGCAATTGTAAGGTTTCTATATGCTAACATATCATCTGGAAAACACACCCATGTCTATTCTGATTAAAAAGAGAATCAAATCTTTGGGAGAACAAAAGTGTTTTTTCCCCCTCCCTTGTGCTAAGTTGATACTTTTAGCCACATCCCCACGTGCAGCCAAAGCCACATCGCTATGCAGCTACCAATAACCACGTAATGTTGCTGATCTCGGTAACGTTGCACGGCTATTGGAGAAATGGGGGCATAGTTTCAGCCACACTCACCATCTTTTATAAACAAACAACAAATGTGCAGAAAAAGACATTTATAAATCTTCTTAACTGTATGCAAATACAATGCAAGTAGTCATTTGGAGGGCAATCTAATCTATTGCTCTTCAAATGCCAGCAAAGGTATGGTCTGATGTCAGTTAGGAAACCAATTAACATTAGGGCCTTTTTTGGTGGAGACACAGATTTTATGAGGCAGTCTAATGCTACGTTTACACAGAGCGATAATTCGCCCGATCGTACGATTAACGATTTCGAAGTAACGATTTTTTTTAATAACGATCAGCGTTTATATGGATTGATATATCGTACGGAAAATTCGTTTTGCGATCGCTTAAGCCTGTCTCGCACATAGGTAAAATCGGTGAACGACTGTTTACACGGAACGATCTGTGAATTTTTTGCGAACGGCGAACAACGATTTAAGAACATGTTCAAAGATCAAAATGAACGATTTCTCGCTCGTCGTTCGATCGTTCGCTGAGTTTACATGTACGATTATCGTTCGAATTCGATCGTTATCGTGCAAATTCGCATGATAATCGTTCCGTGTAAACGCAGCATAAGAATGAGAACTAAAGGGTGTTGGGATCTTCAGTTATGGGCCATAGTGGTAGCCAACCTTAGCATATTAGCAGGTGATGTTTACAGTTGGCAAGGGGGTCCATAGCTAACTTGTAAAGCGCATCTATCCAGCTGTATAGTAGTAAAACAAATATGGCAGAGCCATGCCACCCAAATTCTTAGAGTGCTGCTAAGTTTGGCTGTCATTTCAAACAACTTTGCGGAAATCAATAGTACAAGTGATTATAAGAAACACTTGCCCAATTCCTTCTGTACTCATAAGACTGTTTTCCAGCCTCCTCCCCTTACTTCTTATCTGTTGCAGGGAAGCAAAGCAAATGTCTATAACTTATAAAAGAGGGAGGGGCTGAGGGGTATAAGTCAGCAGAGAGAGGAGAGATCCAGCCCTGCTGTTTGCAGTGTAGAAGTATCTGCTCTGAACCCCATCGTCATCCCTCCCTTCCTAGATGGCTCTTGGAAATAGTGTCCCTGGCCGTCTCTGCGCCATGTAATGCCGGGAGGGTTAATTTGCTGGTGACCTCACTCTGATTAACCCTCCCGGCATTACAGACTTTAGAGACAGACAGCCAGGGATATTGTTTACATGAGCTGTCTCGGAAGGGAGGGGATAGGAGGGTGTTCAGAGCGGTGACAGAGTGAACAGCTAACCTAGTTTTCTGTGTCTTCAAGTATGAAATGAATTGTTAGGGTCCCATTAGATTAATAATGTAAACGAGCGTTGATCTGCCAGATTGGCACTCGTTTACTGAGCCTATTAAACGGCTTGATGATCGTTTATCAAGGGCTGCACGGACATCGATAGCGATGTCTTGCAGCTGTTGCCCTAAACTGTATACATTACCTCTTCACGCTCCCGGTCTTCTCCTGCCCTCTGCTTGCTTCCCAGCACTGCAGCTGCAGCTTCAAAACAGTCTCCGAGCTTACAGACTGCTCAGCCAATCACTGATGATCGTTGTCATCGGCTAATCATTGTCTCTATTACACGGAGCAATAACCGGTACTGTACTTTGAGGCCCCTTCAAACAGAGGATATAAATCTAGTATAGTACAACAATGGGCCAATATTTGTGCAATACTCAAGGCGTAAGTCTGAGGAGAGAAATTTTAAACGTGGAGAAACAAGAAACGATATTAAAAAAATTTGCTTTTAAAAATAATTCATAGTGAACACTAGTATTATACTGTACCTTTCATACTGGTACGGACTGATGTCAAGCACAGTACATAAGGGACAACTGCCCATAGTATACCAGCAATATATTAATATTTTTTTTTTTATAATTGTGTTTTTATTAGGTTTTTCATATAAGGTATACAACACAAAAAGTCATAGTGAACAAGTTACAACAATTAAGTCGAACCGCATGTGATAATATCATACATTAGCCCCACATGTGGGCAGCAAGATTTACAGGCTCACTGTTTAAATGGTGTTAGTAGATTCAGTGAAGATATTATTTAATGATGTAAACACTAGCAGACAAAGATGAGGGGGGAGAGGACGCGACAAGACCAGACACAACAAACAGGGGACACGGGGTAGGGAGGGGGGAGGGGGGCAAGGGGGAAAAATATTAATGGTGGGTTCACACTACGGAACCCGAGCTGTGAATTTCTGAAGGATTTAGTAGCTTCTACCTGTTCAGTCATTTTGAAAATATTTGATCGTGAGAGAAATCTAGGTGAAGTGTACATGGTGACTGAGCAGCTAAGTGGCAGCTGCAAGAAGGAGACATATTTATTATGTTATCAGTATTTATCTGAAGTCAGCATTTTCTTTTGATTTTATGTTTTCATATTTACCTTTTGTAGGAGGTCAATGAAAACTCCTTAAAGAAGTTAAATGGATATCTGGAGAATCTCCAAAAACCTGGGCTTAGGTCACACAAGCCTGCTAAACTTACATTTTATGTTCGGGAAACAATACAGAATTCTGACCAAGAATCAACAAGGGAACAAGGTATATGTTTTGTCAGTTAATTGGATTGGAATATCTGAGGCATATTGTATGACAGTAGCGTACCGACCAGCCCTTCTTCTGTCATATTACAGTAATGTTAATGGTATAATTGTTGCTTGTGAGCAAGAAATATTTTCTGCATTATATTTGCATTTACAGGTTTTCGAACAGTTAGCGTTACTTTAGAATCCAGGGACCTTCTGAGTACAGTCCTGGGTATTCTGAATTCCTGCAGCCTGTCCACTGACCATGTGCAAAGCTCTTCAGATAGTGCAGGGTCTACAAGGACATCCACATCATCATTCCACAGACCCATAAAATGGGACAAGACCTTTTACTCTTTTACTGGATACAAAGACCCTGAGGAGGAGCTGGAGCAAGCACAGAAAACAGAAATAACCATTATGTAAGTAGCTTACAGTATAAATCTGTTGTTTAGTATTGTGAGCTAGAAGACGTCCTTGTAAACCTTTTGCTGGGTCGTAAAGCAGACCTGTTATTGTGCAGCTTTTCCCCCAATCCACATGCAGTCGCTCCTGCGACAGGAAGATTGGGTAACTTTATGCTGGGTGAGTTCTGTGCATCAGCCCTATTCTCATTCAGTATGGCTCGTACGCAGAATTCATACGGTGTAGACTTATCCATGGGTACCTAATCTTCTGCCAGCAAGAGAGATAGCACACTGATCAGGCAAAAGAAGCAGAATGACAGGTAGGCTTTTTCAGGCAGAATGAATATTTTTTTACTTTTTTGCACTGAAGTAACAGATTTACAGTGGCATTTGGCTGATTACCACAGTTGCAAAGATTATCAATATTAGAGAGGAAAAAAGTCAGTGAGAACTTGACATTCCCTCCTGCTGCTTTCCAATATAACATTCAGGTATGGAAGTGATCTGGGTAACAGTTATGTTAATATACAACTTAAATTGTTCCTGTCACGTTAGAAACTTTTGACATGTTGAAAACATGGTATTAATTAGTCAGGTTCTGAGTGTTCAGGCCCTGATTGGTCTTTAGAGAGATTCTTTTTGCACTCTCTGTATGTGTGTGTAACCAAAATAGTTCCATAGACTAACATTGGGGGTCTGTTTGGGTCACATGGCACAGAGAGAAGACACTTCTCCCGCCACGTTCTAGTGATCAAGGGTGTATAAATACCTAGACCACGGACGATTAAAACTTTTGATATCTCTGTGATATGTCAAAGGTACCTGACAGTACCTAATTTAAAGTGGTACTGTCATTTGCACAAGCTTTTAACATGTCCAGATATCCTAAGACCCAGCGTGTTCCACTCCCCAGCCAGATGCCTGATCAATCTGATTACAGGAATCTAGCTGATTCGTCTAACCTGCTGATAGTTCCCCTTTAATCGTTTATTTTATCATTACATATGGATGAGGTTTTAAAAAAAACAATATCCATTGTACATTAAATTGTTAAAAAAAAAACTTGCAAATCCACAGGAGTTCTGCAACGTTTTAACCCTGCATCTCCACTTTGTTTTTGTAGATCATTGGTGGTCAATTACCTTTCCTATGTGGCCACATGAGTAATTGGAATGGTTTTTGAGTGCCAGACTAATATATGCTGCAGTATCATTGATTGAGCAGCACAGACACCCTGATCTGGGCCGGTCACAGATAGTTAGCCGGCCTGATGTGGCTCATGGGCCTTACAGTGCCCAGGCCTTTTCTAGATGTTTTCTTTCTCATTGTAGTTGGATCCTGGAACTAGCCGAATTACAGCAGCCATATATACTGACCTTGGAGGTATCTTGTTGTCAAAATCAAACGTAGAAAGGTTCCACAGCTCCTTGTGGTAGTAGGAAAAAACTTTATTGGTACATACAAAAATGAATAAAAACTGGTTAAAACCGCGCGGTTTTAACCAGTTTTTATTCATTTTTGTATGTACCAATAAAGTTTTTTCCTACTATCACAAGGAGCTGTGGAACCTTTCTACGTTGGATTTGTACACACGGGATACGGCCCGCATCTCTATCCACGTGCTCCGCTTTTTTCCTGAGACCCGTGTTACGCATGCATCTGTACTCATGTGGGGTGAGCTGATCTCCAAGCCTTTGTACTTATCTTGTTGTCACATTGACTTTGGTGTCCTAGAAATACATAGTCCCAATATCTTGACATTTACTATGAAGTGGGATTTCTTTATTGGTTTGTATTTTGTTTTATTTAATAGTTCCTGGATACAGAGTAACCAAGAAATGGCACAGAAGAAGCTGAACAATAGTTTTCCACTGAGGAAAGAATTAGAGCGTTTAAAGTCGGAGCTGTCCACTGAGCTTCAGCTCTGTAACATTCGGTAAATCCCAACAAAGAAAGCTTAAAGGGGTATTCCAGGTTATTTTGATATTAATTCTACTGATTTCTCTTGTAATATAATTAATATATCTCATTGGTTTCTATAATAAATTTTGTCTCTTTCTCTCTATTTTTATGTAAGTCACGTGTTTCTGTGACGTCACCGAACCGGATGTGTGGGGACTTCCCCGACTCGGCCGGCCTCTTGGTGTTTATGTAGTTAGAAAGCTAGCAGAGCTTTACAAACGGCCTCCCTGCACACGGGAGGTCACATGACACCCTGTTCCCGGGCGGCCTGTCAGTGTGAAGGAGGTCGCATCCACCTCCTGTATAATCACTAAAACCCTCCACCCCCTGCCAGTATAATCATCCCGATGTCTCCCCCGGCCCCCTCCATCCTGTGTATACAGTCCTTTTCAAAGATCTCTCACCCCATCCCCCGGTCTCGGCACCTCTTGCACTCAGCTGACAGGCTCTCTCTCTCGCTGTGTGTGAAGCAGGAGAGATTTCTTTCCTGCTCCGTACACAGTTCCTGGCAGCTGAGTTTTATCGGGGCAATTGACAGGCACTGTGTACGGAGCAGGAAAGAAATCTCTCCTGCTTCACACACAGCGAGAGAGAGAGAGAGAGAGCCTGTCAGCTGAGTGCAAGAGGTGCCGAGACCGGGGGATGGGGTGAGAGATCTTTGAAAAGGACTGTATACACAGGATGGAGGGGGCCGGGGGAGACATCGGTATGATTATACTGGCAGGGGGTGGAGGGTTTTAGTGATTATACAGGAGGTGGATGCGACCTCCTTCACACTGACAGGCCGCCCGGGAACAGGGTGTCATGTGACCTCCCGTGTGCAGGGAGGCCGTTTGTAAAGCTCTGCTAGCTTTCTAACTACATAAACACCAAGAGGCCGGCCGAGTCGGGGAAGTCCCCACACTTCCGGTTCGGTGACGTCACAGAAACACGTGACTTACATAAAAATAGAGAGAAAGAGACAAAATTTATTATAGAAACCAATGAGATATATTAATTATATTACAAGAGAAATCAGTAGAATTAATATCAAAATAACCTGGAATACCCCTTTAAGTTTAGATTACAATTCTTTATTATCATTATCCCTGGAACAATGTCCTATCACATGAAATTTAGTGCCCATGACTTGTAATATATTTATTAAGAAAAGCATCCAGGCCTCCCTTGAACTTGTTTAGCGAGTCAGCCATGACAACATCATGTGGCAGAGGATTCCATAGTCTCACTGCTCTAACAGTAAAGAATCCACATCTGTGCTGGTATTGAAACCTTCTTTAGGGTAGCTTCACACGTACCGGATCCACGGCGGATTTCACGCTGAATGGGTGCCATACACGCAGCGGATGGGACCTGCAAACCAGCAGCGTGAAATCCGCTGCGGAGGCGGTACGTGTAAAGCTACCCTTACAGTAATAATAATCATTGACAGTAATAACAAAGAAGAGCACGTTATTGTTTCGGAAATACTCATCAGCCTGCTGCCTTATAACTCATTGCCGCTCTGTGCTGCTCTGCTCCGGGTGCTGGGAAAAGCTGGATCCAGTCCTGGGAAACTGTGAGACATTTCCCAGGATTGGATCCAGGCTTCCAGGCACCCGGGGAGTAGCAGCAATGCTTTATAAGGCAGCAGATTCCCGAGATAAAGCAGTTCTCTTCGCTATTACTGTAAATTCATTCAGCTCTAGTAACAGGCCTAGGTGTATAAAGATCACTGGAAAGATCTCCATTTATATGTTTGTACATTCTGATCAGATAGCCCCAAGATGTCTTTCTTTCTAAACTAAATAGCCCCAAGCTTGATAACCTGTCTAGGACAAAATTCCCAGGAGGCATTCTTTCTGATAAAATGTTTTTCTCTCATTAACCAGATGGCAGAGAAGCTGGGGTATTGCTCATCGCTGTGGCCAACTGCACAGTTTAGGCCGTCTTATGAAACATAATTGTGGGCCTCTGAAGATGGCAAAAGGTAAACATCTTCAGTAAAAAAAAAGCTATCATCTAGGGATGTAAATTTATACCTCAAAAACTGGTGTGTGAACAGACATACTGTAGCCATATATAGTCTTTAGTAATGGATCTAGGTATTGTTTGGGATGAAGCAACAGTTCGATTCCAGTATGGAGGCCTCGCTGTGAAGCGACACACTGCTCCAACTGGTAGTGTGATAATCTGGGGAACTATCACATATGACCGTCACCCCTAATAATGATACGAGGGTCATTACCAGCTCAGCAATATTTGCAGGACATCCTGCAGCCAAATATGATGCCCTTCATGGCAGGGCATCCAACCCGCATTTTTTATCATTATAATGCCCGTCCATACACAGCAAGGGTTATTTTAAGGTTTGCAGCCTTTTCTTGGCCTCCCCAAATTTATCGCCAATCAAGCATTTCAGACCAGCTGGGATTCCAACCTGCAAGTGTACAAAATCTTCATGGTCAGCAGCAACATGTGTGCCATATGTGCCACAGGACGCTAAACGTAACCTGTACGCATCCAGGCCCAAATGTATATCGTCTTGTATCCAGGCTAGAGACAGCCCAACAGGGTAGTAGAGCCTCAGTTGTACAGGTTTTCCCAATAAACATATCCTTGTACTCTTATAATGTAATCACATATATCATCAGTATTCTTTTTTTTATGTTAATGAATATATATATATATATATATATATATATATATATATATATATATATATATATTTGAATTAACAAGTTAACATGATGAATACAAAAAAATTGTTCCCACCCCAAAAAAATAAACAACTTACCATGTAATATATGTAGCCTAAGATGGTGTTATTTCAAATAAAAATAAAACATGCCACCATAAAAGTCCTATTGTACAGGTGCAGGCACACGTCAGCATTTCAAGGTGCAGCCTCATTTATTCCTAAAATCTTGAATTTTATTAATATGTTAATTAGGCATGTTTGTACACTGGGGGCGGTACTCCAGCCCTTGGCTCACGGATTCGCCTGCCCCTCCTTATTTATCTGGCACTCTGCAGTGATGAGCAGCTGGAGTAGCAACTGGAGTACCGTGCCCAGTGCACCAAACCAAATAAACATAATAATAAAACACAGGATTCATGTTAAACGGCTGAGGATGAAGGTAGTGAAACAACATTCTTCCTCAGCATTTCCTTCCCCATGGGAACCTTCTTCTATCCTGCTTTACATGATCAGATTCACAAGAGACAACTGCTGTCCCCTATAAACTCCAGGCTGTTTCTTATTTAAATATTCAAGTATAATTATGCATTAAAATTATCTACTGTTTATTATATTTTTATGTCTAGGACACACAATCATCTTCACAGACCGGACAGGCATGAGTGCAGCTGGACATTTGATGTTGGGTACAATGGATGTTCATTACCACTGGAGCAAGGTGATATTTGGTGCACCATCTTTTTTTAGCTATAAAAGAACAATAATAATCCCAGTTCCAAAGGGGTGGGCTCCCACCGGCATTTCGGGGTGCCCTCTGCTAATAGAGACCCTGGAGCACCTGCACAATGATGTCCTCCCTCTCTCGGCAGCTGGCGCGCTCAGCTGCATAGGAGACACATCGGCCACCTGGGGAGGGAGGACATCACTGTGCAGGAGCTCCTGGGCTGCTCCTTTTCCTCCTGCACTGAATAGAGTGCTGGACTGCTGTTAAAGTATTATGAAGATCTGCTTGGTGTTGGGGGCCAGGAGGCTGTTGGCCAGGAGGCTGTTGGCCAGTGTACTGGGGGTGACATGAGCTCTGTGCACAGTGATGTCCTCCCTCCCCAGGCGGCTGGCGTTTCTTCTATGCAGTTGAGCGTACCGGCCACCTGGAGAGGGTGGACATCACTGTGCAAGACCTCAAGGTCACCATTCGCTGAGCGCAACCCCATGTGTTCAATAAAAAATGTATTTCTGTAATAAACAGAAAGGGGGTTACTTATTAAACATAGACCGCTAGTGTACGCCACGGGGAAGGTGCAGATTCTTACCCAGTGTCGGACTGGGGTATCTGGGGCCCACCAGAGGAAATGATCCTGGGGGACCACCAATGAAAAACCAGTGAGAAACTACATGTCAGTCAGTGTGTGCAGATTCTAAAGCTGAGGGCCCACCGGAGGTGGGCCAGTCCAACACTGTTTGTGCTAGAGATGCACGATGCACCAAAAATCTATTCTACTATTGATTTTTGGGGCATATTTTGGTTCGATACCAGGATTCCCTGGTATTTGATACTTTATGATAAGCCGCGCAGCAGCACGGCTTATCATAGAGTACACAGCAGAAGAAATGGTGAGGCAAAAAGCTGAGTGCCTGTCATGTCTTCTGTGTATCCCCCTTGGTGTCTCCTCCGCAGCCCGCCCTCCCTCTCTCCACTACAGCGGCACTAAGTTCAAATAGCCGGCAAAAAAGCGATCCCTTGTGCCGGCTATGTGACTGTATAGATGCCGCTGTCTGCTAATAGAGTCTGGCAGAGCAGAGCGCTGATTTTACCGATGCTATGCAATGCTATACTATACTACTACCTTATAGCATTGCATAGCTCAGGGACTTGAAAAGGGCAGAGCAGGGTCGGCGGCTGCAGAGGGAGAACAGTGCCGCGTTCCGGAAGAGGAGACTAGAGGAGAAGGCTGGATGTGGGGGAGGCAGGAGAAGATGTGGCCACTACATTTGGCTGCACTGTGGGGTGAGGGCAACAGCAGGATTGCGAGGTGGGGGCGGCAGCAGGACTATGAGGTTGGGGGCGGCAGGCCAGGGCCATTATGACACAGCAATGTGGGGGGTGAACAGGGGGTCAGCTCTGACTGGGAAGGGGGGGGGTTGTAGCCTGCAGATTAATCTGCCGCCCAAATCCAGGTCACCCTGCTGGGTCAGCGGTCACCATGGAATAGTAGTAACTACACCCCCATCATTCCCCAGATAGCTGGTGGGTGTTACATGACTACAACCCCCATCATGCCCCTGATAGCTGGTGTGTGCTACATGACTACAACCCCCATCCTGTCCCTGATAACTGAAGTATGTGCTTCATGACTACAACCCCCATCATGCCCCTGATAGATGGTGTTACATGACTACAACCCCCATCATCCCCCTGATAGCTGAATTGTGTTACTTGACTACAACCCC
Source organism: Dendropsophus ebraccatus (assembly GCF_027789765.1). NCBI lineage: Eukaryota > Metazoa > Chordata > Amphibia > Anura > Hylidae > Dendropsophus > Dendropsophus ebraccatus. The sequence goes on from NC_091455.1 coordinate 160,340,591, forward strand.
CGTCATCCCCTTGATAGCTGAAGTGTTACATGACTACAACCCCATCATCCCCCTGATAGCTAAAGTGTGTTACATGACTACAACCCCCACTATCCCCCTAATAGCTGAAGTGTTACATGACTACAAACCCCAAATTCCCCCTGATAGCTGAAGTGTTTCATGACTACAACCCCCATCATCCCCCTGATAGCTCAAGTGTGTGTTACATGACTACAACCCCCATCACCCCCTGATAGCTCAAGTGTTACCTGATTACAACCCCACCACCCCCTTGATAGCTGAAGTGTTACATGACTACAACCCCCATCATCCTCCGATAGCTGAAGTCTGTTACATGACTACAATGCCATCATTCCCCTGATAGCTTAAAGAGAACCAATCACGGGCAAATGTTGTTGTTTTTTTATTGCTCCATTTAATAAGATTTAATTTTTAATAAATTTTTGTAAATATAATTAATAAATTTTTTTGCCGGGTTTTTAATATATTTGCATTTCCGTTCACTGTCGCGCGCCAGCTCTTTTCAAAAGAGCCGGCGCGCGACAGGAAACTCCCGGCATGCCGAGCGGCGGGAAGGGCTCCCATGAGCCTTTGCCCTCCGCTCTGTAAATACACAGTGATCCCGCGCCATACAGTGCGAGATTACTGTGTATAAATGTCCTAACTGACAGTTTAATTTATCTCTGAAGATACAGACTGCCTTTGCAGTCTGTATCTTATATTTTACCTAATCCATCCTAGCGGCGCAGTAAGGCCGGGCGCGGCCATCTTGATTATGTCCCTTGCGTTCCAATGGTGCGTTCCACAATCGGACCGCAAGTGACGTCATCAAGATGGCGCCCGGCTTTACTGCACCGCTACAGAGGACTGGGTAAAGTATAAGATACAGACTGCAAAAGCAGTCTGTATCTTCAGGAATAGACTTTATGAAGATACAGACTGCCTTTGCAGTCTGTATCTTATACTTTACCCAGTCCTCTGTAGCGGTGCTGTAAAGCCGGGCGATGACGTCACTTGCGGTCCGACGGTGGAACGCACCATTGGAACGCAAGGGACATAATCAAGATGGCCGCGCCCGGCCTTACTGCGCCGCTAGGGTGGATTAGGTAAATTAGAAAGATACAGACTGCAAAGGCAGTCTGTATCTTCAGAGATAGACTTAGGGAGAGAGGAACTTTTACAACAGGGACAGTTAAATTTAGGTGATTGGTCCTCTTTAAGTGTTACATAACTGCAATCCCCACCATCCCCTGATAGCTTAAGTGTTACATCACTATAACTCCCATCATCCTCCTGATAGATTGTGTGTGTTGCATGACTACAATGCCATCATCCCCGACAGCTGAAGTGTTATTGTCCATATGTGGCCCAGGGTAATATTGACTGTTACTGTGAAGGGTTAATTATGACCTCTGTCTGGCAGTTGGAGAGTGCCAGTGGTGCCTGCACAAAACATTGGTAGTTGTCCAGCAGTGAAGCAGTTAACAGGCAGATGTGTGCTGTGCATGCTGGGAAAGAGGGGAGGAGCTCAGAATGATCCTGTGTGGAGATACAGTCAGTTTTTAGAGTGTGTGCTATTAGGTAAAATGAAGCAGGATTCTGTTGTGTGAAAAAGACAGACATGAACAAGAGATTCTGTTGTACTGTGAGGTAAAGTCTGACAGAAAAACTCAGATTTATATAAAAAGTCAAAATAACAGTACAGACAAAGATTTACCACAGGGAGAGAGACCAGGATTTACCACAGGGAGAGCGACTCCAGCCCAGTGGAAAGCAGAGGGTTTTACAGGATACCTGAAACATACTGTACCCTCCCTATGTAAGAAGCATTTCAACATTGCTCTCACTTATGTTTTATGGCTGATGGAGTTTTACTGTATGGAGAATGTACCAGAATAAAACCTGTTTAGCTCACTACAATGGGGTCTGCTTAACAAGTGTGCTAGGAGACCTGACACAGCACCCCATTCAATTCCCTCAGAATCCCAAAGAACTCACAACACCACACGCTGCCATATAATAAAGAGTGGCGTGTGGATAACAATTCTGGTGGCCCGTACGGGGAATTCTGAGAGGAATCTGAAGCATAAGGTGGACAACAAGAATTGTTTTTCACACGCCACTCTTATTATATGGCAGCGTGTGGTATTGTGAGTTCTTTGGGATTCTGAGGGAATTGAATGGGGTGCTGTGTCAGGTCCCAACAAATTTACATAAGAGGCATAAAAGTATTCAAAAAAGTCCATGGAGACTCTTAAGAATCTCTAATCACAGGACTAGCCAGGTATCCCTCCAGGGAAGGACCTAGCCAAGGGGTGGCTCCTGTAAGGAAACCGTCAAAACCACCATATTAAAGGGGTTATTCAGTGCTACTAAAACATGGCCACTTTCTTCCAGAGACAGACCCACTCTCGTCTCCAGTTTGGGTGAGGTTCTGTAACTCAGTTCCATTGAAGTGAATAGAGATTAGTTGCACACTGCCCTTAAACTACGAGACGAGTGATGCTGTCTCAGGAAGAAAGTGTCCATGTTTTTGTAGTGCTGGATAACACCTTTAACCCCTTAAGGACGGAGACAATTTTAGTTTTTTCCTCCTTATGTTTAAGGCTACAAACCCACTTGGCGGGTCTGCAGCAAGTCCCCTTGCTGCGTATTTGCAGCAAGACTCGCTGCAGATCCCGGCCCTATACTTTTAATGTACTCATATATAGACCAAAAAACGGCCTGTCCTCTAGCCCACTACACAACTCCTATACAACGGACAACAGTATAATCAATAATAGTCTTTATTTAAATTCACATAAAAATTATTTCAGACAAACAATATTAAAAAAGCCATAATAGCCATACACATGGGGCGAATAGTACACAGGAAATATTTGAACAGTATTGCACAAGATCCAGTAAACCAGTTATGTTACAATCTATTAGTATTGGTTCATTGCACAATTCCCTTCAAAGAGTGAATATAATTTATATTGCACAAAACCCAGTGGCAGCACAAAAGAATTAATAGAGAAGGGTGAGATTACATAAAGTATCCAGTACCTGTGGTCAGGGTGTATGCACGCTCCCCTGGATCTTGTGCAATACTGTTCAAATATTTCCTGTGTACTATTCGCCCCATGTGTATGGCTATTATGGCTTTTTTAATATTGTTTGTCTGAAATAATTTTTATGTGAATTTAAATAAAGACTATTATTGATTATACTGTTGTCCGTTGTATAGGAGTTCTATACTTTTAATGGCAGACAAACACGCATCAGGGATGTACATCCCTGCTGCGAGTTTGTCTGCATTTTGGGGGTTTTTGTTTTTACGCCATTGGCCCTGGGGTAAAACTGATTTGTTATTCATGTTCCTCAAGTCGTTACGATTACAACGATATGTAACGTGTATAACTTTTATTGTATCTGATGGCTTGTAAAAAATGTAAACCATTGTTAACAAATATATGTTCCTTATGTTCGCTCCATTCCCATACTTATAACGCTTTTATCCTTTGGTCTATGGGGCTGTGTGAGGTGTAATTTTTTGCGCCATGATGTATTCTTTCTATCGGTACCTTGATTGCGCATATAGAACTTTTTGATTGCTTTTTATTACATTTTTTCTGGATTTAATGCGACCAAAAATGCGCAATTTTGCACTTTGGGATTTTTTGGCGCTTACGCCGTTTACCGTGCGAGATCAGTAATGTGATTTATTAATAGTTTGGGCGATTACGTACGCGGCAATACCAAACATGTTTGTTTATTTATTTATTTACTTTTATTTAAAACATGGGAAAAGGGGGGTTATTCAGACTTTTATTAGGGGACGGGGCTTTTTACTCATAAAAACACTTTTATTTTTATTTACACTTATACTAGAAGCCCCCCTGGGGGACTTCTAGTATAAGTGCATTGATCTCTCATTGAGATCTTTGCTGTACAATAACAATTAGCGCCATTTTAGAGCTGACACCCGACCGGTACAGACGCATGGATCGCTCCTCCGGGACGTTGTCCACCCCCGTTGGGAAGCGATCCACCCCACTAGACACCAGGGAAGTGCTGAATCTGGTAATCGGATGCAGCTGTCATCTTTGACAGCTGCATCTGATTACTGTATTAGCGGGCACGGCGATCGGACCGTGCCCGCTAATAGCCGCGGTCCCAGGCTACACGCGGCACCCGGGACCGTGGCGGTTCAGAGCGGGGTCGCCGCACTGCCCCGCTCTGAACACCTCTTAGGGACATATGACATACGGGTACGTCATATGTCCCTAAAAGGTTAAAGCTACTCTGTACCCACAATCTGACACGCACACCCACCCCCAAACTGCTTGTACCTTCAGATAGCTGCTTTTAATCCAAGATCCCAAAAAATCCAAAAAAACTACTTTTAACCCCTTGGCGACCGTGGGCATACCTGTATATCCAGGGCCGCCTACGGGTGTTCAGAGCGTTGCTGCGCGGTGGCTGCGCTCTGAACTGCTGTGGTCCCAGGTGCCGCATGTAGCACGGGACCGCGCCTATTAGATAATCGGATGCAGCTGTCAAAGATGACAGCTGCATACGATTACCCGATGCAGCCGTTCCCTGGTGTCTAGTGGTGCAGATCGCCCCCCTGGGACGTTGTCCCGGAGGAGCGATCCACGCGTCTTTACCCGGCAGGGGTCTATGCCGTAATGGCGCTGATCCCGAATCGGCATTTGGTTGCTTCCGGCTCCAGCAGCCGGAAGCATTCGAGTGCCTATCTCATTGATCTATGCTGTATTACTATGCAGCATATATCATAATGAGAGATCAGAGTGCTTATACTAGAAGTCCCCAGGGACCCCCTTTTCCCATGTTATAAATTTAAATAAATAAACATGTTTGGTATCGCCGCGTACGTAATCGCCCAAACTATTAATCACATTCCTGATCTCGCACGGTAAATGGCGCAAGCGCAAAAAAATCCAATTGCACATTTTTGGTAGCATCAAATCCATAAAAATTGTAATAAAAAGCGATCAAAAAGTCGCATATGCGCAATCAAGGTACCGATAGAAAGAACACATCATGGCGCAAAAAATGACACCTCACACAGCCCCATAGATCAAAGGATAAAAGCGCTATAAGCCTGGGATTGGAGCGATTTTAAGGAACATATATTTGTTAACAGTGTGTAATAAGTCAGTTTTACCCCAGGGTAAATGGCGTAAAAAAAAATACCCTCCAAATAAAAGAAATTCGTTGTTTTTTTTTTTATTTCACCACTTATTGAATTTTTTTCTGGTTTCACATCTATAGTTACACATCTTGTAATATTTACTAATATAGTGTTCACCAATCGTACTGGCTTTGCCGTTTTTTTACATGATACACATTCCTGACAGGAAGTTGACTATAGAACTACAAAATGTGTATTGTCTTCAGCTCTGGATCTTATTTCTGAGTTTTAATGCCGCCCCCTGAGTGATGTCACCATGTTTGACCATCCCCTACAGCCTGCATGACCTCTCCCTGCCATATGCATACACACATATATATCTTTATTAGAACATTTAGGGAGAGTGAGTTGTGTTTACAGCATGCTGCCTTCAGCTAAATGATGCTACAGAAGGAGCTGACATAAATGTAGTAGATGTTGCAACCTCACTGATGTGCAATAGTCTGCAGTGAGATGAGAAGCTTTGTAATGGCCCTATTACACAGAACGATTATCGGCCGTATTCTGCCGATAATAGTCTCGTGTAATAGAAGGCAACGATCAGTGGACATGAACGATGTTGGCTGATCGTTGCTGTGATAGCAATGATCTGCTGCCGCTCTGCGGAATAGGAGCTGCGGCAGCAGTCTGCCGCTATTCTCTATGGGCTGCCCAGACAATCCAGAGATCACCGGTGCAGCCCCCCCCGCACCTCCCCGTGTCCACCTCCCCACTCCCCCCTTCCCCCCCCCCCCCCGCGTATACCCGCTCGCTGTTGTTTTGAAACAATGGCCATTATTTGCCCCTATTTTTACATTGTGGAAACATAGCCTAAAATGGTAACCCTCCCTGTTTGTTATGACTCTTTGGAGATCTCTCTACTTTTAATAATATTTTCTCACCCAGCCTAGCTTCTTCTGAATTTAGGTGGTGAATAGAGAATCACCTGTTAGAAGATTTACACACTTCTCTGCTCTGCTTCCTTTGGACAGATTTCCCTCTTCTAACTGGGAATTAGAGACTCCATCAAATTTTCCTTAAAGTGTCACTGTCGTGAAATTTTTTTTTGCAGAATTCAATAGTCCAGGCGATTTTAAGAAACTTTGTAATTGGGTTTATTATCCGAAAAATGCATTTTTATCATGAAAAAGCAGTTTGAAGCTCTCCCCCCGTCTTCATTGTTCTCCTATGGAGAGAGCTAAAGAAAAGACCAAAACAGGACAACAAAGAGTTAATCTACAAATCCCTCACCTGATATCTCTTGGGACAGTCACCACTGACCTCCCTGACCTCGGATTACAGCTGTCACCCAGCTCCGTGCCTGTAATCCTCTGTTATCTGCTTTCTGCTGCCGGCTAACTCCCTCCTTCCTCCTCCCCCCTCCCCTCTCTATAGGAATAGACAGAGTACGACTCATGCAACAAGTCACAATTTTCAGATTTTTTGGAGTGGATGAAAAAGAGGAAGGAGGGGGGACCTGGGAAAAGGCTTTTTACATGCAGATAATGGCAGATTTGGCTAATAAACCCAATTACAAAGTTTCTTAAAATCGCCTGGACTATTGATTTCTGCAATAAAAAAAAAAAAAATACGACAGTGACTCTTTAAATCTCTCCTTTGGAGTGGCTCTACTAGTAAATCCTTCTCTTTTTGAGCACATTTGTTGTCTGTTCCACTAGCCGCTACCATTACTGTGTCTAATCAGTGCTAATTGTGCCATATTATATATAGTACACTCATTGACAAGGGGAATATAAACACTTGTCAGTTTATTCATATATTTTCATGGCAAAGGGGTGGGAGAAGATGCTTTAGCATTGTTATTTCATGAAGAATACAAGTATTTATGAAACAAAAAATGTTCAAAAGTAACCACAGGTCCTTTCTAAGTAAGGCCCCCTTCACATGTCCGGAAAAACCGGTACCCTGCCAGAAGTCCGCTCGCCTGCCCGGGACTCAACAACAGCTGCCGCCACTGTTCCGCCGCCGCTCCCGATCTCCGGGGGAGTTGTACTTCTGCAGCCTGTGGCCATCCGGGTTGCAGAAGTACAACTCTCATCTAGTGATGCACGATGCACCGAAATATCGATACTACTATCGATATTTCGGTCAGAAAAACGGAAATCCTGGTATCGATACTTCATGTTAATCTGCATAATAGTGCAGATTAACATGAAGTATGGTGCAGAGAACACGGCCGGCAGCTACCTGAGCGCCGGCCGTGTTCTCTGTGTGCCGCCCCCTGCCCCCTGGTGTCCCCTCCTCCGCCCGCGAGCTCTCCGCTCCCGGCGGCGCCAAATTTAAATAGCCGGCACACAGCGATCGCTAGTGCCGGCTATTTGCAGGGGTCCTCAACTGGCGGACCGCGGTCCGAACCCGGACCGCGGAGGCCAGCTGTCCGGATCCCTGGTCAGACCTTCTAACCGCCCCGGATCCGGGCTGTCCCGGGGCGGTTAGGAGGTCCCGCTCCCCACCGCACTGCCTCCCGCCCCATAGGCGTACTGTCCTTAGATGTCAGTACGCCTGTGGGGCTGGGGGCAGTGTCGGTCCGGCCCCCGGCTGATACGCGCTCTGTAGGGATGGCCCGGGGATTCCCCAGCAGAGCGCGCACCACAGACCTCAGTGTACGCTGCCGGCCTGTCCTTCCCGGAAGTGCAGGCCGGCGGCGTACGCTGAGGTCACTGATGCGCGCTCTGCTGGGGAATCCCCGGGACATCCCTACAGAGCGCGTATCAGCCGGGGGCCGGACCGACGGGAAGAGACGAAGACAGCCGCAGCGGGGAACGAGGTGCTAGGTGAGTTGTTTTTGTTATTTTTTTTTTCTGTCTGGGGGGCATCTACAAGGGGAGAGCGCACAGGTGGACTATATACTACAGGGGGGACCTCACATGGGGCTATATACTACTGAGGGGGCTATATACTACTGGGGGGAGCGCACAGGGGGCTATATACTACAGGGGGGACCTCACAGGGGGCTATATACTACTGAGGGGGCTATATGCTACTGGGGGGAGCGCACAGGGGGTTATATACTACAGGGGGGACCTCACAGGGGCTATATACTACAGGGGGAAAGCACAAGGGGGGCTATATACTACTGGGGGAAGAGCACAGGGGCGCTATATACTACTGGGGGGAGCTCACAGGGGGCTATATACTACAGGGGGACAGCGCATGGGGGGGGCTATATACTACAGGGGGAGCTCACAGGGGGCTATATACTACAGGGGGGAGCTCACAGGGGGGCTATATACTACTTGGGGGGAGCTCACGGGGGCTATATACTACTGGGGGGAGCTCACAGGGGGCTATATACTACAGGGGGAGAGCACAGGGGGGCTATATACTACTGGGGGGAGCTCACAGGGGGCTATATACTACTGGGGGACAGCGCACAGGGGGCTATATACTACAGGGGGAGAGAGCACAGGGGGGCTATATACTACTGGGGGGAACTCACAGGGGGCTATATTCTACAGGGGGAGAGCGCACGGGGAGGCTATATACTACTGGGGGAAGCTCACAGGGGGCTATATACTACAGGGGGAGAGCGCACAGGGGGGCTATATACTACTGGGGGAGCAACAGGGGGCTATATACTACTGAAGGAGAGCGCACAGGGGGGGCTATACACTACTGGGGGAGCAACAGGGGGGCTATATACTACCAGGGCAGTCACCCCCTTTGTACCTTATACCAAAGGTTTGGTGATAGAGAAAAAAATGCCAATTTTCCCGCTAATAAGCAGCAATTCTGTATATAAATAGTTGAACGTTTGTGACAAAGTAACAAAACACGTTTCCTACTGATGTTCAGCTCGGACCTTCACCTGACAATATACCCCGGTAAGTGGACCTTCACTAAAAGTTGTTGAGTACCCCTGCCCTAAAGGGTAGATGCCGCTGTCATAACCGACAGCGGCATTTAACCCCTGCAGAGCCGCTCCATATGCAGCACGAGTCTGCTGCATATGGATCGGCCCCTCACTGCTAATGACAGCGGCCCGCAATCCCGCGGGCGGCAGTCATTCAACCATTCCAAATACGGGACCCGCCGGTGCTGCGGCAGCGGTCCCTTACACCAGCCAGTTCCCCAACCTCCGGGTCCACAATCCTGTCGCCGCCCCTCCATGCCCGCGAGGCCCACCGATACAGTGGCACAACAACTCCCAGAATACCTTCTTGTGGGGAGTTGTTGTTCACAAGGAGGCATGCTGGGAGTTGTTGTGCCAGGAGGCTGCTAATGCATTACAACTCCCAGCAGCATACCTCCTTATGCACTACATCCCTCAGCATACCTCTTTGTGCACAAGGAGGCATGCTGGGAGTTGTAGTGCACAAGAATGTATGCTGCACAGAGTTGTGTCAGGAGCTGCACAACTGCAATTCCCAGCATACCTCCTTGTGCACTACAACTCCCAGCATACCTTCTTGTGGGGAGTTGCAAAGCACAAGGAATTATGCTGGAAGTTGTTGTTCACCAGGAGTTATGCTGGGAGGTATAGTGCACAAGGAGGTATGCTGGGAGTTGCAGTTGTGCGGCAGCAGCCTTTCAAAACATCCCAGCATACCTTCTTATGCACTACAACTCCTAGCATACCTCCCTGTGCACTACAACTCCCCACAAGAAGGTATTCTGGGAGTTGTTGTGCACAGGGAGGTATGCTTGAGGTTAGAGGGGAATAAAAAATGTAAAAAAAAGTGTTTTAAAATAAAACAAAAAATAAAGGTTCTAATAATCCCCCCTTTTCCCTTTTTTTCAAAAAAAAAGTAAAAAAAAAAATAAAAAAAAAGAACATACATGTATCCATTACATGTGAATTGTCCGAACTATAAAATCAAGAAGTCACATAAATAAAAATGTTGTGCATGGGGGGAACATATCTGTAGTCAGGGAAAAGGGAAATTATATTTGTATTTTTACGTGTTTTTTTCTCAAACTTTTTATTTAGTATCGTATTGGTATTGAGTATCGAAATCCGAAAGCTGGTATCGGTATCGAACTCAAAATTTTGGTATCGTGACATCCCTACTCTCATCATGCCCCTGCTGGCAGGCCATGATGGGAGTTGTACTTCTGCAGCCTGTGGCCATCCAGGTACACTAGGGGCTGTGTGATGTATATTGGCATACTAGACCATATTGAGACCACTTTTTTTCTCTCTCATCAGGAAATCCTGAAGGTTTTTCCTGATGGTTTCCTGAAGGTAAAAACGGATTACTGTCTGGAAATCCTGATACTTTCCTGATGACATTTGAGGCCTTCTGATCAGGATTTCCTGACAGTAAAAACTGACACGGACGTGTGAATGGGGCCTAAATCCTATTGAAATGAATGGTCTTGATTTTAAAAAATATTCTGTGAATTTCACCATACTATCATTTACAGAAAATGATTTCTGTGTCCAAACCTTTTGATCAGAAATGCCACAGATATCTTACATGTCTGTTACACAGCAACAGTGATGTACGCAGAGTCTGTTTAATGGCTCTACCATCATGCATGGGATGAAAGGAGAACTGCTCCAGATAGCTCTTGAGAAAAATGGGCTCACAAGTAGAGAATGGATGCTTATGATGTGATGCTGAAATGTTTTACTGCTTGATTTATAAGTATATTGTGGGCTGGAGTTTTATAGCATATTGGATACTTTAGCTGTCCACTTCCGTCTGTGTCACGATATTTAATGGGTTTGTGTTTCTCTTTGGTGGCTTTCTCTATTATAGCTTAAGTTTAGGAAAGATAGTCCAAATATTCCATTAAAGTGAAAAGGGTCCACCCCAGTCTATTGTGGATATGTCTGAGTTTTGCTGTAAATATGGGGCTGCCCTCATACTAAAATATACTAAAAATAAAAAATTTGTCAGTAAAATGACACCCAAGTCATACATTTACATTAAAATGGGACATCCTAGCACCACTCCTGTCCAGATTGTGATAGTTTGCTAAATGTTGCTAAAACTTGGCTTAAAAAGATTAAAAGCTTCATTTAGAGAAGCTTCATTTTTTTTTATTGCGGCCCCAGAAGCAGGCTTGTCCAAATACTTCTCCTTTCCTGAATCTCCGGAGGCTGGAAGTCACTGTTTTCTATGCATCATTTATTTGTTGGATTGGTTAAGAAACCCTGATTTAAAGGCAGACATGCAGAAATGTTATTAGTGATGTACTACAGGTGTTGATAGAAGACCTAATATTGTGTTTCCAATATAAAGGATTTTCCAATAAAAGTTTTTTTTGTTGTTGTTTTTTTTAACAAGCTTTTTGAAAGGTTACCCAGCTACTATGTACTTCAGAAAAAGTTGTGGCAGCTACAGGAGCGGATTGGCCATCTTCTTGGGGGCATAGAAGTAGTGCACATTGAGGAACTGCAGCCAGTGTTAACTATGGAGGAACATTATACTGTTCTTGATGCGTTCTGCAATAAGCTGCTAAGCATAAGAGTGCCCATTCACCCACACAGTTTGCGTGGACTGCAAATGATTTTGGAAAAGTAAGTGATGATAAATGTAGCATGCTTCTTCATTATATAGGCCATAATGTATACATTTAATTTACCATGTGCAGACTACCAAATGCCTCTAAAAGTACACGTTTCTGATCACCGTTGCAGAGTCTGTAGCTGCAGATTTTATTACCATCTCTGCCTACCAGATTGCTTTTCAACATTGTTCTCATTGTGTTTTACCTGTAACTGGGCCTAATATGCTAGCCCCACTTATAGAGGAAATCAGCAGTAATGATTTTATGGGATACACAATGTTTAAGTTGAAAAAAAAATAACAAAATTAAATAAAACTAAGCGAATACTGACACCAGTAGCCCAGGCTACAATTTCTGGCCACAACCCTGATGATCCAAAAATAGATGTCTTCTGATTAAAAACAACTGTAATTAAAAAAATTAAAAAAAAAGATTTACAATCAGTGTTGTACTAGCAATTGTTCTATTAACCCTTTCCCGCACGAGGACATAACTGTACGTTCTCACGCGGGTGTGGGCGTGCAGAGCGGGGCCGTGCGGCGACCCCACTCTAAACCGCGGCGGTCCCGGGTGCCGCTTGTAGCCCGGGACCGCCGGTATTAGCAGGCATGGTCCGTTCGCCGTGCCAGCTAATACAGTAATCAGATGCAGCTGTCAAACATGACAGCTGCATCCGATTACCGGATACAGCATTTCCCCCGTGTCTAGTGGCGAAGATCGCTCCTCCGGGACGTTGTCCCGGAGGAGCGATCTCCGTTACTGAAGCCAGCCGGCCGCTCCAAGATGACGCCGTCCTCGGCTCGGCACTCGTTTGTATTCGGCTGCAGCAGCCGAAAGCAAACGAGTGCTGATCTCATTGATCTTTGCTGTATATCTATACAGCAAAGATCTCAATGAGAGATCAAAGTATATATACTAGAAGTCCCCCAGGGGGGCTTCTAGTATATGTGTAAAAAAAAAAAAAGTGTTGTCATTAAAAAAAGCCCCCTCCCCTAATAAAAGTCAGAATCACCCCCCTTTTCCCAGGTTTTAAATAAAAGTAAATAAATAAATAAACATGTTTGCTATCGCTGCGTGCGTAATCGCCCGAACTATTAATCACATTACTGATCTCGCACGGTAAACGGCGTAAGCACAAAAAATGCAAAATTGCGCATTTTTGGTCGCATCAAATCCAGAAAAAATGTAATAAAAAGCGATCAAAAAGTCGTATATGCGCAATCAAGGTATCGATAGAAAGCAAACATCATGGCGCAAAAAATGACACCTCATACAGCCCCATAGACCAAAGGATAAAAGCATTATAAGCCTGGGAATGGAGCGATTTTAAGGAACGTATATTTGTTAACAATGGTTTGAATTTTTTACAGGCCATCAGATACAATATAAGTTATACATGATATATATCGTTTTAATCGTAACGACTTGAGGAACATGCATAACAAGTCAGTTTTACACCAGGGCGAATGGCGTAAAAACACATTCCCCCCAAATAAAAGAAATGCGTTTTTTTTTTTCAATTTCACCACACTTTGAATTTTTTTCTGGTTTCGTAGTATACAAAAATTCTGCCTGTCATTGCAAAGTACAATTAGTGACGCAAAAAATAAGGGCTCATGTGGGTCTCTAGGTGTAAAAATGCAAGTGCTATGGCCTTTTAAGCACAAGGAGGAAAAAACGAAAACGCAAAAACAAAAATTAGCCTGGCCCCGAAGGGGTTAAAAAGGACCTATAGCCAACCTAAAAAGCAGACATTTTACAATCTTTAGGCATCCCTGATTATTGACCCTTTTAAAGTTTATTGATATGGCGCCCTCCTTGATATACCCTGTGAGCTTATAATTTGTCTGACAATTCTGGGTATAGTCAGATGGATGGGAACTTATTTTATTAATGGCAGCTAGTGGAAGTGACAGTGACAGGACACCCCCTTCAATGTAAAACATTAACACCCTCTGACAATATAATCCCATCCATCACTATTCACTATTAACCTGTTGACGACACAGTACGAACATACTCATATGGAACAGGCTCAGCATGCAAGCAATATGACAGCACGTCATTGGCGGTTCAGTGTTCGAATCGGTTACCAGCAACTAGAGCTTTTGAAGGCCGGAGCAGCTGCTGCAACTAATTTGCAGAGTAAAATATTTTAAAGGGTCCATTCACATGTAACTTTGCAGCGCAGCTCAGTAAAATCTGCTGTAATACTGATTTCCATTAAAGTCTTCTCGCAACAGAATTTCACTCTGCCAGACTGTAAAGTAGTGAAGCCTTGATGCAGTAGTAAGTGCAGGGAAAAAAAAGCACTTTATGTGTATAAGTGTATGGTTATTTGTATAACTTTTGGGGGGCAATACAATAATTTATTAAAAATCTTCGCTGGACTTCTCCGTTAAAATATGTAAAACAGAAACTGGTGTAAACTGCCCACAGCAACCAAGCACAGCTTCGCTTTCATTTTACCAGAGCTAAAAGCTGAGCTGTGATTGGTTGCTGTGGGCAGTTAACACCAGTTTCTGTTTTTACACAGTTAGATAAAGCTTGGCCAATATTTGTTAATCAGATGTTTAAGTGATATGATCAGACATGGACATTCTAAATTTCTAGCAAACTATGACAATGGGTACTTTTTTGTGTGCCTTTTTTTTGGCTCTTAGTCGGAAAAGACATTTAGGATCACTGAAATGACTGGCAAGAGCATACTAGTTTAATATCTATTAAACTATATTGATTTAAATTATATCTATATAAAATCTATTTTTCTTAATTACAGTGATCATTTTGTGCCACGATTACATGAGATGGGACATTTCATCATACCAGTTTTGTGTGATCCGCCAACTCTACAATGGTTTCTTCTGAGCAATGCTCAAAAGGCAAGAGACAGGTTAAAAAGGAAAGAAGAGTAAGTGAGAATGTTCTGTATTCATTTGTTTATTTGCTTTAGTATGTTTGTTTGTTTTGCTAATATCGATTATCCCACTCTGCATATTTCTCCTACAGTATTGGATAAAACATTTCCTCACTTCATCTTCCTATACCCACTCATACAACGATGACCCAAAGACTTGTCACAGTTTCATAATATAACAATACTAGCTGTTTGCTAGGCCGCAGAACCAGTTCTCACCTATAAAATTCGCTTTCTACTGTTTATTTGCTTTGGGTCTTAGTAGTAGTTGTAGTAAACTCCAAAAAAGACCCAACAAGCCTGTCCAACGCCTTAAACTGTATATTCCAACAAACAAGGACAAAAATTACAATCAACAATACATAATCTTTATTCAAAAATGATTTGAAAAAGTCTTTACATCTTACAACAATAATTAAAAGTTGATCACATAGCCATACACACAAGTAGTACCACACCACAGGAAATGTAAACTCATTAATATATAGTGCAATAAGGAAGTAATACTATTCCCAACAGTCTATGTTCATGATTATTGCTCAGAACTCCAATGCTGACATCCCTATAGAGAAATTACACATAGCCCAGTGACCTATTTAGCAGCAGGAGGTGTAAGATAGCTAAATCATAATACCTGTGGAATGGATGTGTGCCGCTCCATTGTGCGGCATACAACTGGACAGACTTGCACTGTCTTCTTAAGAACATAAATGAAGACCGTGCCAAAATCTGTGTTTCTGTTGCCGACCCAATTTATTTCAATTATTAAATAAAAAATAAATAAAGTAAATAGTTTTGCACTACAACCCAAAAGTGCCAATGACCAGGACCCAACAGTCACAATTTCAGAGATGGATTTCATGTCACTGATTATAGGTGTATCCTACAACAATCCAGATAGTACAACACAGCCATCTTTGGTCATGTGACCCTTGTTGAGGCCCCATATGCAGTCTTTTACTAGTTAAAAACATCACGGCCAAAGGGGTAAGGTGATACCAAGGTATAATAAAAAATGAGGGGACTAATTTAAATGTACCACAAATTTAAGGGGGGGGGGGTACTTCTTTTGGTTTTACTAAATGTTTTTTTTAATTCTTAAATTTACATAGACTGAAAGTTGTGGAACAAGAGATAACCAAATCATGCAAGGACAATGCATCGCTGAGTAGACTGTATAAGGAGCCAAGTATATCTAGTGAGCAGATGATCAGTTGTTGTCAACGATTGATTCAAGAACCATTGCCGAACCTGATGGGGATGCATCTTTGTGTCTCTCACTACTACTCTGTGCTGCAGGATGGAGATCTGTGTATTCCCTGGAACTGGAAGAGCTGAAACACAGTGCATACAAAATGTTGTTCACAACAGTAAAATGCTTCTTTTCTGTATATTTCTATATTTCTAAGTTAATATAAATATGTATGTTAAGAAATACTTGTGATATTTGCTTTCATAATCTTTGATTCCACAGAAGACAGAATGCAGAACAACATTTCACAGACATTTCTTGGATCCACAACATTGCAAAGGACTTTAAAAATATTACCCTAGACTCAAAGTATAGGAGGCACTGTACTGAGGCAAAACTTCTGTCAGAGAGACATGATAAAAGTTTTGATCAGTCAGGGTCATTTCGATGCGGGCATTCCCATAGCTGGAGCCACACTTTACATTGTCTGCACTGTCAGTTTTGTGCGGCCACTATTCAATGTATGTATGACGTGTATACATTCCGGCCGGGTTTCCTTAGAGGCGAATGCATTGTATTTATTCAATTAAAAACGGCTGGTGTTGCAATCTGCAACAATGGTCGTTATTAATGGAATAAATATGTTGTGTGGACATACTGTATACAAATATCAATAACCAGACTTGTTTGTTACAAGTAAAAAAAACGTAAATTTGTACTTTAATGGGCATTTACATACCCACATAATCAACTACGGCAATAAACAGCCAATACCAGTGAACAACCCCGGGGGGGGGGGGGGAGGGGTATGTAGGAAGTATCCAAGAAAGGTTGCTCCATGCTAAGGGAATGCGCAAACTCCCCTGATCTGACAGATCCAAAAGTAAAATAAAGTGAAATGAATCACAAAATCAGATGTAACATTACTATGCCTAGGAATACGTCGTCGGCACACACAGTTACCTAATATGATTTATACAGCAAAATTACATCAATAATCTGCCAAGGAAAACATTTTGCAAGGACCAAATCTATAAGAATAGTCAATGGGCCAGGTAAGTCAGAAGATCCAGTTCTAATGCTCAAGAGGACAGATGAGTTCCATATCGCTCAAATGAAGAAAACGGCAGAGTAGTAAAAGTCTCAAGCCAAAATGAGTTCAATGTCGCTCAGATCAGAGAACACCCCACCAGAGTATCATTCCCCAATCACTATGGCCTTATGCACACGTTCCGTAATTTACGGATCTGTATTTCCGTATCCGAGTTAGTGCACATTGAAGTCTATTGGGCTATTCACACGATCAGTAGCAGAAATGGATGAAAATCAATCCGTAAAAAAAAAAGGACATGTCCTAATGCGGACCCGGTGCGGACCCAGATTTTTTCACGGATGCTCTCATTGACATCAATTGTCTACGGATTGTTTGCAGATTGCAACATGTTTGGCATCCGTATTTCCGTAGAAAAATATGGATAACTCATGCTTCTATTTGCACAGCAGTATATAGAAGTGCTGGGATCTATAGTTCTCCGGATCTCTGTTGCTGCACATCGTGTGCCGATTATAGCAGAATCAGTAGACGAATGTATTGAGGCAGTGTTGGTGATGGTATATCAGAGAGCTGGGATCTGTAGTACTCCACAAGGTGAAGACCATGCAGAAGGGTGCCTGCTCGGAACATTGCATACTTTATATTGTGCCGAATTTAGCTGACAGGCCATTCATTCACTGCTCACAGTCTCTTAATTGATTCATTGATACTTTCCTAACCACATAGTAAACACCAATTTATTGTGCTAATTGGTAATGATGATTGGCAGCTGGGCTACAAAGGTACAAGTACCAATTACCTCAATAAATTGGGGTGTTTACAATGTAGTTAGGAAAGTATCAATGAATCAAGAGCACTGAAGGCAGAACGGCACAGGAGGATCGCATAGGAGATCGCATCCTTACCGCAGGAGGGGGTCTGATGCCGCAGAGGGGGTCTGATGCCGCAGAGGGGGGTCTGATGCCGCAGAGGGGGTCTGATGCCGCAGAGGGGGTCTGATGCCGCAGAGGGGGGTCTGATGCCGCAGAGGGGGTCTGATGCCGCAGAGGGGGGTCTGATGCCGCAGAGGGGGGTCTGATGCCGCAGAGGGGGTCTGATTCCGGCCGAGCACGGAAGCGTCCCCGGTTGCCATGGTGATCGCAGGAGGGGTCTGATGATGCCTGTAAAGACCAAGCACAGAAGTGTCCTCCTGCGATCACCATGGCAACTGGAGACGCTTCCATGCTAGGGTTGGGATTGCAGGCATCATCAGACTTCCGTGCTTCCGGATGCAATACGGATGTCCAACCCGTAATTTTTAGCGGGTGGTTTCTGGACCCGAAAAAATTACGGAACGTGTGCATAAGGCCTATGAGTTCCATATCGCTCACTTCAGAGAGTACAGCAGAAAGGCGGCAGTCTTCAAGTAAAATGCGTTCCTATTACTCCAATCTGGGAGGTTTCAGTTCCAAATGAATGTGCTCCTCGACATCCTTTTACACAGATACATTTTATATATATATATTTATATATATATATATATATATATATATATATATATATATATATATATCAAAAAGTGCACCAAACACACTGAAAACTATCCTAATATGTGATAAACCATATTAATTAAAAATTAATTATTTTAATTGTTTAAAAAGTTCAGAGTGAATTATGAGACAAATACACCTTTTCGTAAATTAAACCTAAATAGTATAAAAGAGCTGCTAAACCTGGTTACAGTGGATCCTCCCTGTACTCAACGCCTTTGAAGTGCTAATGTCCAAATGGCCTCTGGACACACTAGTTATTGACTATTACTGTCTAAGGGTATGTGCACACTGAGGAAAAAGGCGAGGAATTCAGCTTGAAATTCCTCCCGTAAGATATGTACAGAGCAAAGTCCCATTGTGTTCAATGGGTTTTCTGCTCTGTTGTTCACACTGCATAATTTCCGAGCAGAATATTCTGCTGTAGATCTGCTAGAGGAATCCTATAGAAGTCAATGGGGGGCTTAAATTCTGCTTGAATTCTGCCTGAAAACTTTCTGCTTGAATTCCTCAAGAATTGCTCAGTGTGCACATACCCTAAGATATGTATATACATATACAAGAATATTTATATGTGACCACCGGCACAATATTCTCCTGTAGCAGGGTGCTTGGAATAGGAGCACCAGTACAGCAAAAAGAAGTGGAAAAACCCAGTAGAATTAAATGTGCTGGGTGTCCCCAGTTTCTCGATGGGGCCATAATAGTCCACTCCAACAAACCCAAGAAGGATAAGCATAGACAGCCAGCCTAATGAGGGTAAGCAAACCCTCACAATAAACTCTCCTTTTCTGGTAGACTTAAAGCAACTCTGTACCCACAATCTGACCCCCCCCCCCCCCCCAAACAGCTTGTACCTTCGGATAGCTGCTTTTAATCCAAAATCTGTCCTGGGGTCTGTTTGGCAGGTCCTAAAAAACAACTTTTAAACTGGCAGCCCAATGGCCGGGGCTTAGATTGTGTATACATTAGGCTGGCACAACCTCTCTGTCCCTCCTCATCATTAGGAATGCCCCAGGCAGATTGTCTCCTATTCATCAGCTGTGTGAATACTGAACATGGGCTGGATCGTTAAGGCACCTGTGCAATGTTCAGACAGGAGAAAATGTTCCAGTGGCATTCCTAATAATGAAGGGGAGGAGGGACAGAGGGGTGGTGCAAAGTTAGGACACAGATTCTCTAAGCCGTTGGGCACGGGGCTGCAAGTTTAAAAGTAGTTTTTTAGGACAATAACTGCATCACCTGCCGAAAGGACCCCAGGACAGATCTTGGATTAAAAGCAGCTATCCGAAGGTAAAAGGAGTTTAAGGGGGCAGATTGTGGGTACAGAGTAGCTTTAAAGAGGTTATTCAACATTAGAAAAATCTGGCCACTTTCTTCCAGAGACAGCACCACTCATCTCCAGTTTAGGTGAGCTTTTTCAACTTAAAGGGGTACTCCAGCAAAAAGCTTTTTTCCAGTTATATAACTTTGTAATATGCTTTAATCTGCCCCCCTTCCTTATGCCCCCCCCTCAATCCCCCACCAGGAAGTGAAGTCAGCTCATTCTTACCTAATGACGGTTGACCCCAGGCTGTTCTGTGGAAGCCATTTTGTTACAATGACATCATCAAGAGGGAGGCAGGTCTAAGCCCTGTTAAGCCCTGTTAACCTCCCTTTTTCATATGACTCAGGTTTCTCAGCTCTGATTGGCTAAGCAAGCTGTAAGCTATCTAATAGTTTTACAGAATCAGTTAGACATCACAGGAGACAAAGTGCATCATAGGAAAGCCCAAACCAGTAAGTAAAGAAAAAATGAAGACGCCACCAAAGACCAAAAACTTACGCCCTCGCGCCCTGGTACTTGGCGCATCAGGGCGTAAATTTACGCCCGATGTTTCCCCGATCGCTGCGTGTTCGCACACATCGATCGGGGAAGATGGCCTGCTATAAATCATAGCAGGCCATCTTAGCTTCTCGGCACGGGGGGTGGTTAACACCCCCCGTGCTTACGATCGCCGCTATAGGCTGATCAATTCAGATCAGCCAATAGCGGCGATCGGAACCTTTCCGGGTCATCGATGACCCGGAAAAAAATGGCGAGGACGGCACCGACCGCCATTACTGTAAAAAGTAATGGTGGTCACCGTGCCACCGGCCCGATCGCCGTGAACGGCCGGCCGGCCGGCCGTTTACGGCGATCGGGCCGGTGGCACGGCGATCAGAGTCCCACAAAATAATAAATACTTGCCCTGGACCCCTCTGCTAGGTAGCGGAGGGGTCCAGAGCAGGTATTTGTACATTACTCACCTGTCCCGGGGTCCTGATCGGCGTCTTCCGAGTTCGCGGCGTCCTCCGTCTTTCCGGCGCGTCTTCGGATCTTTCCGGCGGTCCCCGCCGTCTTCTTTCGGCTATTTTCGGCTCCAGCCTCGTCATTTTCCGTATTTTGCGCTCTGCTGCCCTCTAGCGGCTGATATGTGTAATACACTTATCAGCAGCTACAGGGATGTTCAGAATGTAGAAAAAGGTTTTTTTTTTTCAAAAATTTTTTTTTTCTATTTTCCGCACCCTATCGCCGCTGAGTGTTGATCAGCATCGTTCGAAAGTGCGCTGCTAATCAGCAACTCCTCCTTTTTGGCGTAGGGTGTTTTTTTTCTATATTCTACTGCCACGGTCTGCTGATAAGTGCCACGCATAAGTGCGGCATTTATCAGCAACTCCTTTGTTGGTGTAGGGTTTTTTTTATACTTACTGTAAAAAAAACACGTAAAAAACACTACATTACACCACACTACATTGAATAAAGTTTGACACTACACCACTACATACCCCATATACCAATCCCCATATAAAAGTGGCCCCCGGCGTGTTTTCGGCGTCAGAGGGATACGTTATTATTGCCTCCGACACCGAAACAGCCAGTGAGGATGAATGGGGGGATCCTTCTTTCCTCCATTCATCCTCATCATCCAGTGACATGTCTGGGGGGTAGCGTAGTTTACGCTGCCTCCCAGACACGTCTTTTCCGCCAGTACCGTCCCAATAAGAGATCACGGTATGGTGTGAAATTCTCCAAACTCTGTGAGAGTACCTCAGGGTACACTTACAGATTTAGGGTACGTGCACACTGCGGAATGGCAAAGGAAAACCCTTTGTGCATTCCGCAGCTGGCACCCGCCGGCGGACTGATGCGGGCGCATGTCTCTACCCGTGTCATAGACTCCATTCTATGCACGGGCGGATTCCGTCGTCCATCCAAAGAATGAATACGTTGGACGGAGAGCGGAATCCGCCCGTGCATAGAATGGAGTCTATGACACGTGTGGAGATGTGTGCCTGCATCACTCCGCCGGCGGGTGCCAACTGCGGAATGCACGAAGGGTTATCTGTCGCGATTCCGCAGTGTGCACGTACCGTTAGAGTGTATGTAGGAAGGGACACCTGAATCCAGCCCCCAAATGCCCCCAGATGCTTGGAAAGATCGGCGGGGAACTGATCCTCCCACTGCTGGATAAAGGTTACCACCTGTACGGGGATAACTCTTATACCAGCACCCAATCTTCCGGTCCCTCGCTGCCCGAGCTACTGTAGCTTGCGGCACGATCCGAAAATATCAGAAGCAGTAATAAAGCCCTAATATTTAGCAGCCATGGAGCGGACCCAGCGCTTCTGGATATAAAGGACCCCGTATCGCACCAGGACAACATTTTCCAGGTGACGTCCCCCACACTGGAAAACAGGAGACCCCAGAAGAAGTGCAGAGTGTGGGGCGTAACAGGGGGATCAGGAAGGACACCATTTTCCAGTGTGACACCTGTCCTGATCCCCCCGGCCTCTGCATACTGGATCACTGCAAGGCGCACCACACGTCATTGGGGTTCTACATTATCTAAATTCTGTCCCTTATTCCTATTTCAGGAGTCACATTGATCCAGGGATTATTCTGATCGTCATTATGGAGTCGGGAAGGAATTTTTCCCCTGTGATGAGGCTACTGTCGTCTGCCTCACGAGGGTTTTTTTGCCTTCCTCTGGATCAACACAGGTTGAGTTTGATGGAAACCTGTCATTTCCAACCTTATAAACTAATAATTGGCCTAATACCCCCAAATAAATTAGAATTGTCCCTTTTCCCCAGCTAAATAGGTATGGCCGCCATTCCCATTAGAGGATGCCATGATGCAATTATAAAGCCTCTGTGCGGCCAGGACAGTAGAAACCCCCCACAAGTGACCCCATTCTGGAAACTACACCCCATAAGGAATCTAACAAGGGGGGCAGCGGGGATATGGCCCCCTGGTGACGGCCACATTTGGGACGTGAAAATGAAAAAAATGGTATTTTTTATTTTCTCGGCACATGTTCTACGTAAGTGACTGTCACCAGTGGGGTCCATATCCTCACTGCACCCCTTGTTAGATTCCTTATGGGGTGTAGTTTCCAGAATGGGGTCACTTGTCAGGGGTTTCTACTGACCTGGCAGCACAGGAGCTTTGTAATTGCGACATGGCCTCCATCCTTCATTCCAGCCTCTAGGCTCTGTCCCTTTGGTGGCTTGCCCTGTGCCCATATGGCACATTATGCCCACATATGGGGTATTTTCGTACTCAGGGGAAACTACCCTACACGTTTTGTGTTCATTTTCTTTTTTAACCCCTTGTGGAAATGGAAAAAATCAAGGCTAGACCAACATTTAGTGTAATTTTTGTAAAATTTTTACTCTAAATCATTGATCTTGTCATGATTTTTTCATTTTCACAAGGGGCTGAAAGATAAAAAAAAACAATAAATGTGTAGAGCAATTTCCCCTGAGTACGGAAATACCCCACATGTGGACATAAAGCGCCATGCGGGTGCAGGGTAAGCCTCCGAAGGGAAGGAGCGCCATTTCGTTTTTGAAGGCTGGATTTGGATGGAATGGATTTCGAGGGGCCATGTTGTATTCAAAAGGCCTCTGTGTTGCCAAGACAGTTGAAACCCCCCACAAGTGACCCCATTATGGAAACTACACCCCTCAAGGAATGTAACAAGGGGTGTAGTGAGCATATGGACCCCACTGGTGATGGGCACAAATGTGGAACAATGTGGCGTGAAAATGAAATATTACATTTTTTACACTATAATGTTGGTTTAGCCTTGAATTTATGATTTTCACAAGGGGTTAAAAGAGAAAAAAAACACACAATATGTGTAGAGCAATTTCCCCCGAGTCCGTAAATACCCCACATGTGGACATAAAGCGCCATGTGGGCGCAGAGCAAGCCTCCGAAGGGAAGGAGCGCCATTTGGATTTTGGAGGTTGGATTTGGCTAAAATGGATGATGAACGCCATGTCGCATTTACAGAGCCCTCGTGCTGCCAAAACACTGGAAACCCCCCACAAGTGACCCCATTCTGGAAACTGCACCCCTCAAGGAATCTAACAAGGGGTGCAGTGAGGATATGGACCCCTTGATGACGGGCACATTCGGGCCATGAAAGTGAAAAAATGAAATTTTTTACTTTTACGTCACATTGTTCCACATTTGTGCCCGTCACCAGTGGGGTCCATATGCTCACTGCACCCCTTGTTAGATTCCTTGAGGGGTGTAGTTTCCAGAATGGGGTCACTTGTGGGGGGTTTCCAGTGTCTTGGCAGCACGAGGGCTCTGTAAATGCGACATGGCCCTTGAAACCCTTTCCAGTGAAATTCAGCTTCCAAAAGCCAATTGGCGCTCCTTCCCTTTGGAGGCTCGTCCTGCGCCCCCTTGGCACTTTATCGCCACATGTGGGGTATTTCCGTACTCGGGAGAAACTGCGCTACACATTTTGTGTCTTTTTTTTCCTCTTATCCCTTTAAGAAAATGAAAAATTGAAGGCTAGAACAACGTTTTAGTGTAAAAAATAAATTTTTCTTTTTTCACGCCATATTGTTCGGAAAATCTGTGAAGCACCTGTGAGGTCCAAATGCTCACCGCACCCCTTGTTACATTCCTTGAGGGGTGTAGTTTTCTAAATGGTGTCCCTTTAGGGGTGTTTTTTAGGTTTTGGCACCCCAGAGCCTCTGCCAACCTGAAGTGGTACCGTCAGAAATGACCAAATATAACGGAGGCGTTGAAATTCACTAGGCGCTCCTTTGTATCTGAGGCTTGTGGTTGGGTCAAATAGCGCAATAGGGCCACATATGGGGTATTTCTATAAACTGCAGAAACGGGGCAATAATTATTGGGGTGCATTTCTCTGGTAATAGGTTTATAATTATGAAAAATATTGGATTACAATAAAATCTCTGCACAGAAAATTAAAATTTTCAAATTTCTTACACACTTAGCTTTTATTTCTGTGACTCCCCTAAAGGGTTAAAACACTTTCTGGATATGCTTTTGTAGAGTGTGGGGGGTGCAGTTTCTGAAATGCGGTGCTTTGTGGGGCTTTCTAACATACAGGCCCCTCAAATACACTTTGACCTGAACAGGTCCCTAAAAATATCTGATTTTAAAATTTTACTGAAAATTTGGAAATTTGCTGCTAATGTTTTAAGCTTCCTATTGTCTAAAAAAAATGAAAGATCGTTTAATAAATGCCGCCAACATAAAGTAGACATGTTGCTAATGCTATTTAATATATAATTTATGTGGTATAACCACTTTCTGTATACGCAAAAAAGTTTCAAAGTTGGAAAAATGCAGTTTTTCACATTTTTTCACATTATTTGGTTTTTTTTCATAAAGATTCGTTATGAGTATCGACTCCAATTTACCAGAAATGTAAAGTACAATATGTCACGAGAAAACAATCTCAGAATCAGCCGGATAGGTAAAAGCATCCCAAAGTTATTAATGAATAAAGTGACACTGGTCATATTCATAAAATTTGTCTCTGTCATTAAGGCCATTTCAGGCTCTGTCCTTAAGGGGTTAAGGGCCTTTTACACTGGACGATTACCATGCAAAAAATAGTTAAATCATTCAAATTTAAGCAATAATCTACTGGTGTAAATGCGGCAATGATCCAACTACAAAGGAAAAATCACTTGTATGTCATTGATCGCATCTTTTAAACTGTTCATTTTTAATTGTTCTCAAGTCTTTCAGGGTAAACACTCATTGATCACAGTATATAGATACGAACGCAGTTATGAATATATACAAATGCTACAATGAATATATGAATATCTAAAATTGACCTGTCTGGATTGCTTTTAAGGTCCACAATTTTGGTGTTTTCTGTTTTTCTGAGTGAACAGTGTGTCAGCATTCTGATTTGCCATGGAAGTGGTAGAGCCCAGTTTATTCCATGCCTGTGCTATTTCCATAAATTCTCTGTTGATTATTCAAATCCATCGTGGCTGTGAATTGTCTGGAGCAGGGCTGGTCTGTATAGGAGTTCGACACCACCTTTTTTTCTTTTATTTATTCATTATTCCACAGACCCCATTTTTTCTTTGGGAGCATCCCGGAGCATCCTTAGCTAGCTTGCAGCTCCACCGTCTGATCACATTGGACTTCACCCAGTACCCCAGAATAGGGGTGATATGCATCAAACCCAAGGGGCTACAAGGTGAGCCTTGCATCATCTGTTTATATTTGTATTGGCATCGACGGTATCACACGAGGCGCCGCCTCCTGCCTTTCCTTTTTTATCTTCACTTGCTATTCAGTTTATTCCTAGTAGTCTCTATGCATTGGCCCAAATCATGAAATTTAGCTCTCAATTGAGTAGTGAGATTTTATCTAATTCCTGTTGGAAAAGATGAGAGAAGCAAGTTATCAATGTCTTGTCGCCAGAGTATTCTTGGTGTT
The DNA here is from genome assembly GCF_027789765.1 of Dendropsophus ebraccatus. Taxonomy (NCBI): domain Eukaryota; kingdom Metazoa; phylum Chordata; class Amphibia; order Anura; family Hylidae; genus Dendropsophus; species Dendropsophus ebraccatus. Next base: position 160,366,701 of record NC_091455.1, read on the forward strand.
CTTGGCCATATAGGACAGTCTCCGACAGAGGATTGGGAGAATAAAGTTGCCATGGCCTCATCAGTAGATGACTGTGTGGGGAGGATGCAGGGTCAAATAGGTCAGACAGAGAGGAAAGTTCAGAAAGCCAGGCGTAACTGGGACTGAGTCCTCTATAGGCAGAGAAAGGGGCGTGTAGCCAAAAGGGGTGTAGAGATGTCTCGTCTCAAGTATCTGATGTAGCAGCTTAAGTGGTGTTGGCTATAGAAGATGTAGTGTCCTATTTCCTATGTCTGCAACCCCCCCAAACATCTGTAGAGAGATGACAACGAATTCTGCCAGAGGCAATATGGAGCAAAAAAGAAATCACAGTTGGCAGATGTAAGCAGCTGAGGTGCCTAGGTGGAGAGGCACTGTGGTTAGGCACTACTAAGAGAGGTAGACGTTCAGGGTAAATATAATGCCTGTCTGATTACAGTAGTTATATATTGCAGCAAGAAGATTTCCAATACCAAGGGTGGTCAGTAGATGGCAGCAGAGGCTTAGAAATACATGCAAGTTGAGGTTTAATTGTATGGCGTCCTTCAGGTGGAATAATTGTATATTTCAGCAAGAAGATTTCCAATACCAAGGGTGGTCAGTAGATGGCAGCAGAGGCTTAGAAATACATGCAAGTTGAGGTTTAATTGTATGGCGTCCTTCAGGTGGAATAATTGTATATTTCAGCAAGAAGATTTCCAATACCAAGGGTGGTCAGTAGATGGCAGCAGAGGCTTAGAAATACATGCAAGTTGAGGTTTAATTGTATGGCGTCCTTCAGGTGGAATAATTGTATATTTCAGCAAGAAGATTTCCAATACCAAGGGTGGTCAGTAGATGGCAGCAGAGGATTAGAAATGTGGAAGCAACTTGAGTTTTGTTATCCTCCAGATGGGATAATTGTATAGTGTAGCAAAATAATCTCCAATCCTTCCGGCGATCAATAGATTGCATCAGTGGCTTTTTGAACTACAAGATGAACTACTACAAAGCAAAAAGATGGGCAAATATAGAGGCACACAATGTCTTCACAAGCTACTGTAGGAGACAATTAGGGATATAGGGATGTGAAGTGGGGCATTAAAAAGTACTTTTGATTGGTGAGAATTGGCAGAAAATGTCAGCAGGAGACCTACAAAACGTGACCTGCTCAGCCAATGGCTAGGCTCCATCCCCCTTCAGTGATTGGAGTGCTTTAGTTTATAGCCAATTACTTTTAGATTTTCCTTGGCTTTAAGGAAGAGACATTGAGTACTTAAAGCATTACTGTCATTTGAAATTAGAGATTTACAGTAAGTTCAGGATACAGCTTTAGGCTATATTCCCACACAGTATTTTTGCTCAGTATTTTACAAACAAAACCATAAGGGGATTTAAAACACAGGCTATGTTCACACACTGCTAAAAAATTTGTGGATGGCCACCATTTAATGGCAAACAGTTGCCGTTATTTTAAAACAAGCGCTGTTTTTTTTAAATAACAGCTATTATTTGCTTTTCTGTGTTTTCATTCCACTCCTGGTTTTGGTTGCAAAATACTTAGAAAAAATACTGTGTGGGAACATAGCCATAGGCTGTATCCATGTTTTCTATCTTCTCCAGCCTTCGTAAAACAAATGGCAAGCGTTTAGGGTCTCTTGAACCAGAAATAATAATCAGTAATAAAAGCACCCCAGAGTTCCTGATTTTGGTTACCTTGCCTCCACAAAAGTGAAACAAACATGATTAAAAGGTTCTATGTCCCGCAAACATGATAACAATAAAAACTGCTTATCTAATTAGAATCTAAGGAGAAGTCCTGCGAAAATGTTTATTAAAATGTTGTATTGCTCCCCAAAAGTTATACAAATTACCAATATACACATATTACAGGAAATACTTATAAAGTGCTTTTTTCCCTGCATTTACTACTGCATCAAGGCTTCACTTCCTGGATAAAATGGTGATGTCACGACCCGACTCCCAGAGCTGTGCGAGCTGTGGCTGCTGGAGAGGATGATGGCAGATGGATGCCCAGTGTCCCCCCAGTGCCCTGTGTCCCCCTGCCATCATCCTCTCCAGCAGCCACAGCCCGCACAGCTCTGGGAGTCGGGTCGTGACATCACCATTTTATCCAGGAAGTGCAGGGGGGGGGGGGGGGGGGGAAAGCACTTTATAAGAATTTCCAGTAATAAGTGTAGATTGGTAATTTGTATAACTTTTGTTACATTATATATATAAAAAAAATTTATACCAACAAAAACTAGAGATCAGGGCACACCGAAAAATTAATCCCATACAGCCCCATATGTGAAGAAATAAAAACCAATGTAAGAATCACAATAGAGCCATTTTAATCATAATTATTTGCAAAACAAAGTTTTACTGTTAAAAAAAAGTAAAACATTAGAAAAGCTATGAAAACATAGCTATCTTTGTATTCTGAATGATGTATAGAATAAAGATATCATGTCAGTTTTATCGTAAAGTGCATTCATTTTTTTAATTTCACTCCATAAATAATATTTTTGGGTTCTGTCATACATTTTATGCTTGTTCCTGAAAGAAACAAGCCCAAACATGGCCCTGTAGATGGAAAAATAATTCAGTTAGGTAAACTGCATGTTCATAACATCTCATTCTAGAGACTAACAATATGTTCGATACCTGTTAATATCTTCCTTCCCCTGAGTCCCCTGCTTTCTGCTCAAGACACAGAAAAACTATGTCTGAGGTGTTCTCTCTGCGCCACACTGAACTCCCTCCTCAAAGACAGGCTTGCTTACTGTGCACTCTGAGATGTCCAGAGGGTTAATCTGAGTTCAAGTTACAGGTGACCTTACTGTGTTTAACCCTCCCAGCATTACAATATGCAAAGACGGCATCTCTGAAGGGAGGAGAGAGTTCAGAGCAGGGCTGGAGAGAAATGCTCAGCTGTGTCTTGATCAGAAAGCAGGAGACTCAGAACTTGGGGAAGGAGACTGATAATTACCAGTACCGAGTCTCCAGGAGAGGGTATGTTCAAACATTTATTTTACCTAAATTATAACTAGAGATGAGCGAATTTGCCGAAGTTCGGGTTCGTATGAACCTGAACTCTCGGCGTCTGATTCCCGCTGTCTGCAGCCTCCGTGAACAGGGTGGATACAGCCTTACGTACCGCCCGGAAAACTGGGATACAGACTTTGGCATAGGCTGTATCCCAGTTTTCCAGGTGGTCCTTACACTGTATCCACCCTTTCCACGGAGGCTGCAGACAGCGGGAATCAATAGCCGATAGTTCAGGTTCATACGAATAAATGGAGCCGCGTCATACAGGGGAGGGAATTCTCTCCCACTGGGGGTGGCCCGGCCGGCCGGCCTCCAGTGCTTGAGCACCGTCCGGTTCCGGTGCTTAGAACGGCGCCGTGCACGGGAACCGGGCCTCGGTCTGAAAAACGGACAGGGGCACCAGCTTCCCCGTGCCGGCGCCGTTCGATCAATGGGTTCAGGTTAAAGAGGATGTACCTGGTGGTACATCCTCTTTAAGTTCTGGAAAATAGTTTAGTTGCTGTGGGTGTGGGGTCAAATGCTCACAACACCACTAAATGAATTCCTTGAGGGGTGCACTTTATAATATGAAGTCAGGGGTTCCCACTATACTGGTACCTTAGGGGGGTGTCCATATGCATTATGGAGCGCGAAAACCAGTCCAGCAAAATATGCACTGAAAATGCCCCTCTCTGCCCTTCCTAAGGCCTGCTGTGTGCCTAAACAGCAGGGGTCACATATAGGGTACTGCCATATTCTGCCAAAAACCAGGCAGGCAGGGGATGCAGAAAAAAGTATACTTGTTGTAAAAACAAAATCCATATTCTTTCTTGCTGGCAACTCCTCCCTGTGAGCATCGGCGTATAGGAGCCAGCAGTGTCACAGAGGGGCCTTCCCTGCGCGCTAATAGAATTTATTTATATACCTGAAAACAGTTGGGGGGGGGGCATATAAGAGCTTATTTAAAGCTTTAACTGGGATTTTTGTATGATGTTCCCTTTAAGAAAGGACATCAACCATTGGGCAAAATGTATGGATATGTTGTATCCAATTGCTTAGATAAAGCACATGCAAATTGGCAATAAATTAAAAAGTGAACATGGACATAATAGTTAGGGTAAGCGCAGTTCACAAAAAGGGAATGCTTGCAAAAGACACCTAAAACTTTATCAGCAGAGATCAGCAATTAAGCCCCAAAGTTTAAAAAAAATTTGGATTCAACCAACAAATATGAGATATATTCATGTACATGAGCAGGGGCTCCTTTCACAGCCTGTTCCTTTACTTACCTAGCAGAAAGCATACATTTTATGCCAGCTTCTCAGCACACATTCACTAGGTCTGATGGCCACTTGGAGGCAAATGACAAAGTTGTATGCATTACCACTTTAATGCAGGTTGGGTCACATGCTTATTGTATGAACCAGAGAGTGTTCATTGAGCAATGAGACATACAGCATATTCCTCCCGTTCAGTACATTGTTCCCTGTGGCACCCGAATGAAGTGTGTCATGGAAACTACACAGCAGAGCAAGGACTCCTGTCATTTTGTCAGGAGTCCCAATTCCTGAACAGTAAGCAGTGACATTCTATGCATCGCTGTTTACTGTTTTTTAGGCAGAAGGAGGTAAGTGACAATGCTGTGCGCATTAAACTTCACTCATCAGTAAAGCATATATTGTAAGAATGGACAAAGAATAATATAATTCTTATAGGAGTGAGTTATAATCCTCCAAGTATAGTGGAAGAATGAGAAAATCTTCTTATAAGACAAATAGATACGGCAGAGAAGCAGAGTGACGTCATTATTATGGGGGACTTTAACTACCCAAATATAAACTGGAAAGCTGAAACCTGCAGCTCCAGGAAGGGAAGCGGGTTTTTGGAAATAGTAAAAGATAATTACTAGAGATGAGCGAACCTCGAGCATGCTCGAGTCCATCCGAACCCGAGCGTTCGGTATTTGATTAGCGGTGGCTGCTGAAATTGGATAAAGCCCTAAGGCTATGTGGAAAACATGGATATAGTCATTGGCTGTATCCATGTTTTCCAGACAACCTTAGAGCTTTATCCAACTTCAGCAGCCACCGCTAATCAAATGCCGAACGCTCGGGTTCGGATAGACTCGAACCCGAACCCGGTTCGCTCATCTCTAATAATTACCTTTCACAACTAGTACAGGAACCAACAGGAGGGGGGGCACTCCTGGACCTAATCTTAACCAATAGGCCAGACAGAATATCAAAAATAGAGGTGGGGGGTCACCTAGGTAATAGTGACTATAACATAGTAAGTTTTCAATTATCCTTCAATAAAATTATTAGTAGAGGGGCTACAAAAACATTACATTTCAGGAAGGCTAATTTCCAAAAACTAAGAGAGGACCTTGGGGACATAGACTGGGACAATGCCTTCAGAAATAAAAGTACACAAGAGAAATGGGACATATTTAAGAGCATCCTGGGTAAATCGTGTGAACGACACATACCATATGGGAATAAACGTAGTAGAAATAAGAGAAATCCAATGTGGTTAACTTCAGCTGTAAGGGGTGCAATAAATGATAAGAAACAAGCATTCAGACTACTAAAACATTGAGCATTGAGCAACTATAGACAGAAGAATAGAATGTGTAAAAAGCAAATAAAAGAAGCAAAAATAGCAACAGAAAGAAGGATTGCCACAGAAAGTAAAACGAATCCCAAAATGTTCTTCACCTATATAAACAACAAAAGACTTAAAACTGAAAATGTTGGTCCCCTCAAAAATAATCTGGGTGTAATGGTGGAGGGGGGAAGAGGAAAAGGACAATCTATTAAATACATTCTTCTCTACTGTATTCACAGAGGAGAATCCCATAACAGAGGACATGACTAGGGATAATATAAATCCTCCCATAAATCTCACCTGCCTAACACAACAAGAAGTGGGAAGACGCCTTAAAAACATTAAAATCCATAAGTCACCAGGCCCAGAAGGTATCCATCCTAGAGTTTTGCAAGAATTAAATACTGTGTTAGACAGACCGTTATTCCTAATATTTAAAGATTCTATAACTACAGGGATTGTTCCACAGGACTGGCGCATAGCCAATGTGGTACCAATGTTCAAAAAGGGGTCAAAGAGTGATCCTGGAAACTACAGGCCCGTAAGTCTAACATCGATAGTAGGTAAAGTATTTGAGGGGTTTGTAAGAGATGCTATACTGGAGTATCTTAATGAAAATAATCTTATGACGCAGCACCAGCATGGATTTATGAGGGATCGGTCATGTCAGACTAATCTGATCGGCTTCTATGAAGAGGTAGGTTATAGACTGGACCGGGGGGAGGCTGTGGATGTTGTGTATCTGGACTTTTCAAAGGCATTTGATACTGTGCCGCATGAAAGGTTGGTCTACAAAATAAGGATGCTGGGACTTGGGGAAAGCGTATGCAAATGGGTAAGTAACTGGTTGTGTGATAGAAAACAGAGGGTGGTCATTGATGGAACATATTCAGATTGGGTTTTAGTTACTAGTGGGGTACCACAGGGGTCAGTGTTGGGTCCACTTTTTAATATTTTTATTAATGATCTTGTAGAGGGGCTACAGAGTAGAATCTCCATTTTTGCAGATGATACTAAACTGGGTAGAGTAATCAGCACAGAGGAGGATAATGTCATATTACAGAGGGATTTGGAGAAGCTAGAGGCTTGAAATGGCAAATGAAGTTTAATGTGGATAAATGTAAGGTTATGCACTTGGGACGTAGAAATAATAAGTACAGTTATGTGCTAAATAATAAAACACTGGGTAAAACTACTTCCGAAAAGGACCTGGGGGTATTGGTGGACAGTAAACTCAACTTTAGTGATCAGTGCCAGGCAGCAGCTTCCAAGGCTAATAAAATAATGGGATGCATCAAAAGAGGTATAGATGCTAAAGAGGAGAACATAGTTTTGCCTCTTTATAAATCACTGGTCAGACCACACATGGAATACTGTGTACAGTTTTGGGCACCGTTATATAAGAAGGACACAGCTGAACTGGAGCGGGTGCAGAGGAGGGCCACAAAGGTCTGATCTGATCACAATGTACAAATATATGAATGGACAGTACAGAGATCTTTGTAGTGGTCTTTTTACTTCTAGGTCTGTAACCATGACAAGGGGGCATCCTCTACGTCTAGAGGAAGGAAGATTTCATCATCAGCATCGACGCGGGTTCTTTACTGTATGAGCTGTAAGACTGTGGAACTCTCTGCCACATGATGTTGTCATGGCCGATTTATTAAAAAGGTTTAAGGGAGGCCTGGATGCTTTTCTTGAACAATATAATATTACAAGTTATGGGCATTAGATTTCCGGTTATACGTTGATCCAGGGATTGTTCTGGTCGCTATTGGAGTCGGGAGGGAGTTTTCTCCCTGTGGTGGGCAGGTTGTTGTCTGCCTCATAGGGGTTTCTGCCTTCCCTGGATCAACACAGTAGGATTTCCCTAGGTTGAACCTGATGGACTCTTGTCTTCTTTCAACCTTATTTACTATGTTACTACTATGTTACTATGGATGTGCACAAAATTAGTGATTTGTTTTATTTGTTACTGGATATTTACTACTGGTCACCTGCAGTACTTTTACCACAGAACTTAGTCCTCAGTATTACATTGCTGGTATATCTGGTATATGCAACAAATTGCCTTAGCCACTCCTTGCCTACCTTCTTTGAATAATGGTAAGCATGCTAGCTTAGTCATTGCCATTTACACTCGCTGGGCGCTCAGTGAAAAACAAAGTTTTTCCATAGTACTCTAGTGCAGGATACCAGTGAAACTGCGTAGAGGAGGAAGCACTCCTGTCAATTTGACAGAAGTCCCTGGTCTTCTACAGTAAGCAGTGGGGTGCTATGCGATGCTGCTTACAGTCTGGCCCAAGGATGTAAGTGGGGATGCTATCCATTGCCATCGAACTCCTTACACTCACTGGGCCAGGCACTCTGTAACTAACTTAGCAGGTATAGAGCCAAATCTGAATTCGCTCTTAAACCCAAGACAAATTTGGCATCTGATTTGAGAAAACCTACCTAAAGCTAAATTTAAAGATTCCCTTCAGTGAAAGGACTTGATATACATCTGTGGTGACCTCGGGAGGTGTTATGGCAGAGGTAAGGCCGGTCACTTGCTAGATGGTAGAGTGTGGCGCCACTACAGTGGTGGTTGGCCGAGACACAGCCGGCCGTTGATGCTATGCCGCAACGCCAGTGCCGGCTGGGCACACAGCCACGGAGGCACACCTGCTCCCAGTCCAAAGGGCCGACTGTACCCCGTTCCCCTTTGGACAATGACCTGCCGGGCTGCTGAGCGGTCCCTTGGGATGTTATGGTGGGCCGGAAGGGTGTAGTGACCCTCCCGGACTATCAGTACCACCACCCACAGAAAGGGGAAATATCCCAAAGAGTGTGTGTATACTGTGTTGGTGCGGGGCGAAGAATCACAGAGTCACTTTACCATAAATAATCTCTGGTTTACTCTGAAAGTTCTTTGGGTAGAGCAGAACATACAGCTGTGCATTGACAGGATATGTTACACTTGATAGAACACTTGATAATACACTTGACAATACAGGATCAAGATCTGTGATAGGATTATCGGTGTCGGGGACCCGTCCTAGAGGGTGACACAAGCCCCAAACCCTGTTATCTGGGATGAGCAAAATGCTGAGGGTTACCTGGGACACCCGCACTGTGAGATAGAGTTCCTAGGCTTTCGTAACTTTGCTCTATCTGGATCAGTCCCTAGCTTGTTTGCGGTCTGTGGATACTATCCTGCACTGTGAATCTCCTAGTCTACGGCGTGGGATGAGATCTCTGATGTGTCCTCTCCTGTGAGAGGTTTAACACTGCATAGTGTTTAGTAAAGTGCTTGAGGAGAAACTGACCCTGACTAAGACTCCGTACGAAGGCTGGGAGACCTGGCAGAGGGCCAGGGCCCAAGGGGACCACTGTAGAGAGCATTGTAGCTTGTATCCTTCCCCTACAGAGTCTGCATTAGAAGAAGTAAAGGAGAAAGACATAGGATAGAAGGAGTTACTTTCATAGGTTCATAGATCCACATGACACATAAACAAACAATAACCCTTTCCATACTTCAGCCGTGCAGCGACTAAGTGCATATATCTATAACAGCGACATCTAGTGGTGAAACTTTATCACTACTACATCATCACCGACTTACAATAAGTAAAGGCTTTTGCGAGGGATGTAACCAATAGTAACACCCGTGGCGGGACACCACGCATCCCCCCTGCCACTATTTCTACCAAGATGGATGGATTGTACTATATTACAGTAATAAGTATAATACATCCATAAAGCAGGATACTATCTTTTTATAAATGCATTATTATAACTAGGGTTTTGGCTGCCCCTTGATCTTGATGTTTATTTACCAGCTCATGTTTTCTCTTTCTCTTTGTTCTTTCGGTAATGTAATAACCAGTCAGACTGTAAGAAATGACGTGGGTCCCTGGTATAATGAGTGGATAGCATGCAATATTCACCAGAGCTCTGCATTGATCTGTCTCCTCTTCACTGTCTGTAAGCCAGAGAAATACAGGATATTATGTATGTAAACTAATTGTTAACAGTCAACTATAAGTCCTCACTGTATAACAGCAATTCTATAGTGATTATAAGGGCCGATGCTAGGAGCTAGTTTTATGAAACCTTTCCAAAATGGTATACCAGAGCAAAGGAGTCTGCGTAATCTCTGCAAGAGCCACAGTCTGGATGTTGAGCTTTCAAAGATTGCATACAGGCTTATATAATGTGTACAAAGGTGAAACGTGCTCATAATAGAGACTACCTGTGACCAGGCCCACAGAGAATGGGATTATGGGATTTTGAGGTATTATTTGTCTGTATACTGGTATTAATAGTAATATCACTCTTGGTCAGTAATGTTATGGTGGTCATTAATATGCTTTTGTATACTGGTGTTATTATAGCTGCTTTTTATAGATGTACAGTATAAAGTATGAGGTAAATAGATCCAGTATGAAATAGATATCTATCAGCTCACCGCCTACCTTGGATTGCACATATATGTATAATCCCAACATGAGGACAAAATTAGCTGCCACATTTTCGTGATTGCTTATTACCTATACTGCTTTTATATGGTTGGCAGAGATAGTAAGGTTAGATGGGCTATGCAGGAGTCCAAAAAATATGGCTACTTTCTTCAAAAAATTCTATTCATTTTTCACATTTTTCTTTATGTCAGACGTGTGGAAACAGACAAACAGACGAAAGTGTGAATCTACACCTAAAATGTGTTTTACAGTGGAGTGTAATGGGGCAATCATTCTTTGGCCCTGGGCCCCTTGGGTAGTAAGGAAGTTTGTAGAGGTTCGTGTTGTACTGCAGTTTCTTGCCAGCATTATGCCTCACTCACACTCCTTCTCTTGTTGGGACTGCACTTTGATTGTGCCCTTGATTTAGTTGTATTGCCCTTTAGTGCACCCCAATCAATAATAATGTAACTTAGTATACTACACTCAATAATAATGCCCCTTAATGCCAGGGGCACCCATGCTTTCCTCTCTGCCCACCGACAGAACCTCCCTGTTATCCTGAATCCCTCTCTGCCTCCCTTCATCCCTCTCTGCCTGCATACAGAACATCTCTGCCATCCTGAATACCATTCTGCCTCCCTGTAGAACCTCACTGCCACCCTGCATCCCTCTCTGCCCACCTACAGAGCCCCGTCACCTTGCAGCCCTCTCTGCCTCCCTGTATGCCTTGCCGCCTACCTACAGAACCTCCCTGCCACCCTACATCCTTCTTTGCCCATCTACAAACCCCCCATCACCCTGCATACCTCTCTGCCTCCCTGCCACCCTGCGGCCCTTTTCTGTCCCCCTACAGAGCCACCCTGCGCCTTCTTTCTCCTGCCGCGTCTATCCTTTAGAACAGGGGTGGGGAACCTTTTCCATGTCGAGGGCCGGTCGGGCATTAATAAAATCATTTGAGGGCCGCATACCGTGTGCGGCAGTTAGTAGCGTGGGTTTGCAGCACCCAGGGCAAGGCAAAGTATTGTTCCCCTAGTTCCCCTGCTATTGTAGTTAACCCCCCAGTGATGCCCCTTGTAGTCTAGTTAACCCCCAAGTCATGTCCCTGGTAGCCTAGTTAACCCCCCCAGTGATGCCTCTGGTAGGCCTAGTTAACCCCCATCAGTCAAGTCCCTGGTAGCCTAGTTAACCCCCATCAGTCATGTCCCAGGTGGCCTAGTTAACCCCCATCAAGCATGTCCCTGGTGGCCTAATTAACCCCCATCAGGCATGTCCCTGGTGGCCTAATTAACCCCCATCAGGCATGTCCCTGGTGGCCTAGTTAACCCCCATCAGGCATGTCCCAGGTGGCCTAGTTAACCCCCATCAGTCATGTCCCAGGTGGCCTAGTTAACCCCCAAATAAAAAAAATAAACATCCCACTCACCTTACCTCCGCTCCCACGCTGCCCATGTCCTCTTCTGTCCCAGGTCCTCTGTGCCGGTCTTCTCCTGCAGGCGGCGCGCGATGAAATGACGTCATCGTGCGTGGCCCGCAGGAGACTGAAGACACGAGCCGCTCTGCTGGGGAAGAAGCCGGCACAGACAGCATCCTCCTGTGTCCGGCAGCTGTCACAGACACCGGAGGATGCTGTGTATGCCGGCTCCTTCCTTCTCCAGAGCGGCGCGCATCACAGGGGAGCTGCGGGCTGCGGGCCGCATCGGGAGGTCTCAGTCGCCGGATGCGGCCCGCGGGCCGGAGGTTCCCCACCCCTGCTTTAGAAGCACTGACAATGTGTCCCTGCACAGAGCCCCTATTACCTTACATCTCCATCCCTCTCCTGTTTTACCCTTGCCACATTATGACAACCTTCAACAACCTTTACCCCACACACAGAAGACCCTCTTGCAGGAGGTATAGTGTATATTAAGTGTATATTATAATTAATTTCGATGTGTAGCAGTATAATATTAAGAGGGTTCAGTATGTTGCAGTATTATATTCAGAGGGTGCAGTATGTGGCAGCATTATATTCAGAGGGTGCAATATGTGGCAGTATTATATTTAGGATGTACAGTGTTTGGCAGTATTATATTTAGGAGGTACCGGGTTTGGCAGTATTCACAGGGGCAGTGTGTGGCACCATCATATTCACTGGGTGCAGTCTATGGCAGTATTATATTGAGATGGTGCAGTATCTGACAATATTGTATTTAGGAGGAGTCACTGATATCATTGTGTATAAGTAAATGTTGGGTCAGACTGGCACCCCTTTTTAGCACCCACCCTATACTACAGATTAGCCTCTATTAAATAATAAGTACACCCTACCTACTACCATGCCTCTTACTGAAATTAATAAGCTTAAAAAACAGAACAAGTTGTATAACTGACAGTAATGTCCTGTCTGGTCTGACATGGGGTGCGGAGAGACACAGCCACTCGCTGGGCAGTAGAGTTAATGGGGTCGCTGACTATTGTGCCTGTATGTCATTAATAGGAATTAGATCCACGCACGATACTCAGCAGGTGTTGTATAGTGGCCTTCACTCCTGTGTGCAGTTACGACTCTCAACACAGAGGAGCGTGTGTGTATGGTTATAGAGAATGGGGGTTCAGAGGGCCAATATAAATCTTTGCCCCGGGTACAGGAAAGGCTAGCTACGCCTCTGCTTAATGCAGTCCACACCGTACTGGTGCCACATGCAGTATTATTGTCCCCCCCTAAGTAATGATGTCCCCTTTAGTGACTCCACTCAGTACTGGTGCCACCACACAGTACCTTACTCAGTACAGGTAACACTTAGGGCCCTATTACACAGAGCCATTATCATGAAAATTATTGCTATGTAGTTTGAATTTAAAGGATAATTGTTTTGTGGAAATGCAGACAACGATCGAACAACCGAAAAATCGCTCAACGTTTGATTAGTGCTCACACCAAAATCATTGTTAATCGTTCGCTGTAATTCCGTATTTGTATACTAATCGTTCAGTGTAATTCCACATCCTTCCTTCATTTGCTGGGATGGGATGAAGTAACGATCGTAACTAACAACTATTGTTCTGTGTAATGGTGCGTTTACACAGACAGATTACAAGCCAAATCCAGGAACAGACTTTGAACAGGGAATGGGTCATAAAGAAAAAAATGAGATTTCTCTTCTTTTCAAATCCATTCCTGGCTTTGGCTTCCAAATTCTGTCAGATAAATCTGCCTGTGTAAACGCACCATCATATGGTGAACAATTTCAGGATAACCATAAACAATCTTGTTTATCTATAATCATTAAAAATAGCTTTGTCTAATAGGACCCTTAGTTCCCCCACTCAGTAAAAAAAACTCTTTAGTGCCTTCTACTTAGTTCTGGTGCCTCCCACCAGTTATGAAATGACACCGTCCTTAATACTACCTCTTATAATAATGATTTATCCTAAATAATAGTGTCAACCTTATTACCCCTACTTAGTAATAATGATCCCTCATTGCTTTCCTCTTATGGAGCGTTTACACCGAGACATTTATCTGACAGATCTTTGAAGCCAAAGCCAGGAACAGACTATATACAGAGAACAGTTCATAAGCGAAAGAGTGAGATTTCTCCTCTTTTCAAATCCATTCCTGGCTTTGGCTTAAAAAATCTGTCAGATAAATCTCTCTGTGTAAACGCACCATTAGTAATAATACCCCCCTTACTTATTGCCTCCACTTAGTAGTAAAGCCCCACCTCTAAAACAAATGTTACACTTCAAAATGCTCCAATCTTTAAAAAAAAAAAAACTTTACTGCAAAGAAAAATCTAAATAATTAAAATAATTAGTATTGACATGAGGAAACGTTCACACTACTAAAATAGTTATTTATGTTGAATGCTAAAAAATAAATTCCATGGGATATACACATGTTTACTGGGAGATAATTGGTAATGTTTCAGAATCCCAGTATACAGGTAGCTGGTAGCATCAGGGAATAGCCGCATATAAATAATGTATCTGCTGCAGTTCAGTGCTTGCTTGATTTGCAGTCTTATGGATGTGTTCTTCTGATAAGGTGTTGAGAACTAACTTGTCGATATGCCTGTTTAACATATTGTGGAGGTTGCATCTTATACTAGGTCTTCCATTTGCATATTATACAAGTTGCATGATATAAACGGAGTTTAGCATATTGCAGAGCTTGCATTTTACACTAGGTCTTCCATTTGCATAATATACTAGTTAATTTATATAAACTTTCTATCAACCACAAAACAATGCATCTACAGTATATGAGAGCTGAATATGATCCAGCTGTAAGAGTAAATCCCGATTACATAACAATTGTTTTCGCTCATGTGACTTGCAATGAGCAAATGGCAATCTACTGACACACAGTCTTTTTTTTTAACCTGTATCAGCTTAAATCTCCAGACTCCACATTAAAGGGAACAGCTAAGCCCTTTCAAATTGCTGGTTTTAATTACACAGATTTAAAACACTTACAGTAAAACTCAAAAGCTATTCCTGTACAAATTTATAGCATTTCCCAAAGGCTGGCCATTCGTCTGTCAGTCAGCTTGATGCTTCAGTTTCCAATATGTAACCAGAAGCAAGGTGTACACAAAGCAGATGGAAGTCACAAAGTGACACACAATAAAGGCAGCAGCTAGATTTACAATGTGATTGTTGAAATTTCCAGGTAGATGGCAGATACTCTTCCTTCAGGTCTGACTCACAGGCTTATGGCCTTAGTGACTCATTATGAGTCATCATACATACTGGAAGCTCAACACCCTGCCATGGTTCCTTCCCGCTCCACTACATATTGACAAGAGGTTTCCCTGCTGCTTATTGTGAATGACATCTTAGGTTCATAAAATAATCACTCCAAAGGAGAGAATTAGTTCTCTTACTGACGCATCGGATAATAATGCAGTTTAGCCTGCAGACCATAGAATACCACCAACAATATAAGCCATTTACCAATGGAAAGGAATAATGGTAGGCATAGATCTAAAGATCTTTAGTAAAGACCTATGATCTGTGTATCTGACCTATGTATACGGTTATGTTAACACTTTGGACACTCATTTTAGTCATTGGAAAAAAAAAATTCATGAAAAGCCACCAGAAAAAAAATAATCTTTTTGCATAAAAAACTTATTTTTTTCTATAAACAGACTAAAAGAGCACCATTGTACCTGTTCAATACAACAGTTCGATACAATTATTTAAAGAAATGAAGCTTTTACCCATTTTTTGAGACACAAAAACACAGATTAGGAGTAAGAACGTTCTTTGACGCCAACAGCGGTCAGAGCTCAGACTTAATTTTACAAGAGAACATTAACTAAAGCTGAGTTCTAATTGGTTTCTATGGGCAAGGAAAATACTGTTTGATAAATCTCCCTTACAAAGTTGTAAAGGGAGATTTTATATTAAGAAAAAATGAAAAGGGTTTTCCAGGTTTAGAAAAACACTGCTGTTTTTTTCGTTTGTTTTTTCAGTGAACATTTCTGTGTGTGATATTACAACTGTGTTCCATTATCTTCAAGCTGCAATACCAAACAGAAACTGTGGACAAGTGTGGTGCTGTTTCTGGTGGAAAGCGGTAATGCTTTTCTGTTCCTGGACAAACCCACAAAGCAAGGTTAACCCAAAAAGTTATTAAATCAGATGTGTATCATATACTTATGTACATTATAAAAAAAAAAGAGAAAATTGGCTGTTTTTAAGTAAAATTTAAACTTGCTTAAAAAACTTGCATTCCTGTACAGTTTTCTATCCACAATGATCTGACCCCTTTCTGTTTTACCTACATTATAATATCTTAGTGCTTTGGGGGTTAGTTATAGTAAAAAAATATAAAAAGAGTCTTAGCTTATACATCAATAAACCTGCAGTCAGGCTCAACTTTAGGCTATGCTCACACATAGTATTTCCATCAGTCTTTTGGTCAGTCTCTTTGTCTTTTTCAACTGTAAAAATCTTTCCATTATAATTTTGCCTTGTCAGTTCCACTCCAGCTTTTGGTTAAAAAAAAATGACTAAAAGACTGACAGAAATACCATGTGTAAACAACATAGCCTTGAAGTGATGTTATCACCCCCCATTGATACAAAAATATCAAATCTTTATTAAAGGACAACTCCGGCGGGACAGGAAAAAAAAAACAACACAGACACACACACAGATCACCATCCCTCGCCGCCCAAGACTCCGTCACCTCCGGCCCCAGTCTTTAGAACTCCCTCACTTCCGGGTCTGTGTGAAGTGAATGGGAGAGAAAAGGCTGCTGGTGCGCATGTGCACCAGCAGCCTTTTCATTGGCTGGAGCGCATCACATGGCTTCCAGCAAGCTCAGCCAATCAGGGCTGAGCAAGCTGGGAGCCATGTGGTGCGGTCCAGCCAATGAAAAGGCTGCTGGTGCGCAAGTGCACCAGCAGCCTTTTCATGTCCCATTCACTTCAGCAGAAGACGCCAAAGAGGATGAAGACCAGGCCCGCCCCTTGCTGTGAAGACATCGTCACAAAATGGAGCCCAGGAGAAGAGGACGGGGTCAACCGTAATCGGGTAATTGGGGGTCGGAAAGGGGGGATCAGAGCCAGATAGGTTATTTAGACACATTACAAAGTTATATATATTTGTTAAATAAGCTAAAAAAAAAACTCCGGAGTTGCCCTTTAACATGATATAGGGAAAACTACCAAAACATGATTTAAAACCGTTAAAAACCATTACAACAATAGAACAGAATAGAATAGAACATGTATTGTATGCATGATCGTAGGGCCTTCAATGCAGGACAATTTGGGGAAGCCAACATATAGTTATGACAGATGCCACTTCGTGTTCATGGTAAAAAGAATAAAAAATCCAGTACCATGTGGTATACTTTTTCACAGGATCCAGCTCAAAGGAATGGCATGAATTTCTGCACTATTCCATCCAACAAATCCTACTGCATGCTTCTAACGTGCTGATTGTTTTCCTTAAAACCAAAATCACAGGCAGGAGGAACATGGACACATAAAGCAACATAAAAGTGAATACCAGGAGGCAATATAAAACTTGTGAACAAGGCCGGCCTTTGGGGTGAGTGACCTGGTCACACAGGGCGCATATCTCCTGGTAAGTTAGGGGGTGCCCCGACCTCCTGCAGTGGCTAAGTGGACAGTGCGGACAGCCACCGTGCTATTCACTTAGCCACTACAGAGGGCTGGTGCTTGGTGCCCCAAGACCTGCTCTGACAGAGAAAGAGCCTTTGGCTCCCCCCCCATCAGTCACTCTTGTGGCCTGCAGTCACAAGAGGCCACGCTCTCTGAGTTTCTGGCGACCGAGTGATGTCACACGAGCGCCGTCTGACGAGCAGAGGAGACACGTGGCCAGGAGCCAGGTGTCTGGGTTTTTTGGGTTTTTTTTTTGCGTGTGTTTGTGTGTGCCTACATGGGGGAAGGGGGGCAATCTACCTACAACTAACTACCTGCTTATTGGGGGGATGTGGGGTCTTTATTACCAGGCACAGGGATTTGCACTTGTCTTCACCAACTTATCTTCATGTGTAAAAGGAAGCTAGATGTACAGAAGGCTCAAGAAGCCGCTCTTGCTCTGACAATCGAGTGATGTTTATGTGGGCTTGTCCATTATATGGCGGTACAGAGCTGCCTGACTACTATTTGGAGGCATGTACTGGGCATACTGCTTGTATGGGGGGCACAGAGCTGCCTGGTTACTATTTGGAGGCATGTACTGTGCATACTGCTTGTATGGGGGCACAGAGCTGCCAGGTTACTATTTGGAGGCATGTACTGTGCATACTGCTTGTATGGGGGCACAGAGCTGCCAGGTTACTATTTGGAGGCATGTACTGGGCATACTGCTTGTATGGGGGCACAGAGCTGCCTGGTAACTATTTGGAGGCATGTATTGGGCATACTGCTTATAGGGGCGCACAGAGCTGCCTGGTTACTATTTGGAGGCATGTATTGGGCATACTGCTTATAGGGGGGCACAGAGCTGCCTGGTTACTATTTGGAGGCATGTACTGTGCATACTGCTTGTATGGGGGCACAGAGCTGCATAGTCAGGGGCGGTCTTGGCATTTCTGGGGCCCCAAGCGAAGTTATGTCTGGGCCCCCCCCCCTCGACATGCGCTCCACAACAATAGACCGCTGTGTTTTGCCCCCAGTAGTATATACCCCTTGTGCGCTACCGCCAGTAGTGTATACCCCTTGTGAGCTGCCCCCAATAGTATATACCCCTTGTGTCCGGCCCCCAGTATTATATACCCCTTGTGTGCTTCCCACAGTAGTATATAGATCTTTGTGTGTTCCCCCAGTTATATATAGCCCACCATGTGCTCCCCCAGAAGTATATAGACCTCCTGTGTGCTGCCCCAGTTGTATATAGAACACCTGTGTGCTGCCCCCAGTCGTATATACCCACTGTGTGTTGCCCCCAGTTGTATATAACCCCTGTGTGCTCCCCCACTAGTATATAGCCCCTCCTGTGTGCTCCCTCAGTGGTATTTAGCCCCCCTGTGTGCTCCCCCACTTGTATATAGACCTCCTGTGTGCCCCCCACTTGGATATAGACCCCTGTGTGCTCCTCCAGTAGTATATAAACCCCTTGTGTGGTTCCCCCAGTAGTATATAGACCCCTTGTGTGCCCCACCAGTATTATATAGACTCCTGTGTGCTCTTCCAGTAGTATATAGACTCCTGTGTGCTCCTCCAGCAGTGTATAGACCCCTTGTGTGCTGCCCCCAGTAGTATACAGACCCCTGTGTGCTCCCCCAGTTACATATAGATCCCCTGTGTGCTGCCCCCAGCAGTATATAGACCCCCTGTGTGCCTCACCAGTAGTATATAGACCCCCTGTATATTTCCCCAGTAGTATATAGACCCCCTGTGTGCCCCACCAGTAGTATATAGACCCCTGTGTGCTCCCCCAGTAGTATATAGACCCCCTGTGTGCCTTCCACTTGAATATAGACCTCCTGTGTGCTCCCCCAGTTGTATATAGACCCCATTCTGCTACCCCAAGTAGTATATAGACCCCCTGTGTGCTGCCCCCAGTAGTATATAGACCCCCTGTGTGCTGCCCCCAGTAGTATATAGACCCCCTGTGTGCTGCCCCCAGTAGTATATAGACCCCCTGTGTGCTGCCCCTAGTAGTGTATGGACCCCTCTGTGAAGCCCCAGTAGTCTATAGCCCCCCTGTGTGCTCCCCTAGTTATATATAGCCCCCCTGTGTGCTCCCCCTGTTATATAGCCCCCCTGTGTGCTCCCCCTGTTATATAGACCCCCCTGTGTGCTCCCCCATTTATATATTCCCCCGCTGTGCTCTCCCCCATTTATATATTCCCCCGCTGTGCTCCCCCTTCCATATAGTATATAACACAATAAAACAAACACTTATACTCACCTGGGTCCAGGCGTCTCCTCTTCTCTTCACTCTTGTGGCTGCAGGAAGGGTTTTCCCTGCGATCACAAGAGGCTGCCCTCCCCTTGTTCTGGCGATGATGCTCCAGTGATGTCACTGGAGCGCCGACACCACAAGGACAAAGTGGCCACTTGTGACCGCAGGGAAAACACTTTCTGTGGCCACAAGAGTGACTGACAGGAAGGGAGCCAATGGCTCCCGCCCTGTAAGTGCTGCTGCTGCATGTAACTATGAGTGCTCATTACGTGTGCTCATAGTTACAGTTCAGATTGCAGCAGCGATCGGGGCAGCGGCCGTGTCCAGCCGTCTTGAGCACAAGAGCAGGACGTGGGGGCCCCCCTGAATGTTGGTCGATCGCTTGGGATGCTTGCTGCCAAAGACCGCTACTGTGCATAGTTACTATTTGGAGGCATGTACTGTGCATACTGCTTGTATGGGGGCACAGAGCTGCCTGGTTACTATTTGGAGGCATGTACTGTGCATACTGCTTGTATGGGGGCACAGAGCTGCCTGGTTACTATTTGGAGGCATGTACTGTACATACTGCTTGTATGGGGGCACAGAGCTGCATAGTTACTATTTGGAGGCATGTACTGTGAATACTGCTCATATGGGGGAACAGAGGGGGCCTGACTACTATTTGGGCATACTACTTATATGGGGGCACACAGGGGGCCTGTTACTGTGTGAAGCAATACAGATGAGTATTTGTATAAAGGGGAGGATGATGCTGCAGCAGTGAGGAGGAGAATCTGCGGAGCCAAGGCGTCACCAGGAAAAGTCTTCACTAGTCTAAACTAGTCTAGTCTTCTAGTCTAAACTAGAAGAAAAGAAGACGCCCCCTGTAAGTCTTATATTGTATGTATTGTCTTATCTTAATGTATTATTATTTTTTAGTTGTATGTGGTATCACAATTTGGCTTTATTCACGTCAATGGAACTGGGTTGCAATACCACCCACAACCTGAAGACTGGGATGGAGCTGTTAGTAAAAGATAGTAGCTATGTTTAAAAAAAAAAAAAAAATCCTAGATAACCCCTTTAATAGGCTTGTCTAAGGGTCAATTTACACAGAAAGATTATCTGCCAAAGATTTGAGGCCAAACCAGGAATGGATTTGAAAAAAGGAGAAATCTCAGTCTTTCCTTTATGACCTGATCTCTGTTTATAGTCTGTTGTTTATAGAATGTTTCGAACTAGGTGCCATCTACACTAAGGCCGGCACTGTTTGTGAAACTAAACTGATAATACAACAGCCAGCCTAGGGTGTCTTAGTGGGGATGCCCTCTCCAAGCACCTCCAACCACCTCTGGGATTTATCTAAGCCAGTCATATCAAACTCTGGCCTGCGGTGCCATCAGTTTTGGCCCACCAGGCAAATCAGAGTTTTAATTACATCTGGCCCGCCATGGCTACTATATAAGAGACTATTGGGGAGGGCTGGCTACTATATGAGACTATTGGGGAGGGCTGGCTACTATATGAGACTATTGGAAAGGGCTGGCTACTATATGAGACTATTGGGGAGGGCTGGCTACTCTATGAGATTGTTGGGAAGGGCTGGCTACTATATGAGACTATAGGAGAGGGCTGGCTGCTATATAAGACACTATGGTGGAGGACTGGTTACTATAAAAGAGACAATTGGGGAGGGCTGACTACTATATGAGACTATTGGGGGGGCTGGCTACTATATGAGACTATTTGGGAGGGCTGGCTACTATATGAGACTATTTGGGAGGGCTGGCTACTATATGAGACTATTGGGGAGAGCTGGCTACTATATGGGAAACTTGGGGGTCTGGCTACTATTTGGGCACTATTGCAAGGGTTCGCTCATATGTGGGGCAATTTTTGGGGATTGGCAATTATATGGGTTGGGATGTAATCATGTCATAGCAATTTATCATGTCATTTATCATAGTGCACGGGGCTGGGAGACGCACACCACTGACAGTGCCAAGAACACTACACGCTGCTCTGACAGTGTAGAGCGGCATTCGCGCTTCAAGAATTTTCAAGGTTTGCCCGCGACTTTGTCCAATTTTTTAATTTTGGCCCACTGTGTATTTTAGTTTGACAACCCTGACAGTAAGAAATATATCAACATAAAAAGGAAGAGTAGGAAAGGACTAGGAGGAAATGAAAAAAGGGTGGATGGCGGAGTCCACCTTAGCACTGAATGGGGTCTATGGGATAGGCGAAGAGTCAAGCGGGAGCGTGCGTGTGTTATCCGCGAGAATTCTGTAGTGTGCACATACCCTATACTTGCAATCTTCCTCCCCTAGCAGTGATATGTTAAAATTCTGTCTGCAAATTTGTGACTTTCACTCTTTCTGTTCTGTTTACTGTGTTACCTCTGAAACTATATATAGTAAAATTCAGGTTAATATTTTGTGTCATACAGTGGACAATTTTACCATGGGACTGAAAATTTATTTTTCATTTCTTGAGAACCTGCAGCACTGATTCCAGAACAAGATTTTTCTGGCAGTAATTCCCTTGTAAGCGTTGCTATATGTAAAGTCTATTCTAAGATACTGTGTTTAGCAGTGTCACATGCTATTATTAGCTAACGCATGTAACAGACATATGAACCCTTAGCAAATGTATGCCTATTACGGTATCTTCCTCCTCTTATATTACTCACTTAGAACATTCAGTACGAAAGTCCAAAAATACAGAACCACTGTGCCAGCTTCCCTGCTACGAAGTCAAGGAAAGGGTTGGTGTGTAATGTGCCACCTGTGCCATGATGCACCAGGTACACACATTTCTGAATTATTACCCAGTTATGTGCAATTTGCTTTTTAAGGCTATGTTCACACTATGTAAGTTCCTCAGAAATCACGGCTGTTGTTACAATGACCGTGAATCCTGTGGTACTTACGTAGTGCTGCAGGCTGAAGGAATCCTGGCTGGAGTGTATACACATAGGGGGGATTTACGAACGGTATGCCAGAGGGGTACGCCAGGGAGAAGGTACAGATTCGCCCCTTCTCCCTGGCGTATGCCTCCCGTGAGCCCCCCTGGCCAGATGGGCAGGCTGGCGGAGCTGGCGGGGGCGTGATGAGGCGAGGAGGAGGCGTGGCCTCCTCCCGCACCTCATTTATCATGATTTACACCTGCTCGCAGGCGCAAATCATGACGCAAATCTACACCTGCTGGAAGCAGGTGTAAATTTGGTACGCCAGGCGCAGATTCGCTAAATGGCGTATGCCTCTTAGTGAATCCTGCCACAAAAAGGGGGCTGAGCTTAATATAAGACCGGCATACTTCTACGCTGGTCTTCATATATCCCCCTCTAGTATACACTCTGTCTGGGAAACCTAGCGGCGCCGTAGAAAACTGACGTCAGTGTCAGTGCACACTAGCGGCATCAGAACTCTGCAGCGCTAATGAACACGTATCGGCCGGGATGATCTTTCCTGAGACTGGCCGGTCTCATACTATCATACTACATGTGAACATAGCCTAAGTCTGTTATTTTTTTGTTTCTTACTTGTACACTACATGGATAATAGTTGAGGGCCACACCTGAATTCAATCAATTCCATTGCCACTGATGCATTAAATCTATCACCTATCCATCCATGCAGTCTGCCTTTACGAACATTTTTAAAAAAGTGGGTTACACTAAAGATATCCTATTACAGTATGGTGCTGTAATAGGATGCCACTGCTGAAAACGAATGTACCAGCGGTACATTGCTTTTCTGTTTTTACCATGGGGATGGCGGTGCCGCAGTCTTTTTTTTTTAACCATGCACGACGCTGGTCTATTACCGAGGCTCGGCCTGAAGCACTGCCCCCAGTGGGAGGAAACCCCCTCATAACGCGGCTGTATTAGAATCAGCCGCGTCACAGAGGGAAAGGGGTTTCCTCCCACTGGGGATGGGCTGGCCATCCTCTAGTGCTTCGGACCGGGCAGGTGCTCAGTGAGAGACTGGTGCCATGCGCGGGAATCGGGCCATGGTAAATTAAAAAAAGGACTGCAGAACCCGCATACCGTGCCGGCGCAGGTCTATTCATGGTAAAAACAGAAAAGCGATGTGCCACTGGTACTTCTGCTTGAAACAAGTTAGGTCATTGTGACTATTATTGTTAAAGAGTGGAACATAATTTAGGAGCAGAGCACAGCAACTCAGCCATGAAGTGGAGACCACATAAATTAAAATTCTATTCAGTGTAGTAGCAATACCGATATTAAACATCTCCTCCACTGGACAGTTCCTGACACAGACAGAGGTGGCAGCAGAGAACACTTTGTCAGACTGCAAAGAATACACCACTTTCTGCAGGGCATATAGCAGCTGATAAGTACTGGAAAAATTGAGTTTTAAATACAAGTCATTTAAAGCTCTGTATAACTTTTTGATACTAGTTGATTTAAAAAAAAATTCTTGTGAGTACCCATTTAATGCCAGTTTTTATACCCAGAACCACTTTGGCTAGGCTGATAAGCATGACTCTCTGTCTTATGGCAGTGATCTGTGGTCCAAAGTCAATCAACCTTTAAAATCCCAATTTTGGGTGTCCAATTGGATGCCCATTTCTGTTTAAGCATGTTTTAGGCTTATACTACATTTATCTCAGGGCATTTTGGTTCAAAGTCTTGGCCGTTCAGCCAATCACTGACTTAAGCGGGACAGTGCTTCAGTCTGACCCAGAGTCTCCTACTAGACAAAGCTATTTTTATCGGGATTGCTTATTGTTAACCTGAAATCATTTGCCATATTACATAGAACGATAGTCGTTAGTTACGATCATTACTGCAATCGTTTACTCCATCTGATCCCAGCAAACGATGTGGAATTACACTGAATGATAAGTGAATGAATGTGGAATGAATGGGAAAATCTCCACACTGCACACACAGGTAACATAATTAGCTGCAGCTGCCCAGCAGTAAATAGCAGTTGGGAGCCTTAGCAACCAATAGGATTACTACATTCATTTTCACAGGGAGCTGTGGTTGCTAGGGCGGCTGCCTCACAACATCCACAGAAATAACTGGTAGACCCCCTACTTCATCTATACAGTACATGTATACAGGGCAGTATTACCAGCTGCTTCTGCCCTAAGCGCTAAACCTGAGGACGCCCGATCTTCACTCACTAATTAGCATCATGATATATTGGTAGGTAATAGCTCCAAAGGTCACATTAAACGCCACCATAACAGACCTGACCAATACCGCCATACCAGACCTGACCAATACCACCATACTGTAACTGGATAACACTGCCATACCAGACCTGACCAATACCGCCACACTGTGACTGGATAACACCGCCATACTAGACCTGACCAATACCGCCACACTGTGACTTGATAACACTGCCATACCAGACCTGAACAATACCGCCACACTGTGACTGGATAACACTGCCATACAAGACCTGACCAATACCCCCACACTGTGACTGGATAACACCGCCATACCAGACCTGACCAATACGGCCACACTGTGTTTGGATAACACTGCCATACCAGACCTGACCAATACCGCCATACTGTGACTGGATAACACTGCCATACAAGACCTGACCAATACCCCCACACTGTGACTGGATAACACCGCCATACCAGACCTGACCAATACGGCCACACTGTGACTGGATAACACCGCCATACCAGACCTGACCAATACGGCCACACTGTGTTTGGATAACACTGCCATACCAGACCTGACTAATACCGCCATACTGTGAATGGATAACACTGTCATACCAGACCTGATCAATACCGCCATAATGTGACTGGATAACACCGCCATACCAGACCTGACCAATATCGAAACACTGTGACTGGATAACACTGCCATACCGGACCTGACCAATACCGCCATATTGTGACTGGATAACACCGCCACACCAGACCTTACCAATACCGCCATACTGTGACTGGATAACACCGCTATACCAGACCTGACCAATACCACCATACTGTGACTGGATGACACAGCCATACTAGACCTGACCAATACCAGCATACCGTGACTGGATAACACTGCCACACCAGACCTGACCAATACCGCCACACTGTGACTGGATAACACTGCCATACCAGACCTGACCAATACTGCAACACTGTGACTGGATAACACCGCCATACCAGACCTGACCAATACCGCCATAATGTGACTGGATAACACTGCCATACCAGACCTGACCAATACTGACACACTGTGACTGGATAACACCGCCATACCAGACGTGACCAATACCACCATACTGTGACTGGATAACACCGCCATACCAGACCTGACTAATACCGCCATACTGTGAATGGATAAAACTGTCATACCAGACCTGATCAATACCGCCATAATGTGACTGGATAACACCGCCATACCAGACCTGACCAATACCGCCATACTGTGACTGGACAACACCGCCACACCAGACCTGACCAATACCGCCACACTGTGACTGGATAACACTGCCATACCAGACCTGACCAATACCACCATACTGTGACTGGATAACACCGCTATACCAGACCTGACCAATACCACCATACTGTGACTGGATGACACAGCCACACCAGACCTGACCAATACTACCATACCCCCCTTCAAAAAGACACTAGATTTTCTGGCAAGTCTGAACAGGAGGTGGAAGACTAGAAAAATAAAAAAAATAAAAAGTTGTTTCCTTCCCCTTGCTCCCTGGTGCTTCCCCCATGCAAGGTGCTGCCCTAGGCAGACCACGAGTGCCTAATGGTAAATACGACCCTGCAGGTATACAGGACACTACAGGTATACAGGACCCCAAAACTATACACTACAGGTGCACAGGACCTCCACCAACTATATACTGCAGGTATACAGGACCCCAAACTATACACTACATGTATACAGGAACTCCACCAACTCTATGCTACAGGTATACAGGACCCAAAACTATACACTACAGGTATACAGGAACTCCCCCAACTCTATACTACAGATATACAGGACCCCAAAACTATACACTACAGGTATACAGGAACTCCACCAACTCTATACTACAGGTATACAGGACCCCAAACTATACACTACAGGTATACAGGACCCCCGAACTATAACTACAGAACACTACAGGTATACAGGACCCCAAAACTATACACTACAGGTATACAGGACCTCCACTAACTATACACTACAGGTATACAGGACCCCAAAAGTATACACTACAGGTATACAGGACCCCAAACTATACACTACAGGTATACAGGAACCCAAAACTATACACTACAGGTACACAGCACCCCCACCAACTCTATACTACAGGTATACAGGACCCCAAACTATACACTACAGGTATACAGGACCCCAAAACTATACACTACAGGTATACAGAAACTCCACCAACTATATACTACAGGTATACAGGACCCTTAAACTATATACTACAGGTATACAGGACCCCAAAACTCTATACTACAGGTATACAGCACCTCCCCCAACTCTATACTACAGGTATACAGGACCCCAAACTATACACTACAGGTATACAGGACCCCAAAACTATACACTATAGGTATACGGGACCTCCACCAACTATACACTACAGGTATACGGGACCCCAAAACTATACACTACAGGTATACAGGACCTCCATCAACTATATACTAAAGGTATACAGCACCCCCACCAACTCTTTACTACAGGTTTAAAGGATCCCAAACTATACACTACAGGTATACAGGACCTCCATAAACTATATACTACAGGTATACAGAATCTCCACCAACTTTATACTACAGGTATACAGGACCCCCAAACTTTACACTACAGGTATACAAGACCTCTACCAACTATAAACTACAAGTACACAGGCCCCAAAACTATACACTACAGGTATACAGGACCTCTGAACTATATAGTACAGGTATACAAGACCTCCACCAACTATACACTACAGGTATCCAGGACCCTCAAACAATAAAATACAGGTATAGAAGACCTCCACCAACTATACATTACAGGTATACAGCACCTTCACCAACTATATATTACAGGTATACAGGACCCCCAACTATACAGTACAGGTATACAGGACCTCTACCAGCTATACACTGCATGTATACAGTACTTCCCAAACTATACAGTACAGGTATACAGCCCCCCCCATTAAACACTACTGGTATACAGGACCTCCCTCAACTATACACTACAGGTATATAGCCCCCCCAACTACACACTACAGGTATACAAGACCCCCTCAACTATACACTACAGGTATACAGCCCCCCCCCCACTATACACTACAGGTATACAGGACAGATTTTTGAAGTTTTTAGTTTATTTCTAATGTGCATAAGCTACAATTTACATAAACAGTGCAGAACTGTCAGGTATATAGGGGCATATAGGGTTACTGGCGATTTCCCCTTAAACAAAAAAAACCAAAGACATAGATTGGCCTCCTGGGCACCTTAGAATAAATCTGACACTTTATACCCGGACAGCGCCGGGTACATTTTCTAGTATAATGATAATTCACACGATAATTGTCCTGTGTAAAAGGGCCCTAAATCAGAGATGGAGTAATGGAGTGACCTTCCTGGCCAGAAGACACAGGTCCTGCATGGGTACAGGACTTAGGTGTAATCAGTATGTGATCGTCACAATTCCAACTATCAGGTACCAGTGGGAAAAATTATTACCCTACTCTCATGAGATGTTGAAAAAACTGGGATTTTTACATTGACAAATTATTGGGGAAAGATGTTCATACAAATGTTCATATGCCCTTGAATGGTACCTGTCACAATGTGATGTCACATGTTTTACACGGTTCCTCGGCTCCAACCCCACCCTGCCAAACCATTATGCCTCCTGCCACAAGAGGCCACTCCCCCAGTGGTCGCAGAGCAGGAAGAGGAGACGTCAGAAGACTGCAAGCGATGCAGCCAGGTAAGGGGGGCTTTCAGAGAGCCCTCTTTCAGATATAGATGTTGGGAGTAGCAATGAGCGAACCTGCCGAATATTCGGGTTTAGCCAAATCTAAACGCTCAGGATTTCATTTCCGGTGGATGGAGAAGTTGAATGCAGCCCTAAGGCGGCTAGGAAAGCATGGATAAAGCCTATGGTTGCTATTGCTGTATCCATGTTTTTCAGGTTTAGAGAGGTTGGGTTTGGCTGAACCCGAACGTTTGCCAGGTCTGCTCATCATTACTCCCAAAATATATATCGCAAAGAAGGTTCAGACTCGATGTTAAAGGGGTTGTCCAGCGAAAAACATTTTCCTTCAAATCAACTGGTATCAAAAAGTTATATAGATTTCTAATTTACTTCTATTAAAAAAATTCAAGTCTTCCTATATTTATTAGCTCCTGTATGTCATGCAGGAAGTGTTGTTTTATTTTCAGTTTGACACAGTACTCTCTGCCAACATCTCTGGCCGAGCTCGGTTTTCTATGAATCCCTATAGAAAACCTCTCCTGCTCTGGCCAGTTCCTGTCTCGACCAGAGATGTCAGCAGAGAGCAGTGTGTCAGACTGAAAATAAAACATTTCCTGCATGACATTTAGTAGCTAATAAGTATGGGAAGACTTGAGATTTTTTTAATAGAAGTAAATTACAAATCTATATAACTTTTTGATACCAGTTTATTTGAAAGAAAAAGATTTTCGCTGGACAACCCCTTCAACATGCTCCATTGTTCCTTCAACATCAGTATTGTCTTGGATAAAAGGCCACTAGGTGGCACTCATCAGCTGAAGTCATTTCAAAGCACGGTCTCTAAGTTAAATATTGCAGCGACAGAAAACAGCTTCTTAGTGTTCTCTGTGTTTAAGGTTTGTAAATGATGACCGCTTACTAAGAATTGCTATCTGTCTGCAGCACTGTCCACACATTGCGGCTGTATTGCAGTTCCATCACGGTTTTGCTATGATTTTTCCCGCAAGTTGTATTGCGATTTTCAGAAGTGTGGCAAAACTATGACAGTACCAGAATGGAACCCCAATCCCAACATGAAGACAACCTACACAGACTTTCAGGTAGGATGTCAGACAAAGCATGTGTGCTATCACCCTCAATGCTGTAAGTGAAAAATTCTGTAGCTTTCTTCACAGAGTGGTCCAAATGTATAAATCTGACTGAAAAAAAACTGTCTGATTTTGCCCAAAATCACAGCTCAACTTTCTTATCCTAATCTCTGATAACATGAAAGCTGAGCTGTGGGTTTTGGGCAAAATCAGTCAGTTTTGGTTTCAGGCAGATCTGGGACTTACTAAAACATCCTTTTTTTTAGCCTTTGGCTATGTTTTTTTTTCCAGTAAAGAACGTAAGCTGATTGCAATGGAATCCGCGTATGTTTTTTACTGCAGGGGCAGCGTTGCATTGAAGTCAATGCAATGCCGTCCGCTGTATGCACACATAATTATTTTAACGCTTGTTCTTTGAAACGGGTGTTAAAATAATGTTCATGCTTATTATAATAATATATAATAATAAATGTTCACAAAAAGCCAGTGGCCGCACTTTACATTGCAGTGAATGGCTAGTTGATTGCAGGCACACCCGACGGTGCCTGCAAGTCAATTGTGAAAAAAGAATGTTCCTGCAGCTGATACAGAGGTATCGGCCACAGGAATGTGCTCAATGCAGCCCGGCAGCCAGCAGTTTAACAGTGTCGATTGCTATGCAATGGACACTGTTAAACATATTGTGAGCATAGCCTTCAGAGACATGACAGGACCAGCACTTGTAACTACCTAGATGCCACGATCACTACTGACTACACCATCTATGGGGTTAAATTTACAACATTGACATGAACGCTGATGCCAATTGCTGATGATGGGTGTCACCGATCGTTCAGGGGATCATTGGCTACATCTAATGGTGTGTGATTTTTGAAGCCAAAGCCAGGAACAGACTATAAACAGAGAACAGGTTATAAAGGAAACAATGAGGATTCTCCTCTTCTCAAATCAATTCTTGGCTTTGGCTTCCAAAATCTGACAGATAAATCTCTCTCTATTTGTCAGATAAATCTGTGTAAAGGCACCATAACTTCTTCAGCAACCGGTATTCAATTGCCAAATGATTGGGCTCAAG
Organism: Dendropsophus ebraccatus; assembly: GCF_027789765.1. Lineage (NCBI taxonomy): Eukaryota > Metazoa > Chordata > Amphibia > Anura > Hylidae > Dendropsophus > Dendropsophus ebraccatus. Next base: position 160,397,235 of record NC_091455.1, read on the forward strand.
GATGTGCTCAGTTTCTAGTATACAGCAGGCTCAGCGCCTGAGTCTGTTCCCTATTCCCTATGACATGAATCTGGCATAAAAAAAGAAATGTCAGCTATACACCTTCGGTAAACATTGCGTTTATTTTAGATTCAATAAAAAAAAAAAAAATGGTCCTCTAGGCTTTACACTCTCAGGCTCCATTCACACGGCGGAATTCCACGGTGGAGAATCCTGCCAGCCTCCCTGTCAAAGTCTATAGGAGGATCGCATGCCTGCTCTCTCCGCGCTGAAGAATGAACATGCCCATTCTTCAGTGCGGAGAGACACGAAGAGAAGAGGCGCATAAGCCTCCCATAGACCGTCATTATAACAGGGAGGCTGGCAGGATTGCTCTGTGTGAACGGAGCCTTAGGATAATATTCAAAATACATATTTATTAATAGTAGAGGCAGATAAATTATCTATATCATATTTTGAATTAAAAGATATGATGCATCATGATATATTATGATTCATAAAATAACAGAAAAAAGTGAAAAAAATTAATAGAAAAATAAATTAAGGGAAAAAAACAAAAATGAAAAAAGGAGAAAAAAAAATAAAAAAATAAAATGAGTGAAATTAGGTTTCCAATAATGTACCTAAAAATTATAATAAAATCATGCAGTATTATCATATGGCCACAGAAGATATGTCATACCTTCCAAACTTATATAGGTAAAGATAAGTTTTTACAGTCCAGAAAGCAGTTTTGCTAGTATATTGCAAAATATAAGGAACACTGCTTTCTGGACCGTAAAAAAGTCTCCTTACCTAAGGTAGCTATCTGGTAACATATACAGTATATAGCCGCAAATAATGATCATTACTGCGGCCATCAATGTTAAGAGACGGCCACCTTCCCCTGCTATGATCCTGTAGTGGAAACATAGCCTGAACCATAATTTATTATTAATTATTATCAAATCTGTGTAGCAATTTTTGTTTTTCGGGGTATAAATGATGTGACTCAAAGATATATGTCCATCCAGTTCACCCTGTTATGTTGATCCAGAGAGGAAAAAAAAAACATAAGGCAGAAGCAAATTTCCCTCATGGTAGGAAGAGCAATTCCTTTACAACTTTTGTAGTGACTTTTCCATGACAACTTCTTTTGGCATGAAGTTCCATAGTCTTACTGCTCTTGCAGTAAAAATTCCACGTTTTGGAGTCGGCAGCCTGAGGAATATGAGCGCGGATCAGTTTTGCTTTGTAGAAAGCAAAACGAATCTGCTTCGCTCATCTCTGCTTTTCATCATTTATAGAATTAAACAGCATTCTAGTGTTTTTTCTTCTTTATTTTTGGATGACCATCAGTTTGGGGCTAGATTAAACCATTGTATGAAAGCCTTTATCTTTTTGTTTTTTACATATTTTCGCTATAACTTTTTAAATGTTTCTTCACTGCCTTCTTATTTTAGTAGTTTAACCCCTTAACCCCTTCGTGCTGCAGCTAGTTTGGGCCTTAATGACCAGGCTAATTTTTCAAAATCTGACCTGTCTCACTTTATGCTCTTATAGCTCAGTGATGCTTTAACGTATGCTAGCGATTCTGAGATTGTTTTTTTGTGACATATGGCACTTTATGTTAGTGGCAAAATTTGGTCACTACTTTGTGTGTTTTTTGTGAAAAACATCAAAATATCATGAAAAATTTAAAAAATTTGCATTTTATGAACTTTGAAATTCTCTGCTTCTAAAAAAAGAAAGTCGTAGCACATAAATTAGTTACTAAGTCACATTACCAATATGTCTTCTTTATTCTGGCATAATTTGGTAAACATATTTTACTTTTTTAGGGTGTTATGGGGCTTAGAAATTTATCAGCAAATTATCACATTTTCGTGAAACTGATTTTTTTAGGGACCAGTTCTTTTTTTAAATGGATTTAGAAGTCTGATATCCTGAAAACCCCCATAAGTGACCCCATTTTGGAA